>NC_142464.1:113503228-114128228 GCF_049115385.1 Moschus berezovskii
CATAAAAAATGGCCAACAGGTGTAAGAAAAAGACAAGCAATATCAGTAAGCACCAGGGAGATGCAAATCAAAACCACAGTGAGATATCATCTTACAACTGTTGGGATGGCTATGATAAAACAGCACAAAACAGACAACCATTATTGGCAAGGATGCAGAGAAATTACAATTCTTACACACTGTTGGCGGTAACATAAAATGGTGTGGCTGCTATGGAAAACAATAAGAAGTTTCCTCAAAATATTACACATAAAATCACCACATGACTCAACAATCCCACTTCTGGCTATTTATCTTAAAAAAATGGAAATCAGGCTCAAAGAGGTATTAGCATATCTGTGTCCATCACAGCACTGTCCACAGTGGCCAGGCTGTGGTAGCAACCTAAACTGTTCACTGACAGACGGATGGATAAAGAAGACGTGGTATCTAGTTACAGTGGACTACTCCTCAGCCTCAAAAAGGAAGGAAATTTGTATTATGTGACAACGTGCATGAACCCTGAGGACATGATGTTAAGTGAAATAAGCCAGTCACAGAACGCTCAATATTGCATGATTCTACTTATAAGATATCTAAGATAATCAAATTCATAAAATGAGTGGAATGGTGGTTGACCAGGGCAGAGGGTAGAGAGAATGAGAAGTTGGTAATCAGTGGGCAGAAAGTCTTAGTAAAGTAAGACAAATAAGCTCTAGAGACCTGCTGTACAACATTGCACCTACAGTCAACAGCAATGTATTATACGTTTGAAAATTTATTAAGAAGGTAGATCTCATGTTAGTCTCCATATAACAATCAAATTAAACACACACACACACACACACACACATACATACATATGTTCCCTGGTTAGTATAATCATAGTTTTCATGTTCCCTTTTCCTGCCTACAATAAAAGTACCATGGGCCAGGAAACCAGTTTGATTAAATGAGACTTCATATACATAAAACACAGCCAGGACAAGAAGAAGAAACAAGGTCTTAAGAACTGGAATGACTGAGGTGCAAATCTCTGCTCTGTCACTTACAAGCTGGGTAAGTTCCTTATTTTTTTTAGCTTCGATTTCATCTTCTCCAGAGTGGGAATAAAAACACTTACCTCCTAAGGTCACTGTGATGGTTGAGTGAGTTTCCACATGGAATGTATTTGGCACTTAGCAGGAGCTCAATAAATGTTAGTCCTTTCCCTATTTACAAATCCTGGTTTCTATGAGTGTTAATATTTGCTCCTATTTTTCTGCCCACAGGCAATTATCTAGGCTCCTTACGTGGCAGCACAGAAGTACCTATTTCCAAAGGGGACTGAGGTTTTTGAACACAGGCTGACATACACGTTCTTCACCCTCCCCCTTCCCATAATCTCAGGTAAACCTCAGGGTATTCCCAAATGGATTCTGTAGTTTCCATAGACTCCAAGTATCTAAAAGCTACCAAAAAATAAAAAGCTTCTGAGGCTTACAGACTGATAAAAGGCACTCCTCAAGTTCAAAGTGAAGCTTAAAAAAAAAAACAAAAAGCAACCTCTCCAAAAGATCCAGGGTGAGATGAGGGAGTCTAATTGAGCAGGACATGTGCTGTGACTGCGTGAATGTTTTATCTTTGTTGTCAAAAAGCCATCTGGAGTGAAGGAAACCTGGAGATCAATTTTCTTGGATTACTTGGTCACTCGCAACAGTGGGCGTGCAGAAATGCTGATCGCCTGCTGGCTCCTCCAGTATCACAAGCGGCTAACCATGCTGAGACAGAAGCGGATGTTTTATTATTCTTTTTAATAGGAAAGTACAAAAATTCTAAAGTGCTAAGACAGTACACTCTTTAACCCTCACACCAGCTGTCTGAAAATTCTAAAAAGATATTTTGGCGTAAACCCAAATGTTTAGCTCTTTTAGGAGTATTCTTAAAGTATATTAAACAATTCTTTACTACGTTAAAGCACATGCTCATCATAGAAAATATTTTCCTGCTTAGAAAATGTAGAAAAGTAGTGGGAATACAATGAAAATCACTTGTCATTTTACCACCTAGTGAATTATAATTCCCAGCAGTAATTATTTTCAGCTCATATTTGTAAGCTGCTTTTTCACTTAAGTTTTAAACATCTCCCATCAAAATTACCAACAAACGTTAACTTTGTGAGATTGGTAACATTTCATCATATTATGCCCACTAATTACTTAGCCATTCTATGAAAACTGAACATAGAAATTATACATGTTCTCCGTCATGAATTATGCTACCACGAAGATTTCTGAAGGGACATGTGAGCAGTTACCTCTCTTTTAAGAACCAGCATTTCCCCAGAATCAAGTACAGGGCCTGGAACAATGCATATTGCTTTAATGAATGAATCCTGTTATATTTTTAGAATGTAATTTCCATTGATATTTCTTAAAGCCATATCTACCGCCTTAGCATTAAGTCACTATCCAAACCCCAGCCTGGCATCTGAGGTTGGTCTGATCTCTTTCCAGACTGCCCCGGGCCACCTCTGCCTGGACCCCAACCACACCACTGACACACCCTCCGACTGTCCCCTCCTAATGAAAATGTCTCTAGCGCTCATTCTCACAGCTGTGTTCTTCCAAGCAAAGACGGTCACTGTACTCAGAAGAACCTGCCCCCTCAGTACTAACAGACAACTTCGGCCTCACCTGCCTCCTCAAGGGGGCGCCTGAGTCCCATTCCTCTCTGCACTCCTGGTACCCAGCTCAGGGCCGGCAGCTACTGGTGTGCGTGTGCAGTAAAAGCAGGCTGGGATGAACTAATTAATTGCATGACTTGACCTAAGATTGCACTATTGATTCTGAAATAACTAGGGCCAGAAAAGAAGTACACGGTTTTCGCTGATATTTTTCCTTTGCTCTGGCTGTATTAATCAAAATTCACCAGAGAAATAAAACCTATAGGCCTTCCATCTATTTTGCTGTTTTTCAATTGCTAAGTCATGTCCCAACTCTTTGTGACCCCATGGACTGCAGCACACCAGGCTTCCCTGTCCTCCACTATCTCCCGGAGTTGGCTCACACTCATGTCCATTGAGTCGGTGATGCCATCCAACCATCTCATCCTCTGTCACCCGCTTCTCCTCCTGCCCTCAATCTTTCCCAGCATCAGGGTCTTCTCCAAGAATGAGCACTTTGATCAGGTGGCCAAAGTACTGTAGCTTCAGCTTCAGAATCAGTCCTTCTGGGGCTTCCCTGGTGGGCCAGTGTAAAGAATCCTCCTGCCAATGCAGGAGACACGGATTCGATCCCTGATCCCGGAAGATCCCACGTGCCTCGGAGCAACTAAGCTGGTGCCCGCAACTACTGAGCCTGTGCTCTAAAGCCCAGGAGCCACAACTACTGAAGCCCATGCGGCCTAGAGCCCCTGCTCATCAACAGGTGAAGCCATCACAATGAGAATCCGAGCACCACAACTAGAGAGCAGCCCCCACTCGCCGCAATTAGAGAAAAGCTCGCAGGGCACTGAAGACCCAGTGCAGACAAAAATAAATAAATAAATAAAATTCCAGAAAGATTCAGTCCTTCCAATGAACATTCAGAGTTGATTTCCTTTAGGACTGACTGGTTTGATCTCCTTGCTGTCCAAGGGACTCTCAAGAATCTTCTATCCATAACTATACAATTTATTATAAGATACTAGTTCATGAAGTTATGGAGACTGGCCCACAGTCTGCCGAGTATAAGCTGGGGACCCAGGAAGACCTTACTATTGGAAGGCCTGAGAGCTAATGGCATGGATTCCAGTCTATGTAACCTAGAACCTTGTGGGCTGGAAAAGGCTGATGTTTCACTGTAGCACAGAGGGCAAATCCTCCCTACCAACATCATTTTATTCCATTCAGGCCCTCAGTGGATTGGATGCTGCCCACCACCTGGGGTGGTGCATGTTTTATTTAAGTCTACTGACTCAAATGCTGATCTCATCTGGAAACTCTGACACTGTCCCCCACAAAAAATGTTTACCCAAACATCTGCTCATCCTATGATGATCCGGTCAAGTTGCCATGAAATTAACTACCACATTTGCTGTATTATTTTTTACAATATTTTTGTTGAGGTATATAGTTTACATACCACAAATGCACCATTTAAGTGTACTTACAATATTGTAAAACCATTTGTTGCTCTTCAGCCACTCGGTCCTATCCACATGTGATGAGTGCAATTGTGTGGTAGTTTGAACGTTCTTTGGCGTTGCTCTTCTTTACGGCTGTAATGAAAACTGACCTTTTCCAGGCCTGTGGCCACCGCTGAGTTTTCCAGATTTGCTGGCATATTGAGTGCAGCACTTTCACAGCGTAATCTTTCAGGATTTGAAACAGCTCAGCTGGAATTCCATCACTCTACTAACTTTGTTCGAGTGATGCTTCTTCCTAAGGTATACTTGACTTCACACTTCAAGATGTCTAGCTCCAGGTGAGTGATCACACCACTGTGGTTATCCCAGCCACTAATCTTCTTTGGATAGGTCTCCAGTGTATTCTTGTCACTTCTTCTTAATATCTTCTGCTTCTGTTAAGTCCATACCATTTCTGTCCATTTCTTTACCCATCTTGGAATGAAATGTTCCCTTGGTATCTCTAATTTTCTTGAAGAAATCTCTAGTCTTTCCCATTCTACTGCTTTCCTCTAATTTTTGCATTGTTCACTTAGAAAAGCTTTATCTCTCCTTGCTATTCTTTGGAATTCTGCTTTCATATGGGTATATCTTTCCTTTTCTTCTTTGCCTTTTGCTTCTCTTCTCAGCTACTTGTAAGGCCTCCTCAGGCAACCATTTTGTCTTTTTGCATTTATTTTTCTTGGGGATGGTTCTGATCACTGCCTCCTGTACAATGTTATGAACCTCCATCTATAGTTCTTCAGGCACTCTATCAAATCTAATCCCTTGAATCTATTTGTCACATCCACTGCATAATCGTAAGGGATTTGATTTAGGTCATACTTGAATTGCTTAGTGGTATTCCCTACTTTCTTCAATTTAAGTCTGAATTTTGCAATAAGGACTTCATGACGAGAGCCACAGTTAGTTCAAGGTCTTATATTCCCACTTGGAGAATCCCATGGAGAGAGGAGCCTGGCCAGCTACAGTCCATAGGGTCTCAGAGAGTCAGACATGACTGAAGCAACAGAGTATACATGCATGCATCATTTTACCCTCCCATCAGAAGGTATGAAATTTCCAATTCTCCAATTCCTGTCAACATTTATTGTTTTGCATTTTTTAAAAATTATTGTTATATCCATCCCAGTGAGTATGAAATACTATATCACTGTGGTCTTGATTTACATTTCTCTAATAATTAAGATGATCTTGAGCATCTTTTCATTTGCTTATTTACCATCTGTATGTCTTCTTTGGAGAAATTCTATTCAAATTCTTTGTCCATTTTTCTGTTGAGCTGTCTTTTTAGTTTTGAATTGTTAAAGAGTTCTTTACATATTCTGTGTACTAGATCCTTAACAAATATATGATTTGTCTAGTTCACTGAAATAACCTAATTGGCTGGCATGCAGTTGTTCCCAGAATTGCCCTTAATCATTTTTCTTTCCGTAAAGTCATCAGTAGTGTCTCACTTTCATTCCCAGTTTAGTAATCTGAGTCTTCCCTCTCTTTCTTGTCAGTCTAGCAGAAGTCTTGACCACTGCACTTTATTGATTATTTGTTCTTTTCAAAAAACAAATATTTTGTTTTGTTGATCTTCTCTATTATTTTTCTATTCTGTATTTCATTTATTTCCATTGTGTTAGCTTGTGTTCAGTTTGTTCAGTTCAGTTCAGTTGAGTCGCTCAGTCGTATCCGACTCTTTGCGACCCCATGAATCACAGTACGCCAGGCATCCCTGTCCATCACCAACTCTAGGAGTTCACTCAAACTCATGTCCATCAAGTTGGTGATGCCATCCAACCATATCATCCTCTGTCGCCCCCTTCTCCTCCTGCCCCAATCCCTCCCAGCATCAGGGTCTTTTCCGGTGAGTCAACTCTTCGCATGAGGTGGCCAAAGTATTGGAGCTTCAGCTTTAGCATCAGTTTCTTACTTTATCTAATTTCTTAAGGGCTTCCCTGATAGCTCAGTTGGTAAAGAATCTGCCTGCAATGCTTCTTAAAGTCAAAGGTTCAGTTCAGTTCAGTTCAGCCGCTCAGTCGTGTCCGACTCTTTGCGACCCCATGAATCACAGCACGCCAGGCCTCCCTGTCCATCACCAACTCCCGGAGTTCACTCAAACTCATGTCCATCAAGTCGGTGATGGCATCCAGCCATCTCATTCTCTGTCATCCCCAACTCCTCCCACCCCCAATCACTCCCAGCATCAGAGTCTTTTCCAGTGAGTCAACTTGTCGCATGAGGTGGCCAAAGTATCGGAGTTTCAGCTTTAGCATCAGTCCTTCCAATGAACACCCAGGATTGATCTCCTTTAGAATGGACTGGTTTGACCTCCTTGCAGTCCAAGGGACTCTCAAGAGACTTCTCCAGCACCATAGTTCAAAAGCATCAATTCTTCGGCGATCAGCTTTCTTCACAGTCCAATTCTCACATCCATACATGACCATGGGAAAAACCATAACCTTGCCTAGACGGACCTTGGTTGGCAAAGTAATGTCTCTGCTTTTTAATATGCTATCTAGGTTGCTCATAACTTTCCTTCCAAGGAGTAAGCATCTTTTAATTTCATGGCTGCAATCAGCATCTGCAGTGATTTTGGAGCCCCCAAAAATAAAGTCTGACACTGTTTCCCCATCTATTTCCCATGAAGTGATGGGACCAGATGCCATGATCTCAGTTTTCTGAAAGTTGAGCTTCAAGCCAAACTTTTCACTCTCCTCTTTCACTTTCATCAAGAGGCCTTTGAGTTCCTCTTCACTTTCTGCCGTAAGGGTGGTGTCATCTGCATATCTGAGGTTATTGATATTTCTCCCGGCAATCTTGATTCCAGCTTGAGCTTCTTCCAGCCCAGCGTTCCTCATGATGTACTCTGCATATAAGTTAAATAAACAGGGTGACAATATACAACCTTGACGTACTCCTTTTCCTATTTGGAACCAGTCTGTTGTTCCATGTACCGTTTTAACTATTGCTTCCTGACCTGCATACAGGTTTCTCAAGAGGCAGGTCAGGTGGTCTGGGATTCCCATCTCTTTCAGAATGTTTCACAGTTTATTGTGATCCACACAGTCAAAGGCTTTGGCATAGTTAATGAAGCAGAAATAGATGTTTTTCTGGAACTCTCTTGCTTTCTCCATGATCCAGCGGATGTTGGCAATTTGATCTCTGGTGCCTCTGCCTTTTCTAAAACCTGCTTGAACATCTGGAAGTTCATGGTTCACATATTGCTGAAGCCTGGCTTGGAGAATTTTGAGCTTGACTTTACCTATTAATTTGAGATTTTTCTTCTTCTTCTAATGTTCAGTTCAGTTCAGTTGCTCAGTCGTGTCCGATTCTTTGTCCTCCCATGGACTGCGGCACACCAGGCCTCCCAGTCCATCATCAACTCCCAGAGTTTACTCAAACTCATGTCCATTGAGTTGGTGATGCCATCTAACCATCTCATCCTCTGTCATCCCCTTCTCCTCCTGCCTTCAATCTCTCCCAGCATTAGGGTCTTCTCAAATGAGTCAGTTCTTCACATCAGGTGGCCAAAGCATTGGAATTTCAGCGTCAACACCGGTCCTTCCAATGAATATTCAGGACTGATTACCTTTAGGATGGACTGGTTGGATCTCCTCACAGTCCAAGGAACTCTCAAGAGTCTTCTCCAACACCACAGTTCAAAAGTGTCAATTCTTCAGTGCTCAGCTTTCTTTATAGTCCAAATCTCACATCCATACATGACTACTGGAAAAACCATAGCCTTGACAAGACGGACATTTGTTGGCAAGGTAATGTCTCTGCTTTTTAATATGCTATCTAGGTTGATCATAGCTTTTCTTCCAAGGAGCAAGCATCTTTTAAATAAAGTCAGCCACTATTTCCACTGTTTCCCCATCTATTTGCCATGAAGTAATGGGACCAGATGCTGTGATCTTAGTTTTCTGAATGTTGAGCTTTAAGCCAACTTTTTCACTGTCCTCTTTCACTTTCATCAAGAGGCTCTTTAGTTCTTCTTTGCATTCTGCCATAAGGGTGGTGTCATCTGCATATCTGAGGTTACTGATATTTCTCCCGACAATCTTGATTCCAACTTGAGCTTCATCCAGCCCAGCATTTTGCATGATGTACTCTGCATGTAAGTTAAATAAGCAGGGTGACAATATACAGCCTTGATGTACTCTTTTCCCTATTTGGAACCAGTCTATTGTTCCATGTCCAGTTCTAACTGTTGACATATACTATAAATCTCCATCTGAGCACAGTTTTCCGTTCATCCCATAAGTTTTGGTACACTGTGCTGTCATTTTCATTCATCTCAAACTACTTTCTTTTTTTTTGCAGGCTTTTATTTTATTTAGTAAGCAACATGTTGTATAAGCTTCATATATTTGTGAACTTTCCAAATTTTCCTTATTGAGTTCTAATTTTATTCTATTGTGGTCACAGAGCATATTTTATACGACTTAAATATTTTTAATAGTCTTATTTATTATTTTTGGCTGTGCTGGGTCTTTGCTGCTGCACAGGCTTTTCTCTAGTTGTAGTGAAGGGAGGCTACTCTCAAGATGCAGTGTGCAGGTTTCCCATTGTGATGGCCTCTCTTATTCTGGAGCACAGGCTCTAGGGCACATGGGCTTCAGTGGTTGTGCCCCTGGGCTCTAGAGCATAAGCTCAATAGTTGTGGCTCCCAGGCTTAGTTGCTCCATGGCATGTGGGATCTTCCCAGACCAGAGATCAAAACCATGCCACCTGCACTGGCAGGCAGATTCTTTACTACTGAGCCACCAGGGAAGCCATCACTTAAATGCTTTCACGTTTATTGAGATTTGTCTTGCATCCAAATATATAGTCTATCTTGGAAAAGTGTTCCATAGTGCATGAGAAAAATATGTATTCTGCTACTGTTGGTTGAGAGCTCTGTGATAAAGAATCTGTCTATATACATGGAATTTAGAAAGATAGTAACGATAACTCTGTATGTGAGACGACAAAAGAGACACAGATGTATAGAACAGTCTTTGGGACTCTGTGGGAGAGGGCGAGGGTGGGATGATTTGGGAGAATGGCATTGAAACATGTATATTATCACATGTGAAACGAATCGCCAGTCCAGGTTTGATGCATGATACAGGATGCTCGGGGCTGGTGCACTGGGATGACCCAGAGGGATGGGATGGGGAGGGAGGTGGGAGGGGGGTTCAGGATGGGAACACATGTACACCTGTGGCGGATTCATGTCAATGTACGACAAAACCAATACAATATTGTAAAGTAATTAGCCTCCAATTAAAATAAGTTTATATTTAAAAAAATAAAAAATTTAAAAAAAAAACAGAATCTGCCTGCCAATACTGAAGACGTGGGTTCAATCCCTGGATCAAGAAGATCCCCTGGAGAAGGAAATGACAACCTACTTCAGAATTCTTGCCTGGGAAATCCCATGGACAGAGGAGCCTGGTGGGCAATAGACTACAAAGGCAATGGGGCTGCAGAGGAGTCAAACCAGACTTAGCAACGGAACAACAAATTGTTGAGTGAAAAGTTTTCTGTAAGTCTGTTAGATGTAGCTGTTTTATACTGCCGTTCAAACCTTCAGTTTACTTTTGATCTTCTGTACAGTTATTCTCCACTGTGGAGCTCCAAAGCTAGTGGAAGTGATGGAATTCCAGCTGAGCTATTTCAAATCCTAAAAGATGATACTGTGAAAGGGCTGCACTCGATATGCCAGCAAATTTGGAAAACTCAGCCTTCACCACAGGACTGGAAAAGGTCAGTTTTTATTCTAATCCCAAAGAAGGGCAATGCCAAAGAATGTTCATACTACCACACAATTCAGAAAACTAAGATCATGGCATCCAGTCCCATCACTTCACAGCAGATAGATTGGCAAACAGTGGAAACAGTGGCTGATTTTGTTTTTCTGGGCTCCAATATCACTGCAGATGGTGACTGCAGCAATGAAATTAGAAGACGCTTACTCCTTGGAAGGAAAGTTATGACCAACCTAGACAGCATATTAAAAAGCAGAGACTTTACTTTTCCAACAAAGGTCCGTCTAGTCAAGGCTATGGTTTTTCCCGTGGTCATGTATGGATGTGAGAGTTGGACTATGAAGAAAGCTGAGCACAGAAGAAATGATGCTTTTGAACTGTGGTGTTGGAGAAGATTCTTGAGAGGTCCTCGGACTTCAAGGAGATAAAACCAGTTGGTCCTAATGGAAATTAATCCTGAGTATTCATTGAAAGGACTGATGCTGAAGGTGAAGCTCCAGTACTTTGGCCACCTGAGGTGAAGAGCTGACTCAATGGAAAAGACTCTGATTCTGGGAAAGATTGAAGGCAGGAGGAGAAGGGGACGATAGAGGATGAGACGGTTGGATGGCATCACCGACTCGATGGACATGAGTTTGAGTAGGCTCTGGGAGTTGGCGATGGACAGGGAGGCCTGGCGTGCTGTAGTCCATGGGGTCACAAAGAGGCGGACACGACTGAGCGACTGAACGACAAGAGTTGTTCTACCATTACTGATGGTGGAGTATCTACGTTTGTAGCTATTATTGCTCAGTGTCTATTTCTCCCCTCAATTATGCCGGTTTTTGCTTCATGTATCTTGGGCTTCTCTTTTGTTACATCTTATTGATGGATGGACTCTTTTACTTTCAACCTATTTGTGTTTTGGATTTAAAGTAGATCTTTAGTAGGCAGCAGATAGTTGGATCATGTTGTCTGTCCACTCTGCTAATATCTGCCTTTTAGTTGGAGAGTTTAACCTATTTCTCTCTCTCTTTCTCTGTGTGTGTGTGAGTGTGTGTGTGTTCGGTCATGTCTGACTCTTTGCAAGCCCCTGAACAGGTTCTGTCCATGGGATTCTCCAGGCAAGAATACTGCAGTGGAGGGGATCTTCACCACCAGGACTTCCCCAACCTGCATCTCCTGCATTGCAGGCAGATTCTTTACCACTAGCACCACCTGGAAAGCCCCATGCATTTCAACTAAATATAATTACTGACAACGTAGAACTTACTTCTACCATTTTGATATTTGTTTTCTATATTTCTTATATCTTTTTTATGCCTCAGATCCTCCATTACTGCCTTGTTTTTGTTAAGGAGGTTTTCTAGTGCACCTTATTCAATTTCCTGATCATTTCTTTTCCTATATAACTTTCAGCTATTTTCTTAGTGGTTGCCCAGGGTACTGTAACTGACAATTTATAAGAATCTAGTTTAGATTGATAACAATTAATTTCAAATATAGAAAATCTTATCTCACATGTATCTCCATTCACCAGCTTTATGTTGTTATTGCCACAAATTATTTTTTAAACATTGTGCGTCTATCAACAAAGATTTATAACTGCTTTACAAACTCATCTTTTAGCACAGACAGAATGGTAGATCAGACAGTAAATAATCTGCCTGAAATGTAGGAGACCCAGGTTCGATCCCTGGATCAGGAAGATGCCCTGGAGAAGGGCATGAAAACCCACTCCAGCATTCTTGCCTGGAGAATCCCATGGACAGAGCAGCTTGTCTGGCTGCAGTCCATGAGAGTGCAAAGAGTCGGACACAACTGAGCAACTTTCACAGATAGAACAAAAAGAGTTAAAAACAAAAATACATTTATACTGTCCTCTGTATTTACCTGTGTTGCTGCCTTTGCTAGTGTTCTTTATTTCTTCACGTGGGTCTCAGTTACTATCCTGTATCCTTTCATCTCACCCTGAATGGACTCCCTTTAGCATCTCCTGCAGGGCAGGTCTGCTAGTAACAAACCATCTCAACTTTTGCTTCTCTGGGAATGTCTTAATTTCTCCTTCATTTTTAAGGGTATTTTTTGTGGGATACACAACATTTAGTCAATATATTTAGCACTTTGTGTATGTCTTCTGGCTTCCATGATTTCTGATGAGACGTTAATATTACTAATATTAACAATGCTAATATTATTGAGGATCTCTTCCATGTGATCAGTAACTTTTCTGTTTTAAAGGTTCTCTTTATCTTTAAGCTTTGATAGTTTAACTTAGGTCTATCTTTGAGTTTATCCTATTTGGTGTTTGTTGAGCATCTTGTAGGTGTAGTGTTAGTCCCTCAGTGGTGCCCGACTCTTTGTGACCCCATAGACTGTAGCCTCCCAGGCTCCTCTGCCCATGGCATTCTCCAGGCAAGAACACTGGAGTGGGTTGCCATGCCCTTCTCCATAGGATCTTTCCAACCCACAGATCGAACCCGGGTCTCCTGCGTTGCAGCAGATTCTTTACCATTTGAGCTACAGGGAAGATCAAACCTGGAGATGCCAGGGTTGAATCCAGGGCCTGATACATGCAAAGCAAGCACTCTACCACTGAGCTACATCCTCTGTATAGGTGTAAATTAACATTTTGATCAAAGTCAGAACATTTTTGGCCATTATATCTTCAAATACTGTTTCTGCCATTTTCGCCCCCTCCTCTCACTGAGGGGCTCCCATCATATGCCTGTGTTGATATATCTAATAACATCCTAACATGTCTCTGAGGCTTTATTTTTCTTCATCCTTTTCTTTTTCTATTCCTCAGAATGGATAATCTTAATTGACCTATCTTCAAATTCACTGCATTTGTATCTGCCTAGTTAAATCTGGTGTTGAGCCCCTATAGTTAATTTTTCATTGTAGTTATTATACTTTTCAACTCCAAAGTTTGTATTTGGTTCCTTTTTATAATTTTATCCCTTTATTGAAATTCTACTTACTGAGATATAGTTCTCATGATTTCCATTAGTTCATTAAGTATAGTTTTCTTTAGCTCTTTGAACATATTTTAAATAACTGATTGAAAGTCTTCACCTAGAAATTTTGATCTCTTGGCTTCCTCAGGGACAGTCTGTATTATTTATTTTCCTGTGCAACAACTATACATTCTTCTTTCTTTGTAATCCTTGCATCTTTTTGTTGAAAACTGGACACTGGATATTACATTGTGGAGACCTTGAAAATCATATTCTTTTCTTCCCCCATCTCAGGGTGTCCTGTAGTTGTTGCCTGTCTCATGACTTTTCTGAACTAATTCTGTAAACTGTGTATCATCTGTCATACATATCCACTGAAGTCTCATTAGCTGTTTTATTATCCTTGTTGTTCAGGTGCTATGTCCAACACTTTGCAACCCCATGGCCTGCAGCACACCAGACTATCTCCTGGAGTTTGCTCAACCATCTCATCCTCTGTCGTCCCCTTCTCCTCCTGCCTTCAATCTTTCCCACCATCAGGGTCTTTTCCAATGAGTCAGTTCTTTGCATCAGGTGGCCAAAGTATTGCAGTTTCAGTTCTGGAATCAAACCCTCCAATGAATATTCAGGGTTGATTTCCTTTAGGACTGATTGGCTTTATCTCCTCGCAGTCCAGGGGACTCTCAAGGGTCTTCTCCAGCACCATAATTCAAAAGCATCAATTCTTCAGCGCTCAGCCTTCTTTAGGGTCCAACTCCCACATCCGTACATGACTGCTGGAAAAAACATAGTTTAACTATACAGATCTTTGTCAGAAAAGTGATGTATCTGCTTTTTAATATGCTGTCTAGGTTGGTCAGAGCTTTTCTTCCAAGAAACAAGCATCTTTTAATTTCATGGCTGCAGTCACCATCCGCAGTGATTCTGTAGCCCAAGGAAAGAAAATCTGTCACTGTTTCCACTTCTTCAGCTAACGGCCGTAGATTTCCCTACACGTCTGTGCAGAAAAGAACCTTCCCCATGTTTGCAGAGGGGCTCTGTGAGTGTACTGGAGCACACTTTGAATGCTCAGCTATGAAGTGACAACACAGCTTTAGCTTTTACTTCCTGTTCGTACAGACCCTCAAGGTGAGCCAAAGGTGAGATCCTAGGGCTTTCACATGTCTTTCTTAAGCACATTCAGAGAGCTTCATGTGATACCCAGGAATATGGTGAAACTACTCAAAGTCTATTACCCAAAGCATCTCATTCCCCAGCCTTTTCACCCATTATTCATTCCCACTGTTTTCTGTTGTCTCATGCAGTGATCGCTAAAACATTTGCCTGTAAGTAATTTTTATCAACAACCCCACAGACAGCAGAGGGAAAGTTCCAAGTCAGGTGAAATAAAGATAAGCCTTTCCAACCAGTCTTCTTCCAGAGAGACAACAGACCGATCTAATAAGGATTATTCTTTGTGAGTGAGGTCCAGGCTGTTCCCTCTTGTACATGGAATACGAGCTGTTATTTTCAAGGCTGTTATTACTGGGATAGGAAGTGGGAAATAGGATGAGGGTGAGTTAAAATACTACAAAGCTTGCTGTTCTTACTGAGATTCAGCTGTTTTTCTTGAAGAAGTGCTACTTGAGTTTCTGTAGACCTTTGGTTAATTTCCAGAGTTTCAAAATGTTCATTCTGACCATTTTTGCCAGTTTTTTTTTTTTCCAGAATTTCAGAGTTCCTTGCTCTGCCAATTTCACTAATATCCTTTTGACGTTTGTTTTGGACGTGACTAAGGGTGCTCTTGATTTTCACAATGTGTTCCCTTTGAGTTATCCTGAGCTACGTTTCCAACATGCATTCTTCAGAACATGAGTTCCATGGGAAGACAACTGGTGCAACGGTTCTGTGCTGAAATAAGTCTGGAATCCACATGTTGAAGTTACACATATTTCCTTACCACAGGATTTCTCAGAATTCATAACTGCTACCCTAAAGATGCTGTACATCCTCAAGGGGAATATACAGTGTAAATAAAACAACAGCAGGTAACTTATGGGCCAGAAAACTATGTTCGGTACTTCTGTTTATTATCTCATCTGATTCATACTACCATATAATATTATTCCCACTTTATAGGCAAGGAAACTGAGGCACATTAAGTTTAAGTAAATTATCCCAACTAGGAATTGCCAGAGTTGGGAATTTAATCAAAGTTGTTTTATAGCCTTTGCCCTAAGTCAATACACCGCACTGCAGGATTTCCTAACTTAATTTGGTCAGAGAAACATTTGTTCACAGAGAATCTTGGGAAACTAGCGTGTCTCAGAATACACTCTGTTAAATGCTAGGCAAAAGCACACTTAATAACCGAGAAACCAGTTTGTGTTTTTCTCAACATTTTGCTGTCATAAATCATGCCACAGACCCTGGCTACAACATTAAATATTGACTGAAGAACGGAACGTGGAGCTCGTCAACCTATAGACTATCAACACATAGGAGTTTCTGAATTTTAAGTGTCTCCTCGGGGGCAGGCATGAAAGGTTACCATAACAAAACCAAAACCAGGAGATTCTATCCTGAGGCAGAAATTAGCAATATAACTTGAACTTATGAAGTCGTAGCAGAACTAAATGAACGGGCTCCACCTTAAAGATTTGTTTTTCTTCAGTTCTTTGCACAAGTTATTTTTTCCAGCAAAGAAGGCAATTTGTTCTCAGCATAGGAAAATCTGAAAAGAAACCCAAAATATGTAAAGGAACATAAAATAAAAATCTTAATTTTTTCCACTCAGAAGTAATTTCTGTCAACGTAGCTCTTTCTAGCATTTTGAGGACCTTATTTTCTTTTCATCCTTGGAATCTTGCCATACATATAATTTTTATTACTATAATTATTTTTTCGTGCCATTAAAACTCTTCATAAACATCTTTATTTGCAAGCCTTCAAAACATTCCACTTCAGGGAGGGATCATAATTTACAGAATCTTTCCACTCATGTTGAATAGTTAGGTTGTTATTCATCTTCCACTGTTTTAAATAATTCTGTGATAAACAGCTCTGGATGATCACAAAATGCTAAACCAGTCCATCCTAACGAAAATCAATCCTGAATATTCACTGGTAGGACTGATGCTAAAGGTGAGGCTCCAATACTTGGCCATCTGATGCGAAGAGCGAACTCAATGGAAAAGACCTTCCACAGTACCATGTGGAAATTTGACAAATTTCCTCTTTGACAAATTCCATGAACAGAAATGGAAACATCTCAAAAAGCATTTAAAGTCAACAGAACACAGATTTCTAAATATATTTTGAAAGGAAATATTAATTGAAGCTGAATTTTAGCCATCTCAGGGACTCTCCAAGAGAAGTCTTCAAGGTGACAAAATGTTAGAGCTTTAGAACTACTCATAAACATTTTTTAACTTTGGAACATCTAGTCCAAGAAGACGATCTGAAAGGCAGAACACGTGGTACATACTAGGATGTTCATCATAGCACAATTTTATAATAGCAAATAAAATGAAAATAATACAAAGAGCCAATACTAAGGAAAATAAAGTTCATTTAGTGTACCATTCTGAAATCACTAAAAATTTTATGTAAAAATATTACCATTACATGAAAAATACAAACAAATTATAATGAATAGTAGAAAAGCTGAATGTAAAATTTTACTGCACAAGGAATACATTTGAAAAGTACTTATGCAGAGAGGAAAAGAAAGTGTTCTAGCAAGTAAAGCAAAATTTACCACTGGTTTCCACTCAAAGTTAGGACCACAGTACTGATTTCTGAACTCTTCTTAATTTTTACCCTATATCAGTTTTATGAGAGAATAAAACTAATAAGGATTCCAAGCAAATAAAGGCCAAGGTACTCATTCATGCACATATTAGAGCTGCTATGACCTTCCCAGCATGCACTGATGCATGCTGTGATATAGCAGTGAATTATTAATAGAAAGTTAAAAACTCCCACCTAGGTACAGTTTAATCTTAGTGCAGATACAAACAATTAAGACTGAAAAAAATAAAACATATAATAGCTAGATAGCAGTAAGGGCAAAGTGAAATGTCAAGACACATGGAAAGTTTAAAAAGAAAGATCAGAGAAGGCATCACTGACCAAAAAAGACATTTCAGAAAAGTCCTAAGGGAAGCAAGAAGCCAGTCACTCAGGTATCTAGGAAACAGCATTTCAGGGAGCTGGCACAGCAAGTGCAAAGGTCCTGAGGCTATGCTGGAGAATTAAAGGAATAGCAAGACAGCAAACGTGGCAGAAGCAAACAGTAAGAGCCATGGGCCTGAGGTGGGCAAATGCAAGGGCCAGGAGGAAAGTGATGGGGAGGTAGAAGAAAAGGTGGTGTCCGAGAGGTGGCCAGGGGTCTGATCATGAAGGGCCTTGCAGAATTCAAATCTCTGGCTTTTCCAGTGACTGCAGTGGGAATCCACAGAGGGCTCTGGGCACTGGGCTACTGCGATCTGAGTTACAGTGTAATGGGATGACCCTGGCTGCTGCTTTAAGATCTGGCTGTAGTGCGAACAATCGAACAATCGGGAGGCTGCTACAATGACTCAATGTGCAGCTCAGCTGGGAGCAGAGTGCAGGAGGGCTTGCTGCAGACAGTGAGGGACAAGATGGGGGAGAAGACATAAGAGTCAAGAATGACAACCAAAATTTCAACCTGAAGAACAGATTATATAAAGAACAGATTATCCATGAGCCCCTAGCAGGAGCCATTCAGCGGGAAAAAAATCAAGATTTCAATTTGAAATGTTGAGCTAACAACCATGTGTAAAATCTACCTCACTAAGCAAAAACAATCCCAGTGTAAATAATGAGATTAAATGTTTGCCTTTTTAATTAGCAAAGATGTAAAATATGAGAACCTACCTTGTTGACTAGGTTCAGTAAGCCAAGCAATGGCATACATTTTCCGAGAAATAATTTGGGGATAAAAATCAAGACTCCTAAAGTTATCATGAAATAGAAATTTGAAATGTCAAGTGGTATAGTTGAAACAGAAAAATAAAAAAAAATCAAGACTCCTTGCCATCTTCATAAATTTCACCCAGCTAAAATTTCCCTCCAATTAATCTGTTCTAGGGAAAATAGCAGAAAGTACAGGCAAAGATTTATGTATGCAGTTACATTCTTATTTCTAAAAATGAAAAACTGGAAGGAGCCCAAACATCCAACAATAGAGATACAGCTAAAATACTATTATGTACCCACCCACACAACAGAATATTGCACAGCCATTAAAAATTTTCATGAATTGTTAAAACAAAGTTTTTAAAGGAAATGGCAATACACAATGTAATACAGTATAATATGCTGTAAAAAATGAATACCAAGAAAAAGATTTGGCAAGGAATTACTAAAGCATCACAGTTGTCCCTGGGTGCTGACAACACTTTTTTCTTCTAATTGCAGCTTTTTCAAAGCATTTTAATTTTAACATTATGAAGAAAAACAATTTTATTTTTATTGGAGATGGCTATTCTACTCTCACATGCAGTGATGGAAAATGAAAAGCACTTCAACCTGTGCTAACACCAATCCCAATATAATGTTCCCTGCCTTGTGCTGGCCTTTGCTCTCAAAGGATGAAAGAGTTGAACCATCTAGAAGAAATGAGTGGTGGAGATAGCTGGAGGGGACTGAGGTCAGTCACTGCAATTCTAGCCACCTTGACTTGAGAAGTTAAGAGGTGAAGGATTACCCCCCAGAACCCAATATTCCTCCTGAATCTGATGTCAGAAGGCATCCCAGGCGATATTAAACCCAGAGTGGACAAAAGCCAGGAAGTGACAAATGGAATCTGGAGCTAGGACTTCCGGAATTCCCGACTCCCAGAATTTCCCAATAGATGGATAGTGGGAAAGGTCCCCCTACATATATCAAACTACCGAACAATTGCATTCATCTCACACGCTAGCCAAATAAGGCTCAAAATTCTCCAAGCCAGGCTTCAGCAGTATGTGAACTGTGAACTTCCAGATGTTCAAGCTGGATTTAGAAAAGGCAGACAAACCAGAGAGCAAATTGCCAACATCCACTGGATCATCAAAAAAGCAAGAAAGTTCCAGAAAAATATCTAATTTTGTTTTATTGACTACACCAAAGTCTTTGACTGTATGGATCACAACAAACTATGGAAAATTCTTTAAGAGATGGGAATACCAGACCACCTTACCTGCCTCCTGAGAAATCTGTATGCAGGTCCAGAAGCAACAGTCAGAATCAGACATGGAACAACAGACTGGTTCCAAATAGGGAAAGGAGTATGTCAAGGCTGTATATTGTCACCCTGCTTATTTAACTTATATGCAGAAAATATGTGAAATGCTGGGCTGGATGAAGCACAAGCTGCAATCAAGTTTGCTGGGAGAAATATCAATAACCTCAGATATGCACCCTTATGGCAGAAAGTGAATAAGAACTAAAGAGCCTTTTGATGAAAGTGAAAGAGGAGAGTGAAAAAGCTGGCTTAAAACTCAACATTCAGAAAACTAAGATCATGGAATCTGGTCCCATCACTTTATGGCAAATAGATGGGGAAACAGTGGAAACAGTGACAGCCTTTATTTTCTTGGGCTCCAAAATCACTGCAGATGGCAACTGCAGCCATGAAACTAAAAGACACTTGTTCCTTGGAAGAAAAGCTATGACCAACCTAGACAGCATATTAAAAAGGAGAGACATTACCAACAAAGGTCCGTCTAGTCAAAGCTATGGTTTTTCCAGTAGTCATATATGGATGTGAGAGTTGGACTATAAAGAAAGCTGAGCGCCGAAGAATTGATGCTTTTGAGCCGTGGTGTTGAAAAAGACTCTTGAGGGTCCCTTGGACTGAAAGGAGATCCAACCAGTTCATCCTAAAGGAAATCAGTCCTGAATATTCACTGGAAGGACTGATGCTGAAGCTGAAACTCCAACACTTTGGCTACCTGATGCAAAGAACTGATTCATTGGAAAACACCCTGATCCTGGGAAAGATTGAAGGTGGAAGGAGAAGGGGACAACAGAGGATGAGACGTTTGGATGGCATTACCGACTCTATGGACATGAGTTTGAGTAAGCTCCAGAAGTTGGTGATGGACAGGGAAGCCTGGCGTGATACAGTCCATGGGGTCACAAAGAGTCCGACAGGACTGACTGACTGACACATGTCATTACTTCAGAGCGCAGTGGCCTTGCACTTTACATGATTCAAATTTCAGTTCAGTTCAGTTCAGTCGCTCAGTCGTGTCCGACTCTCCGCGACCCCATGAATCACAGCACGCCAGGCCTCCCTGTCTATCACCAAATCCCAGAGTTCACTCAAACTCATGTCCACAGAGTTGGTGATGCCATCCAGCCATCTCACTCTCGGTCGTCCCCTTCTCCTCCCGCCCCCAACCTTTCCCAGCATCAGAGTCTTTTCCAGTGAGTCAACTCGTCGCATGAGGTGGCCAAAGTATTGCAGCTTCAGCTTTAGCATCAGTCCTTCCAATGAACACCCAGGATTGATCTCCCTTAGAGTGGACTGGTTGGATCTCCTGGCGGTACAAGGGACTCTCAAGAGTCTTCTTCAACACCACAGTTCAAAAGCATCAATTCTTCGGCGATCAGCTTTCTTCACAGTCCAAATTTAGCCTCCCCTATTCTCCATATCTGATTACCCTCAATATCTAATTGGGTTCCTCACCCTCTAGCATCCTCCAGGTGACGTCTGATCACCCTGGCCTGTCTTCAGCAAGAATTCTGTTAGTTCAGTTTCTTCTGAATTCTCCCTTAATCTTGATATATCTACAAATAATTTTCCATTCCTTGATCCCCACCATTCTCCTTGACTATAATTTCCCCTTGCCCATGCTATATTAGAGTTGAATCTGAGCTCTGTCCTGCCCTGCGAGACCCCACCACAGTGGCCCTTAGATTTTTCAAGATGTCCCTCTCCTTGGATAAAGTCTTCTTTCCAACACTTTAGCAAGTGTCCTTGAATAATTCTTTCCTTTAACAATATAACCTTGTGACAAAGAATCTGTCTTAAAGTAGCCTTGAAAGTATTACAGTGGTGTGGGTCCTCTGGGGCCTTAAGACACCCTGATCCCAATCTCCTGCCTTTCTAGCAGAGCATCCTTGCAAAAAATTACATGGAACTTGGGCTGTTGTACAAAGCTGCCAGGTTTGTCTTAGGCAAGGAAACAGGCAAGAGCTATTTCGATCATTTAACCTTGGGTGGAAGAGAGAAGAGAAAGCAGTCTTGGAAAGAGGGAAGGGAGGTACAAGGCTGAACAACAGGTCAACCAGGGAGAGGCTTCACCTCCAGTGCCTGCTCTGGCCATTGGAGAGAAGCTACTGGGGGTGCCTCTTGGAGTATTCAGAAGCTGACCGGGCTCAGTGGGTGTGGTTCCTGATGAGTTAATGATACTTGCCTTCACAGTTGACTGGGCAAACCGGCCTACTGCAGTGACATCTTAGTGGCTGGGGTGAGACTGGAGGATAAAGAGAGACTAGCAAGAGGGCTGGACCATAAAAGGACATGACTGTGTGCAGGGGGGAGGTGGACAGGGTGGTGAGGCAGGGTAGTGAAACATAATATTTTTGTTGCATTCAACTTATTTTCACAGTCATGAAATTGTCATGTGGTTGATAAACAGACACAAGGCCAGCCACACTCAATGCAACAAACAGTAGGAGGCTCATTTCTTCTTTCAACAAATATACCATGGGGACTTCTGCATATTGTGCCATGCTACGGTCCAGTTCCTGAGTATACAGAGAGAAACGTGGGGGATGAAGTCCACACAAATGAGGTCAACTGCCCCCAGGGTACAGTTCAGAAACTCAGCAGTCCTCTAGCCAGACAGAGCAGCCCATCCTAAGAGCATCACTGCAGACGGTGAGGCCTGAGCAAGGAAACTCCCCTTTCCCTCATCTCCTTGCCCTCCTTCCCCCAGTGACCCAGCCCTTCCATAACAATTTAAAGAAGGAAAAAGACTGCCCAGGAAAATTTTACAGTGAAGAAATAAAACTCTCCCTTCTGACCTACACTCGGTTACAAAAAGGTCCAAGCAGCCTACCATATCAATATCTTTTCCCATAACTGTGGCCACTGTAACCATGGCAAAGATTTACACATGCCGAGTTTATCATCATCACCATCTTGCAACCTGTAATTACCATGTACACAGTTCATCAACTTAAAATTCAACATCTTTTTAGCACATTTTCCCACAGCATTAGCTGGTAAGATACAAAATGCAGATTTTGTCAGTATAGATCAGCCTTGTGAATATGCAGTATTTACTAGTGTAGTGTAAAGACTGATAGTTTTTTCTTTTTTGTAAAGCAAGCGCCTGACTTAGGCTTTGATTGCTGAGACATCCATTTCAAAAAGGCACCCACTTCAAAGACCGCTATCTCAGACAAACATATTGCCAGCCACATGGCGAGACAAAGAGCCAGGCTTCCTCCCTTGACTGAGGTTCCTTTGTTTTAAAGATCTTGGTTGATTTTGATAACTGACTATTTGGGCCACATGCTTCATTTATTTCTATTTTGATACTTTAAATTCCTGCTTTTATGTTTTACATTCACCAATAAAGAGTGAACCCACAAACCCCAAGGCCTCCACCCTCAGTAAAACAGAACCCCAGGTCCACATCCTTCACCTGTGACCATGCTGTGTGGTTCCATATGTGTTTAGTGATTTCCAGGTCTAAGTAATAAACGAGCATTATTAACTATAAAAAAGACTAAAATAGTACACTAGGACTAAATTTGGTTTATCATTCAATTTATCCAATGGCTGTATGGCATCACCGACTCTGTGGACATGAGTTTGAGTGAACTCCGGGAGTTGGTGATGGACAGGGAGGCCTGGCGTGCTGTGATTCATGGGGTCACGGAGAGTCGGACATGACTGAGCGACTGAACTGAACTGAATTGTTTTAAAAAGAAGAAAATAAAATTGGACCAAAGGGTTAATCACTGAAATGAATTAAGAGCCTATTTAGATATGTGTGCATGCATGCTAAGTCACTTCAGTCATATCCGATTCCTTGCAAGCCTATGGACTGTAGCCTGCCAGGCTCTTCTGTCCATGGGATTCTCCAGACAAGAACTCTGGAGTGGGTTGCCATGCCCTCCTCCAGGGGATCTTCCCAACCCAGGGATCGAACTCACATCGTTTATGTCTCCTGCATTGGCAGATGGGTTCTTTACCACTACAGCCACCTGGGAATCTCAATGCATATAAGTAAATACAATGCTTTTCCTTAAAGACAACTGAAATTTAAAGAAAAAATAATAACAAAGTACATCCTACATGGAATAAAAATATATGACAAAAAAGGACAAAACTAGGAGAACGAAATCACACTAAGAGTCTGCCATGATTCATGAAGTGGTATAATACTGATTCAAGGCAGACTGTGATAAGCTAAGAACACATATTATAATCTGTACAGTAACTTTTAAAAAATATAAAGTCTTAGCTAAAAAGCCAATAGTCAAAATAAAATGGAATATTAAAACAGATTTATAAAAATTCAAAAGGGAAAAAAGGGACCAAAGAACAGAGGGAAAAAATAAACAAATGGCAAAGGCAGAACTACACTCAACACATCAAAAATTATACTAGACATAAATGAACTAAATACTCCAACTAAAAGGCAAAGATTTTTAAACAAAGCAAAAAAAAAAGGGATACAACTATATGCTGTTTAAAGTGATGCTTAAATTCAAAGACACAGTAAATTAAAGTGAAATTCTGGAAAAAGGATTTACCATGCAAACATATGTGCATGTGTGCTAAGTCACTTCAGTCATAGCTGACTCTTTGCAACTCTATGGACTATAGAGCCTGCCGGGCTCCTCTATCCATGGGATTCTCCAGGCAAGAACAGTGGAGTGGGTTACCATGCCCTTCTCCAAGGGATCTTCCTGACTGAGGTGTCACCCACATCTCTTATGTCTCTTGCTTTGGCAGGTGGGTTCTCTACCATTAGCACCCCTTGAGAAGCCCTACTATGCACACTGCTACTGCTACTGCTAAGTCACTTCAGTCGTGTCCGACTCTGTGCGACCCCATAGACGGAAGCCCACCAGGCTCCCCCGTCCCTGGGATTCTCCAAGCAAGAATACTGGAGTTGGTTGCCATTTCCTTCTCCAATGTGTGAAAGTGAAAAGTGAAAGTGAAAGTGAAGTCGTGTCCAACCCTTAGCGACCCCACGGACTGCAGCCTACCAGGCTCCTCCATCCATGGGATTTTCTAGGCAAGAGTACTGGAGTGGCTTGCCATTGCCTAAGCATTAAAAAGCTGGTATGACTATATGTAGCCATGTAGAATTCAAAGCAGCAGTATTTCCAGAGACAAAGAAGATGATTTCATAATGATAAAAGTGTCAACTCATCAAGAAGACAAAATAATCCTAAATGTGGATATTACTAACATATTTCAAAATATGTACACATGATGAAACTAAAAAGAATAGAAAAATTCACCAACAAATACATATATTAAAACTCCTCTCTCAGTAACCATTTTTTTAAAGCAGCAAAACTCATTAAGGATATAGGAAATTTGAACATCCCAGAAAACTAAGATCATGGCATCTGGTCCCATCACTTCATGGGAAATAGATGGGGAAACAGCGGAAACAGTGTCAGACTTTAATTTGGGGGCTCCAAAATTACTGCAGATGCTGACTGCAGTCATGAAATTAAAAGACGCTTACTCCTTGGAAGCAAAGTTATGAGCAACCTAGATAGCATATTAAAAAGCAGAGACATTTACTTTGTCAACAAAGGTCTGTCTAGTCAAGGCTATGGTTTTTCCCGTGGTCATGTATGGATGTGAGAGTTGGACTGTGAAGAAAGCTGAGCGCTGAAGAATTGATGCTTTTGAACTGTGGTGTTGGAGAAGACTTTTGAGAGTCCCTCGGACTGCAAGGAGATCCAACCAGTCCATTCTAAGGGAGATCAATCCTGGGTGTTCATTGGAAGGACTGATGCTAAAGCTGAAACTCCAATACTTTGGCCACCTCATGCGACAAGTTGACTCACTGGAAAAGAGTCTGATGCTGGGAGGGATTGGGGCAGGAGGAGAAGGGGACGACAGAGAATGAGATGGCTGGATGGCATCACTGACTTGATGGATGTGAGTTTGAGTGAACTCCGGGAGTTGGTGATGGACAGGGAGGCCTGGCGTGCTGTGATTCATGGGGTCGCAAAGAGTCGGACATGACTGAGCAACTGAACTGAACTGAATTGAACTGAAGTGACATTTATTGGGCTTCCCAGGTGACTCAGTGGTAAAGAACCATCTGCCAATGCAGGAGACATGGGTTTGATCCTTGGGTCAGGAAGATCCCGTGGAGAAGGAAATAGCAACTCATTCCAGTGTTCTTGCTGGGTAAATCCCAAGGACAGAGGAGCCTAGCAGGCTACAGTCCATGGGGCCGCAAAAGAATCAGACAGGACTTAATGACTAAACTACAAGTGACATTTATAGAACAGTACATCAATCACTATGGGATATGCATTCCTTCCAAGAGGCTATGGCAAGTTGACCAAATGCCAGGGTTTCAATAAACTCTGAAAGACTGAAAATAAACAGAACTGGGAATGGGAGTCTGACACAAATGAGAGAGCTGAGTCTTTCAAATTTGCTCCAAATTTGTCAGTGTTTGCTATTGAAACTGTAGGTGTGAAAGACAGAACAGGACTGGCAGGACTAGTTAAGAGGGTAGATGTCACGTGAAAAGAAAAGTCAGGGTGACTCCAAAGTGTTGGCCTTTACCACTGGAAGACTAGAGCTGCTATTTGCTAATGTAGATGGGAATCTACATTAATGAATTAACGAATTAATGAATACATTAATGAATTACTTAATTCATTAATACATTAACGAATTAATTAAATAAGATGGGAAGGATCTGATTTAGGGATCAGGCAGAGGGGCACTAAGATTGAGATTCCTACCAGATATCTACATAAAACCTTTGGATTGGCAATTAAAAATTTAAAAGTCTGTAGGGCACAGGTTGTATTTAGAAAAAAAAAAATGAAGGGGTTGTCAGCAAATATTATACTGTGTACATGCTAAGTCACTTCAGCCGTGTTAGACTCTTTGCAACCCTATGGTCTATAGCCCACCAGGCTCCTCTGTCCATGGGATTCTCCAGGCAAGAATACAGGCAGGTTCTTTACCACTAGTGCCACCTGGGAAGCTCCAGTACTATACTAGTGGCTTTTTAAATAGCTATTACACCTCAAACCAACATCATATTTGAGACCCTCTGCCTGACAGACCTCAGTCAGGAATTTATATCAAAATCTAACACAATGTTCCTATTATTTACAAACAGATAAACACTTCTTGGGATTCCCAGGTGGTGCTAGGTTTAAAGAACCTGCCTGCCAATGCAGGAGACATAAGAGACATGGGTTTGATCTGTGGGTTAGAAAGATCCCCTGGAGGAGGGCATGGTAACACACTCCAGTATTCTTGCCTGGAGAACCCTATGGACAGAGGAACCTGGCGGGCTACAGTCCATAGGATTACAAAGAGTCGGACACCACTGAAGCGACTTAGCTAACACTTACAGAAAGATGGGGAGTAGGTACATCTCCATCAGGGAAAACTCAGAAGCATAAGCTAAAACGCAAACCAAATTGCCAAGCTGCATACCAGGACCTGATCTGTGTCTTATTTGCTGGCTAAGAAAGAAGAGTCATACATTATAGCTTTGTTTCTTTCCCTATCCTTTATACTACAGAAATTCAAGGAACTGGTAAACAGAAGCTCTGAAAGATTTATAACCTCAGTTTAAGACCAAGATACCTCAGGAAGATCAGAAACATTTGTTATATTCTGGAAGAAATAAAATGCCAATGCAAATCACTTTCAAATGTAACTCGAAAGCACAATTCTGGTTCACGTGTGAAAGGTGTGTTCTGCTAAGCTCTCTTTGATTCTCCAGGAAGATTGATGGAGTAATTATACTCCAGAAAGGAAGGCTAAGAAACTGTGTTGGAACTTATTAAATATGACATGCAGCGACTTTGTGATTTTGTTTAAAAAGTGCGCTTAAGATTAATTACATTTTAAATACGATTTATAAACACCTTAAACCACTTAAGCAAACTGCAGAAAACTCTACTGTGCCACGATTTTGTTTGAATTTGATAAGTTATATTGACTTTAGGTGGGAGCTCACTGGAATTATTCACAGGGTAAAGGGACTAGATTTGTAAAAACACCGGTAGGTGTATTTGTGTTTATCTGTACATCAATATATAGTGATAAATGTGACTGTCTACACATACACCAAGATATCCAATTATGGACATTTACAGCCTTTCTCTGTTCCTTGTGGATGTTTTACACTGTCTTCCTAGCCACCAGTTTCTCCCCCTGCCAACCCATCCTTCAGTCTGCAGGATGACCATTCTAAACTGGAAACTGATCACATCATCTCTTTCCAGTTGGCTGTCCCTACTCAGCAGAGCCTGGACCTGCCCTCCTCGTTCGGCCCCGCAGTCCTGCGAGTTCTCTCAACACCTAAGTGAGAAAGGAAAGGGCGGAGCCTGCCAGAACACATCAGCAGGGTGCCTAGTGGCCATCTACCCTGGCCTGTGACTGACTTGTCCTTCCAGGGGACAAGAGGAGATTTCCGTGGTGAGGGCCCCAGTGGCCTAGTGCTTGACCTGCGCCCACATTTGCATCAAGGATTTCCAAGAGTGTTAGGATAGACAAGACCACATGGAACAGTGATTGACACTTCAGTGGTGTCAAGTACAGAGACTAGGGCTTTCATCATACACAGAAGACAAAGAGATGTTTAAGACTGAAACCATTAGTGTCAGGTCATCTTCTACTAAGAGGGCTGGCTGTGGGGGCCTGCAACCATACAGAGCACTATGCACCGTGCACTCAGCTTAACGCTCTGGAATTGATACCTTTCACCCTGGAAGTGTTACTTTGTAAGGGATTACAATGGGCGTAGTCATGTATGGATGTGAAAGTTGGATTATAAAGAAAGCTGAGCAATGAAGAATTGATGCTTTTGAACTGCAGTGTTGGAGAAGACTCTTGAGAGTCCCTTGGACTACGAGGAGATCAAACCAGTCAATCCTAAAGGAAATCAGTCCTGAATACTCACTGGAAGCTCCAATACTTTGCCCAACTGATGCGAAGAACTGACTCCTTGGAAAAGATCCCGATGCTGGGAAAGACTGAAGGCAGGAGGAGAAGAGGACGACACAGAATGAGATAGTTGGATGGCCTCACCCCCTCGACGAACATGCGTTTGAACAAGCTCCGGGAGTTGGTGATGGACAGGGAAGCCTAGAGCATTGCAGTCCATGGGGTCGCAAAGAGTCGGGCATGACTGAGCGACTGAACAGTGGGCGTACACATGAGCAGAGGCTACACACTCAGTGTGTGTCCGTCACTCCCACATGGTACTTGTAATGCTCCACAAGCACAGGACTCTGGTGGACCCAGGAAGTGTGGAGACTCAGCAAGACCCAAGGAACTGTGTTTTGTCTACACCAGCGTAAGCAGAGGCACTGATCGCCCTTGGAGACAGTAAGAGTACTTACCTCCAACCGGAACCAACTTGCTCCAAATGCAGAAAGAAGCAAATGCATCCTGCTGCTGCTGCTGCTGCTGCTGCTGCTAAGTCACTTCAGTTGTGTCCAACTCTGTGTGACCCCATAGACGGAAGCCCACCAGGCTCCCCCGTCCCTGGGATTCTCCAGGCAAGAACACTGGAGTGGGTTGCCATTTCCTTCTCCAATGTGTGAAAGTGAAAGTGAAGTCGCTCAGTCGTGTCCGACCCTTAGCGTAGAGTCCGACCCTACCAGGCTCCTCCGTCCATGGGATTTTCTAGGCAAGAGTACTGGAGTGGCTTGCCATTGCCTTCTCCCAAATGCATCCTAAGGAACTGTAATGACCAAGGAGCCTTAGTCATACTCTTTCCTTCATGTGCTACTTCCCTGTGTCGGCAAATCACCGATGCTGGAAGGATGACACGGGAGGAAAGGGAAAGACAAGACGACCACAGCTTGTCTTCCCCCCTGCCTCCCCTCACTCATCGGTCAGGCCAAGGTGGGCAGCATTGGCAGAAAGTGCACGTATGAAGGAGGGGACGGAAAAGAGTGGGGCTTGCTTTCGTCCAGGTTTCTGTTGTCCTGATACGAACAAGATACATGTGCACACACGCACTTTGATGTATGAACTGGGTCATTTCCATGATTCTGCACAAGAGTTCAATGCTCTTGCATTTGTATTTGAAATTGGAACTGCACAATATAGAGATAGTGAAATTCTTGCTAATAATTTAAAGTTATTGTTATTTATCCAGACTGCTATCAAAAAGTAGGTAAAAAACACCATGACAAACCAACAGAAAGAGAGAGACCGTGAAAGCAAAGAAAAAGTTTTATAGTTTAGTACCTTTAACAGCATTTTTTTTCTCGTTTTGGAATGAAGGACCACACCTGTTTATTTTGCACTGAGTCTCACACATAATGGAGCCAGTTCTACCAGCTAAGAACAAAAAATCACATTTCTTAGTGTATGGACATGTGTGTATGCCCCCCAAAACTCATGTGTGTATGCCCCCCCAAAACTCATGCATTGAAACCCTAACCCCCAGTGAGATGACAGAATTTGGAGGTGAGGTCTGAGAGGGACAGTGTGTTGAGATGAGGTCAGGAGGGTGGGGCCCCATGATGGGATTAGTGTCCTCACAAGAGGAAGAAGAGACTAGAGCTCTCTCTCCCTCCACCAGATGAGGACAGGAAGGGAAGACAGCTGTTTGCAAACCAGAAGAAAGATCTCACCAGCACCATGACCTTGGACTTTTCAGGGTCCAAAATTGTAAGAAATAAATGTCTGCTGTTTAAGCCACGCAGCCTGTGGTATGTGCTGTGGTGGCCCAAGCCGAACAAGACACACAGCATGACACTCTAGAGCCTTCAGTGCCCGGCTCCGGCCCCATCTCTATAGCTTCCCTCCCCCAGGTCCCCTCCCCCACCACACCCATTCCCCCATTAACTCAGAACCCTCCCCTCCACCCATTCATTCCCCTCTGCATGGTGCCACTCCCCCCCCCCTTAAAGGGCCTCCCAGCCCCACCTTCTCAGTTCTTCTCCTTCCCTCACACATTACCTCCCCTTCAATGCCTCCTGTCCCTCCCTCAGGACTGGATTCAGAAATTGCCTTTTCTGGAGACACTTCCCAGGGCTGATCTGGGGCCCCCTCTGGAATGTTGCATTGAAGTTACTATCTAATAGTAAAACGAGCCGAATTCCTTTTCTAGGGCCACCCGAACAAAGTACCACAAACTGGGGGGCTTAAAACAACAGACATGTATTTCCTCACAGCCCTGGGGGCTGGAAGTCCAAGAGGGGGCACGAGCAGGGACGGTTTCCTCTGCGGCAGTGCGGGGGACGCTGAGCCGCGCCTCCCTCCCAGCGCCTGGCGGATCGCCCAGGTGTCGGTGTGCCTCCGCTGGCAGCCCCACTACCCCACCTGCACCTTCACGCACACACGGCACTCTCCCTGTGCGTCTGTCTTTGTGTTCCAGTTTCCTGTTTAGGGGAGACTGGGGCCCACGCTAACGACTTCTATTTAACTTACCTACATCTGTGTTTCCGAATAAGGTCACATTCTGAGGTATTGGGGGTGAGGCTCTGGCATACCCATTTAGGGAGCCTCGAGTCAATCCACAATACCGGGCATCCAGAAGTCATTTTTTCTGTTTTTTGTTTTTTTTAACTAATGATTATCAAAGATTATAATTGTACAATATTGAGAGGTACAGAACAAAATACTATTATTAGAGGACAACTCCTCTACAATATTATGTTGGCCTCCGCCACACATGAACACAAATCAGCCACAAGTACAGCTATGTCCCCTCCCTCCTGAATCCTTCTCCCATCTCCCTCACCATTCCACCCCTCTAGGTTGTCTCAGAACACTGGGTTGAGTTCCCGGTTTTACCACTTGCTATCTATTTTACAAGTCATTTTTTCCCCCCCTCAAGCATCTAAGATGAGGGATTCCCAGGAGGTCCAGTGGTTAAGACTCCTTCCAACGCAAGGGCTGCACCTCTGATCCCTGGTCAGACAGCTAAGATCCCACATGCCTTGGGGCCAAAAAACATAAAGCAGAAGCAGTATTGTAACGACTCAGTAATGGGCATTTTTTAAAAGACGAGGGCCCGATATCTAATCTTCTCTAAAATCCCACTCCAGGCCCCAAGCCCTCCATGGGGGCTGCCAAGAGATTTAGCAAAAAGACTCGAAAGCTGGCTTGATACATGTCAGTGGCATCAACCACCGATGAGAGGATGGCTATTTCCCGCTCACTGGCTCCACACACCTTGCCAGAGTCAGTCTTCTGAAAGCAAGCCTTAGCCTTCCTGACAGTTGCAATGAGGACTCAGGCAAAGAGGCTTCGAGGGCAGAGCCTGTCTGAATTTCAGGGCTGTTTCCCAGGAGAGTGGAAATGAGAAATCCCTACTGATGATTCAGGTGGCAAGCGGGAGGGAGTCAGAACCATGTTCTTTCTCAGGCTGAACGAAGCAGCAACCCTCACCTTTTTCTTTGCGCATATTTCATGCTGCCAGGTGTTGGGTCAGGTGCCCTCCTAAGCACTGCCCACTCCAAGAAGCATCATCTCACTCTGTTCCCATGGCAACTGTGTCGGAATGCATCCCATCCTGCAGAGGAAGAAAGTGAGGCTTGGGAAGGTTAAGCCTCTGCTCCACGGTTCATGTCATACAGTCGCTCAGTCACGTCCAGCTCTTTGCAACCCCATGAACTGTTGCTAGCCAGACTCCTCTGTCCATGGGATTCTCCAGGCAAGACTACCGGAGTGGGTTGCCAGTTCCTTCTCCAGGAGATCTTCCCAACCCAGGAATTGAACCTGGGTCTCCCACTTTGCAGGCATATTCTTTACCATCTCAGCCACCAGGGAAGCCCCATAGTTAGTTAATACGTAGAAATATCAGGATTTAAACCTAATTCCCTAAAACTTTCCCTTTTAACCCCATGCATGACCTTCTGCAGTCTCAAAACAATCTAATTTTGGGATCAAATCATCAATCCTAAAGGAAATCAACCCTGAATATTCACTGGAAGGACTGATATTGATGCTGAAGCTCCAGTACTTTGGCCACCTGATGCAAACAGCCAATTCACTGGAAAAGACCCTGATGCTGCAAAAGACTGGGGGCAAAAAGAGAAGAGGGTGACAGAGGATGAGAGGGTTAGATAGCATCACCAACTCAGTGGACATGAATTTGAGCAAACTGTGGGAGATCGTGAAGGATAGAAGAGCCTGAGGTGCTGCAGTCCATGGGGCTGCAAAGAGTGGGACACGACTTAGGAACTGAACAACAACAACAATACAGCATGTATTCCGTGTCAGACTACACAGTAAGCAGTTTACATACAGTAAGTGGTTTACTCTTCAAGAACAGTTTATGAAGTAAGTACCACTGAATCCCCATTTTACAGATGAGGAAACTAAGGATCAGGGAGGAGAAGAAACTTACATGAGGTTACTCAGCTTGTGGGTGGCAGAACTCCATGGAACTCCAGGCAGCCTGATGCTAGGGTCTGTACTCAACCATTGTGCTGTGGAAGGGGCTTTCCTGCTGGAAGACTCTAGGGTGGACCTGCCAGGGCGCCTGCTGACTCCCAGAGACACATAAGCCCAGAGGCCAATGTGTTATCTTTAAGCAGGACTGGAAGCTGGAGTGTGACTGAAAGAGTGTCAAGCCGCAGCTCCAACTCTGGAAGCAAAGTATGGGGCTCAAGTCCCTTCAAGGACCTGCCCTCCTCTTCCAGCTAACACGCAAACGTCCGCTCTGCAGACCTCCCCATGACCCAACCCGGCATCCACACAGCAGCTGCCCAGGGCTGCTGGGAGTTCAGTCATTACAAATCCACTCCAAAAACGTCCACTGAACAGGTCACAAATGAAGGGTTCCCAAAAGGTTAATGATACCTTGTTGCACTGGATATCCTCGTTGTGTATCCATCTTACCTTCTCTGAACTTTATCTTTCTTCCTATTTGTAGAAGTCTTAACCCATTCTTAATTTAAGCTAGAAATAGAAACTGCCTTTGTAAACAGTTCTATTAAAATCAGTCAAGATACAGAAGAGTATTAAGTAAATAACAGCACAGGTAATACACAGCTGAGGTAAAAAATAATTCCACAGGTGGGATGCAAATGGCTGAGTCTTGAGAAAGATTAGCATGAGGGAAAGAGCTTTTTGGTTATTCAGAAAGTATAACTCAGTCAGTTCAGTCACTCAGTCGTGTCTGACTCTTTGCAACCCCATGCACACCAGGCTTCCCTGTCCATCACCAACTCCCAGAGCTTGCTCAAACTCATATCCATCAAGTTGGTGATGTCATCCAACCATCTCATCTTCTGTTGTCCCCTTCTCCTCCTGCTTTCAATCTTTCCCAGAATCAGGGTCTTTTCCAATGAATCAGTTCTTCGCATCAAGTGGCCAAAGTATTAGAGTTTCAGCTTTAGCATCCAGTGAATATTCAGGACTGATTTCCTTTAACATGGATTGGTTGGATCTCCTTGCAGTCCAAGGGACTCTCAAGAGTCTTCTCCAACACCACAGTTCAAAAGCATCAATTCTTCAGCACTCAGCTTTCTTTATGGTCCAGCTCTCACATCCATACATGACTCCTGGAAAAATCACAGCTTTGATTAGACAGACCTTTGTCAGCAAAGTAATCTCTCTGCTTTTTAATATGCTGTCTAGGTTGGTCATAGCTTTTCTTCCAAGGAGCATGCGTCTTTTAATTTCATGGCTGCAATCACCATCTGCAGTGACTCTGGAGCCCAAGAAAATAAAGTCTCTCACTGTTTCCATTGTTTCCCCCGTCTATTTGCCATGAAGTGATGGGACCAGATGCCATGATCTTTGTTTTCTGAATGTTGAGTTTTAAGCCAGCTTTTTCACTCTCCTCTTTCACTTTCATCAAGAGGCTCTTTAGTTCTTATTCACTTTCTATCATAAGGGTGGTGACATCTGTATATCTGAGGTTACTGCTATTTCTCCCGGCAATCTTGACTCCAGCTTGTGCTTCATCCAGCCCAGCATTTCTCATGATGTACTCTGTATATAAGTTAAATAAGCAGGGTGACAATATACAGCCTTGACGTACTCCTTTCCCGATTTGGAACCAGTCTGTTGTTCCATGTCCAGTTCTAATTGTTGCTTCCTGACGTGCACACAGATTTCTCAGAGGCAGGTAAGGTGGTCTGGTGTTTCCATCTCTTTAAGAATTTTCCACAGTTGTGATCCACACAGTCAAGGCTTAGCTTATGAAATTACCCAGCACATAAAAAATAAATAATAACCACAGCATGTTTCGAAGCTCTCTCACCTTCTGAGATGGCCCACACTCTTGTCTGCGGAGTGTGTCTCTCTAAATAAACTGACCTCTTACCTATTACTTTGTGAATTCTTTCACAACGAAGCAAGGACCGTAAATTCACTGGCAACACAAGGACAGAGACTTTGTACAGCAGTGGGGCCCACACAAGCCACCACAAGAGTCACGGGCCTGTCAGCGCAGAGCCCCCAGCCCTGGTGGCATTAATGCAGGGTCCCATGAAGATGCACAGAACTACAACCATGATTAGCGTCATGAAGGGGCACGTGGTAATTTGATGGGGGGGGTGTGTCCCTGGGGATCTTGGCACCTTGAAGAAAGCTGAGTTGGAGGTAACTAAGGCAAATGGGGAGGAGGGGAGCATTTCAAGCAGAACACGTGATACCCACTTGTTCCTGGGGATAGGAGTGGGTATGCAACTTACAGGAATCTGAAAGAATGCTCACGTGTCTATAGATAACAGTGCTGGTTATAGGAAGAATGACATCCTAGAGTAACTAAGAGTGACTTAGAGAGTGACTAACTTTGTAGAACAGTGACCACACGTCAGGTATTCTAAGACCTTTAAGTGCCCTGAGCTATTTAACTCACGCAGGGAATAGAACTCATGCAAGATGAAACAAGATGGGAGAGGGGGGCAGATTCCAGACCATATAACCTTGGAGGCCATATTACACTCCCAATATTCATCCCAAGAGGGACAAAAACATTAAGCAGGACCAACATGGTCATATACATGATATAAAGCTGTGATTCTGGCGGTCGGGTGGGGGACGTACTCAAAAGGAGAGGGGGAGGCGACAGCTTGGGGTTCCCATGAGCGGGTGTTGAATGGAGACAGTGGTGGTGTGGCTGAAAAGAAGAGGTAGGTTGGGGAGATACTTGGGAGATAAAATCAGCATAGCCAGGTGCCTCATTGGATTTACGGGGGGTTAGGGAGATGGAAGCCTGGTGGGCTTCCATCTATGGGGTCACACAGAGTCAGACATGACTGAAGTGACTTAGCAGCAGCAGGGAGATGGAAGGATGAAGGAAAACCTCAGGGATTTTGGCTTCTGTAACTGGGTAGATGATGGTTCTATGCACTAAGCTGGGAAACTCTGAAAGAACGTGAGCTTGATTAAGGTCGCTTTGAATATGAGGTGTTAATTCTTTTGCAATAGGCAACATCTAAGTGGAAATATATACATAGGCACACAGATCAGGAGACCAAAGGAAAAACATGAATTAAAGAAATAAATTACTAAGTCACTGTTGTAGAGGAATTGTTGCTGTTCAGTCACTCAATCGTGTCCAACTCTTTGAAACCCCATGGACGACAGCACTCCAGGCTTCCCTGTCCTTTACCTTCTCTCAGAGTTCGCTCAAACTCATGTCCATTGGGTCAGTGATGCCATCCAACCGTCTCATTCTCTGTCGCCCCCTTCTTCTCCTGCCTTCAATCTTTTTCGGCATCAGGGTCTTTTCTAGTGAGCTAGATCTTCAGGGTCTTCTTCTAAAGAGTTGTAGAGGAATAGGCACCAGTTATTCATGTACCATCTCTCAGCTCCAGATCCACTGCTTTGTGACACTGGAAAGTGTCAGCTGTAAAGTTTCCAGCTAGTTTCATGTTCGGCATGGCCAACAGAGGGCGCAAGAGAGATGCTGCCAGACCAGAGAGGGAGGAAGGGATGTCCCTTTTCTAGTGCGCTGCTTTCCGCGTGTGGCAGTAGGTCAGCGTGCATGGGGCCTGGCAGCCCTCATCTCAGTGGTCCTCGTGAACACGCTGCAGGCAGCATCTTCTGGCAAGTTTCTATGCCACTCAGTAGGATGCCTGGCCCTTGAGAAAGAGATCTGAAACACAGTCTGGATGCAGAAGGGGGCTGTCTTCTAGGTATTTCTGAGTCCTTTCCTTGTTCACTCACCCTCAACCCAAGCAGGAGCAGCTGTTTTACTACAGTTGCTACTTCTGGACCTCTGAGAAACCTGACTCCTTTTCAGCTGAACCTTTGACTAGATGACAGCTCTTTGTACTCAGCTGTTAAGTCGTGTCCAACTCTGCAACTCCATGAACGGCCACATACCAGGCTCCTTTGTCCTTCATTGTCTCCCAGAGTTTGCTCAAATTCATGTCCACTGAGTCAGTGATGCCATCCAACCATCTCATCCTCTGTTGCTCCCTTCTCCTCCTGCCCTCAATCTTTCCCAGCATCAAGGTCTTTTCCAGTGAATCCTCCCTTTGCATCAGGTGGCCAAAGTACTGGAGCTTCAGCTTCAGCATCAGTCCATCCAATGAATATCCAGGGTTGATTTCCTTTATGATTGACTAGTTTTATCTCCTTGCTGCCCAAGGGACTCTCAAGAGTCTTCTCCAACACCACAGTTCAAAAGCATCAATTCTTCACACTCAGCCTTCTTTATGATCTAACTCTCAACTGTTCTTTGTACTACAATTTCCCTTTTTGACATTACTTTGGTCTCTTGACTGCACTCAGACTGTACATGATTGAACACAGAGGGGCTGACAAGATCACCTGGGGAGACAGTCCAGATGGTTAAGGAAGAAAGAGATCTGAGGGCTCAGACTTGAGGAATTCCAAGATTTACTGCAAGCGGGAAGAGGCTGATCTTACAAAAAAGATGGAGAAGGAACAGCCAATAAACATCATAAAGGACTTAAAAAGGGCAATCACCAAACAGGAGACAATATTAACAACACATATAACTGACAAAGAACATGTAAAGAACCACAAATCAATCCACATCTTGTATTAGATGCATAGGCATACATCTTGTAGAAAAATGAACAAAGCTATAAACAGACACTTTACAAAAGTGGAATCTAAATATATGAAGAAACCTCAGCTGTGTTAATGAGGAAATGCAATTTACAAAAGCAAGATGCCATTTTATGCTCATTCAACTGGAAAATATGAAAATGTCCATAACAGCAAATAATGGCAAGGAAGAAAAAGTGTGCTGTCCTATAGGGTAGCCACGAGCCACATGTGCATTCTGAACACTTTAAATGTAGCTAACAACCAGTCCATATTAAAACATGCTGCAACTGTAAAATATATACCTAATTTTAAAGACTTAGTATGAATAAAAGGATGGAAAATGTCTAAATAATTTTGACATTGAAATTACAATATTTAGTTATATTTATTAAGTTCACCTAATTATTTTTATCTTCATAATGTTATGAGAAGAAATCTTATAATTATAAATGTGGCTTGCATTTATGGACTTCATCATAATTCTTTAGATTTAATCTGATGTAGAGCAATGCAAGTATCTATACATGGGTGATCAGAGTATAAATTAGGCAACCACTTTGGAAAACAATTTTCTATTAGTTTTACAAAGTTGAACAAATGCCTGTCCCATGACCCAGCCATTCTTTTAATGGTATGCATTCCAGAGAAACTCCTGCATATGTGCACCAAGTTACGTCCAACCCTTTGCGATCCTGTGGACTGTAGCTTGTCAGGCTCCTCTGTCCATACGATTCTCCAGGTGAGAATACTGGAGTGGGTTGTCATACCCTCCTCCAGGGGATCTACCTGAACCAGGGACTGAACCCACATCTTTTATGTCTCCTGCATTGGCAGGGTTCTTTACCAGAGAAGACTCTTGAGAGTCCCTTGGACTGCAAGGAGATCCAACCAGTCCATTTTAGAGGAGATCAATCCTGGGTGTTCACTGGAAGGACGGATGCTAAAGCTGAAACTCCAATACTTTAGCCACCTCATGCGATGAGTTGACTCACTGGAAAAGACTCTGATGCTGGGAGGGATTGGGGGCAGGAGGAGAAGGGGACGACAGAGAATGAGATGGCTGGATGGCATCGCCAACTCTATGGACATGAGTTTGAGTGAGCTCCGGGAGTTAGTGATGGACACGGAGGCCTGGTGTGCTGTGATTCATGGGGTTGCAGAGAGTCGGACACGACTAAGCGACTGAACTGAACTGAACTGAACATGATGGAACATTATCCTCTAGTAAAAATGAAGACAGTACAGCTATACCCAGCATAGATGAATCTTAGAGACTCAGTCTTGAGCAAGAACTGCAAAGTACACTAGAATACATAAAACATGGTACTATTTTCATAAATTTCACAAAGCAATAACATTTAAACACTGTATAGTTAGGAATAAGAAAGCATAGGAAAGGGGATGGAGTTGGGAAAACATGCCCAAGGAGTTTCAAAAGAATAGGACAGGCTGTTTCCTCAGTTGGATCATGAGTTCATGGGTGAGCTCATTTTCTTATTTCCAAGAAAGAAAAGACTTACAATCATATGCTAACTTTAAGAATCAAATGATCATAGCGACCCAAGTCAGAGTTATTTCGCTAAAATGATATAGCCAAACGTAGTGAGTGGAGGAATGAGTTATCACGGGAAAGTCAGGACAGCAAGTGAAGATTATTTTGGTGGGAAGTATGGTTGTGAAAGTGAGGCATGTGGGGTGGTGGGCCTACGGTGACATGGGTGCCAGGGAGAGTTTATTTTTAAAATAGAAAACATGCATAGCTATGGCTTCCTTAGTGGCTCAGAAAGTAAAGAACCTGCCTGCAACGCAAGAGACCTGAGTTCAGTCCCTGGGCTGGGCAGATGCCTATTCCAGTATTCTTGTCTAGGAAATCCCATGGACAGAGGAGCCTGGTGGGCTAGAGTCCATGGGATCGCAAATAGTAGGACATGACTGAGCGACTAATGCTTTCACTTTCACTTTCTTTCACGCACAGATAAACACTGAGAAGACGACTTTGGCTTCTGGTTGACTCATGTAAACGTTCCTGCTAATAAGAACTAGAATAAAGATACAAAATGTGTTTTTAAAATCTATTTGAGGCATTCATAGAGATATCAAAGGAGTGAGGAGATGCAAGTTGAGTATGAACAAGGAGCCCAAATAGACGGGACCAGCACTGGGGTCACTCTTTCTCAAGAAGCACCTGCCACATTTGAAAGCAGCTTTCAGAAGGCTAAGAAGCCAAACAGGCTTATGGGTCTGGAAGCTCTGACAGGCTTTAAGGATGGCACACATGCTAAAAATCAAACTCTACCAACAAGGAAGAAGCCTGGTAAACCCTGCACACCCCATAAGGACACCCAAGGGCTTTGTTTCAGAAGTGAGTGTAAAATGGATGAGAACAGTCTTTACAAAACATCTCATCATCTCAATCTCCATGAAGATTGAGATCTAAAGCAATTCCTGGCACTCCAGCTTCAGTTTAGTTGCCCAGTCATGTCCGACTCTTTGCAGCCCCATGGACTGCAGCATGCCAGGCTTCCCTGTCTATCACCAACTCCCAGAGCCTACTCAAACTCATGTCCATAGAATCGGTGATGCCATCCAACCATCTCATCCTCTGTCATCCCCTTCTCCTCCTGCCTTCAATCTTTCCCAGCATCAGAGTCTTTTTCAAGGGCTCAGTTCTTCAAATCAGGTGGCCAAAGTACTGGAGCTTTAGCATCAGTCCTTCCAATAAATATTCAGGACTGATTTCCTTTAGGATGGACTGGTTGGATCTCCTTGCAGACCAAGGGACTTTCAAGAGTCTTCTCCAACACCACAGTTCAAAAGTATCAATTCTTCAGCGCTCAGCTTTCTTTATAGTCCAGCTCTCATATCCATACATGCTAGTGGAAAAACCATAGCTTTGACTAGATGGACCTTTGTTGGCAAAGTAATGTCTCTGCTTTTTAATATGCTGTCTAGGTTGGTCATAGCTTTTCTTCCAGGGAGCAAGTCTCTTAATTCCATGGCTGCAGTCACCATCTGCAGTGATTCTGGAGCCCAATAAAATAAAGTCTCTCACTGTTTCCATTGTTTCCCCATCTATTTGCCATGAAGTGATGGGACCAGATGCCACGATCTTCGTTCCTTGAATGCTGGGTTTTAAGCTAGCTTTTTCACTCTCCTCTTTCACTTTCATCAAGAGCCTCTTTAGTCTTTGCTTTCTGCCATAAGGGTGGTTTCAACTGTATGTCCGAGGTTATTGATATTTCTCCAGCAATCTTGATTCCAGCTTGTGCTTCATCCAGCCCAGCATTTTGCATGATGCACTCTGCAAAAAGTTAAATAAGCAGGGTGACAATATACAGCCTTGACATACTGTTGTTCCACGTCCAGTTCTAACTGTTGCTTCTCGATCTGCATACAGATTTCTCATGACTCCAACTTAGCTGCCTCCAAAAAGCAGACAGAATACCTTTCTGAGGAAACATAACATCATCCCAAGCCTCACATTATCTCTCTACTGTTTCCTAATAATGCCTAGCATGCAACAACAACAAAAAAAAAAGCAAATGAGAAAACAAGATGTCTAAAAGGAAACAACTGGAAATAGAAATAGAAGGTTACCAAATAACAGAGTTACCAAACAGTCTTCTAAGTAAGCATGACTGATAGGTATTGTTGTTCAGTCGCTAAGTTGCGTCCAACCCTTCGTGACCCCATAAATAATTAAAAAGCAGGTTTTGAGAATTTCAGGGCAGGTGAAAGTCATACAAGTGAACCAAACAGTGATGACAGAACTGAAAAGTGCAACAGTGAATATTAAGAACCTGAAAGTTCTACTTCCCAGCTGAGAGACAGACCGGAAGTGACTGCAGAAGAAACAGGCCAGAAGAAATTATTCAGACCAAAAACAGAGAAAAACGAAAGAAGTTTTAAAAGTACATAAACACCATCAGAGCTACATGGGCCACAGTGATAAGGCCTAATATCTGTGTAATTTGAGACTGATAATGTGAGAAGAAAGAGAAAATGTCAGAAGTGATACTAGAAGACAAAATAAGAATCCTGCAAACTAACAGTACCATTCAAGCACAGAAAGAAGAAGCAAGAGCCCCAGCACACAATGGCCAGAACACCAGACCTATGAACACTGCAATTAAATTTCTAATTTAATTTCTGATTTAGATTTTATATACAATTCTCAAAAGCAGCAAGACAAATAAAATATAACAGCTGAAAAGGGGCAAAAAAAAATAGTACCAACGGTTGTCTTTTAAAGCAGAAACAAAAACCACTATACAACAGAATCATATATTCAGAATGCTGGAGGAAAAAGCTGCCAACATAGAATTTGAAATCCAGAAAAATAATCACTCATAAAGTTTGCATGCGTGCATGCTAAGTTGCTTCAGTCGTGCCCGACTGTCTGCAATCCTATGAACTGAAGCCTTCCAGGCTCCTCTGTCCACGGGATTCTCTAGGCAAGAAGACTGGAGTGGGTCCCCACGCCCTCCTCCAGCGGATCTTCCCGACCCAGGGATTGAACCCACAACTCCTGCATCTCCTGCACTGACGGGCAGGTACTTTACCACTACTGCCACCTGGGAAGCCCATAAAGTTTAAATAAAGACATTTTCAGACAAATGGAAAGTAAGATTTGTCACCAGAAGGCGTACTCTAAAGAGAATGCTAAAGAAAATACCTCAGGGAAAATGAAGATAATTCCAATGGAGACTTCCTTGTGAAGGAAGAAATAATGAACGAAATATGAGAGTAAACACAATCAATGATCTAAGATCCTGTCTCAAAAACCTAAAAAAGAATAGTAAGTTAAACCAAAACGTGTGTGTGTGTCGCTCAGTCGTGTCCAACTCTTGGCAACCCATAGGCTCTAGCCCACCAGGCCCCTCTGTCCATGGAATTCTCCAGGCAAGAATACTGGACCGAGTTGCTATTTCCTTCTCCAGGGAATCTTACTGACCCAGGGATCGAACCCGGGTCTCCTGCATTACAGGCAGATTCTTTACCATTTGAGCTACAGGGAAGTCCAAAAAGTACATAGGAGAAAATTAAAATGAGAACATAAATCAGTGAATCATTCGCAAATAATAAGAACGCCAAGGCTCCTTTTTAAATTAAAAAAAAAAAAAATGAATGAACCCAAGCAAGACCAACCAAAAAGTAAATAAAAGAGAAAGAAAACACAAGTTACCAAAATCAGAATTAAAACAGGGGTAACATCACAGAGCCCACAAACACTGAAAGGATTAAGAGGCTCTTGTGAATATTAAGCCAACACACTTAAAACTGAGAGAGAAAAGTCCTACACAAACTCACTGAGAACCGCAAGAAACGGTAAGCTTCCAAATTCTTTTAATGAGGCCACTATCACCTTGGTACAAGAAACTGACAAAGACACTAAGGGAGTGGGGGAGGAATGCACCGGGAGTTTGGGACTAGTAGATGCAAGCTATTATGTATCAGATGGGAAAACAACAAGGTCCTGCTGTATAGCACAGGGAACTATAATCAATATCCTGTAATAAACCATAATGGAAAAGAATATGAAAAGAATATACACATGGATAACGGAATCACTTGGCTGCACAGCAGAAATTAACACTACCTTGTGAATCAATTATACTTCAATAATTTTTTTAATGACATTAAAAGCGTGCTCTTTCTTACTCTCCTCTACAAGAGTTTGTGGAGAGTTATTATTGTTATTACGTCTGACATTTGGAAGAATTCACTTACGAACACATCTAGACCTAGAAACTTTCCTTTATATGAAAGCTTCTATTATAGGTTCGATTCCTTGATATAAAATTATTCTAATATTTAAATTCTCCTTGTATTATTTTTGGTTAGGTTGTGTTTTTCAAAGAGTTATCTGAGTTTCAAATATATTGGCAAAATGTTCATAATATCTTCTCATGAAAAACTTATAAACAAAATATTAGCAAATCAAGTCTAATAATACACCACACCATGAGAGAGTAGGTGTTAGGCCAAGAATGAAAGGTGGATTGACTATTTAAAAATACTCTAAAATTTTGATTCTTCACCTAGTCAGAAAAAGGAGGGAATTCCCTGGTGGTTCAGTGGTTAGGACTCCAGGCTTCCATTGCTGGGGGCCCAGGTTTGATCCCTGATTGGGGTACCTGTTCCAGTATTCTTGCCTGGAAAATTCCATGCACAGAGGAGCCTGGCAGGCTACAGTTCACAGGAATGCAAAGAGTCGGACACTACTGAGCACAGCACACCGGGGAACGAACATTCCACAAGCCGTGCAGCATGGCCAAAAAAAGAAATAGGAGGAAATCCACATATTATCTCAACAGATGGAGAAAAGGCTGGGTCACGCTGCAGTAACAAGCAGCCCTGAATTTCAGTGACTCCAAAAAGCTGAAGATCCTGTCTCACTGATGCCATGTCCCAGGTCAGGTGAGTTGGTGACTGGTGTGCCCTCCGTCTCAAGTCGCACTCACTCTGGGAGCCAGGCTGAAGTAAGTTCCACCATCCAGAACATCACGCATGCCCAGAGCTAGGGACACACAAAGTGACATCCAGTTCATCAACACTTTATCCAAGATGTGACTGACACGCATCAGCTCTGCTCACAATGACCCAAGCGAGGCACATGGTACCACATAACTTCAAGGGGACAGGGAAGGGTAACTCTTTGTCTGCAAGGAAATAAAGAGGGATGGGACATGGGTGAACAGTGCTAAAGCCCCACATCCAGAGAACTGGGGCCTTTATATTCCTGACTTCACAGACGGAGAGATGACCAGAGGCTAGAATCCTCAAAGAATAAGGACACTCCGAAGAGGTCATAAAAACCAAGTGCTGAAAAGAGTTAGCTTCCAGGATTGGTAACATCGGTCTCCACTTTTTCCTTGGTTGGCTCTGGCTAAGAGAATGACCTCTGGCGAAGAAGCCTGGTTTTCTCTTCTTGGGTAGTTCTGGTACCCTGAACTGTTTGTCCCCACTACTGTTTGCAGGAGAATATCCCTTTATGGCGTCAGGACCCTCACTGTTCCCTGTAGGACAGTTTCTCTGTCTCTGTCCACAATTGCTCAGGGTCCAGATTTTAGACAACTGACTATCACTAAGAATATTTTGTTCGTTCCAATTCTCTCAGGAAAATGCCTAAGCTCAGTGCTAGCTTAAGCTGTTTGATCCTCCTAAAATACTGATCCTTTTTCCCAAGGCATTCAAACACTTCCCTCAAGACTCAACACAAATCCTGTCACCATCTTAAACCCTATTCACTCCAGTTCATATCCTGAGAGCCATCTCCACTCAACCCATCCTTTTATGTCCCATGAAGCAGGGAGTTTGTCTCACCCAGAAAGCAATAGGGGAAAACTCTGCATTCTGGCTCAAAGGGAAGAGAAATGATAGCCCAAATCACCTTATACAAGAGTCTGATATCCATTGATCACTACAGGTCACCATGTTTTAGAAATTTCTTGGCAGTTTTTTGAAATTGAGAATTATAGTTCCCAGAGCCCACTTTACAGACAGTTTTCTGCCCAAGAAAGTGTCAAGGTTGAAATTAAGGGACAAGAATAAGACCATTCTAGACTCCAATCCAAGTCAGTTCTCCAAACCAACTTCATTAATGATATGTCTGGAATTTCTCCATTTGTTTCCCAATAGCTTCTGGACCCAGAAGAATGTAAGAAACTGGCCCCTAGTAAGTGCTTATTCTCATCACTCAATCAACAAAGAGTGGCCAAGGGCCTTCACTGGCCCGTTTCTAGGCCTGGCAAACACAAAGATGAAAAGGAAAGAATTGCTGCTCTTTAGGAAGTCTAGCACAGAAGCGGACATGCAACCAACCAAACAATGAAATATGATAAGCCAAAGGCTTCCAAACCATGTTTCACGGAACACAAAAATAATAAGCACTGGTGTGGATGCTTCTGTCTGTATTTACCTGCCTGCCCCAGGACCCACTTCCCTTCTTCTGTTGATACTCCAGTATCCATTGCAAATATTTTTCATAAATCACAATCCAAAAGAAGATGCGGTACATATAAACAAGGGACTATTACTCAGCCATTAAAAAGAATGAAATAATGCCATCAGCAGAAACATGGATGGACCTAGAGAGTGTCATATTGGGTGAAGTAAGTCAGACAGAAGGAGAAATATCCTGTGGCATCCCTTATATATGACATCTAAAAAGAAATAATACAAATGAACTTACTTACAAAACAGAGAGAGATTCACAGACTCAGAGAAGAACTTATAGTTGCTGGTGTGGGGGTTGGAGGGAAGGATGGGGGAAGGGAGAGTTAGAGAGTTTGGGATGGAAATGTAGACTTACTATATTTAAAATGGATAACCAACAAGGACCTACTGTGCAGCACAGGGAACTCTGCTCCATGTTATGTGGCAGCCTGGATGGGAGGGGAATTTGCGGGACAATGGATACATATATATGTATGGCTGGGTCCCTTTGCTGTCCACCTGAAATCATCACAACATTGTTAATCGTCTATACTCTAATACAAAAGACTTTTGTTTTGTTTTAAATCTTCTTAATCCAAATGCCTCAAAGGGAACCAACGCCAACCCCTGAATCCAAGGGTGGATATGTGATCCAGCTCAACCAGTAGAGCCTCCCTGTTCACAGTCTTGACCCAGGACCTCATCAGAATCCATCAGAACTAACCCTAGGATGTTCTCTGCAATGATGGTGAAAAAGATACTCCCTTGCCCGCACTCAGAGCTGTGGGGCTGTGAGCCTGAGGGTGACAAGGGCCCCCTCATGGGGAGAAAGCCCACTTGGAGCCTCACAGAGGAGAGAATTCAAGAAGGAAGATTTCTGATGATTATTCAGGAACCTGGTCCAGCCACAACTGATGAGATTCACACCTCCATTCACTGATTCCCTCATCCACCCATCAAAAGTGTATTGGGCATCTGTTATGTGCCAGGTGTTCTTTTTGGCCTCGGGAACACAACAACGAATCAACCACACCACATCCCTACTTTAGGAGCTTTTAACTCCTTGTTTTGGCGGTTGTTGTTCGGTCCTCCATTCCTATCTAACTCTTTGCAACTCTTTACAACTCCTTGCTGCTGCTGCTAAATCGCTTGAGTTGTGTCTGACTCTGTGCAACCCCACAGACGGCAGCCCACCAGGCTCCCCCGTCCCTGGGATTCTCCAGGCAAGAACACTGGAGTGGGTTGCCATTTCCTTCTCCAATGTGTGAAAGTGAAAAGTGAAAGCAAAGTCGCTTAGTCATGTCCGACTCTTCACGACCCCATGGACTGCAGCCTACCAGACTCCTCCACCCATGGGAATTTCCAGGCAAGTGTACGGGAGTGGGTGCCATTGCTTTCTCCTTATAACTCCTTCCGTTCCATCCGTTCCATTCCATCGTTCAGTCGTGTCTGACTCTTTGCGACCCCGTGGACTGTAGCCTATCAGGCTTCTCCGTCCATGGGATTCTCCAGGCAAGAATACTGGAGTGGGTTACCATTTCCTTCTCCAGGGGATCTTCCTGACCCAGGGATCGAACCCGGGTCTCCCGCATTGGAGGCAGATGCTTTAACCTCTGAGCCACCAGGGAAGCCCCTATAACTCCTTAGGAGGAGACAAATGCATGAAAAAATGACGTCCATGTTAACAGGATCATTCAAGTTGCTGCATGGAGGTGCCACTGAAAGGAGGAAGGGGAACAGTAAGGAGGTTATTGCTATAACCTAAGCAAGAGAGGTGACCCTGGCTTGGACCAGAATAGAAGCATTGAGAGGGAACCAGAGCCAATTAGCTGCTTTCAAAGGAACTCATGCTGCTTTTCGGTCACTTGCAGCTGATGGAGGCTGGCATGCCCTATTCCATCTCCTTTCAGATTCCATCCACATTAAATACACTCACTTCACATGCCTCCAAGAAGGAAGAAATGCTGCCAGTTAGCCGATGGTGTGATTCTTTCACATCCCTTGAAAGAGCTCCTTTAGACCTTTCATGTATGTTAGTAGGAACAGCTATGAACAACACACGCAAATAATAAAACTATATCACGAGCACCGCCATGCTCAGCAGTCATCATACAGCACATCCCAATTTCAGAAATACTAAAACATGGGGAAATGTGTGCCTCAGAGTCAATGAAATCCAATAGCATGTAAACATTTGTCTGATTTTATCGAGATGACTGAAACGTGGTTTATCCTTATGAAATCCATACTGACTTTCTAGGAGGGCTGAAAGGTATAAATGCATCCTACAGTTCACTTCTACTTAACCTCTCAGATTGATTAATGGCCATTTTCTTAATCCCCCATATACAAGAGGAATCAACATGAATTTTTAAACGAGGTGTAGATCTTCAAGTGTAATTTTCACATCTTAGACTCCTGCATTAGACACACACATGGCTGGTACACATAAGGACACCAAGCCCAAAAGCCCTTTCATGGCATCTCTCCACATTATGAGAGCAAAGCTCATTCAAAGCAATTCTGAGGTTTCTCAGAATATTTTTCACTTCCACCTTTTGTACAAGCCAAAACTGGTATTAATACAAGGATGGAAAGCAATGTATAACATAAGTGAGCTTGCTCCAGTGCTAAAAGACTGAAGACAAAGTTGGAAGTGAATCCTACAGCGTTAGAGACCTCAGTCACTTTGTGAACCACAATGACAAGGACACCCCGGGTTTGAAAGACTAAGTGAAGCACGATTGCAACTTCAGGGAGTGATTTTCTTAATTGCCTTCATCACCTGAACATGAAGAGAGAAAAACAACTTTCGTCGTATATGCATTTAAACAAAGAAGATATTTTCATGTGCTAGGCTGCATGCAAAGTTACCTGGTCCAATAATTATACAGAAATAACATTTCCTTTTAAATGTCCCTTTAACTCCTGAAAATCTAAAATGAGAATACCCAGAGCTGGTTACAAGGTTGTAAAATCAATATCTTCAAATGTGGGTGCAGGCCATAAGTTGATAAAACATTGATTTTTAAAAAACCTTTTGGAAATATAATTTAAGAACATGTTTCTGAAATCCTAGAAAGTATTCAATTCTTTTGATCTAATAATCTCACTCCTTGCAACCAATTTTAAGGAATTCACTTAAAAAAGGAGAAATGCTTTATGTAGAAAATTTTCAGTCAACTTACTTATAAAGACGAAAAACTGACAACAGCCTGCATGTCTAACAACATGAAAAGATTTATGTAAATTATGATAGTTCCATCAGATGGAATATTACAACCCATTAAAATATTAACTTTGAAGACATTATAACAACATAAACTACTTCAATTATGATGCCAAGAGAAAAAGCAGAAATCATTTTATTGTGACAAGTGTACCCTTATGTAAAAACGTCTAGACATAGATAAGGACAGTAAAGGAAAAAAAAAAGACATTAAAAACAATTTTGCCACAAATCTAGAAAGGGAGATGATTTTGCTTTCATTCCCAGAACATGTATTATGATATGACTGCTCAACAAAAGGTTTTTTTGAAGATGGTAGCTGATTACTGTAAATGATCAAGTGCATTCAAGGTGTATTGTTACTATCCTCCTATAGACATTGGCATAAAGAGACCACTATCATATTGTGATGCATGTGCTAGTCTCATTCTGCATCGGCCCTACATACCCGTGAGAGATGAATCTTCCTGTAGGTCTCCAGAGGTGGCACAGAGAACAATGTCAGGTACCAGACTCTGGAGGAAACAGGCCATGGGACCCTAGGGAGTTTTCCGGAGGGCTGTGTAACCCCTCTAGTAAAATGCAGGTGCTGAGACCTCCCTGGCCGAGCTGTGATAATGATTCCCAATTAGGTATGAAAAGGAGTCCACACAATGCATCACTAAGCTAGAGCTGTCAATATTACCTGGATACAAGATGGTTATGGTACAATGATGCAATGGCAAATTTCCAGTTAGAGTTTAGCTTTAAATTACTCACAAACCAGGTTTGTTCTGGTTGAGGAGGTGTCTGCATCTTCAACCACCCAACAACTCTGGTTTGGGAGAGCATGTTCTTTGGCTAGACCACGTCACTGCCCTGTTTAAAATTCTTCCATGACCATAGGTGCCCATAAGGTCAATTCCAAACACATGGCCACTGGGTCCTTTAAGGTCAGTCCAGCACTCAGGGCCTGAGGCTTCCAGCCTCACACTCCACATTGCAGGAGTACTAAAGTTCCCACAATCTCCCCAGTGAGCCATGTTTACTCTTTACCATCTGCCTTTGCATATTCTGTTCCCTCCCTCTGAAATACCCTTCCCCTCTCTACCAACCTCTCCTTCCTGGGAATTCCTACCATTTCTGCGAGGCTTAGTCTAAGAGGAAGTCCTCTCTGACCCCTCCTCTCTGTCCCAGGGTTAGGGTCCCTCTTGCAGGATACCAAAGTCCCTTGAGCTCCTTGCATCATCCTGACTATCTATCTGCCCTGCAAGCTACCTGAGGGTTAGAACCTTGCCTCCACCTTCCTCATAGTCCTGCTGCCCAGCACAGGGCGAGTGCAGAAAAGATGACCAGTAAATGCCTATGAAATAAATGAATCAATTGGCGGCAAATAACAGTGTGTTACTTGCACAGGTGTTGAGAAATAGACTGGCAAAACCAAACAAGTTAATGTTTCACTGAGCTGGAAACTGGCAAAATGAGAGTCCTAACCTTGGGCACCAGCTGACCTTGAGCCTGACCACTTTCGGAATGAGGAATAGCAGGAAAATTAAAAGGTGGCTCTGCTAGATATAACTATTTTGCCAAAAAATATTTCAAAGCAAAGTTTCCGGGATAAAGAAAAATAACAGTTGTCAATATAAGGGAGGCAAATTTCCTCTGTAAATAAAAGTGAAAGACATTAAGAAAATTATCTAAATTACCTTTGACCCAGGCTAGTACCACGAACCTCTAAAATCAGGAGTGATAAAAGTGTGTGCTTTTCTCTGGAAAGGAGTCCATGGCCTTTATTCAAGTATCCTGCTATAGACTAAACTGTGTCCCTGCCAAACTTCAGATGCTGAAGCTTCAGCCTTCAATATGACTATATCTGGAGAGGACTTCTAAGGAGATAATTAATAGTCAGTGATATAAGAGTGGGGCCCTAATCCTATGGGTTTGGCATTCTTATAAGAAGAGGAAGAGCAACCAGAGATCTCTATCTCTGGAGCACTTGCTGGAAGGCCATGTGAAAACCCAAGGAAGAGGCTGTCTACCAGTCAGGAAGACAGCCCTCGTGGGAAACCCACCCTGAAGGCACCTTGATCTTGGATTTCCAGCCTACAAAACAGCGAGAAAATAAATTTCTGTTGTTCAAGCCACCACCACCAACAGATTCTAATGTCTAAGCATCTGTGGTATCTTGTTATATTAACAGCAGCCTGAACAGACCATCATTGGTCCACTCCCCAAAATAGACAGGAAACTTTTGACTTGTTGAAAATAGAAAGGTTTTGACCCAAGTCAGCCTCTCCATCTGTCAATGAGTTTGTATCTTCTCACAGGGTCTGAGCAGCTCTGAATGTAACCTCACAGGACAAAAAGGCTCCCAGAGGAACAGCCTGCCCCACATCTACCCCAAGCAAGATGTCCCTAGCAGGGCACACATTTAAATACCGATTTCAGTGTCGAGATCACTTTGCTTTCAATACAGCAATTCAGGGTTATTGTGAGCTTGGTTGGGGAAAGAGTTCAGCTACATGGTGTCTGAATGCTTTCTGGAACACACAAGGGCCTCCCCCACCCACCTGTCTACCTGTTCTCTGTCCACTCCTGGCTCCCCACCTACCTGTGCTCCAGAATAACAAACAGGAAGGGATCAATCCTCCCTGGATCCCCAAATCCTACACTGGCCCCACTTACAGCCCTTAGCATGGTCCTCGGTGCCACCAGACTGGGAACTCCTGTAAGAAAGGGCCAGATGGGCCTGACTCAATTACACTGACCATACTCAGGTATTCTTCTCAGAGGGACTGTGGGTGTGAACATTTGACTACCATCCACAACCTCAGACTTCCCAGGCAGCACCGTGGTAAAAGATCCACCTGCCAATGCAGGAGATGCAAGAGAAGTGGGTTCGATCCCTGGGTCGGGAAAATCCCCTGGAGGAGGGCATAGCAACCCGCTCCAGTCTTCTTGCCTGGAATATTCCATGGACAGAGGAGCCTGGTGGGATACAGTCCATAGGGTTGCAAAGAGTCGGACACAACTGAGCATGCATGCATGTACAGCCTTAGAAGATCTAGTGACCATGACCAGTGCCCAAAAGCCTACTGTCTCCAGGGCAAGAGTGTCCAGCCTCAAAGCCAGCAGTGACACATCCCTTTCTTCACCTGTAAAGTGGAACAACAAAGGTACCCACCTACTAGGGTTGCCGTGAGGCCTGAGTGAAGACATATAAAGTCTAGGGTCTGGTACATGAAATGTGCTCAGTAGTACTGGCTCTTATTGAGGGCACATGAGACTGGAGAAACCGGTGCAATAGAAAACAGAGCTTTCACAGGCAGAGTTACCAGATAAACAACACTATGTGCAGAGCTCGGTACTGATTCTGTTTACAAGGCACTTCTCACATGGATTACCAGTGGTTAAGCTTCAAACAATCCCCTAAGGTAGAGGGCGGTTATCATTAAGTCTCATCTCCTAGATGAAGAAAGGAAGGTTTCAGAGAGGTTAAGGAAGTTGCCCCACAGACACACAGCACTGGGAAATGGGTTCTGCTGGTCCAAACACCAAGCTCTACCGAGCTGAGCCGCAGGAACCCAGTGCTGGAGTTTCGACGAGGTTGGACCGCCTATAACACTCCTTCACCTGGGAGGCGGCCAACAGCGGAACGCTTTCCGCCCGGCCTCCAGAGTTTAACCAGGAAAAGTTTCCCCAGGCTGTCCTGGGCGAACGAGGAGGGCAGCATAGAACCTGCCGGTGCACCAGACCAAATGCATAGTACACACACGCGCGCGCACACACGCGCGCACACACACACACACGCCGCCTTCTGCAGCCGCCGGCTCTAAGGGGGGACCGCGGCTTCCCCGGAGCCCGAGCAACATCCGGACTCGCCCCCGAAGTCCACTCGTCCCTCCTGCCTCCCCAAGGGAAGCCTCGGCGTTCCCCCTTCCCTAGGAATCCGCGCCCGGCCCGCGCTGGGCGCCGTCTCCCGGGGCCCCCTAAGGGGCGCCGACACAGAGGAGTTGCTGCCTCGGGGGAAAGCCCGCGCTCAAGCCGAGGGTAACGGGGGAAGGAGGGCTGCCCGCCCGAAGCCCTCTTACCTTCCTCATTCTCGTCAAACACCGGGGGCTTGTGGGAGTGGTTCCCGCCCATATTCCGCCGCGGCGGCTGCCGCTGCTACATGCCCGGCCGCCGGGGTGCGGGGCGCGCCGCGCGGGGGGCCGAGGCGCCGCGAGCGTCCAGTCCCGGCTGCCGCCGCGCGCCGAGCCGGAGCGGGCCGAGCGCCGCGCAGGGGCGGGAGCCGCGCCCCCTCGTCCGGGGCGTCCCCCTGCCCCGGGCGCGCTCTCCCGGCGTTCCCGCCGCGCTCCGGCCACGCTAGCTCGTACCGGGCCGGGTTCCAGGCGCCCGCACGCACCCGAGAACGCGGGAGCTCCCAGCGCCGGGGCCACACGGAGCCGCGCTCCTCGCTGGAGACCGGAGGCGGCGCGGGAGGAGGAGGAGGAACAGGATGGGAAGGAGGCGATGGGCGCGGGCTGCGCAGAGGGGGCGCGCGAGCGCAGCCCCGAGGGCGGCCTGGAGGAGGGGGCGCTGCGGGCGAGCGGGTCTGGAGGAATCGTCGCGGGCCCCCGAGCTGAGCGCCGGGTCCGCCCGGAGGAGTCGGGCGCTCACCTCCCGGCGTCAAGCAAGTCGTGAGCCATCTAGTGTGCGCCGGGCCCCAGCCAAACGCTTTAGAAGCGCAATCCTCTGTCAGTCACTTCCAAACACCACTGTTGCCCATTTTAGAGTCGGGTAGACTGAGGTTCAAGGGTAAAGGAGTTCTTCGGTTAGTCGGCGCTGGCTGCGGAGGGAGCCCCTCGGACGCCCCATTGACCTTATTTGCCCACTTGAGCAGAGTCCTGGGCAATTCTGCAGCAGACGCCTTTCCTCTTGGTGTTTTCTAAATGTTTAATGAGTCTGGACCCTCTGGGACTCAGTTTCTCCCCTGCATTCTCCGGGGGAAACTGAGTCCCAAAGGGGGCGGAGTTTGCCCCCAAATCATTGTCCCTAGGACTGGCTGGCTGCGCGTGGGCCTCGGGAGTCCCCTGAAACTGAGCTAAAGTCGGTTAGCAAAAGGGACGGGAATGCTAAAGACGGGGGTGCGATGCGTGCGCCCCCAGGCTCTCCTGGGGCGAGCGCGGACTCTCAGAGGGACCCGCAGGTTACCCGCGCGGTGCAGTCCGGCCAGCCCAGCGCGCCAGGCAGCCAGGATCGTTGGCCACATCCTGCCATCTACTGGGCGTCTTCAGCCACCGTCTGTGCTTCGTATTAATAGAAAGCAGCGGTTCTTTTACTTCCCCATCCTTTCTCCCAGCCCCTTAGTTTTGCCTCTCTCTCTCTCTCTCTCTCTCTCTGGGAGACGAGGGGGAGAAGGAGACTATGGATGTGTGGGATGGTTCTCTAACATCACAAGAACCCTCCCGGAGACAATGGGAGGTGAGTGAGCCCTGGGAGCCAGCCCCAACCAGCCAAAGTTTCAGGAAGACTGGCCCAAACCACTAGGCCTCGTGGGTCAGACAAGCCTCATTCACAGACCTGCTTCCACCACTTACAGTCTCTGTACCTTCCAACTTCGAGTTCTCATCTGTGAAATGGGGAGGTTGGTATTAACTTCCCAGCATTGCTATGAGGATTCTATCACATCATATTTATAAAAGTGGGTAACAGGGCCCAGGCACATAACAATGATGAGTAAATATTTCTTGCTTTTCATTATACTTACAAGCATTGGCTGAGTGGCCAGGCTATAGCGAGCAATATAATGAACCAAGATAAAGCAGGTACAGCCCCCAGAACAAGGCAGGAGGAGGGATGGTGACAGGCATGAGCACTGGGTCCTGTTCCTCCCAGATTTCGCCCCACTTTGACACTCTCGAGCAGGCTAACTTGGGTAAATTACTTAACCTCTGCTGGCCTGAGTTTGTTCACCCATAACATGGGTACGATAATAATAGTATTATCACCCTTCCTAGGGTTGTTATGCAGAATAAATGATGTTGCTACCTGGAACACAGTAAACACAGCACAAGTGTTAGCATTATCCTCCATAAGGAGCTATGGTGTAAATTGTACTCTGGGCTCACAGTTCTTCTCTCCCTGTCCTTGACATGGCTCACTGGGATGAGGGGGCATTTCTTACTTTCTGACCACTGACAGGAGCGTGCCATTGAACTTAGTTTGGCCACTGGTCTATGGGAGGAAGTAATGGTGTACCGGTTCTAAGTGACAGTGTTAAGATGTCACATGTTTCAGCACTCTTGTCCTTCTACCATCCACCATGAGAAGAGCTGGCCTTGGGTAGCCTCTGAACCCCAACGGGCACACTGAACCCCACAGAGCTACTGTTGAGTCCTGCCCCAGGGCCACAGGTGTGAGGTGTGGTTTGTATCAAAGACATAGTAGCAGAGTCCAGAACCAAGATCACCTCCAAAGCTGACTGAGCCCCTTTGTAACTATTGCAAAAAGCCCCCCTGATCAGCACCAGCAGGCTTTTTGACCCAATATTAGGCAAAAATGCCCACCTCAGTAGTCACCCTATAGCACCCTAACCAGTCACCTAATGCCAGCTTTCCAGCAGGGATTTCCTTTGTCCCAAGGCCATTAAAATTGGCTGCTAATCCAGGAAAACTATCAACTTTCCGTGGTCTGTCAGGAGGCCAGCCCACTGTGCTCACAGTGCCCATTTTATCTCTGCTCTTTATTCTTAATAAACTCGCTCCCTTCTGAAATGCTCTGTGTCTCGAAATTCTTTTCCAACCCATGTTGACTGCTTCAACAGCTACAAGCTCACAAGCAAGAAAAATAAGTGCTCTTGTAACCACTGAGATTGGGGGGAAATGTTGTTTGACAGCATTATCACGGAAAAAGCTGATGAATACGGATATTCAATTAACAGTCATGCATGCAAAAGCTATAACTGCAAACTGTGTGGTGTGGAAGGAACCCTAGGAGGCTGTGGGAACACAGGAAGCAGCTGTCCCAGTTCTGAGAGCCTAGGCAGGTGCAGGGTCCCGCGGAAAGAAGTCATGAGCATTTGTTCGAGAAGGGGACAACAGAGGATGAAATGGTTGGATGGCATCACCAACTTCATGGACATGAGTTTGAGCAAGCTCTAGGAGTTGGTGATGAACAAGGAAGCCTGGAGTGCTGCGGTTCATAAGGTCACAAAGAACTGGATACGACTGAACTGACTGAACTTCCTCCTTTGTTGAGCAAGCGTTTTCTGAACACTGTGGGCCTGGTCCTGGGGTGGGTACTGAAGACAGACCCTGTAATGAGTAACACAGGATCTGTGAAGTTGAAGTTTAGAAGGCTGGTGCAGGACAAGGGCAACACCCACAGGGAGGCCCCTCAACAGTCATCGAGTCCAAGTGTGTGCTGCTCACCACGAGGGGCCAATGAATCAGGAGACAAATTGTTGGGAAAGGAGTAGAGGCTTTATTTGGAAAGCCAGCGGACCAAGATGATAGTGGAAATAGTGTCTAAAAAGAACCTTCATCTTTCCCAAGTTACAATTCAGGCTTCTCTTTTACTAAAAGGGGAAGGGGTGTGGTTGGTTGGTCCAAACTGCCTTGTGTCAGAATCCTTTGTTCTTGCAGTTATCCACTAGCTCAGGCCACAGTGTTTCTGGAAACCTCCAACACGGCAAATGTTATTCCTTGTTCTGCAACTTTTTATCTCTGTATAAACAGAGAAGTGTTACACCTCTAAAGATCAGGGCCTTGAGAAGGGGCTATCCTGTGTATCTCATGCTAGAGGCAATATTATATATTTTTTTGCCTGCAGCAGTGTGGCATGTGGGATCTTAGTTCCCTGACCAGGGATTGAATCCACACCCCCTGCAGTGCAGGCATAGATTCTTAACCACAGGAAAGTCTCAACATTCTTAACTGGTAGCAAAAGCAATAGAACACAAAGGTTAATATAAAGGAAACAGATCCAAGGTGGAGTCAGATTTACTCTTCCTTATCCACATTCAAAGAAGCCAACTGGAGGGAGATGGTGTGTGAGCTGAGACCAGAAGGAAAAGAAGGAGTCAGCCATGTGGGAGGGAAAAGGGGTAGCTGGGCAAAGTACTAAAGCCGAGAGAGGAGGGTTTCGGCTGTTCCAGGAGGCTGGAGCAGTGTCGGAGCACAGGAGTGGTCAGGATGGCATCTCTGACACATCGTATGGAGCGCTCTCTGGGTGGCACTTCCGTGCTAGCCATTTGCAGGAAGCGTGGCCCTCCAAGCAATCACTTCCCTGGATCCTCTCCCATTTATAGATATTATTCCAGGCCTGTTACTTCCAGTGCTTTTCATGGATCACCCCTCTTAATCCTCACAACAAACCTGGCCAGTGGGCTTGACCATAACCCCTGTACTGACAGACACAAAAGCATAGAGAGATTAAAGCGGAGTCCAAATGGTTGCAGAGTGGTGGAGGTTTCAATCCACAGTTGAAACATAGGTATCAGATCTTAGAGAAACAGTGTAGGGAACAGTGGCTGTGAAATTCAGATCATTTTAATTTTCTTTTTAAAGTAGTTTTATATTATTTTCTGTACTATCAATATTTTAATAATCAGCAAAAACAATGAGAAATATTTTCATTTTGAAAAAAACTTGTGGACACTAATCCACACCTGATTTTTTAAGCATGGTTCATCCCTAAGTTACTATGTGTCAAGAGGCGGTGCTAGGAAATCCCCATTTTGCAGGGGATCCAAAATCCTTCATTTTGGATAAAAAGAAGCTCAGAGAGTCAAATAGCTTGGCCTTAATGCCACTGTTGCCACCTATGGCTATGGTAAAAAGTTATCATGAACTTGGTGTCTTAAAGCAGCAGACAAATATTTCCTCACTATTCTGGAAGTCAGAAATATGAAATGAAGCTGTCTGTACAGTGGATTCCCTCTGGAGTCTCAGGTGGGGCTCAGTTACAGGCTTCTTCCTGCTTCTGATGGCTCCAGGGACTGCCTCCTTGCCTCAAGGCTGTAGGAGGCATGCTTGCTGCCATCTTCACGCAAACTTCTGTCTCACTGTGTGATCTCCTCCTCTGTCTTTTGTTGCTGTGCTTAGTCGTTCAGTCTTGTCCAACTCTTTGCGACCCCATGGACTGTAGCCCTCCAGGCTCCTCTGTCCATGGAATTTTCCAAGCAAGAATATTGGTGTGGGTTGCCATTTCCTCCTCCAGGGAATCTTCCTGACCCAGTGATCAAACCCCCATCTCCTGCATTGGCAGATGAATTCTTTACCACTGAGCCACCTTGGAAGCCCTCAACACAAGAAGTGTACCTGATAAAAACTTGGTTAGAGGTGATGTCCAAACATCTTCTGGCAAAAGACTTCTTCCCTGTTGTCATTTAGTCCTTTAATTAGCATGCCTGCAACCCTGGGTATTCATTGGAAGGACTGATGCTAAAGCTGAAACTGCAATACTTTGGCCACCTCATGCGACGAGTTGACTCACTGGAAAAGAGTCTGATGCTGGGGAGGATTGGGGGTGGGAGGAGACAGGGACAACAGAGAATGAGATGGCTGGATGGCATCACCGACTCGATGGACATGAGTTTGAGTGAACTCCGGGAGTTGGTGATGGACAGGGAGGCCTGGTGTGCTGTGATTCATGGGGTCGCAAAGAGTCGGACACGACTGAGCGACTGAACTGAACTGAACTGAGCTTGTCTTTTATATTAGATGCTGGGTTAGGAGCATTAAGGAGACCAGCAAGTAAAAATGCATCCTGCCACCCCCTATGATAAAAGGCTGTCCAGGGTGTCCTGGAGGCAGAGCAGAGGATTTGTGGTTGTTCTCTGTGTCTCATCATCTATAAAATTATCATTTGTCCCAAGGATTATGTGAGCTACACAGCTCTAGATTTATGAGAGATATAAGTGAATCCATATGCATAATTAAGGCTAATACATAGTATATATGCTTCAAAGGTAAGTAGAAGTTTATGTTTTCATTCCAATAGAAGGCTCAGCTCTTAACTCTTCTTACTTACAGCTCCATAAAATATTCTTTACCGAAAAAGATTTTTCAGGTGCTGTTAAGAAAGACTGAGACAGAGGAAATTTCACTGGACCCTTGTAATCAGAAGCCCACTGCCCAAAGTAGACAGATGAGGACTCCATTCTCCTACCGGGTCTGGGTGCGGTCTTTTGTCAAGAAGACAGAGTCAGGCGTTTAATCTGACCACCCCAGCCTCCCCACCAAGACTCATTTCCAACCAGGAAGATCTCCAGATGTGGGAATGGGGTGTGGATGACCAGGTGGTGTGCTCTATCTACCACTCTGCTCTCCCTAGCAGACAGCTGAGGCTGGGAAGCCTCCAGAAACTCTCTTCATGACTCTTTGGGGCTGCAGGAATCAGTCTGGTCCTGCCAGCTGAATTATTCTGAAATAAGTATTATACCTCACTCTTCTTTCTCCTACATAATGTGTAGTGTCACCCAGCCTCCTGAATGAGAGTGGCTGAGCTACTTGATGTTATCTGTGTTCTAGACAAAGCCAGCTTACAGGACTGGCCTTCTTGCCTGGCTCACATGCTGGTAAGGCTTTGTGTAGTCTTTTGACAGTCTGCAAAATAAATCAATAAAATAAAAGCCATCTGCTTCTCTGCCCTGAGTGGATCTGTCTTCTGTCCATGGAAGGTTAACTGTGGATAGACCAGGGAAGTACAGTCTAGGGCTGCCTCTATGAATCTGACAAGGGATTGAGTATATGATTCTGTGTTGTGTCTCGAATCCCAAATAGAGGCACAGAAAATAAGAACTGGGATGCTTTTTCTGTCAATTTTCATGAGTAGATTCTCAGGGTTGCTGCTCCTATCACAGAGAGAATGATTAAGCATTCACCAGACTTACATTTAAAGCTATAAACTCCAGTAGTTTTAACCTGTAATTTTATGTAGCATGATCATGCTGAGGAGGCTCCTGTAATTCTCCGGGGTTGGATGTCTTCTGTGCCAAGCCGTTTTTGTTTTTTTTTTTAATCTGCTAGATCAGATTTTGTTATCGTTTCTGTTAAGCCTATTTTATTTAAAACTTGATTCTGGTTCACTTAGAGTAAATACCGTCTGCTTGCATTCTTTTTCAATATGTTCTGTTTGGCAGCGTTGTACGTTATAAAGAAAAAAAAATAAGAAAGGCTGTTTTGTGGCATGCCAAGATAAGGAATGGTTTGTACAGCCAATTCGTTGTTGAAAATCATTTCACTCGGGTAGCAAAATCTCCCTAAAGATTTTTTATAAATGGTAATTTCAAAGAGTAACCTTTTATTGTTAAGAGCCTTTGTGGCTGAGTGTGTGTGTACACAACAGCTTACTTAAAAGAAGGGTCTGTCACTTGCTACTGTGGCAGTGTAACTGCTTTTTCTGGCATGATAAAACTTCCCTAGTTTGCAACTTGGTAGTCCAGCAATTCTGAGCACCTCATTCTTTTATTAAAACAACTTGCATAGTAGCTCCATGCTGACCTCAAATTAATTAAGTGTTGGAGGGAAATTCTAGCTGTAACGTGAACCAAGCTGGGTCAGGAGGAAGGCTTAGTAGCTGCCAAAAGCAGCATCCATGGAATGTGTAACACTGTGTTCCCCTCTGGGTTGACAGGGGTTCTTAGGGGCTTAAAGGAATGAATACCGTAAACTGCACTTGAACTTGTGTGGACTTATGTATGTGTGTGCATGCCCATGCAAGCATGTTTCAGTATTTTAGTGGGGAGAGAGTAAAAGTCTTTCATTGTTCCTTATAAAGTTCCCCGAGTCTTCCTCTTCTGAAATAAGACGACTGAGAACCACTAATCTGTAGAATAGTTGTGGACTAAAATTGCCACCTGCCCTTTCAGTGAATATCAGTGATGCTGCAGCCATCAGCCACTACAGCCACTCTGGATGGCGTTGGTGAGCTCTTAGGGAGCTCAGGATGGAGATATAATACTTGCCATCCCCTTGAATCATCAAATTGTCATGCTCCCTCCCAGCATAAACATCCTGAGGAAGTTCAGGATGAGAAAACACAGGATACTGACCCTAGATAGCTGAGGTGTATATCAAAGGAATACTTTCTTTTTATGTTCTGCTTTGTTTTTTATAAATTTTTATTGGAGTTAGTTTCTTTACCAAATTGTGTTAGTTTCTGCCATATAGCAAAGTGAATCAGCTATATGTATACATATACCCCCTTTTTTAGATTTCCTTCCCATTTAGGTCCCCACAGAGCACTGAGCAGAGTTCCCTGTGCTGCACAGTAGGTTCTCATTAATTATCTATTTTATACATACTAGCATATATATGTCAATCCCAATCTCCTAATTCGACAATCCAACAGATGTTGACAATTTGATCTCTGGTTCCTCTGCCTTTTCTAAATCCAGCTTGAACATCTGGAAGTTCACGGTTCATGTAATCTTGAAACCTCAGTTGGAGAATTTTGAGCATTACTTTGCTGGTGTGTGAGAAGAGTGCAATTGTGTGGTAGTCTGAGCATTCTTCGGCATTGCCCTTCTTTGGGATTGGAATGAAAACTGATCTTTTCCAGTCCTGTGAACACTGTTGAGTTTTCCAAATTTGCTGGCATATTGAGTGTTGCACTTTCACAGCATCATCTTTCAGGATTTGAAATAGTTCAACTGGAATTCCATCAGCTCCACTAGCTTTGTTTGTAGTGATGCTTCCTAAGGCCCACTTGACTTCGCATTCCAGGATGTCTGGCTCTAAATAAATGATCACACCATTGTGATTATCTAGGTCATGAAGATCTTTTTTGTACAGTTCTTCTGTGCATTCTTGCCACAACTTCTTAATATCTTAGTATCTTCTTAATATCTTCTGCTTCTTCAAGAGATGGGAATTCCAGACCTCCTTATCTGCCTCCTGAGAAATCTGTATGCAGGTCAAGAAGCAACAATTAGAACTGGACATGGAACAACAGACTGGTTCCAAATAGGGAAAGAAGTATGTCAAGGTTGAATATTGTCACCCTGCTTATTTAACTTATATGCAGAGTACATCATGAGGAACGCTGGGCTGGATGAAGCATAACCTGGAATCAAGGTTGCTGGGAGAAATATCTAAAACCTCAGATATGCAGATGACACCACCCTTATGGCAGAAAGTGAAGAACTAAAGAGCCTCTTGATGAAAGTGAAAGAGGAGAGTGGAAAAAGTTGGCTTAAAACTCAACATTCAGAAAACTAAGATCATGGCATCTAGTCCCATCACTTCATGGCAAATAGATGGGGAAACAATGGAAATGGTAAGAGACTTTATTTGGGGGGGCTCCAAAGTCACTTCAGATGGTGACTGCAGCCATGAAATTAAAAGACACTTGCTCCTTGGAAGAAAAGCTATGACCAACCTAGACAGCATTTTAAAAAGCAAAGACATTACTTTGCCAACAAAGGTCCATCTAGTCAAAGCTCTAGTTTTTCCAGTAATCATGTATGGATGTGAGAAGGGCTATAAAGAAAGCTAAGTGCTGAAGAATTGATGCTTTTGAACTGTGGTGTTGAAAAAGACTCTTGAGAGTCCCTTGGACTGCAAGGAGATCTAACCCGTCCATCCTAAAGGAAATCAGTCCTGAATATTCATTGGATGGGCTGGTGCTGAAGCTGAAACTCCAATACTTTGGCCACCTGATGTGAAGAATTGACTCATTGGAAAAAACCCTGATGCTGGGAAAGACTGAAGGAGGAGAAGGGGATGACAGAGGATGAGATGGTTGGATGGCATCACCAGCTCAATGGACATGAGTTTGAGCAAGCTCTGGGAGTTGATGATAGACAGGCAAGCCTGGCATGCTGCAGTCCACGGGGTCACAAAGAGTCGGACACAACTGAGCGACTGAACTGAACTGAATCTTCCAGTTCATCCTGTCCCTCTCCTCTTTTGGTATCCATGAATTTGTTCTCTATATCTGTGTCTCTATTTCTATTTTTCTAATAATTTCATCTGTACCATTTTTCTAGATTGCACATATAAGTGATATTATACTATACTTGTTTTTCTCTTCCTGACTTGCTTCACACTGTATGACAGTCTCTAAGTCCATCCATGTCTCTGCAAATGGCACAATTTCATTCCTTTCTATGGCTGAGTAATATCGCAAAAGAAAAATTTCAATGAGCCCAGACTCTTGTATCTTCCCATATGTAGAAAAACGCTAAATTCCTTAACTTGAGATACCTGGTTTTTTTAACTAATAGTAATCTTTTGATGTTTTGACTACCTCGTCTTTTCTGTAAAAACTCCTATAAACCCTGGCTCCCCACTTGCCTCTTTGGATCAGTCTTTCAGAGCTAGCTGAGATGCTGTGTTCCAGGCTCAAGTTCTTAGTTTTGTCCACTGAATAAAACATAACCCTCAACTTTCAGGTTGCATGGGGTTTTTTTAGTCTGCATAAGAAGCCGCATGAAGTAGCACTAATAATAAAAGGCACCGTGTATTGAAATGGAAGGTGGTTGACCTAAGTATGACTTAGGAGGCAGGAGACAGATTTTAAAAATTCTATTGTCTCTGCCTCATTATGAGACTTCAGATAAGCTACTTCCCGTCTCTGGGCCTCAGTTTCCTTATCTGTAAAACTAAAAGAATAAAGGAGCTGGGTTGTGTGACAAAGACTACAACTTGATCTTTGCTATTAATTTGTCCCTTCTTTCAATAACAGAATATGCGCAGAATCTGTGTTAGCTGAGCACATGACTACCTGGCTAGAGACTGTATATCCCATCTTCCTTTGCAAGTAGGAGTGGCCACATGACTAAGTTCCAGCAAATGGGATGTGAGAAATGAGGTGTATAGTGACTGTTCCCTCCTGTATAGACTGTGATAGGGATATAAGAGTGGGCAGCTGCTTCCACCCTGCAGGAAAGGGCCACACCTAGGAAGGAACAGACTGGGCAGAGAAGGAGCGCAGATCCCTGGATAACCTCAGACCCTTCTGACCTTGGACTACCTGCCCCAACACCCTTTTGATCTCTGGACTGTTAAGAGAGGATATTGTTGCCGAGTCACTAAGCTGCATCTGACTCTTTGTGACCCCATGGACTATAGCACACTAGGCTCCTCTGTCCTCCCTTGTCTCCTGGCTGTTGTTCAGCCGCTCAGTTGTGTCCAACTCTTTGCAACCCCATGGACTGCAGCACACCAGGCTTCCCTGTCCTTCACCATCTCTTGGAGTTTGCTCAGACTCACGTCCTTTGAGTCAGTGATGCCATCCAAAGATCTCTGTCATCCCCTTCTCCTCCTGCCCTCTATTTTTCCCAGCACCAGGGTCTTTTCCAATGAGTCAGCTCTTTGCATCAGGTGGCCAAAGTATTGGAGCTTCAGCTTCAGCATCAGTCCTTCCAGTGAATATTCAGAGTTGATTTCCTTTACGATTGACTGGTTTGAGCTCCTGGACTTTGCTCAAATTCATGTCCGTTAAATCAGTGATGCTATCTAACCATTTCATCCTCTGCTGCCCTTTTCTCCTTGTGCCTTCAATCTTTCCCAGCATCAGGGTCTTTTCCAATGAGTTGACTCTCTGCATCAGGTGGCCAAAGTATTGGAGCTTTAGTTTAATATCAGTCCTTTCAATGAATTTTCAGGGTTGATCTCCACAGCATACTATTGTAGTTAACCACCACAGCTCTCATTGTTTCTTTGGTGCAGCAGTCTAGCCCAGCATTTAACTATTACAGTTTGGATGAATGCCAAGATCATCATCTTCCCTTCCATCCAGAGCCAATGGACACATAACAGAGGGTCAGCAAAGTGAGAGAATGAAGGAACAAATGAGTGGACTTAATGGGCATATCAGGGATGTGATCGAGATAACTCCTGAACTAGACTGGCTATGGGTGAGATCATGTCTAAGTATTCTTCCAATACTAAAATTCTGTCCTAATGCTTCTCAGAACTGAGGCTCATTTGGGAACGTGGAAGTGAATGGCATCGTCTTAACCAAGTGTCTTCCAGATAAAGGATGGGGAGGGGAGATTCTAAGAGGGACCAAGGAGATAGAACGCACATGTACCCCCTTCACTCTGTTCTGCCCCCTTTCAGCTATTCACTCAGTCACTCAGCAAACATGTGCTTGTTACATGCTGGGCACCAGTGGGCACAGAACTGAACAAGTCCACATGCCAACCCTCACAAGCCAGTGCAGAAAAGGGGGCAATGGGTAAAGAAAAGCAGAGCTGTGGAAGCTGAAACAGGCTGAAACATGGTGGCATCTTAATCGTTGAGTATCTCCAGAGCTGGTCTCTAAAAAAGAACTACCTTTATCTCTACCGACTTCAGCACCATCACGAGTTCCTGATTTGCTTTGGGGAACTTCATCTGTCAGAGCCAGTTCTCAGAGTGCTCAAGGCACCCTCACTGTAGGTCCACTTCCTTTGTCTGCAGAGTAATTGAGATTAATCAGCAACGAACCTGGAGTTCTGGAGGGATCCAAGTTCCAGCCTGTGAGTAAGAAGAGCTGATTGTGATCAGAACCCACCATGGCTGTTGGACCACTCGTTCATATATCCCGTCATTCTGCTCAAACGGGTTTCCTTTCGATTTCCTCATTGGTGAAATGGGGATCATTTTTCCTGTCTTAGTGTTATAGTGGAAGCTACCAAGGGCTTCCCTGGTAGCTCCGCTGGTAAAGAATCCACCTGCAATGCAGGAAACCCCAGTTCAATTCCTGGGTCAGGAAGATCCCCTGGAGAAAGGAATGGCTACCCACTCCAGTATTCTGGCCTGGAGAACTCCATGGATAGAGGAGACTGGCAAGCTACTGTCCATGGGATGGCAAAGAGTTGGACATGACCAAACGACTTTCACTTTCATAGCATTATTGTGAAATTCGAAGCAAAGTACTCAACAGAGGGCCTGCTGTCTACCAACGGCTCCATACAGGTGAATAGATGCTGATTTGGTAGCATGAGAAATATTGCTCTAGCCCAGGAGTTCTCAATCAGGGTGATTCCCATCCAGGGAAAATTTGGCAATGTCTGGAGACAATTTTGATGGTCATGACTGGAGTGGGGGAAAAGCAATGCTGTTGGCACCTAATGGGTAGGAACCAGGGATGCTGCTAGACATTCTACCGTGCACAGGACAGCCCCCAAGGGAAAAAAAAATCCCTCTCAAATGTCAACAGTGTCAATGCTGGGAGACTGTGCTCTAGTCCATCCAAATACCAACTTCAACGTGATGCATTCAAACTCTTGCTAGAGACCTATAGTATGCGATTTACAATGCCACCTTGCACTGGTATTTAATATATAATTATAAAACAATATTTCTATGACTGTCAGCTGGCATTTTGGAGACTTTGTCTCAAAATAGCAGCAGCACAATCTTGGGTTCCTTCTATCCATGTATGAAGTGTTGCTGGCCGAGCCTGATCCAATTTGCTCAGGTCCACGTGATTACTCATCAGGAAACAGCCTCATTGTCTAGTCTGGTCGGCAATTCTAGAGTTTATTTCCTGACTTCAGAGGCACGCAATCCTCATAATCAGAACCATAAGGGACCTGCTGTGTGGAGAAGGAGTGGGATGTTGATGATGGTGATTACCACTGTAAGCTGTGATGATTTGAGCATTTTTTTCCAGCCAACATTCATTGAGTACTTACTCCATTCCAAGCACTAAATGCTGAGTGCTGGGCATTCATGGGAAAGAAACTCAATGCTGAGTGCTGGGCACTGAGTGGGAAATAAAATAAACACAGCCCCCATGCTAATTGCACCTCGCTGCTTTCAGATGACTTTAGCATAAATTATTACATTTGTGCAAATCTTCGAAATAGACAGGAATGGTAGTGGCTAGAGGTGAGAAAGTTACACTCACAGACAAGTACATGATTAGGATTCTAAGTTGCAAACAGCAAAATGAGTCCTAAGTCACATACACATAAAGGGATAGTATTAACGGATATTCGTTAGCTTACACAGTCCCTAGGATGGCCAGAGGATCGAATAGGACACGATGCAGCCAGTAACCAAGGTCATAGCTCCCCACTGAGCAGGCTGCAGGCCCAATCCCACTTCTTCTTGGCACTGGCATTGGAGATGCTGAACAGAAGGTGCAACGTGACCATCCAGTTCTCTTCTGAAGCCAATTCTCCTTCAGTTGCTTCTAATTGGTGGGATCTAGGTGACGTCCTTTATCTTAGCTGCAAGGGAAGCTAGGAAAATTGAATTCTCGTTCTGCATTGCAGAGGTAAGCAGGATTCACAAAGTGGAAATTTCCTTCCCTAAAATAAAAAGCTCATTCAAAAGATAAAGGGCAGGGCTTCCCTGGTGGATCAGTGGTAAAGAATGCGCCTGCCAGTGCAAGAGACCCAGGTTTAATCCCTGATCTGGGAAGATTCCACATGCCACAGAGCAACCAAGCCCATATGCCACAACTATTGAGCCTGTGCTCTAGAGGTCGGGAGTCATAACTACTGAACACACGCTCCCTAGAGCCAGCGCCCCTCACCAAGACAAGGTGTGAGAAGCCACACACAGCAGCTGGAGAATCGCTCCTCCTCTCCACAACTAGAGAAAGGCCTGGGCAGCAACAAAGGCCCAGCACAACAAAAACTAAACGAAAAAATTCCTTTAAAAAAAGATAATGGGCAGCCACCACAATGACATATGTTCAATCTCAGAGCCACCGAGGTGCAGAGCCCCAAATCCTGTGATAAGCAAGGCACAGACCATTAGTGGGTTAAGTGGATTGTGTAGGTAGATTATTGCAGTAATGGCCTCCAACTTGTATTTGTCTTTCTATATTCCCGCCCCCACCAACCTAGTATTCTATATCTAGTGAAATTATCCTTTAAAATGAAGGAGACATATGACTTTCTCAGACAAATACTGAGGGAATTCAGACCTGCCCTACAAAAATATGGTGAAAGACAATCTTCAGGGAGAAGGAAAATATTGTAGGTCAGAAACTTGTATCTATATAAAGGGAGACAATTAGAGAAAGAACAGTTCAGTTCAGTTCAGTTCATTCACTCAGTCATGTTCGACTCTGCGATCACATGGACTGCAGCACGCCAGGCTTAGGCTTCCCTGTCCATCACCAACTCCCGGAGTTTACTCAAACTCATGTCCATTGAGTCGGTGATGAGAGAAAGAACAAATACAGATAAAATACAATCTTTTCTTCTTATTATTTTTCATTGTTCAGGAAAATAATGCTGTTTAAAGTAATGAGAGTAACAATGAATTAGGTGATTATCGTATGTGGATAATGAGATTAATGACAAGAACATCACAGGTATGGGACAGAGGAGCTAGGAAGGGAAGACACCAGGGTTCAGGGGTGTTACCAGTCCAAGTGCATGTAGCCAGCAAATGAAGGATGGAGAGTCAAACCTTGACCGCTCTGATCTATATTCCATGTTTCTTTCTCTCCACGAGAACCCTGGCTACAATTCCTCTGGGAATATATGGGAATGATCTCCAGGTCTTCTCTTTTGGGCCCCATTTCTCAATTAAAATTGGGGAAACCTCAAGTCTTTCTTTTTTGTTGGTGACATTTCTCTGAGTCACATATGCAAGTGATAGCACCTGCACCTCCACCTCTGTAAAAGACAGCCCATTTATTGCAAAGACTTAGAAATATCTGAGGCCATCTGGTAGACCCAGGGCTCTGGCGTCTCTGGTTCATCCCTTCCACTCACTAATAATCCCAGTCACCGTTTACTAAGTGCAAAATATATGGCAGGGTCTGGACTAAGGATTTGACATGGATGTAGTAGCATTTATTCCTGTTGGCCTTATTTTCATCCCTGTTTATCCAAACAGGACAGTGTGTCCAGAGAGGTTAGGCAACTCATCTTGATGGTTAGAACCGTGTCTTCCACAAAGGTAATGTTCAAATCTACCGCCAGTGGAGGGACCCTGCCCCTATTGCCCTCCTTTTATGCAGGAGAGGCAAAATGGAAACTTTTCAAATGGACAGATAATTTAACCTTTTTGGCGCCAGCTTGGATTTCGGTGCCAGCTCTTACACTTGTGTGGGAATGCCAGCCCAGCACTTCAGAGTCATTCATTGGAAGTAGGAGCCCCTCTGGTGTGAAAAAGGAATCCTCCTACACTGTTGATAGGAATGTAAATTGGCGTAATCGCTATGGAGAAAACGGTATGAATGTTCCTTTAAAAACTAAAAATAGAGTTACCGTGTGATCCAGCAATCTCACTCCAGGGCAAATATCCAGACAAAACTATAATTCGAAAAGATACATGCACCCCAGTGTTCATAGCAGCACTATTTACAGCAGCCAAGACATGGAAGCAACCTAAAGGTCCAACAACAGATGAATGGATAAAGAAGATGTGGTCCATATACACCGTGGAGTATTGCTCAGGCATTTCAGTCGTATCTGACTCTTTGTGACCCCATGGACTGTGGGGTCCCGCCACCTCCTCTGTCCATGGAATTTTCTAGGCAAGAATATTGGAGTGGGTTGCCATATCTTCCTCCAGGAGATCTTCCTAAATCAGGGATTGAAATTCTATCTCCTGTGTCTCCTGCATTGCAGGCAGATTCTTTACCACTAAGATACTCAGCCACAAAAAAAGAATGAAATAAATGTTGCTTCCATTTGCAGCAACATGGATGGATCTAGCTATTATCATACTAAGTGAAGTCAGTCAGAGAGGAAAAGGCAAATATCATATGGTATCACTTAAATGTGGAATATACAAATAGTACAAGTGAACTTATTTATAAAGCAGAAACAGACTCACAGACATAGAAAACAAATTTAGAGTTGCAAAAGGGGAAAAGGTGGGAGAGGGGTAATTTAGGAGTTTTGGATTTGGAGAAACAAACTGCTTTACATACAGCACAAGGAACTACATTCAATATCTGCAAAGAACTATGATGGGAAGAACATGAAAGAGAAAACACATGTATAGTTAACACACTGTCTGTGTTATACACCAGAAACTAACACAACAATAACAACAAAAAGATATGAGATACATTGTGAGGACGGAATACATGTTTTCGAAAAAAAGAAGTGGTTCTGGTCTTGGGAAGTGAAAAGTATCGCCCCCACACAGGAGAGGGGCCCCCACAGGGCTTGCTATCTCCTGATCCAGGCAGACTACTTAAGTCCTCAGGGTCAGTCTGGACTGAGTGAGTGAGTGAACCAACGATTGAAGGGCAGGCAAAGCAGGTCTGAATCTGTTTTAGAATCAGTTGTCCTTTGCTATGCCAGGCTCTGTGCGAGCTTCTAAGTGCCCCCTCCACCTTGGCATGTGGTGGACCATCAAGCTACCTTAGTCAGTTTTGTAGTCATTCACTATATATTTTTCAAGATCTTACTACATGCTGCTCAAGGCAAGGCAGAAAACAGAAAAAATAATCTCCTTTTGCAGAGTCATTCCAAGAAGAAAGACAGACAAGAAAGTAAGGTTTTTTAAATTTTTAAACAAAATATTTCAGGAAGTGGGCAGTACTCTAAAGAATTAAAATTGCCCTTAGCTCAAACTGAAATAAACTGACCTAAGATGCAGTAAGTACCCTCAGTCAGAATCTAATGGAAAAGAGTGTGTGTTCTTCTTAGACCAAAGCATGAGGGGCTTCTTCTGCACTGCTCTCCCCACCCCCGCTTTGAGCTGGCCTGGCAAGTCATCAACACACCTGCAACTTGTTAGAACTCCTGGGGCCTCCATCCCAAGGGAGCTGGCACACAGCGCCCCATAATCCTGAAGACGGCTCAGAAACCCAGGAACACTTCCCGGCACCTCAGGCATTATCTCCTAAAAACAAAATGTGACTGCATGCCAGTGCTTCCAAGATGTGTAAGTTGATTCACTGCTGATACTAGAGACAGACACTGCTTCCAAGAGTAAAGAGGATTGGAACAGCCAAAGGATTTATTTACAAGAAAAGACAAATGATCTAACACATGGCACTCCTGCTTTGGAGTTCCCGAACCATCAGATTCCTGCATAACAGAGTGCAGTTTCCCTGCTGGCCTGAGGATCCATTTCTAGCTCTCATTTAGTTCTGGTAGGCAGAGTCAGAGGCACTCAAGAGTGGGCAGTGTTGGCAAGAATGCATGGGATGGCTGAGGACCATTTTGCATTACTAAATATTCTTTGCTGGAGAAGACTTGAGAGTCCCTTGGACTGCAAAGAGATTAACCAGTCATTCATACAGGAAATCAATCCTGAATATTCATTGGAAGGACTGATGCTGAAGCTCCAATATTTTGGCCACCTGATTCGAAGAGCTGACTCATTAGAAAAGACTTTGATGCTGGGAAAGATTGAAGGCAGGAGGAGAAAGGGACAAGAGAGGATCAGATGGTTGGATGGCATCACTGACTCAATGGACATGAGTTTGAGAAAGCTTTAAGAACAGGGATGTCTGGCATGCTGCAGTCCATGGGGTCAGAAAGAGTCGGACATGACTGAGCAGCTTAACAACAACAAAAATATTCATCTTGTGCTTATTTGGGTATGTGTAAAGGTCTGTCTAGTCAAGGCTATGGTTTTTCCCGTGGTCATGTATGGATGTGAGAGTTGGACTGTGAAGAAAGCTGATCGCCAAAGAACTGATGCTTTTGAACTGTGGTGCTGGAGAAGACTCTTGAGAGCCACTTGGACTGCAAGGAGATCCAACCAGTCCATTCTAAAGGAGATCAATCCTGGGTGTTCATTGGAAGGACTGATGTTAAAGCTGAAACTCCAATACTTTGGCCACCTCATGCGATGAGTTGACTCACTGGAAGAGACTCTGATGCTGGGAGGGATTGGGGGCGGGAGGAGACGGGGACAACAGAGAATGAGATGGCTGGATGGCATCACCGACTTGATGGACATGAGTTTGAGTGAACTCCGGGAGTTGGTGATGGACAGGGAGGCCTGGTGTGCTGTGATTCATGGGGTCACAAAGAGTCGGACATGAATAAGCAACTGAACTGAATTGAATTGACTGAAGTCTAGATAGAATTTGTTTAAAATGTGATATAGATTCCTTTTTTTTTTTGGGCCATCCCACATGGCATGTGGAACTTCCCTGACCAGGGATTGAACCCACACCTTTTTTGGGGGAAGCTAATGGCAAGCCACTCTAGTACTCTTGCCTAGAAAATCCCATGGACAGAAGAGCCTGGTAGGCTGCAGTCCGTGGGGTCGCTACGAGTCAGACATGACTGAGCGACTTCACTTTCACTTTTCACTTTCACACATTGGAGAAGGAAATGGCAACCCACTCCAGTGTTCTTGCCTGGAGAATCCCAGGGATGGGGCAGCCTGGTGGGCTTCCGTCTATGGGGTCACACAGAGTCGGACACGACTGAAGTGACTTAGCAGCAGCAGCAGCTGGGTCTTAACCACTGGCCCAACAGGGAAGTCCTACAGATTCTTTATATTAGCAACTGGGTCGACATTGAACACTGGAATAGAAAATTTTACAGTATTTCATCAGAATAGTCCATGACATTTCATCACATTTTCAAAATAATAGATCATTTTTTATTGGTTTAAAGTGTTTTCATTTTAATTTCTCTTCTAGTATAATGAATAATTAGTAATTATATTAATAATTTATATTCTGTGATAAGGTGTATTCCAACTTTCAGTTTAATAATTTTGAATATTCTAGAAGAAAAATATTTTTAAAAACACACATGAGCAATTTTTAAATTATATTTTATATTCTGTGATAATTTATATTCTGCCTTTTAGTTTAAAACACAATTTTGAATATGATAGAAAAAAATGTTTTTGAAACCATCCATAAAGAATAATATTTTTTTTAAGCCTACAGCACCCGGTATTCCCAGGCGGTCTCCCATTCAAATACTAACCAGGCCCAACTCTGCTTAGCTTCCGAGATCAGACAAGATGGGGTATGTTCAGGGTGGTATGGCCATAGATTAACTTTTTTTAAATTTTACAATTACTTTAATTTGTGTTTCTGAGGCAAATACATTCTAAGTTTACTGACTTTGAATATAAATGTTCTCAAAGATCCTTTAGCTCCCTGAGTATGAGTCCAAGTTTTTGCTGGGGATGCCGGGCTCTTATTCCCTGCCTGGGGGGCCCCCTGACAAGCCTCTAGGGTCCAGCTCAGTCATCTCCTTATGTGCAAATAAACCCCGACCACCCCTCAACTCTTCCCACCCCCCAGCTCCAACCCCACTTATTGCCCAACCCTGACAAAGTGAAGTGTTCCTCCTCTACCCTCCTGTGGCATTTAGGGCATCCCCTGTTCAGGCAGGACGTACGTGGGAAGGGTTTGCCTGAAATATTGGGGAAGGAAGCATTATTGTTCAGTGAATTGTCCTTCTTTTCATAGCCTCTTCCTCCTGTCTGCATGATATACCAATCCCTCCTCCAGCCCCCACAAGGACTAAGAATGTTTCAGTCACCATTTACCCATTTATTGAGCAATTACTATGTGCTGATTAGTATAATAAACATGTTACAAGCTTTCATTTATTTTAATCATCCTATAAGATTATTTTTCTTTTTACTATCTGAACAGTAAAGGCTCAGAGACAGATTCATCTATTCATTTCTTTGATGAAACTTATCAAGACTCCTATACAATGGCTGCTATTGGGTGCTACAAGTAAAATAAAGGAAGGAAGTGTGTTGCAGATGATTTAATGGTGATATGAAGTTGCATGGTTCTGAAATGATGTCACTGGTGAGTGATTGAGCCCAGCATATCCAGCAGAGGTGGTCAGGCTTTAATCTCTGAGTGTTCAGCCGTGTACTAAAATCCACTCCCACCCCCAGTTGAGTCTGCAAATAAAAGCAGAGTTTTCCAAACATCTGTGGGACTCTGGAACCAAATTTACATTTAACCACAAAAATGCATTTTTATTATCATTCAGAGGAAGTCACTGATGGCCAGGGAGGGAAAGCAGACATAACCATCAATGGAGAATTCCATGAAGACTCTTGCCCCTGACTCTTGCAGGATTTCTGTGGCAAGACTGCCACAAAAATGCATCTGTAACCCTTATCTGATGATGGAGCCTGAGAAGAGCCCAAGATGCTCCTCAAGCCACCTGACAAATTTACTCAAGGGCTGACACCAACTTAAGAATCAGCTGAATGAGTAAAAGGATGCTAAAAAGCTTTTTGGAGTATAGCTGATTAACAATGTGATAGTTTCAGGTGGACAACAAAAGGACTCAGCCATACGTATACATGTGTCCATTCTCCCCCAAATTCCCCTCCTGTCCTGGCTACCACATAACATGAAAATTTGGGATGGACATGGACACACTGCTATTTTTAAAATGGATAACCAACAAGGTCCTACTGTATATAGCACAGGGAGCTCTGCTCGATATTTTGCTTATTTTTGAACAATAGTTCAAGCAAGAAAACGTGAAGATTATTCTGAAAACTACCTGACATGTACACAACAGGTAAAGTTTTTGTAAGTGCGCAGATTGATTTTTTTTTTTGCAAAACATGGGACAAAACTGTCATTGTGACAGCCATAGCAATGATAAGAAATCTGTCACAGGACACACTGCAGGAGTGTGGTATTTACAAAAGCTATTGATAAAATGTGTTCGATATGTCATTCATTCATGAAATAAAAGGGAGAATGGCAGCAATATTTTTGAACTCAATTGCTGTGCTGGGTGCTCAGGATTCAGCTCGGAGTAATACAGAAGGTGTACAGAAAAGAACAGGAAATGGACAGGGAAGCATGAGAAGCTAGGGAAGAGAACACAGCAAGTGGTTCCTCTTGCCTGGAATCAGAAAATGCTTTGTCAGGGAACAGATAGTCCAGACACCAGACGTCTGAGCCTCACTGCATTAGGCTTGGGAGCAGGGAATAGCGCTCCAGGCAGGGGAATAGCATGCTCAGAAGCCCAGGCATCATAGAGAAAATGACACATTTGTGGCACATTTTTATTGGAGTGTAATTGATTGACAATGTTGTGTTAGTTTCAGGTATATTGCAGTGAGCCAGTTATACATATGCTTATACGTGTGTGTGTGTGTCTGTGTGTGTGTTCAGTCACTCAGTCATGTCCAACTCTTTGTGACCCCATGGACTGCAGCCCACCAAGCTCCTCTGTCCATTAGATTTCCCAGGCAAGAATACTGGAGTGGGTTGCCATTTCCTCACCCAGGGCACCTTCTCGACCCAGGAATCGAACCTGCATCTCCTGTGTCTCCTGCACTGCAGGCAGATTCTTTACCACTGACCCACTGGATCACAACGAACTGGAAAATTCATCAAGAGATGGGAATACCAGACCATCTTATCTGCCTCCTGAGAAATCTGTATGCAGGTCAAGAAGTAACAGTTAGAACCAGACATGGAACAACAGACTGGTTCCAACTTGGGAAAGGTTGGTTACTGATATTTCTCCCAGCAATCTTGATTCCAGCTTGTGCTTCTTCCAGCCCAGTGTTCCTCATGATGTACTCTGCATATACATTAAATAAGCAGGGTGACAATATACAGCCTTGACGTACTCCTTTTCCTATTTGGAACCAGTCTGTTGTTCCATGTCCAGTTCTAACTGTTGCTTCCTGACCTGCATACAGGTTTCTCAAGAGGCACGTCAGGTGGTCTGGTATTCCCATCTCTTTCAGAATTTTCCACAGTTTGTTGTGATCCACACAGTCAAAGGCTTTGGCATAGTCAATGAAGCAGAAATAGATGTTTTTCTGGAACTCTCTTGCTTTCTCCATGATCCAGCGAATGTTGGCAATTTGAAACAATTAGGAAGACCTAAAAGACCGTGAAATCGGCATGACCTGTCTGGAAATGTATGTGATACTCCTCCATAATTTGTTATATCTTTAGGGTCCTACATCTCCTGTGCATCAGTGAATTCAGCCCAGTGTGAAAAATAATCTGAAAGTCTGTGGTGAGTAAATACAGTCTATGTGCGTGTATTTGGCACATTTGGATGCCCCCAGCCAGTGAAGGTGAGGAGCAGACGAACGGTGAGGAGCACCAGCTCCGGGACCCGGAGATCCAGGCTTTATTACCAGCCCGCAGGCAGAGTCCTTACTGTCTGAGCCACCAAGGAAGCCCTCCAGCCCCTGACCAGCAGCATATTTCTGGCAAGACACGTGACTCCTTTGAACCTAAGAGCCTCAAGAGTAAAATGAGGATTTATACCCAACTCTTGGGATGTTTGCTCAGAAAGTATTGAGAGCTACAGCTAAAAGTGCTCCAAACCCATTTCTGCCCTCCTTACCTTCCTGATTCTAGCTTCCCTCTCAGAAACTATGGCCTTTTCATGAAGGAAAAAAGGAACTATTCAAAGAAAAAAGAAAATAAAAACATAGTAGGTCACACTTAACACGAATCCTCGTGCCAGCAATGTGGACGCACAGCCAGTTTCTGAAATGGTTCCTGAAGAGGCGAAATGTTTTCCACCCAAGGTTTAAGTCCTTCTTGCCCACTTCCTGCCCTGGGTGTGTGTTGGCTTCGAGGCTTCCTGAAAGGACGGAGGCCAAAACACTCAAAGTGCTTCCCGAGGGAGGAAGCCTTACCCTCGCAGAGGCTGGAATCCGCAGGACCAGGAAGATGAATGGAGGTTTCAGGGGCTGTTGTTTATGGTGGTGGTGCTGGGGCAAGGCCTCCCAGGATTTCATGTTATGGGAGGAAAAGGGACAAGGGCATTGTTGATTCATTCCTTCCACCCACGTTCTCAGTCCTTTTACCAGGTCCAAGCCCTCGGCCAGCTCTTGGGGATGAGGATGGTGTGTCCCAGTGCCCGGGCCGCTCAGGGTCCAGTGACTTGAAGAGCTGGGGGTGGACACTGTATTTTGGGGGGCTGGAAATCACACACATACACACACATGTGGGGATTTTTTAAAGATGTTTTTGATGTGGACCATTTTTAAAGTCTTTATTAGATTTGTTACAATATTGCTTCTATTGTTTATTTTTTTTGTTTTTTGGCCTCAAGGCATGTGGGATCCCAGTTCCCAGAACCTGTACCGCTCTGCATTGGAAGGCGAAGTCTCAATCACAGGAGCGAAGTCTCAATCACTGGACCATCAGGGAAGTCCCTGGAAATCACATAAATAATAATAACAGCAAGCCCACAATGCTCTCCTTACCCCAGGCACTAGCTGGTCCAAGGGCTTTGCATGTTTCAACCATTTTTTCCTCTCTTAGCCCTGAGCATGAGAAGGGTGATAATCAGCATTGTCTCCATTTTACAGGTAATGAAATAGAGAACTCACCCAGCAAGAAAGTGACTTAGATCTCTGGTTCGACTTGAAACCTCAAAATCAAGCTGGCCTGCCACAAGGAAGCAGAATGGTGTGGGCCAGGAGCTGGGGGAGAGGAAGGAGTTGGGGGGGTGTCAGTGTTTTAAGGGGTACAGAGTTTCAGTTGGGGGAGATGAAAAGGGTCTAGAGATGATGGTGGTGACGGTTGCATGACATTGTGAATGTACTTAAACCACTGAACTTGACACTCAAAAACAGATTAAACGTTTAAAAAAATACTTTATATTTTACCACAATAAACTTTTTTTCATAGGTGCAGGGGAATATAGCATAGCTCTAGAAATGCTTAGGACATTGCAGGAGAAATGGATCATCTTTCACTATAAAAGAAATAATTAAAGATGGAAACAGTGGTACAGAATTTTCATAGATCAGGAGCCAAAACCGGCTCCTGGTCTCAGCTAAACTGAAAAGAACTCTGGTTGTATATGCGTGACTCTAAGGCAATAAGCATGTTTGTTCAGTTAAACCAATTCTGTTAATTTATTGAAAAGAATTAGTTAAATGAATCATTTAGCATCCTGTAATCAAAATAAAGGGGGAAAGTATCTTTGAATACTATCTCTAACACAATGTGTATCTGCTAACAACCAGGGAATTTTCCAGATGCCCTGGAGCCAGGGTCTGGGAAGGGAGATTACCGTTGAGTGAGCATCCCCCATTCTGCCTGAACCAGGTACACCACTTCAGTCCTCACACCCACCTCCCTGTGAGGGACCTCGGGGCCCTGAAATCCACGGGATCAAAGCACACTGCAAAGGGGTGGCTCAGAGCCCAGTGTGCCCATGAGCCAACACTCAGGCTGTGTGGCTGGCAGACTGGTCCTGCCCAGGGCAGAGACGACTCACTGTGTCCATGACTCATGCCTAAAGACAGCAGCCCCCAACCTTTTGGGCGCGAGGAAGTGGTTTCATGGAAGACGGTTTTTCGCGGACTGGGGTAGGGATGTTAGTTTCAGGGCGATTCAAACAACATTACGTTTACTGTGCACTCTCTCAATTATTATTACATCAACTCCACCTCAGATCATCAGGCATGAGATCTCGGAGGCTGGGAACCCCTGCCTTAAAAGCAATGGAGCATTGCTTAAAAGAATCAGTTAAAAATTGCCTTAAAAGCATTTTAAGCATTTTGCCTTTCAGAATCAGTTTAAGCTTAAAAGCGTTTTGAGTTTTTAAAATTGCCTTAAAAGCATTGAGCATGGAGAAAAATCCAAAACATCACCTTAAATAATAGTCACCCGTTATTTTCTCAGGAAATTAAGGTTCAGAGATAGGGTAGCAAGCTGCCCAGTATCACACAGCTTGTTAGCATTAAAAGAAATTATTTTCTTCCCTCTTGCCTTCACTCTGGCCCTTCAGTTCAGTTCAGGCGCTCAGTCATGTCCCGATTCTTTGTGACCCCATGGACTGCAGCACACCAGGCTTCCTTGTCCATCACCTACTCCCGGAGCTTGCTAAAACTCAAGTCCATTCATTCTGTCCCTTAACAAATTTTTATTGAGTTCTTTCTCTTAGTTGGCAGGGTAGTGGGGTATTAGCAACAGAGAGTTGAGCCCGCCTGTCTGGTTTGAACCTGGCTTCACTCTAATTAATTGTGTGACACGGAGCAAGTTGTTCAAATTCCTGCCTTGCTAGAGCCTCACCTGTGAAGTGGGGATGTGATGGTGCCAGCAGTCACCTGGTTGGGGTTTTCTGAGGGTGGTCGTGGTTCGTGTACACAGCGCCCTAACAACCGCACCAGATGCTCAGCAAGCTCTGTGCCCACACTGACCGCTGTCAGTTTCCAGGTCCTCAGACCAGGCATGGTGGCATGGGACCACTTTCGTCACCTTTACTTCATCTTAGAGCATCCATCCAGGGTCTCTGCTCAGACAGAGATGATCAGCTCAGCTCCTCCATCAGGAAATCCTGAGTCTGATACAGACACTGGCAAATAAACCACTGAAGGGCAGCCTGGGGAGTATTCAGTTCAGTTCAGTTAAGTCGCTCAGTCGTGACCGACTCCTTGAGACCCCATGAATCACAGCACGCCAGGCCTCCCTGTCCATCACCAACTCCCGGAGTTCTTACACATGTGTTATTAAATTGAAAAATTACAATCTTCAAGGAATAGTCTTCAAGTAATAATGTATTGCTTGCTGTATTTGTTTTCTATTGCTGTGTAACAAATTGCCACAACCCCGAAAGGTTAAAATAACACCCATTTATTAGCTATTGGCCCTGGAGGGCTGATGTCTGGGTGGAGTCAGCTGGGCTCCTCGCTGTGGGTTGCATTGGCCTTTGTCGCATGTCTGGGCGCTCTGGGGAAGGATCTGCTCCCGAACTCATTCAGGTTACTAACAGACCCAGTTTCTAATCACTGTATGACTGAGGTTCCCATTTCTGGACTGGAGGCCAGCCAAGGCCACTCTCTGCTCCTAGAGGTTGCCCTGTTCCTTCTTGTGGCCCTCTCCAACCTTCAAACCGGCAATGCAAGTCAAATCCTTTCCACACTTGAATCTCTCTGACTTCCCTTTCTTTCACCAACCTGGGAAAACTCGCTGCCTATAAAGGGTTAGTGTGATTGAATCAACTCCCCTGGGTAATCTCCCTTTTTCAAGTAACTCAAAGTCAACTGATTAGTAATCTTTAGGACATGCGCAAGATTCCTTTGCCATATAATTAACCAAACCACTAAAGTGATGTTCCATCCTATATGGGCTTCACCCACACTCAAGGGGATGGGCTTCTACAGGGGTCTGGAGGGCATGGTCGAATTCTGTCTACCACAGTCAGGCGGGGCTAGGTTCTGCTGTTAAACAAACCCTAGTCCACACCACAGGTGGGCTGGGGTACAGCTCCAGGTCTTCATCTCAGCCACCATCTCTGACTCTGGTCGCATGGCAGAGAGAAAGGGAAAGTAGCAAAGCATGAGCAGGCTCTTAAAGCTTCTGCCTGGAAGCAAAACCCATCATGTCCTCTTACGTATCATTGCACAAAATAACTCAGGTGGCCTCACATAATTTCAAGGGGCCAGGGAAGCTCAATCCTGGCATGGGTTCAGGAAAGAGGAACCTGGATGTATTTGATGATGAGCGCCAATGATTGCCACAAATGGTGAATCATCAAAGAGAAGGCAATGGCTGTGAGCACCAGTTCTCCAGTGGGCACTCTGCTGGTTACTATATGATTCAGGACCTTTTTCTTTGCAAGACAAAGAAAAAAACCTCACTGAAACCAGCTCTAACCAAAAGGAAACTCTAGGTCTGTAGCTAGAAAAGACCCCAGGATGGCTTACAGAGTCCGGGGGGGATTTCCAGGACTGGGTCCCTGGGACTAGAATCAGGGAGGTAGTTCCATCCAGACTCATTCAAATCCAAACACATTCAGGTTAGTGACAGACCCAGTTCCTATGACTGTATGACTGAGGTTCCCATTTCTCCATCCATCTCCCAGCTCTGCTTCTGGTCTTGACAGCGCCTCCAGCAGAGCAGCCACTCCAAGGCAGGAGACACAATTACTGGCAACCACGTAGGGACACTGGTGGAATGAGAATGATTTCCTTCCTTCACCCATCGGTTCATCCCAGGGAAGGATGCTAACTGGTCCATCCAAGTGGAGCTAGTGGTAAAAAACCCTCCTGCCAATGCAGGAGAAGTAAGAGACATGGGTTCTATCCCTGGGTCAAGAAGATCCCCTGGAGAAGGTCATGGAAACCCATTCCAGTATTCTTGCTTACAAAAATCTCATGGACAGAGAAGCCTGGTGGGCTACGGTCCATGGGATCACAAAGAGCCAGACAGGACTGAAGTGACTTAGCATGCATGGGCTATCACCAATACCATGGTCGGGAGGGAAGAACTGGCTTAAGATGGAGTGAATGACCAAGGTTCATAACTGGGCCTGGGGGGTGGGGGTGGGCGGAAAAATGAAAATGAAGAAAGTGAAAACCACAGCCCCCGCAGTCATTCCAGCTATTTCATGTTTATTTCATCTTCACAGGAACTTTGGGTGATAAATGTTACAAACCCCACTCTTCAGAGGAAACAAAAGGGTGACAAGATTTGCACAGTTACATAACAGAAGTGAGATTTAAACTAAAGTCTGTATCCCTCCAATGTCTGCACTCTTTCTGCAAAGCCAAACTGGGATTTTTCTTGAAGGACTTTTTCTGAGTCTTTTCTGCATAAACAGACCCAAGGAAAATGTTTGGGAGAATTTGTCTTGCACACTGTTTCCTATTAGAACTTGAACCCATGTTTTGAGGCTTATAGAGGGGCCTCTATTCTAAAATGTGGGATTATTTTCGGAATTACTGCCCCAAAGCAAAAGCCAGCCTCGGTGTCTGTCTTCATCCCTTCACTCTGGACCATGTGGGCCAGCTTTCCACTCAGGTTTGCCAAGAGCGCAAGGAACAAGCTCAAAATACAGCACATAAACAGGGGGATATGTGAGACTTTCAACCAAAGGAACACTGCTGTCAATAGGAACCCTGGAGGCAACATTCAGGCTAGTTGTTCAAGCTACACCCCTCCCTCAAATACCTCCTAGCTGTCACTGCTGGGTTAGGATGGCACAGGCATCACTGGGCCCTAGTTTCTAACCTCAGAATGCAGGCAGGAAGGAGGTACCCAGAGGTGGTCTCTTTGCTAGAGAAGTGGCCTCCACCACCAGCCCCCAGTGTCAGCATCTCAGATTCCTGTGTGTCTAGTGGAATGTTTTTCACAGGATGGAAACTGCCACCGGGCTCTTCCGATGGCTGGCAAAAACAGCTACTGGCTGGAATTTGGGCAACAGAGGAGATTTGAGATTGGCCATGGCCATTTCAACCTTGACTGCCATTATAAACAGGTACAGGGCAAGAACACAGAGAACAGTTGAAAAGGTGTGACTCTGTCTGAGCCAAGTAACAAAGAGTTCCTATTTCTTCTGGTCTGTTCAGGAATTTCCCACAACTCACTAGGGCTGAGAACACAAGTATTTCCCTCATTACCTGTATCACTTATGGAATATGCCAGTCTGAACATCCAGGAGGAAAAAGTTGAGAGCTCTTTACCTATAAGTGCTAAAAAGGAGTCCAAGACTATGAAAATGCAAGGTCACAATAGAGACACAGAAGGATCTACTAGCAGCACAAAGCTCAGAATTTCCTTCAGTCGTCAGGGGATGAGATGGCATGTGTCCTCTTTGGACAGAGACGGGATAGCATATGTGATAGACTCTACTGGCAGCCACTTTGTGACCACACAGACATCTGGATGGAGTCAGTCACATATGTGTCAGTTCAGGTTCAACCAAAGAAACAGAACCAGAAGCAGAGACTTTATAAGAGATTATTTTACCCTGAAGAATTGGCTGACATGGTTGTGGTGGGTGGCCACGAAAGTCCAAAACATCAGGGCAAGCTGTGAGGAAGGGCTAGCTAGAACTCACAGGGATGGACTAAATCTATTCCATAAGCAGAATTTCTTCTCCTTCAGGTAATTTCTTCTTCTTCAGCTCTACTCTTAACATTTTTCAACTGATTGAATCAACCCCACCTAAAACATCTAGAATAATCTCCCTTCCTTATATCCAACTGCTTGTAGACTTTGCTACAAATACCTTCACACCCGGAGTGGCATTTGGTTGACTAACCAGGGATTTTAGTCTGAAAGAGCTGACACATCAAAAGGCCATCATAGCACAGAATAGGGACACAGAATAAGATGATTTCCTGATGACTTCTTTGAGTTCCTAGATCAAACCATTCCTGAGCTCCACACTACTGCTGGTATGTTCCAGTTGAACATTTCAAAAAAATCTGGCCATGGGTATCTCAAGCTGTGCTTTCTGTAACTCACAACTTTTAGTCCTAATTGACACAAGAGGGGCCCAAACAAAGGAGGTGACAGTTCTGACCAGACCTTTCAAAGAAGGCTGGGTTCCAATCTGGATTCCAGCTAGTGGGAGACACATTGATACACACCAGGATGAATAAAGGAACAGTCATTACCATTTAGTGGGGAGATGTTTACTGGCCTCCTTGCTGTGGACAAAAAGACAAAGAGGACACTTGCTCTGCCCGTAGGGGATAGACGAACAAGTGGACAATGCCATGTCAAAGCCAAGGAGAGTGAAGGGGCCATGGGAGCCTGTGCAGGCAAGTGGAAGGAACCTAATCCAGCAAGGCAGGCTTCCTGGAGAAAGTGACATTTCAGCTTGGTCTGGCAGGTAAGAAGAAACAAGCCAGGAACAAGTAAGGTTGGGGAAAGACATTCCAAGAAGAGACAATGGCACGTATGAAGGCCAAAGGTCACTTGCATGTGGTAACCACAAACCCTAGGGATTGCTAATGTTGTGTGATTCAAATTACTTTACCTTTCTGTGTCTCAGTGCCCTTGAATGACGAGACTAGACCAAATGCATTAATCCTTGTACAGGACTTGGAGGAAGGCAGCATTCCAGGATTAGTTTATCATCACCATCATTACTGCCGTCATCATCATTGTCAATACCTGATAAAAGTATGGGAAAGACTGGCAGAAATGGCCAAAGAGCTTGGCCTGGATCAGGCCACAGACCTCCGACTATCTTCCAGGCCTCAAGGAACCAGAGGAAAATATGAAACAGAGGCCAGCCAGCATGAATTTCTGCTTTTGGAATGGCTACTGGAAGGAGAAAGGACCCTGGGCAGAGAGAAGGTAATAGAGATGTAATTGTGGAAAAGGATCTTGAAGTCATTGCCCATGGGAAAATGTTTATGAAATTGCTCGCTCAGAAGAAAGTCGATACTGACGGACAGGGACAAGCAGTGATAGGCAGACGGAGGGTTGAGAACCACCCAGGCTGTTCTGTAATAGAAGGTAGAAGGTACTGCAATTTTAGATCACGGAAAGGAGCCTTAAAAAGTAATGAGTTCCCCATGCAGAGAGGTATACAAGCAGACTCTGGATGAACGCTTGACAAGGAAGCTGTAACAGAAGCACAAGCACCAGGCAGGTTGAGGCAGATCATTTCCAAGTTCCTTGCCACCTTGATCTCTGTTCTCCTACAGAACCCCAGAGAGACAGAATACTGCTGTAACAGAATCACTATAAACAGAATGACTTAAAACAACAGAAATTGACTATGTCACAATTCTGGAGGGCAGAAGTTCACCTTGGGTCTCTCTAGACTAAAATCAGAGTCTTGGCAGGCTTTGTTCCTTTCTGGAGGGCCTAGAGAACAATCTTTCTTTTTCTTTCCCCCTTTCAGCTTCTAGTGGCTTTCTGCATTCCTTGGCTTGTGGCCTCTTCCTCTGTCTTCGAAGCCTGCAGCATAGCGTCTTCCAAATCCCCTTTCTCTTCCACTTTCCCACACTCCCCTATCCCTCACACGCATGCCCGTCCCACATCCCCACAACACTCCTCACAGATGGAGCCATCACCAGGGCGTGGTTCCTGGGACACCAGGATTTTCACGCCCCTTCCCTTGTGTGTTCAGTGAGTGAGTTGGTCTTCCCTCTCCTCGCTGAGGACAGCATTCCCGTCATCCACTCTTTTATCCCAATGTCCATCTCAGGCCTGCACACACTAGATTCTCAAATAAAGAAGAGTCTGGAGAATGAATGAAGAATCCCTTTAAAGGAAATGCCTGGAAGATACCATTCTAACTGAGAAACATTCCTGGCTTCATTAGCTGTGCTTGTTCAACTCTCCCGGCATGATGAAGTCCCTGCGATGGGACGTCTGTTCCTCAACTGCATCAAGGGGCTCGGGAGAAACCTTTGGAAGAAGACAAAGGCTTTAGAATGTGGGGAAGTTCCAGCCTGGATTTTTAACGTTCACATTCCAGATGGAATAACCTGATGCTGAAGGGGCTGGGGGAGGGGCCGGAGAAGCGGGCTGGCGATAGGAGGAAGGACAGTGTCGCAGGAGACCTTTGTGAGCAGACACACACGGGGGAACCCAGGGACCGCTGGCATCCAGGGCAGGGTCTAGCCTGTCTGCCAGGGGAGCTGAGTCAGGCTGTGCTCTACGCATTTCTTAGTGAACTTGTGCCTCGCTTTGAGTAACAAGATTAACAGCCACCAGGTTAATTCAGCAAAGCTTTCCTGAGCATCCGCTCTGCCCAGCTGGGTGCTGGGTGCTGACAAGCCAAGATGCAGAAGGTACACATGGTGCGTGGGAAGACAGACAGGATCCGCTTGGCAGGATGTCTGGTGCTTAGGGTGCAGGGGGTGTTTCTGATTTGCACAAGGAGCCCCATCAACAACGACACATGTGTCCAGGGGGGAACCAGGCCGGGTCTCCCTGCGACACAACCTGTTTTCCAGCACAGCGACGTCTCCTCGATCGGACGGTCCAAGGACTTGTTTTGCTGCATGGGTTTGTTTTTCTTCCCTGTCCTGAGTTTAAAACTCCTTCGATGAGCATGTCCAGAAGTCCTGGGGCGTTTCAAAGCAGACTGGAATTCCCGGTTGGGGATGATTTGTTTGCCAGGGAGGCCCACACCCCAGACACCACCACGGAGGGAGTGAGGAGACCCCTTCATTCCGAAGGAAAGCACATCTGTGTCTGCCCCTTGCACCCCCAAACACACGCAGTTCTGCCCAGTCTGAGACAGCACCCCAGAGGCAGTCCCCAGGCCCTCTTACTTAAAGTGTTTAGAGCCCAGGCTCTAAACCAAACAGGAAGGCAAAGCTGTGATCCCTGCCCGGAGCTTGAACACAGAAAAGCAGCAAAACAGAACGTCAGGGTGGGAAAGGACCTCCAACTGCCCCGGGGAGTGCTGCTTTGTTTATGGACAGAGGATGGGCACCAGGGTCAGGAAGTGATTTTTCAGGGCAAACAGAGACAAGGAGGGGCTGGAGCTGGACTTTCATCCCTGCGGTTGATCCTCCATGCCGCCCCACAGCCAGGACACCATGCTCCTTTCCCTTAACCCTCTGGTCCTCCCCATTGGTTGCTTTCTTCTGGGAATGTGTGCCCAACTGACCCCTCTTTTGCCCTCCCTGCCAGTGAGACAGGCTTTGGAGACGGGCAAACACAGGGCCACAGCTCTGTCTCTCCTTATTGACCTTGTGACTTCAGACAGTTTCATTGTCCCTGAGACCCTCAGTTTTTCCATCTGGGAAATGGGAATAACCCCACCCACTTTACTGACTTTCTATAAGTTTCATGACATTTGTGACAACATCTGTGTAGTTGTATAAATGAGGCTGATGCCTCATGCTGGTGTGTATTCGATGCTCGGTGTTAAGGAAGAATCTTCTCTTTTGACAGCTCCTTATTCCAGCTTGTTCCTTGGTCTTGGGCAGCCCCAAGAGCTCAGTCCCTGACTGCAAGAATCCTGCTCCTCCCCAGTTATACACTGTGGGGTGGGAGAACGGGAAACAGGCAAAGCACAGAGCCTCATGGGATCTATTTGCCTCTAGCTTTACGACCTTGGGCACATTGCCGGAACTCAGTGAGCCTCGATTTTCCCACCTGGAAAATGGGACTGTTTTCTGTCCCTGCCTCCTAGGGACACTTGTGGGAAAGGAGACAGTGACACTAGCTCCGGCTGTGATAATAGCTCAGCATCTTTTATTCCTCACCATGCTCTTATCATTCCCAGTTAGGGAGAGAGAAGAATTAAGAAACTTGCCCAAGATTATCAAAGAAGCTGGTGACCACTCGACCCACTGAGCAGCTAAGGGCAGAGCTTACTCCTTTAACTGGTTCCCATGCTCCTCTGTTTACAGGAGAGCAGCCTGCAGAGCATCACTGCTAAAAGAGACATATTTAGGGGACTTCCCTACTGGTCCAGTGGCTAAGACTCTGTGCTCCCCATGCAGGGGGCCCAGGTTCGATCCCTGGTCAGGGAACTAGATCTTGCCTGCCACAACCAAGACCTGGTGCAGTCAAGTAAATAAAAAAGAGAGAGAGACATCTGGAGAACCCACCCTTTCCGAGGGTCTGCTCTGTTCCAGGGCTTGTGCTGGAGCCTGAAGTGGACCAGCCCGGGGGCCGCTCCCACACCCCCACCTCAGGTACCAGCATGAGCCCATCTTCCAGATGCAGAGATGCAGCTGCTCAGAGGGCTGCTGGCCAGTCAGTGGCGGGTGGAGAGTGATACCCAGGTGCCTGATCCCAAGTTCTGGATCACTGATGCTCGGTCCATCACTTCTGGCCCCTTACCCCCATCCCATCCAGTTCTGCTCCAAGAGGTCAGTCAGTTTAAGAAACAAAACAGTGCCCATTCTAACCGGAAGGGCTGACTGCCCATCGCTGAGCCACCCACTCGTCCATCCTGTCTCTCTCCTGTCCGCCCCTCATCTACCAGTGCTGCCACTTCAGGAGGACCGCCTGCCAAGAGAGGAAATTCTACTGCACGTTGTGTGAGAGAAAGACCCTGCTTCCCATCCAAGTGTCCCGCACCCCGGCCCAGACAGCCTCTGCTCTCAACAGGGGCTTCAGGTCTGAAAGGCTCCAGTGTCCCCCAGCCAGGTGGGCGTGGCCTTGGCCTTGGCTGGGCCCCACAGGAAATGGAGGAGTCGCGGAGGACCACCCCCAGACCTCTGCTTAAAGGGGCGGCTGGCATGGTCTGTAGTCAGGCCGCCTTTGCACCATGACACCCCAGCTGTTCCCCCTGCTGCCGCTGCTGCTCCTGGCTGGGCTCCCCGCCACACGGCCGGCTCCCCCGACCTGCTACTCTCGGATGCTGGCCCTGAGCCGGGAGATCACCTCTGACTTCCAGAGCCTGCAGGCCACCGAGCCCTCGGTGAGTGCCCTCGGCCCCCACCTGAATGAGGACGGGAGGTCCATGCAGACCCAGTTCTCAAAAATTTGCCTTTGGACTGGGGGCTGGAGGGGGACTGGGGGGGCGGGGAATGCTATTTTTCTTTTCCAGTCAATGTTAATTTCCAGGGTATTTGTGCTTTATTCCCATCCTATTCAATGTCGATCATTTGTGCTTCCTCTTTACTACAAAGAAAATGAAATCCAAGACATCAAAACTTTTGTTTATAATTAGCTGACTCAGTGGACATGAGTGTGAGCAAACTCAGGGAGATAGTGAAGGACAGGGAAGCCTGGCGTGCTGCAATTCATGGGGTCCCAAAGAGTCGGGTGCTACTTGGCGACTGAAGTAACAAGCTAGCAACTATCAGAGGATGTTTTAAACTCTAAAGAGAGAGACAGAGAGAGAAGAAACGTTCCCATAGAGGGTAGAACTCCAACTTAAGGAGGACCAAGGAGCTCAGCTTGTTTATTCTCCCCACTATCCAGTAGGAGCTAATGGGGTGACTCCTGAACCAGCCCCACCTCTCACCTGCTATGCTGCTGCTGCTGCTAAGTCACTTCTGTTGTGTCCGACTCTGTGTGACCCCATAGACGGAAGCCCACCAGGCTCCCCATCCCTGGGATTCTCCAGGCAAGAACACTGGAGTGGGTTGCCATTTCCTTCTCCAACCTGCTATGGGACCTGAGCAAATTATCCAGCCGAATCAGGGAATCTCAGCATCCTGAGCTGTGAGAGGCTGGCTGAGCCCCCTCACGCACTTTGGGCAGCTGGAGGGTTGCAAATCGGAATGCAGACACAGTCTGCCCAATGTAAACAACCCTGGACTTCAGCCACTGTTCTCACTGCTCTGTTAAACGGAAGATGCAGGGGCTCGGAACCCAGAGTCCCCAAGGGGCCACCCAGAGCTAAAATCTGGCCTCCTGACCCGTTCTTCCAGTGTATATACAAACTGAATTAAACTTCAAAGCTCTGGCAAAATTTAAAAGTGTCCCTTTACCGCTTGTGAACCCTTCACATAAGATGCACTGTTCTCAGATGTGGGGCTTATGATACCTTATACACCTTCTTTGTGTTTTCTTTTTGAAAGGTAAATACTGTGTATTTTTTCTTAAGTTATGAAGCTCATACACCTCGAAAACAGTTGGGAAAGGCACAAGACAAAGAAGAAAATAAATATTACCACAATCCTACCACCTAGAGGCAGCCTGCTGCATCACAGTCAGAGGACAGAAGTTCAGTTCCTGATCTGCGCATAGGCATCCAACCCAAGTGTGTGTGTGTAGACAAATGGAAACAAACAGCGCAGCAGTTCTGCAATTTACTTTCTAACAATGCCGTCCAATTAATATTCCTTTGAGGCAGCACTTGGTTGTATTGAAGCACCTTAGTTTATCCACAGATTCCTTGCTATCAGATGTGTCGAGTACTGTTGCATGGAGCGTGCACGCATGCTAACTCTCTTCAGTCGTGTCCGACTGTTTCCAACTCCATGGACTGCAGCCCGCCAGGCTCCTCTGTCCATGGGATTCTCCAGGCAAGAGTACTGGAGTGGGTTGCCGTGCTCTCCTCCAGGGGATCTTCCCAACCCCAGGATCGATCCCTCGTCTCTTACATCTACATTGGCAGGCAGGTTCTTTACCACCAGCACCACCTGGGAAGCCCAAATATGCAAAGCAATCATCTTTAAAAAAAAAAACACACATGATTTTAAAACTTAAAATGCATAGACTCAGAGCTGGAAGGAAGTGGAGAGATTATGTGTTCTAACTCTCTAGCCTGACAGCTGGGAAACTAAGTCACAAAAAAGAAGAACAGGGTATTACTGGTTGGAAAGGACCAAAATCTGGGTTTTCGGGCTTCAGGCCAGCACAGAAGCAAAAGTGAAACAGAGTGATATAAAAGTATAACTGTATGTGCAGCTTTCTATCCCTATAGCATATGGCACATGTACTACTGCATCTAGATTACAGTCATGTGTGTGTGCGTGCTCGGTCACTAACTCATGTCGGATTCTTTTGCTACCCCGTGGACTGTAGCCCGCCAGGCTCCTTTGTCCATGAGATCCTCCAGGCAAGAGTACTGGACTGGGTGGCCATTTCCTTCTCCAGGAGATCTTCCTGACCCACGGATCAAACCTGCATCTCCTGCTTCTCGGGCATTGGCAAGGTGGTTCTTTAGCACTGAGCCACCTGGGAAGCCCCCAGACTATAGCTATAGAACTCTTTAAATATACATATACGTATATATAGACACATGTTTATATACATCTCCCTCTCTCTACATGCATATATGAAACAGTTCCCTAACTCATAGTATATGATACAAAGTGTGCATTCTAAAGGTCAAATTCTAGAAGAGCAATTGACCCTGGGGGAATGTGGCAGACGGTACAAGAATGTATGTGCTTGTCGGCATCAAGGAAGTCCCTGGGGATCTGGGGCTGGGCCGGCTGTCTGGGGGCTGGCAGAGAGACTTCTGTGACCGGGGTGTGTCCCTGAGGGCACCCCAGAAAGCCATTTCCCTTTCCACAGGAGGTGTGTGTGGGATACCTGCCCAGGCTGTATCTGGATATACACGTAAGAGGGGTCTGCCTGGCCGGGGCAGGGGGTGGGGGCAGGGTGGGGGGACAGGGAGACACCCGGTGAAGAAGGACCAGCCGCCCCCAGCTCCTCTCCCTCCGACTGCTGACTTCTCCCACGAGACCCCTCTCCGTTATCCACTCGCAGAATTACTGCGTGCTGGCCAAGCTGCGGGACTTTGTGGCATCACCCCAGTGCTGGAAGGTGGCCCAGGTGGACGCCTTGAAGGACAAAGTGCGGAAACTGTACACCATCATGAACTCGTTCTGCAGGAGAGTGAGTGACGCGTTGAACGTTCTTTTCCTACTTGTTATGGGTCAAGAAATTAAGAGAAGGGTTAGGGGAACAGGGGAATCAGGAGGAGGAAGAGAAAAGCTTTTGGGGTGCTTCCAGTTCACAAAGCCCTTCCTCAACCCTGCTGCTCTTGCCAAGTGCTGGGGACTCTGGACATGGCTCCCCACCTCCACCAGCCCCACCTGCAGCACCCAGGACCATATGGAAATCGTGTAGCACAGATTCTGCCACGGTCAAATGGGGTGGGATGAGAACTGGGGAATTCTGAGATGTCCCGAGCCCTGGAGACTGGGTCAGAGGAGACTCTCTGGGGGAGAGGCTTTGGGTGTGCTCTGTGATGGGAAGACTCCGCATCAGAGGGCAAGGAGACAGGAAGAGCAGAGAATCAGCACTGGTAGATGTGGAAAGTTGGGTCATGCGGTCTTACGGGCACCGGCGTCAGCATCAGGCAGACCTGAGCCCCTGTCTTCATCCCTGTCCTGCTTCCCGGCGGCTCGCACCCTCTCCCCCTCTGAGCCGCAGTTCCCTCATTCATGTAGAGTGCCCATCTCCTGAGATCATTGGGAGGATAATAATACCTACACCCTGACTGTGTGTGTGCTGGGCGCTGCAGTAACTCCTTGTAATAAGATCTCTAGCAAGGTGATTAAACATATAAAGGAGGTAACTAAACATAGAGTGCCGAGCACCAGGAAACTTTAATACCCAGCTATTAAGATTTCTAGCCTTAAGTTTTATTAAGATTTATTTAGGTTTGATCCCTAGTCAGGGAACTAGATCCCACATGCCACAAAGAAGACCTGGCACGGCCAAAAAAATAAAAATAAATACATATTTTAAAAAGACGTATTTGTTACTTTGCATCAGCGATGAGACATGCATTTCCTACTCCACCATTTCCCTCTTCATTCCTCTCTCTGCTTGGTGGTGCTGGGGTAAGAGGAAGAAAACATAATTGTAATACAATCTGAGAATGCTGTTATTGACTCTAAAGTGTCTGAGGGTGAGACCTGGTGCTGTTATTCATGGTATCCCCAATGCCTGGCCCAGAGCTGTTGCTCTTTACCCATCTATCCAGCCATCTGGTCAACCAACACACACACATGAATTCAATAACAAAGGAATATGAGATTCAATAACAAAGGAATATGAGATTCAATGGGTGAAGTTTTCACACAAAGGGGAGCAACTGAACAGCCTTTGAGGATACCCGGGAGCCCTATTGCTGTGCCTGGGTTCTGTGGCCGCCTTTAGTGATGTTCCTGTTTATTGCACATCTTTTTCAGGATTTGGTGTTCCTGTCGGATGACTGCAGTGCCTTAGAATACCCAGGCCTGGTGACCACGGTCCTCCCGGATCATCAGAGCTAAGGCAGCTCAGACCAGAGACAGAACCCAGGGGGATGAAGTTATGTGAGCTGCCCAGACGCAACAGACTAAAGCCATGGCCCCCACCCTTGAAACTGTCACAAGTTTCTCTTCACCTTCTGGAAACCACAGCTTGTGCTCCTACCTTGGAATCAATTCTGAACACAGTTAGAGGCTTTGCTTCTCATTCCCCCTTGTTTTTGTCTTGCCAGGATGGTTAGATACACAAGCATGTTGATTTGATCACTGAGAAGAAAAGGGCAAACCAGCTTCTCTCGTATGAACAGTCAGTCTGAGAACAAGCAAAATAGTATGTTTGTAGAGTTTAATGGCATGGTGGTACCATTTTTCTCTCTTGATAGAAACCTGCTTACATATAACAATGCTTCTATTTTATACCTTCTCCAACTATAAATGTTCCTGACAGTTAGCTTTCATATTTTAGAAGAAATTTCACTGCCTGTAAGATGTATTTGTAAGGTTTGTAGTGACATAATGCTGACGGGAACCACTCTTTCATTGAAAGGTGATGAAAATCAAATAAAGACTATCATTACAGTGAGAAACATGTGTCTTGCTGTATTCCATCCAAGGTGGGTGTCAGGGCGTTTATTTCATGCTCTTTCTGCAAGTCGCTGCTTTTAGCAAGATACGTCTTTCTCCCTCTTTGCATCGAGCATAGGTATTTCTGGGTCTCTTTCAAGCCACTTGTGTAAATCTGTTTTCAAAGCATCAGAAGATGTTCCAGTTTATGTTTGGGGAAGACTGTATCCTGCATTGTATCCATGGCAGTGCGGTACCTGACATATCACAAACATCGATTCAGTGAGGGCTCATCACGAACCTAGACACGGGCATCATAGGAGGCTGAGGCTCACATCAGGTAACTTGCCCAAGGTCACCAGCAGGTACGTGGGGAGCCTGGATTGAACTCAGGGCTCCAAAGCCCACACTCTCCCCAGTGCCCCAGGCTGATTTTCTGCAGGTGAAGGATGCTTGCTTAATAAATTCATGAAATCAACAGTATCATCTCAGTTAAGCAACTGGAATGTTGAAAAGGTTTCCAAATATTGATTTTTTAAAAGCTCATATGCCATACTGGGGGTCTTTTTTGTTTTCTTTCCTTCCTTTTGTACACGTGGGCCATACTTTTCTTTCCTGATCTTTCGTGTCTCTGACTTAGGTGATCTATGAGAATGATTTAGCAGGTTATGCTTTTCTGTTTAGAAGCACAAGCACAGAGCATAACTGTACTGGTGTCCCAAGGCTGCTTTAACAGGGTACCACAAACTGGGGCTTAAATAGGAGAAATGTATTGTCTCATAGTCCTGGAGCCTAGAGGTTCCTAAATCTGGTGTTGGCAGGGTCCTCCTCTCCCTGAAGGCTTTAGGATAGAGGGTCCTTCCTGTCTCTTCCTGTCTTCTGGTGATTTCTGGCAATCCTTGGCATTCCTTGGCCTGTAGACACATCAATTCAATCTCTGTCACCATCAACACATGGTATGTATCCTGAGTCTGTGTCTCTGTGTCCAAAATCCCCTCTTCCTGAAGTAAATTTTCTGTTTGCAGATGACATGATCATAAATACAGAAAATGCTAAACACCTCATCAAAGAAAACATGTTAGAATTAATAAGTGAATTCAGTGAAGTTACAGGAGAGAAAATCAATATATGAAAATCAGTTGCATTTCTACACACTAACAACAAACTTTCAGAAAAGGAAATTTTTTAAAATACCCATTTACAATAGTATCAAAAAATATAAAATGCATATGAATTAATTTAACCAAGAAGGTAAAAGACCTGTACATTGAAAACAATAAGAATTGATGAAGGAAATGGAGGAAGACACTAATAAATGAAAAGTTATCCCATTTTCATGGAATGGAAGAATTAATACCATTAAAATAAAAATCTTGTCCATACACCTAAAGTGATCTGCAGATTCAAGACAATCCCTATCAAAATTCCACTGGCATTTTTCACAGAAGCAGAAAAGGCAACACTATAATACAAGTCATATGGAACTACAAGCCATATGTAGTCTGGCTTGTTTCTCAAGCCAAAACGATCTTGACAAAGAACAAAGCTCTTTCATGTCAATGTATGCAAAACCAATACAATAATGTAAAGTAATTAGCCTCCAATTAAAATAAATAAATTAAAATTAAAAAAGAAAAAAAAAAGAACAAAGCTCAAAGCATCACCCATCCTAATTTCAAATTATACTAAAAGCTATAGTCAAAACAGTATGGTAGAGGTGCATGGATCAGAACACATAGAACAGTGGAAGAGAATGGAAAGCCTAGATATACACCCATGCATAACTTTGTGTCGCCAAGAACACATTATGGGGAAAAGACAGTCTTCAATAAACGGTGCTGGGAAAATTGGTATACACAAGGCAAGGATGAGACTAGACCCCTATCTTACACTATATGCGAAAATGTATCAAAAACTGAAGTGTAAGACCTGAAATCATACAACTACTGGAAGAAAACACAGGGGAAAAGCTCCCTAACATTGGTCTCAGCAATGATTTTTTGGTTAAGGCACTTAAAGCACAGGTATGGGTTTCCCTGGTGGCTCAGATGCTAACAAATCTGCCTGCAATGCAGCAGACCTGGGTTCAGTCCCTGGGTCAGGAAGATCCCCTGGAAGAGGGCATGGCAACCCACTCCAGTATTCTTGCCTGGAGAATCCCATGGACAGAGGAGCCTGGCGGGTGACAGTCCATGGGGTCGCTTCACAAAATGTAACTTCCATCAGATCATCACTCTGTAGATTTTAAATATATACAGTTTTATCTGAAAATCATACCCCTATAAAGTTGAAAAAAAAAAAAAAGCAAGAGAAACAAAAATGTCCCCTTCTTACAAGGATACCAATTATTAGTTTAGGATAAAGTGTGACTTCATCTTAATTTGATAACATCTACAAAGATGCTATTTCCAAATAAGGTCTCATTCATAGATCTGAGGGGTTAGGATATCAAGGTGTCTTTTGGGGAGACAAAATTCAACCCACAATAGTCAGTCTTTCAACCGATAATGTTGTCACAAAGGAAATTTATGCAGCAAACTAACCCTTTGTTACCACCATCTACCACTTCCTGCCAGAGACTAAACGTGGGTGCCAGGCACACAGCACACACTAGCCCACTGAACCTTCACAATGATGCTGCGGCAGGTTGGGTGTTCTCAAACCCAACTTACAATGTAAGAAATGCCCTTGGGGTCAAAGGTTAAGTGATTTTCCCAGACAGCTGATAAAGAGTGGCAAAGAGATTCCAGATAAATAGATAGGCACTAGAAATGTTCATTTCACAGCTCTGCTAGTGAGTGAAAGTCACTCAGTCGTGTCTGACTCGTTGTGACCCCATGGAATTCTCCAGGCCAGAATACTGGAGTGGGTTGCCATTCCCTTCTTCAGGGGATCTTCCCAAGCCAGGGATAGTACCCACGTTTCCCACACTGCAGGCAGATTCTTTACCAGCTAAGCCACCAGGGAAGCCCACAGCTCTGCTAAGTCTGTGCTAATTCTAGGTAGCTCAGTAAACCCGTGACGACAAGGGCTAATTCACATAGTCCAGGCATTTATTTGTTTGCTCATTTCCTCCATACTGACTGAGTGCTTACTATGAACTCAGCAAATACTGAGATGCAAAGTAAAGAATTCTTCCTCTTAGGTTAGCAGAGAGGGCATATCAAAACCAAGGAGAGGACAAATAACGCTCCCTGAGATGAGGCAGAAAGGTTTCTTAGAGGATTCAGAATGTGAACAAGGTCTTCAAACATAACTGGGAACTTGATGAGATGAAAAGGATGCAGAAGATAGAGCAGAGCCAAAGGCATGGAGACTGAAGTGAATGGTGGCATAGTTGGAAATCGGGAAGTGGAACTGAGAATGTAGTAGGGTCAGAATGGTGTGGGACATGGGAGGTTGCCAGGGACACGCAGGCAGAGCGTGTCTGTCATCACCCCAGTTTCAGAATAATCAGGGCCACATAAAGGAGAACCCTTTTCTGGGCAGAAAGATTGGGAATTTATCAATTTCTGAAAGTCCCTTGGCTTTGAATTTCAAAACTAACAAAATGGGAACATGACTCCTCCACTGTGAAGCAGCCCACTGCCAAGCCAGAGGTTTGGGCGCCAGCCTGGGCTCTTTCTTCTTCTTTCTCTGTTGTGTGTGTTAGTCACTCAGTCGTGTCCAACTCTTTGTGACCCGATGTGGACTATAGCCTACCAGTCTCCTCTGCCCATGGAGTTTTCGAGGCAAGAATACTGGAGTGGGTAGCCATTCCCTCCTCCAGAGGATCTTCCTGACCCAGCGATCAAACCGGGGTCTCCTGCGTTGCAGTCAGATTCTTTACTGTCTGAGCCACCAAACAAGCCCTTGTTTCTCTATAGTGAACAGGTCAATCCCATCTTCTTTGCATCTGTTCACGTCTCCAATTTCACCACCTCAATATTAGTTCAGAACCTTCTCAGAACACGGCATCCAACCTTTGTCGCTCTCATGGAGGATGGAGCTAATGGTTGGGAACTGCAAAGTTATAGGATGCTTTGCAGAGACGAAGGCCGCTGATGCTAAATAGGGGCTTCGGAGATCAAGGTGAGAATTTGGTCCCCTGATCCTTACCCCATCAATAGCTCTTTTTGTCCCAAGTGAGATTCTGGCAATCACTGGTCTTTCTTTCCCAAGGCTTCCCCCATCAGAAGGGTTTCCCCCCCCCCATATGCCTGTTAATTGTTAATTACCTAGGTTCTTTCTTCAATTGATTTAACCCACCTAGAGAAATAACCCCCAAATTCACAACTCCCATTCAGACTTTCCCAAGAGGCTTAGGCTAATTTTTCAACTACCTTGTTGCTATAATTCTCTTGTGTGTGTGTTAGTTGTGTGTCTGACTCTTTGCGACCCCATGGACTGTAGCCTACCAGACTCCTCTGCCCTGGAAAGGCAAGAATACTGGAGTGGGTAGCCATTCCCTTCTCCAGGGGATTTTCCCAACCCAGGGATCAAACTTGGGTCTCTGGCACTGGGGGCAGATTCTTTACCATCTGGGCCACCAGGGAAGCCCCATATATTCTCTTAGAGTCGCCACAAGTATCACAAAATTGACTTCTCTAAAGGTAAGTCTTGCTTTTCTTGCCCATTGGCCTTTCCTGTCTCAGTAAAGTTTCCCCATCGTTCAGTATCTTCTTCCAAATTCATGGGCTTGGGTCCCCTGATTTTTTTTTTCCCTCACCTTTCTCCTACCTTTGCAATTAATCAGCAAGTCCAGTACTTTCTGCCTCCAAAGCATTTTACTTGTCACCTTAACTGGGCCAGAGAGTGGGCTGGACATCATGTTAAAGGTTATTTTAGGTGTGTTTGTGAGGGTGTTTCCAGAGAGATTAACATTTGACTTGGTGGATGGAATAAAGAGACTGACCTCTACAATGCTGGTGGGCCTCAGTTAATCCACAGAGGCCTGAATAGAACAAAAGGTTGAGTGAGAGTTTGTTCTCTCTGCCTAACTGCTGAGCTGAGACATCCATGTTCTGCTGTCCTGGGACAGGAGCTTACACCATCGGTGCTGTTAATCCTCAGACCTTTAGACTCAGACCATAACTTCTACTTTCGAATTTCCAGTTCTCAGACTAGAAATATACCATCAACTTTCCTGGGTCTCCAGTCTATAATTGACACATCATGGGACTTCTTGGACTCCATAATTGTGTCAGCCAATTCCTTACAATAAATCCTTTTTTAAATAAATATGTTATATACTTTTTGTTGTTGTTGTTCAATTGCCAAGTCATGTCTGACTTTGTGACCTCATGAACTGCAGCACGCCAGGCTTCCCTCACTGTCTCCTGGAGTTTGCCCAAATTCATGACCACTGAAATGGTGATGCCATCCCACCGTCCCATCTTCTGCCACCCCCTTTTCCTCCTATCCTCAATCTTTCCCGGCATCAGGGTCTTTACCAATGAGTCAACTGTTCACATCAGGTGGCCAAAGTATTGGAGCTTCAGCTTCAACATCAGTCGTTACAGTGTTAAATCTGTAAATATATAAATAAATCCAGGATTCTAGAGACTCCTGGTTAATACACTGAACTTGTGCTCTTCTCTCCATAGCTGTTACCAACATCTTGATCAATGACATCATGACCTTGACCTGCAGCTGGCACTGCGGTTGCCTCCCAGCTTTCACTCTGGCCCTCTCCCATCCAATTTCTACTCAGCAGCTAGAATAATCTGCTGGCAAACATCAGTTTGATCTTGTCCTCCTCTTATTGAAAAAGTTTCTACAGCTTCCCACTTTGAATGAGATTTGAAGCTCTCATCTTGGTCTGCTGCTGCTGCTAAGTCACTTCAGTCGTGTCCGACTCTGTGTGACCCCACAGACGGAAGCCCACCAGGCTCCCCCGTCCCTGGGATTCTCCAGGCAAGAACACTGGAGTGGGTTGCCATTGCCTTCTCCAATGTGTGAAAGTGAAGTCGCTCAGTCGTGTCTGACCCTTAGCGACCCCACGGACTGCAGCCCACCAGGTTCCTCCATCCATGGGATTTTCTAGGCAAGAGAACTGGAGTGGCTTGCCATTGCCTTCTCCGAAGCATCTTGGTCTACAAAGCCCTTATCACACCATCACACCATCAGTCTCTGCAAAACATTCTATGACATTATAGTACTTGGCCATATTCCATTTGCTTACTTATTTGCTTATTCTTTGTCTTTCCCACTAGACTGTACACTCCAGGAAAGCAGGGACTGTGTCACTTTGTTTTGCATTTCATCCCCCCCACCCAGCACCACACCTGACACTTAGTAGGTACGTGGGCTTCCCAGGAGGCACCAGTGATAAAGAACCCACCCGGTTCTATCCCTGGGTTGGGATGATCCCCAGGAGGAGGGTATAGCAAGCCACTCCAGTATTCTTGCCTGGAGAATCCCATGGGCAGAGGAGTCTGGCGGGCTCTGTAGTCGATGGGGTTGCAGAGAGTTGGACACGACTGAAGCAACTTAGCACATACACACGGTAACTGTATCTTGGATGCTTGCAGAGACTGGATACTGCTTCCTGAAAAGACTAAGAAAAGTCAACAATTCCAGTTGGTCCATGCCCACTCTTCATAGAATAAATTCTATTCAAACATTCATATTCACAGCCTTGAAAGCCTGGTTCCCATGTTTTTTGTGATTCTTACTGTTTGGTCACCTTCAAAACCTCAGCAACTCTCTGTTGTAACTGTGTCTCTGCTTCTGTCCGTCTATCTGTGTCTATCTCATGCACGCATATACCCCCCACCCCCTTCCACCCCCGCACCCTCCCCCCACATACAGACATACCTCTTGCAGGCACTCATTCTCATGGAGCTCTGAGTGAACTCATCCATAAAACATGACTGTCTGGACTGGAGCCAGCAGCAGAAATCTGAACAGAACCCTTATCTTTCCTTCCTGAGTCGCCTAAAACCTAAGTCATCAGTCTTGTCTCTCTAGGAACAATTTGCTGACATCAGCATTGCACCTTCACACCCAGGGGCGATGTCAGGCAGCTGAGGACTATTAGGCAAAAATCCTCACAGTTTAAGCCTCGTTGATTTGCAAAAGTGCTAATAACGTGAAATCATTTTCTGCATTTGCACAATATTCAGATCTGTACACAGTCAGATCAAGAACTGCCAGGATAGTATGATATCATTTGTATGAGGAATCTGAAAGATGACACAAAAGAACTTATCTATGAAACAGACTCAGACATAGAGAACAGACTTGTGGTTGCCAAGGGGGAGTTTGGGATTAGCAGATGCAAACTATTACATAGGGGATGGATAAGAGTCGGACACGACTGAGCAACTGAACTGAACTGAAAACAACAAGGTCCCACTGAACAGCATAGGGAACTATACTCAATGTCTTGTAATAAACCATAATGGAACAGAATATGAAAATATATATATATATATGTCTGTATGACTGAATCATTTTGTCTGTATAGCAGAAATTAACACAATTATACTTGGATAAAATAAAATTAAAAAAAAAAGAACTCACAAGAGAGAGTAGCAAACTGCCCTTGAAATTAATTAACTGTTGGAGGAGAAGAAAGAGTAGGAAAAAAAGAGCACAATGTGTAGAAAATGGCCGTCAGTCAGCAGTGATAACTGAGGTTTACATTCCTTCAGAGTGAAAGCACCCCAGGAATTATCTGGGCCTTGGATATACATTTCAGAAACTTTTGTAATCAAGTTCCTAAAATACAGCGATGCTTATTATTCAAGGATTTCCTGGCAGCCACCCAAAGGCAAGGAAACATGCTCAGGTTGTTGCTTTTTAATTCACTTCACCTTGATCTCCTGTGGCTCAGTGGTAAAAGAATCTGCCTGCAATGCAGGAGCCGAAGAAGTCGTGGGTTCAGTCCCTGGGTCGGAAAACCCTCTGGAGTAGGGCATGGCAGCCCACTCCAGTATTCATTTTTTTAATTTATTCATTTACTTATTGTAATTGGAGGCTAATTACTTTATAATATCATGGTTGTTTTTGCCATACATCGACATGAATCAGCCACAAGTGTACATGTGTCCCCTGTCCCGAACCGCCCCCCCCACCTCCCTCCCCATCCCATCCTCCTGGGTTATCCCAGTGCACTGGCTTTGACTGCCCTGTTTCATGCATCGAACTTGGACTGGTCATCCCTTTCACATATGGTAATATGCATGTTTCAATGCTATTCTCTCAAATCATCCTACCCTCGCCTTCTCCCACAGAGTCCAAAAGTCTGTGCTTTATACCTGTGTCTCTTTTGCTGTCTCACATATACAGTCATCTTTACCATCTTTCTAAATTCCATATATATGCATTACTATATTGTATTGGTGTTGGTTCTTTCTGAGTTACTTCACTCTGTATAATAGGCTCCAGTTTCATCCATCTCATTAAAACAGACTCAATGTGTTCTTTCTAATAGCTGCCACTCTAGTATTCTTGCCTGGAGAATCCCATGGACAGAGGAGCCTGGTGGGCTAGGAGGAGGAGGGTCGCAAGGAGTCGTACACAACTGAAGCGACTTAGCACACACAGTTTGATCCCAAGGCTCCAGAATCAACCCATCTGAAGATGCTATAAAATTGGAAGATGTTCCTTATTTAGAAGATGGGCTCAGATCACTGTCACTGGCACCGTAATAGGCATCCTTCCACTGGCCTACAGCTCTGCAGACATTCTGAGCCTGTAAGTCCTTCAGCTTGAGAGAGGAAAAATCTGGAGTTATGCTGTAACATTGTCTACTGATTCTCTGAGATATTCTGAATTGATTGATGATGATAACTTCCTATGTGGAAATAAACTGAAAGTCATGTCCGACCCCATGGACTGTAGCCCACCAGGCTCCTCTGTCCATGGGATTCTCCAGGTAAGAATACTGTCGTGGGTTGCCATTTCCTTCTACAGGGTATCTTCCCAACCAAGGGATCAAAGCCAGGTCTCCTGCATTGCAGGCAGATTGTTTAATATCTGAACCACCTGGGAAGCCCTAAAAAACTACCTCTATGCTCCAGGTAGATGCTCTCCTGCGTCTCCTCCACTGCAGGCAGATTCTTTACCACTGAGCCTTTTGCAATTTACAAAATGTTTTCATGTCTATTTCCCTCTTTGTTAACTTTAGTTCTTTCCCCAGCAATGGAGGATGGGTGGATCAGGACAGATGATTTTCAACTACACCTTTAAACCAAATCTTCAATTAAAGCCCATTTGTTTCTACAAACGTGCTTAAAAATTTAAAATATGACAATATCAAGTGTTGGTGAGGACATCAGGCAACTGACACATTGCTCATGGATATATTCTTGGAAAAAGATTTGGTGAAGGGCTTCCCCAGTGGCTCAGCAATAAAGAATTCGCCTGCAATGCAGGAGACCCAGATTCAGTCCCTGGGTCAGGAAGATCCCCTAGAGGAGGGCATGGCAACCCACTCTAGTATTCTTGCCTGGAGAATCCCACGGACAGAGGAGCCTGGAAGGTACAGCCCATGGGATCACAAAGAGTTGGACACGACTGAAGCAATCGAGCAGCAGCAGCAGTAAATCTGAAGAAGGGTATGACCTGTGATCCACCAATTTTAACTCTAGAATATACCCTAGGGAAATTCTAGCACAAGTTTCCTATAAATATGTCTAAGGATGTTCACAACAGAATGTTTACAATAACAAATCTGAAAAGAAGTCAAAATGTCATCAATGGAAAAAGAAGCTGTTGTAGAGTCATATAATGATAATAATAATGAATATATTACAATGGTACATAATAACACAGCTGACTCTCAGGTACCTACAGTGAGGAGAAAATATAAATATGCTTTCATTTATGTGAAAAATGAAAACAGGCAAAGCACAAAATATATTTTGGGGCTAGAAACATAAGGGATAAAGCTTTAAAGAAGTTCGTGAAAGGGATCAAAATAAGATTCAGGACAGAAGATAGGTCTTTTAGGAAAATAATTTATTATTTATTCAATATTTTATAAGTAAAAAGGAGTAGCAGTCACATTAAAAACTAATTGGGAAATGCAATGTAAAAACCAATTCCATATGCAATAGCAGCAAACCCCAAAAGATACCTGAAAATAAATAAAAGTAAATATGTGTGCAGACTTTAAGGAGAAAATTTTAAAACTTTATTAAAGGACAGAAAAGAATGTCCTATATGAGTAGAGAGATAAGCCATAATTTATGAATCTCAACCTAACTGAAATTCAGTGAATTCAGTGAACACCCCAACAGGAGAGATCTTGATATGCTGAGCCTAAAATTTATGGGAAAAATGTAAAAAATTAATTAAATTTTACAAAAGAAGAAGAGAGGGAGGAGAATTTCCCTAAAATATCAAGATGTTATAAAATTAATATGCTAGAGTATTGATGCAGGGATTAAAAAATATAGCCAGTGGAGCAGAACAAGTGAAATTTGGTAAATTGCTGAGAAACCATGACAAATCAGTGGAAAAGTAATAGACAACACAGTAAGTGTTGCTGGGTAACAGGATATTTGTTTAGGAAAAAAATGGAAATTTGATCTCTTCCTTATACACAAAAATAAATTTGAGAGGGATGACAGACTTAGTAAGTAAAACAGTGTTTTAAAATATTTAAAAGAAAACATGGCAGAATATCTTTGTATTTTTAGGCTAAGGAAATAATTCTTAAACAAGATCCAAAGAATGCATCCAATAAAGAAAACATGAATAAATATAGTACAAGGTTTTTTATGGGGCTTCCCTGGTGACTCAGTGGTGAAGAATCCACCTGCCAGTGTAGGAGACATGGGTTCGCTCCCTGATCCGGGAAGATTCCACATGCCTAGGAATAGCTGAGCCCATGTGCCACAGCTGCTGAACTTATGATCTAGAGCCTGGGAGCTGCAGCTGCTGACGTCCCCACGCCCTAGAGCCACGCTCTGCAATGAGAGAAGCCACCGCAACTAGAGAGAAGCCCCTGCTCGCTGCAACTAGAGAAAGCCCACGCAGCAACGAAGACCCAGCACAGCCAAAAGTAAATAAATACAATTGCTTTTTTTAAAAAAAATAAGAGCAATTTCCAAATATTTGGTAAAGCTATTTCCTTTCTGGGGATATAGCTCAGACAAACTGTCATAAGGAGACATAAATGAGGATGTTCGTTACCACCTCATTATTGGCTATAATGGAACAAAGAAAAAGAGCCTAAAAGTCCTACAGAAAAATGAATACATTCAGATATATTCATTCCATGAAATATTACATAGCAGTTAACATGAATGAATCAGCTGCGCGTGATTCAAGGAGCACCGACTTCAATAACAATTGTCTAACCAGGAGAGTATGTCCCCTAGAAGGGCTTCCCTTGTGGCTCAGTTGGTAAACAATCCACCTGCAAGGCGGGAGAACTGGGTTCAATTCCTGGGGTGGGAAGATCCCCTGGAGAAGGGAAAGGCAACCCACTCCAGTATTCTGGGCTGGAGAATTCCATAGATTGTACAGTCCATGGGATCGCAGAGACTCGGACACAACTGAGCGACTTTCCCCTAGGATAACTGTATATATCTAAGACTCTTAAAACTTTTTAGATGCATGAGAGAATGGACTGGAAACACATTGCATTTGTGTGACTGGTTGCTTCTGGGAATAGGGAAGTGGACACAGCACAGGGATGGAAACAGAATTTCGATTTTACCAGTAATGTTTGATTTTTTAATAATTTTATTTATTTATTTCTGGCTGAGCTGGGTCTTGGTTGCTGTGCGTGCTTTTCTCTTGTTGCAGCAAGCGGGTGATCCTGTTCATCGTAATGCCGGGGCTTCTCGCTGCAGAGGCCTCTTTATCGTGGAACACAGGCTCTAGGTGCCTGGGCTTCAGGAGTTGTGGCACACGGGCTCAGTAGTTGCAGCTCCCGGGTTCTAGAACACAGGCTCAGTGGTTGTGGCACCCGAGCTTAGTTGCTCCGCAGCACGTGGGATCTTCCCAGAACAGGGATTGAACCTGGGTCTCCTGCACTGGCCGGCATAGTCTTTACCACTGAGCCACCAGGGAAGTCCCAGTAATTTTTTTTTTTTAAAGCTTAAGCATGCATCAAACCTGGGTCTCCTGCACTAGCAGGCATAGTCTTTACCATTGAGCCATCAGGAAAGTCCCAGTAATGTTTTTTTTTTAAGCTTGAGCATGCATGGGAAATAGATGGAAAAACAGTGGAAACAGTGTCAGACTTTATTTTTTTGGGCTCCAAAATCACTGCGGATGCTGATTGCAGCCATGAAATTAAAAGACGCTTACTCCTTGGAAGGAAAGTTATGACCAACCTTGATAATATATTAAAAAGCAGAGACATTACTTTGCCAACCAAGGTCCGTCTAGTCAAGGCAATGGTTTTTCCCGTGGTCATGTATGGATGTGAGAGTTGGACTGTGAAGAAAGCTGATTGCCAAAGAATTGATGCTTTTGAACTGTGGTGTTGGAGAAGACTCTTGAGAGTCCCTTGGACTGCAAGGAGATCCAACCAGTCCATTCTAAGGGAGATCGATCCTAGGTGTTCATTGGAAGGACTGATGCTGAAGCTGAAACTGCAATACTTTGGCCACCTCATGCGACGAGTTGACTCACTGGAAAAGAGTCTGATGCTGGGAAAGGTTGGGGGCGGGAGGAGAAGGGGACGACCGAGAATGAGATGGCTGGATGGCATCACCGACTCTGTGGACATGAGTTTGAGTGAACTCCGGGAGCTGGTGATGGACAGGGAGGCCTGGCATGCTGTGATTCATGGGGTCGCGGAGAGTCGGACACGACTGAGCGACTGAACTGAACTGAACTGAGCATGCATGACAAAATGTTAACATCTACTGGATCTGAGTTCCAGTGTTTATTTATAATTCTCTGTCTTTTTTTTTCAGTGGATTTCCAATATTCCAGAATTATAACTGAGATCACCTCCCAATAAATTATTCAATTATTACTTTCCTACCTACTCCACGCTCCCCAACCCCGATTTTCTAGCCACTTCTTCCTGTGAAGAATATAGCTGAACTTTCTTCTTTAACACAGCACCAGAGAGATCTTTGGGGAGAAAGCTGTACTCAGAGAGGGTTAGGAAATTGCCAAAGGTAACCCAGCCAACAAGTGGCAGGATTTGTACTCACACCGAAGGTTCCAGACTCTGAGCCCACTGCTGTTTCTACCGATGGAGGAATTGCTCGAGAGGACTCTATTGGAGGACATTTTTGGACTTGTGTTATGGGAGCTCAAAGGACAGAGTGGGAGCTTAGACATTTGCTCAAAAGTTTCAGAGAGGGAAAGAGACTGGCTGGCGACACACAGCCACTCCACTGCAGAGCTTCCAAAGCCTGAATACTCCCTTCCACGGTCTGCATGCTCCACTCCCAGCTGGGTGCTCTGGGCTGGTCCACAGCGGGGCAGCCACACACCTCACATCTCAGCTACTGGCCAGGCCTGGAGGAGGTCTGGTTCCCCCGCTTGCCACTGAGCCCCAGCAGGAACCATGCACTGATCTGTTCCAGGTACAGAGGGCATCTGTGTGGGATGCCCATCTCCTGGCCTCCCGATGGATGAACATTATCTGACGTCCTCACGACCTCTTCACCTGGCTACCCTATCTGCTCTCTGCGGAAAGGAAAAAGTACAGGTAGAAGAGTCCCAGGCCCAGAAACAATGTCCATGGCATCTTTGTCCATTTTGACATCCTTTCAAATGTCCCTCTGGCAGTTTGTGCTTTCTCTTCCACGTATTTTTTATTCTGTGGGTTCCCTTCTTGTTGGCGCGCATGCATGCATGCTAAGCTTCTTCATTTGTGTCTGACTCTTTGCGACCCCATGGACTGTCACCTGCCAGGCTCCTCTGTCCAGGGAATTCTCCAGGCAAGAATACTGGAGTGGGTTGTCATGCCCTCCTCCAGGGGATCTTCCCAACCCTGGGATCGAAACTATGTCTCTTAAGTCTCCTGCAATGGCAGGTGGGTTCTTTACCAGTGTCACCTGGGACGCCTTCTCATTGGCGTCGTCATAGAATTCTCTGCTCCAGCCCACAGACTCCATAGAAGGTTCCTAGCCAGCTGATCAGCCAACCTCCCCTTTCCTCTTCCCACCCCGCCCCATCCCTGAATCCACAATCCTCCACCAGCTCCTCTGAGTCCCACACGGCATCCCCATGGGGTCTCCTGCCTCTTAGATGGCCCCAGCCACCAACGCCTCACTCCTCATCCCTCCCAAACCCCTTGCCTCTCCGTGAAGTTTCAAATGGGATGATTCAGCAAAGTTCACTCCCTGGAGCAACACATTTATAAGACCAAGAATGGGGTTGTTTTAATTTAAGGGAAGAGACAGTGAAGGAATCATTGCTGGAAAATTAGTCTAATCCTCTTTTTCTGGAAGGTCCATGGTTATGACACACATGAACAAAAAGAGAATAATTAATTCAGATGCACAGTTTTTGACGCTGGAAAACGTGTGTGGACCCATAATCGCACGCTGATGAACTGAAAACCCTGTTCTGAGAGGCATCTGCGGAGGATGGCGGCGGAGGACCACAGCCCCCCGAAAATGATGCTCTTGACAGCCTTCGGCCCTGCTGAGTCCTGGCTCCCAAGCACCCGGCACAGGCGTCGCTGGCGTCCCCGGCAGCGCACAGGGCTGGTTTCGCTCTTATCGGTGTCACAGGCCTCCTGAAAGCGCTGATAAGCCTCCCTCGCTGCCGCCTGGATGCCGCCTGAGCGGACAGTGATTCCAGGCTTCATCAAATGGATTTACAGCCCCTACTTATCTCCGGCCACAGGTTGTGCTTCCTCCGAGGACACTGGGCCCTGGAGTGAGCGGCCCCTCCAGAGCGTGGATACTGCCGAGAGATCCAACCTAAGAGGGAGCCCGACTCTCCCTGTCCCGCCGCCAACCGGGGGTCCCCCATTCTCATGACCCCTCTATGCTCTGTGATGCTTAAGTTCACAAAGCCCGCGGGACACACTGACCCGTGTTACACGTTGTTTCAAAAAAAAAAAACCGAGATACATTTAGAGCAAAACGATTTCTTCCATCTTTAAGATGACAAAGGGGAGTCTTCAAAGATGAGGTAACTTACCTGAAAAGGCAGGGAGTCAGGCAGAAATAGTCTTGGACCAGCTCTTCCGTCCCCCCCACCTCCGGGATCCCGCACCTCAGACTCTCGGCTGTAGAATAATCCTCCTTCCTCCTGGTTGCATGGTTGCATGTTTTTACATCTTATTTGGCAACATTCTTTTGTGGCTCCTGTTTGGGGAATGAAATGGCCAGATGTTACCCATCCTGAGCTGTAGGTCAGGGGGAAGGTGGGGGTGGAGACACTTTGATGGGGCCCCACGGGAAATGTCCTCACTGCTCACAAAGTGGGGTTTGTTTTGATTTTGAAATCACCCTGCCCCTGATGATTCTCCCATCAAAACAGGCAAACAGGATAAACCCATGGACTGGGGTCCCCAGCCTCCGAGATCTAGTGCCTGATGATCTGAGGTGGAGCCGATGTAATAATAGAAAGAGTGTGCACGATGAAGGCCACGTGCTTGAATCATCTGGAAACCACCCCCACCTCCCCGGTCCGTGGAAAAACTGTCTTCTACTAAACCTGTCCCTGGCGCCAAAAAGGTTGAGGACCACTGCCATGAACTGTCCCCAGCATCACGCAGAGGGTTGGGGCGACCTTGGGAAGACAGAAGGAAAGGAATACAGATAATCGGCCTAAAGCAATGGTGAGAAGCAGTATTTCTCCATTGGAGGATGAACCCGGGGTGTAAACGGATAATTTCCCCACAGTTACTTAGCAAACGTGAAAGCGAAAGTTGCTTTCACTTTGACTGTAGACTGCCAGGCTCCTCTGTCCATGAAATTCTCCAGGCCAGAATACCGGAATAGGTAGCTGTTCCCTCCTCCAGTGGCTCTTCCCAACCCAGGGATCAAGCCCAGGTCTCCCACATTCCAGGTGGATTCTTTACCATCTGAGCCACCAGAGTAGCCCAAAAATACTGGAGTGGGTAGCCTATCTCTTCTCCAGTGGACCTTCCCAACCCAAGAATTAAACTGGGGTCTCCTGAATTACAGGCAGATTCTTTACCAGCTGAGCTACCAGGGAAGCTTTGACCTTAGGAAGGCTTCTGGAATAGAGGGTCTAAGGAGAAACGTGGAAGAGCAGTTGGAGTTGCCAGCTGAAGCCAGCTGGGGGTCGGGGGGAGTCAGGAGGAGAGAATAGCTCTGGCAGAGATATGGCGGAGTGACCCACTCCAGAGCATCCCGGGCATTGTCACATGGCTCAGCATCAGACAGGGTACCATGTACAGGTGAAGGAGATACACTCTCCAGCCTCACACCTGGTTCCAATCGGAACTCTGTCCTTTACACCTAGCTCTTGGCCTCAGTTTCCACATCTGTAAAATGGGGTTGATGATAACACCTATTGAAGAGGACTGTGCCAAGGGTTGTGTGGATGAGTGATGGCATGGAATTATTTGGAAAAGAGGCTGGCATACCAGTGGTTCATCTACAGACGTGAACAACTGCCATTACTAGGAGACATCCAGGGAGCGGGAGATGGGGCTGTCGGGCAGGGTGGGGCCTGGCCTAGGAGCACGGGTGGGGCCTTCATAGGCACCCCCTGTGGATATGAGTCAGGGGAAAGGGGCGCTGCTTGGAGAATCTGAAAGCTTTGTCTGGACGCACTGACCGTCAACAGGAAAAGCCAGAGCATCCAAAGCTGGCCTTGAGCTGAGGACGGGAAGCCCTGCCAAATGCAGTTAATTATAAATAGATTTACACACACGAACGAGGTTCTCAGCCAACCGAGCAAATATTTATGTGGGGATTTGGGAAACAATCCCTGTGACCTTTCTATGTGCCTTTCTGAAGTGATAGAGGATCCTCAAAGGCCAAGTTGCAGTGCTGTGTGGATGCTTAAAAAAATCAATCCACACTCGGCTGATGCCAGGATAACTGAAGTTGAGAACTTTAACGATGCTTGCCTTTCACAGGTGGAGAAGGCAATGGCAAGCCACTCCAGTACTCTTGCCTAGAAAATCCCATGGATGGAGGAGCCTGGTAGGCTGCAGTCCGTGGGGTCGCTAAGGGTCGGACACGACTGAGCGACTTCACTTTCACTTTTCACTTTCACACATTGGAGAAGGCAATGGCAACCCACTCCAGTGTTCTTGCCTGGAGAATCCCAGGGACAGGGGAACCTGGTGGGCTTCCGTCTATGGGGTCACACAGAGTCGGACGTGACTGAAGTGACTTAGCAGCAGCAGCAGCAGCAGCCTTTCACAGGTGGTGCTGCCTTCCATTCTGTGGACTGAAAAGAGAGACCAGGGCGGGATCAGCAAGCTGTCAGAGTGGGGTCTCTCCCCTGACGGGCCCTCCAGCCCCCTCTCTCTCCTTAGGACACTGATTTGATTGTGTGCCTCTATACCCCCTCCAAACAGCCTCCCAGTATCAGCTGGACTAAAGGAGCCCCCCCCCCCCCACCCGGGTCACAGAGAAAAGGGCTGGAGCAGGTCTCAGAGCACAGGGTGACCACACGGCACACAGTCCCTGTGTGACCTGGGCAAGTCCCTTCTCCTTGTCTTTCTTTTCTGGGATGTGAGTTGGGGACCAAGAAGAGGAGTAGTGAGTGACTTGGTGACTTGATCGCCCCTGTCCAGTCTCCCGCCAGGGTCCTCAAGCATGTTCTTTCCCTCTGGCTTGGGCAGACAGCTGGAGTTGGTGGATGGATGGTCATCAGTGGGGCCCTTTCCTCCCAAACTGTCCAAAGCCCTGGATGACCTGGGACGGAGATGGGCGTTGACTCAGCTGAAGCCCGTGTCCTGAGACTTTGTGCGGCGGGAAAAGCACTGCTGCCCTCTAGTGGTCACTAGCCGGAATGAACTATGGAGGAGCCCAGAGGACTCCCTGCAGGCTGCAACCAAATTCCTTTAAAGGCAAGGAGAACCCATAGTGTGCCAGAACCGTGTTCAGGGTGGGCACCGTGGTGGGTCAGACATGTCCCACCCCAGGAAACACATGCCTCAGGGGCACCGATGGGTGCACACTATGGATTCATACACAGCCTTTCGCTCCATGACCTTGAGCCCATTTCTTAATCCCCTACTTTTTTCCCCCTTGTTTTCATTTCATGAAAATTGGGCTATAAATCAAATGTGCTCCTAGCTGCAGTTAGTCATCATAACTACCTCCCTGCAGCCCAAATCCAAACCCTTCTCACCATACCCACTGCTCCCACGCTGGACCAAGCCACCGGCATCTCTCCCTGGCTGCCCGCCGCCCATCCTAGCCCTGCCCAGCCCCCTCCACACACAGCAGCCAGAGGGGCTGGGATGAGAAACCTGCCACTTTGAGATGCTGCCTGGGCATTTTACAGTAAAGCAACCAGCTCACACCCAGAATTCGGACACTGAAATAAGGACTTGAGCTTAGGATTCCTGCCACAATTTCCCGCTTTGCTTTTCCTGGGGCATCTTTTACAATAACCATTTAGTTTCTCTCTCTCTGTCTCTTTTGGCATGTGGCTGTCCAGTTTTTTCAGCACCACTGAAGAGGCTATTCTTCTCCCATTGTATGTTCTTTGCTCGTCTGTTATAAATCAATTGTCCACATATATGTGGTTTTATTTCTGGGCTCTCAGTTTTGTCCCACTGATTCGTGTATCTGTTTTTCTGCCAGTATTATGCAGTTTTAATTACTGTGGCTTTGTAGTATAATTTGAAATCAGGGACTATGATACCTCTAGCTTTAGTCTCAGGATTGCTTTGACTATTCAGGATCGTCTATGGTGCTGTATGAATTTTTTGTTCTATTCTTCAAAAAATGTCCTTGGGATTTTGATAAGGATTACACTGAAAACTCAGCAGTGGCCACAGGACTGGAAAAGGTCAGTCTTCATTCCAGTCCCAAAGAAAGGCAATGCCAAAGAATGCTCAAACTACCGCACAATTGCACTCATCTCACACGCTAGTAAAGTCATGCTCAAAATTCTCCAAGCTAGGCTTCAGCAATATGTGAACCGTGAACTCCCAGATGTTCAAGCAGGTTTTAGAAAAGGCAGAGGCACCAGAGATCAAATTGCCAACATCTGCTGGATCATGGAGAAAGCAAGAGAGTTCCAGAAAAACATCTATTTCTGCTTCATTGACTATGCCAAAGCCTTTGACTGTGTGGATCACAATAAACTGTGGAAAATTCTGAAAGAGATGGGAATACCAGACCACCTGACCTGCCTCTTGAGAAACCTGTATGCAGGTCAGGAAGCAACAGTCAGAACTGTACATGGAACAACCGACTGGTTCCAAATAGGAAAAGGAGTACGTCAAGGCTGTATATTGTCACCTTGCTTATTGAACTTATATGCAGAGTACATCATGAGGAACGCTGGGCTGGAAGAAGCACAAGCTGGAATCAAGATTGCTGGGAGAAATATCAATAATCTCAGATATGCAGATGACACTACCCTTATGGCAGAAAGTGAAGAGGAACTCAAAAGCCTCTTGATGAAAGTGAAAGAGGAGAGTGAAAAGGTTGGCTTGAAGCTCAACATTCAGAAAACAAAGATCATGGCATCTGGTCCTATCACTTCATGGGAAATAGATGGGGAAACAGTGGAAACCGTGTCAGACTTTATTTTTTTGGGCTCCAAAATCACTGCAGATGCTGATTGCAGCCATGAAATTAAAAGACGCTTACTCCTTGGAAGGAAAGTTATGACCAACCTTGATAGTATATTAAAAAGCAGAGACATTACTTTGCCGACAAAGGTCCGTCTAGTCAAGGGAATGGTTTTTCCCGTGGTCATGTATTGATGTGAGAGTTGGACTGTGAAGAAGGCTGATTGCCGAAGAATCGATGCTTTTGAACTGTGGTGTTGGAGAAGACTCTTGAGAGTCCCTTGTACCGCAAGGAGATCCAACCAGTCCATTCTAGGGGAGATCGATCCTGGGTGTTCATTGGAAGGACTGATGCTAAAGCTGAAACTCCAATACTTTGGCCACCTCATGCGACGAGCTGACTCACTGGAAAAGACTCTGATGCTGGGAAAGGTTGGGGGCGGGAGGAGAAGGGGACGACCGAGAATGAGATAGCTGGATGGCATCACCAACTCAATGGACATGAGTTTGAGTGAACTCCGGGAGTTGGTGATGGACAGGGAGGCCTGGCGTGCTGTGATTCATGGGGTTGCGGAGAGTCGGACACGACTGAGCGACTGAACTGAACTGAACACTGAATATGTAGATTGCTTTAGGTAATAAGGACATTTTGACAATGTTCATTCTTCCAACCCACGAGCGCAGAATATCTTCCCAACTATTTGTGTCTTCTTCAATTTCTATCAACAGTATCTTATACTTTTCAGGTCTTAAAAATGAAACTGAGCTACTGTCTCACAACCACACATAAACATTAGTTGAATGGATTAAAGACTTGACTGTAAGACCTGAAACCATAAAACTCCTAGAAGAGAACATGGGCAGCACGCTCTCGGACATCAGTCTTTGCAATATCTTTCTAGAACTATCTCCTCTGGCAAGGGAAACAAAAGTAAAAATAAACACATGAGCGCTGAAGATCCTGATGCTGGGAAAGACTGAAGGTGGAAGAAGAAGGGGATGACAGAGGATGAGATGGCTGGATGGCATCACCAAATCAATGGACATGAGTTTGAGCACTCTCCGGGAGTTGGTGAGGGACAGGGAGGCCTGGCGTGCTGCAGTCCATGGGGTCGCAAAGAGTCAGACAGGACTGAGGGGCTGAATAACAGTACAGAGGAGTAGAGGCACAAGTGTGATCACTTACACATCCCAGAAACAGGGGTGGGGAGAACAGCAAGCCAGGGGAAGGGCGGCCCTGCATACTGGGTCATGGGGTAACCGGAGATGAACAGCAGGGTAGAAAGCACCTCTTACAAGGTAGTTGGAGTGGAAGTCACTAACCTTTCCAAGTCTCAACTCTAAATGGGCTATTTTAATTTTAAAAACTCATTTATTTTTAATCGAGGTAACTCTGATCTATAACATTTTGTTTTATGTATATAGCATTGTACTCCTACTTCTGTGTGCCCTACTACGCACTCACCTCCAAAACCTTGGTGTTCATTTGTCATTATATCGTTGATCCTCATAATTCACCCATTTCACCCTGCCCACCCCCTCCAGAGCACACCCTCCCCCATAACCACTATCCTATTTTCTGTATCTGCGAGTTTGTTTTGGTTTACTTTGGTTTGTTCTTATTTAGTTTGGTTTGTTCATTTATTTTGGTTTTGTCTGTCTGTTTTATTAGTTTGCTTGTATTCCACCTTCTGCATTTGTATTTCTCTGTCTGACTTATTTTTCTTAGCATAAAGCCCTTAATGTCCATCCATGTTGTCACAAATAGCAAGAGTTCATCTTTTCTATGACTGAGTAGCATTTCTGCGTATGTGTATTATCTTCTTTAGCTATTCATCTGTTGATGGACACTTAGGTTGCTTTCATACCTTGGTTATTATGCATAACGTTGTGATTAACATGGAGGTGCAGGTTTAATCTGTTCTTCCTTGTTACTGAGTTGTATGAGTTCTTTGTATATTTTGGATATCAACCCTCTATCAAATACAGCATTTGCGAATATCCTCTCCCATTTTGTATGTTGCCTTTGGTTTTATTGCTGGTCTGCTTTGCTGTGCGCAGATTTTTAGTTTGAGGTAATCAGTGTCAGTATCAGTTTAGTCCCTCAGTCGTGTCCGACTCTCTGCAAACCCATGGACAGCAGCTCGCCAGGCCTCCCTGTCCATCACCGACTCCCAGAGCCTGTTCAAACTCATGTCCACCGAATTGGTGACACCCTCCAACCATCTCATCCTCTGTCATCCCCTTTTCCTCCCGCCTTCAGTCTTTCCCAGCATCGGAGTCTTTTCCAGTGAGTCAGTTCTTCGCATCAGGTGACCAAAGTACTAGAGCTTCAGCTTCAGCATCAGTCCTTCCAATGAATATTCAGGACTGATTTCCCTTAGGATGGACTAGTTTGATCTCCTTGCAGTCCAAGGGACTCTCAAGAGTCTTTTCCAACACCACAGTTCAAAAGCATCAATCCTTCAGCTCTCAGTCGTCTTTATGGTCCAGCTCTCACATCCGTACATAATTACTGGAAAAACCATAGCTTTGACTAGATGGACCTTGGTCAGCAAAGTAATGTCTCTGCTTTTTAATATGCTGTCTAGATTGGTCATAGCTTTTCTTCCAAGGAGCAAACGTCTTTTAATTTCATGGCTGAAGTCACCATCTGCAGTGATTTTGGAGCCCCCCCAAAATAAAGTCTCCCACTGTTTCCATTGTTTCCCTATCCTATTCCCACTACCATGAAGTGATGGGACCAGATGCCATGATCTTTGTTTTTTGAATGTTGAGTTTTAAGCCAGCTGTTTCCCTCTCCTCTTTCACTTTCATCAGAGGTTCTTCAGTTCCTCTCCACTTTCTGCCATAAGGGTAGTGCCATCTGCACATATGAGATTATTGATATTTCTCCCTGCCATCTTGATTCCAGCTTGTATTTCTTTCAGCCCAGCGTTTCTCATGATGTACTCTGCATATACGTTAAATAAGCAGGGTGACAATATACAGCCTTGACATATCCCTTTCCCAATTTGGAACTAGTCTGTTGTTCTATGTCCAGTTCTAACTGTTGCTTCTTGACCTGCATACAGATTTCTCAGGAAGCAGGTAAGGTGGTCTGGTATTCTCATCTCTTTAAGAATTTTCCAGTTTGTTGTGGCCCACATAGTCAAAAGTTTTGGCATAGTCAGTGAAGCAGAAGTAGATGTTTTTCTGGAATTCTCTTGCTTTTTCTATAATCCAGTGGATGTTGGCAATTTGATCTCTGGTTCCTCTGCCTTTTCTAAATCCAGCTTGAACATCTGGAAGTTCACCGTTCATGTACTGTTGAAGGTGCAGTGTATTGAATCTGCACCTTCAATCAGAATGACTCTGAGGGTTTTCACTTCCCCAGAGTAAAAGTCTGGACGCTGTAAGTGGGTTGTGCCTCCTCCTTTAGTAGGTCATCCTCATGGTTTTTGTTTTCTTTAAATTGAAGTGTTAGTTTCAAGTGGACAGTGGTGTTTCAGTTGTATATATACAGCTATATATATAGTTGTATATAGCCATATAATATCGCTATATATAGTTACATATATAGCGGTTTAGTGTGCATACACATATATATGCGTGTGTGCAAGCTAAGTCACTTTGGTCATATCTGACTCTTTGTGATCCTATGGACTATAGCCCACCAGGTTCCTCGGTCCATAGGATTTCCCAGGCAAGAATACTCGGATGGGTTGCCATGCCTTCCTCCAGGGGATCTTCCTGACCCAAGAATCAAACCGACATCTCTCATGGCTCTGCATTGGTGGGCGGGTTCTTTACCACTAGCACCACCTGGGAAGACATCAGTCAGTTCAGTTCAGTCGCTCAGTCGTGTCCGACTCTTTGCAACCCCATGAATCACAGCACGCTAGGCCTCCCTGTCCATCACCAACTCCCAAAGTTCACTCAGACTCATGTCCATCGAGTCGGTGATGCCATCCAGCCATCTCATCCTCTGTCGTCCCCTTCTCCTCCCACCCCCAATCCCTCCCAGCATGAGTCTTTTCCAGTGAGTCAACTCGTCGCATGAGGTGGCCAAAGTATTGGAGTTTCAGCCTTAGCATCAGTCCTTCCAATGAACACCCAGGACTGATCTCCTTTAGAATGGACTGGTTGGATATATACATATATATATATATATCTTGTTCAGATTCTTTCCCATTATAGCTTATTATAAGATGCTGAATATAGTTCCACATGCTGTACAGTAGGTCCTTATTGGAAGACAAGGCAATCCTGACTTCCCAAACTCCAGGTCCACATTCCATGACTTAGCTGACTAATGTAGGCAGACCAGAGTGGCACCTGGGACCCACTGGATATGCCAGCCCCAGACCTGGATTTGCACTTTGCGTCAGGAAACACCCACACCTTTTGAGCTACAGGACCTGGGAGCCTGTGTCCACTCACCCATTTTACAGACTGGAAAACAGATCAGAGAGTAGAGTGGACGTCCGTGATCACACCTGCCCGAGCTGGAGCCTAAGGTCCCTGATGCCCAGGCCTCTGCTCACTAGGCCTTCTTAGATTCCACTTTGGAGGTTTTAAATAATCAGTTTATTTCCTCTCGTGCGCAAGAAAGTAACGGATGTGAGAGGGTGAGCCAGGGTGCTGCTTCCGCTGAAATCACCTCCCCCCCCGCCGGCCCCGCGTGGGAACCTGGGAGGAGAGGGGGCTGCTCATCCAAAGCAGCTTCACCGCCCATGTGCCTCCTTTGCCCCGGGGCTCTGGCCCTGCATCCTCGACACCTGACCCTCCAGGTTCTCCAGGTCTCAGTTCAGGCATGGTGGCCGGTAGCAGCTCTCTCACCCCGGACAGAGGTCAGGACGCAGGCACCTCGTGGGGTGTGGTGATTTGTGGGGTTGACAGCCAGCCCTGCAGGGTCCAACAGGCACCCTTTTGCACTATGGAGAGTCAGGTCCAGCGATGGGGACCAGTCCCTGGCCAGCAAGTCTCAAATCCCCATTCAAGTCCTCTGTGCAGAGTGCCTGCCTCAGCCTTGGCACGTGGACACCTGGGGTTGGTTAATTCGGGGCTGGTTAATCCTTTGTCATGGGCGACCATCCTGTGCACTGTGGGATGTTTAGCAGCAACCCTGGCTTCCACCCACTAAAGCCAGGAGCATCACCCAATGACCACCCACTTATGAGGATCAGAAATATCTCAGACATGGTTGCATGACTGAAAGTGAAAGTTGTGTCCAACTCTTTGCGTCCCAGGACAATAAAGTCCATGGACGTCTCGAGGCCAGAATACTGGAGTGGGTAGCCTTTCTCTCCTCCAGGGGATCTTCCCAACCCAGGGATTGAACCCAGGTCTCCCGCATTGCAGGCAGATTCTTTACCAGCTGAGCCACCAGGGAAGCCCTAGAATACTGGAGTGGGTAGCCTATCCCTTCTCCAGCAGATCTTCCTGCCCCAGGAATTGAACCGGAGTCTACTGCTTCACGGGAAGATTCTCTACCAGCTGAGTTACCAGGGAAACCCATCACATGCCTTACGATGGAGGCAAAAACCATCCTCTGGTTGAGAACCACTAAGCTAGGGCCAGCAGCATCTTCCCTCTTTACCTTGGTCCCAAAATATTCTTGTGGGGTCCTGTAGCAAGAAAAAAAATTAATGTTAGAATATGTACATTAATGGGTAGGCAGAGGACCTGGATGGGCCCCTGGGGTGGTGCCATCCCCTTGGCCATCACCATGCCGACTCCTATAATCACTGAGTGTCCCTGAGCTAATCCAACCCTCTTCTTTCATGGAGGAAGGATGTGTAGCCCAGAGAGGGTAAGCAATCAGCCTGAAGTCACACAGCGGATTTCCTTGTCTCATCCCTCTACCAGAACTCTTTCCAGTGCCCTACAGCAAGCCTGGATCCAGCCAGCACCAGTCAAGAGGCTAAAGGTCCTCTTTGGGGGAGGGAAAAGGTCTGCTCCCAATAGGATAGTCACAGGCAGAACCTCATTTTCCTGTTATAATGCTGTGAAAATGTGCAAAGCAAAGTGTTGTAAAAACATTGGCCGGGACCCGGGCAGTGGAATGAACAAAGCCTGTTCTCCATGTGAGCCAGCTTATAAAAGGAAGAGCCCGAAATTGTTTGTTGCTATTATAAGGGTCATTTTTCCCCCTATAAAAAGAGTAATTTTCATTTACGGGGACCCTGGGCAATTTTCCACCTAATTTGATGTTTTATAATGTCTGCAAAGCCACGCAGCCTTAGTTGGCTGTGCGGCCATAGACATTTTATTTTCAAATTTTCAAGGTTATTGGTTCATCAGGAGCAAAGGAAAAATGTGGCAGGGTTTTCATGGGTCCTGGTGAGAGAGGGGCCAACGAATGATCTGGGAGGTGGATTGGAAATGAACTTGCTGCGAAGCCCTCAACCCCACGCACTTCCCTCCCCGACAACGTCAGGCTGGAAGGGCCGCAGGGAGGATCACTGCCCCAGGTATGGCTCCGCACCCCAACCCCCTGCTGCCTGCAGTCACATGGCCCCGCCCCCAGCCCCAGCCTCCAAGGCCAGCACCCCGCTCCTGCCAGACCAGCTCTCCTGTGAAACACGCTTTGGAGGTTTTCACTTTTAACCATCTCAACAGCCCATGGGGCATGGGGCTATTGATATCCCTGGTTTGCAGTGGGAAAAAGCTGCTTTGGAGACGTTAACCACTGGCAGGAAGCGGGGAGCCCCGTCTGAACCTGGTCATCGGTATTAATGTCCAATCACCCTGTCTACACTGAGGCAGCCGTCTTCCCCACCATCATCACAGTGATCCACCCCCGTCCAGCTCATCACGCTGTGCCCCAGCATCATCCTATAAAGTAGGCAGAATGAGGCTGTTTCCTTGGGAGCTTCTGAGGCTTCGATGAGCTCATACTGGTGAAAAACAGCTCCAGGAAGAGGTTGGGAGAAACCCCGACACACGAGGTCCCTTCCCGTCTGAGAGCGCAATGAGGGAGGGATTATGGGAAGAAGGAAGGCACGGGAGAGGTGAGAAGAGGCAGGGTGATGGAAGATGAGAAAGACAAGTGGAGAGGCACAGGACGGTCAGGAGGGGAAGATCAATAGAATAAACATGTTCCTTACTGCGCTCCTTACTCTGCACCAGGCTGGGCGCTCCATGTGTATCAGCTCAGTTCAGTTGCTCAGTCGTGTCCGACTCTTTGTGACCCCATGGTCTGCAGCAGGCCAGGCCTCCCTGTCCATCACCAACTCCCAGAGTTTGCTCAAACTCCTGTCCATCGAGTCAGTGATGCCATCCAAGCATCTCATCCTCACATGTATAGGTGTGTTCATAACTCATACTGGGACAGTGGAGACTATGGCATCTATTTTACAGATAAACCTCTTCTGCAGACGCCATGTGTGGGCATCTCCCACACCAAGAAGGAGGCTATTTCAGGGTTCCCAGCCCAGCCTAGGGAGCAGGGTGGACAATCAGACCCCCAGCTCCTGGGTGTGTGTGTGCATGCACTCTCAGTTGTGTCTGACTATTTGTGACCCGGTGGACCGTAGCCCACCAGACTCCTCCATCCATGGAATTCTCCAGGCCAGAATACTGGAGTGGGTTGCCATATCCTCCTCCAGAGGATCTTCCTGACCCAGGGATCGAACCTGTGTCTCTTGTGTCTGCTGCCTTGGCAGGTGGATTCTTTACCAGCTGAGCCACCAAGGAAGCCCTCTCTTCTTCCAGGGCCATCTCTATATGCCTGAGAAGACAGACTCTGCAGATATTAAAGAGAGACTGTTTCTAATGAAAGTATTGTTTTAGACCATGCCTCTTCTTATTGAGACAGACAATACCACAGATGAACTCAGGGAAAATTACCTAAATCTCAACCCAAAGACATCTGCATACATTGCCAGATATTTATATCAAATGGATCATCATACATATTACATTTTGTAAGTTCTTTTTAGCTCAGCAATTATGACAGACAAGTTAATATTCTGGGCAGCATCTCTAACTGCAGCAAAGTGCTCCATTGTACAGCTACAGCAAGCCTTTTGCTAACCAATCCCCTTCAGTTGGACACTTACGTTGTTTGTGTTGCTTTTTGATGGTTTAGAACACAGAGTTGGACAGCCTCGTAACTAAGGTACATGTCCTCGTTTGCAAGAGCCCTTTAACTACATAGGCAGCATGGCGGGGAGCCCAGAAGGGCCTCCAACTGCCAAAAAATCAGAACCCATTGCCTCCTCTCAGTGTGGAGCAAAGCCAAGATGCCGTGGCCTTGAACTCCTCTCAGCCACCTGCCGTGTGGTTAAGTCTCGGGCTGTGTGAGGACTAAACTCAATAGTTGAACACCTCGGGGTCTCTTTCTAGATCTCCCTGGAAAAAAACAGGACAGCCAGACCCCACCCCCAACCAGCAGACCTCAGGGCAGAGAGCCAGAAGGTAGAGGAGAAGCACAATAGCAAAAGAGGTTCAGGATCAGATGAGGAAGACCTAGGGGTGGGGGTGAGAGGGGAGCGGAGAAGGACAGAGGGCTGATGCGTTGTCTCCAGGTCAAAGGACATGCTGGAATGCTCCATGCGTAACCGCGAGGGAATGGAAGCTCTGACCACAAAGACACAGGGGGAGCCCAGCAAGGGGCTTGTCAGCTGCAGGTTCCTCCATCTCAGGGGTCTGGAGGACCCCTATCTGTGTTTCCTGTTGCATCCCACTCAAGCCTTGGCTGCCATTCTGCCTGCCCCACCTGCCTGGCCTGGAGGGTCTTGACGATGAGGACCACATTCCAGTCATTTCTTTATCTCCTGAGTCCCCAGGCCCTGCTTGGCTTAGAGTCAGAGGCCAGGATGAAGGGATGAGCGAGTGTTTGAGATGGAATGTAGAGGCTTCAATAAAGGGCTTCCCTCATAACTCAGTAAAGAATGTGCCTGCAATGCAGGAGACCCCGGTTCGATTCCTGGGTCCGGAAGATCCACTGGAGAAGGGGTAGGCTAACCACTCCAGTATTCTAGGGCTTGGTGGCTCAGCTGGTAAAGAATCCACCCGCAGTGCGGGAGACCTGGGTTCGATCCCTGGGTTGGGAAGATCCCCTGGAGAAGGGAAAGGCTACCCACTCCAGTATTCTAGCCTGGAGAATTACATGGGCTGTATAGTTCATGGGGTCGCAAAAGAGTCGGACACGACTGAGTGACTTTCACTTTCACTTTCAATCAGGAGCACCAGCCAGATGCCAGGGTGTGCAGTGGTCATCAGAGATTCCTGGAACTGACAAGACCTGGACTCACTTCCCTACTGGCTGCTGATTTATTCTTGAGTTTCCTCACCTCTCTCTTCAGTTCAGTCCTCTTGTGGGTAAAATGGGCATGATGAAGAGGGGGCAGGCACTGATGGGGATAACTCATAAGCGCTTTTTACTGAATGTAAATATACTGGGGAAAAAAGAGAAAAGGTAAAGTGAAAGCCAAAGTCTGACCTCCAGGCTATGATTGCTAGGGGGTCTGTGTATCTTAAGGGGCTTCCCTGATAGCTCAGCTGGTAAAGAATCCGCCTGCAATGCAGGAGACCCTGGTTCAATTCCTGAGTTGGGAAGATCCCCTGGAGAAGGGAAAGGCTACCCACTCCAGTATTCTGGCCTGGACAATTCCATAGACTGTATAGTACATGGGGTCATAAAGAGCCAGACATGACCGAGTGACTTTTTCACTTTCACTTTCAAGGGCATCCAGTATTTGTTTCAATGGTGTGGTAAGACACACAGATGCAGAAATGGCTGTTATGAGGGAAGAAGTTTTTATGCTGGAGGTATGAGGCAGTCCACGCCATGCAGGGCCACTTGAAGGAACAGCAGAGGGGTCAGGACATTCTCCCCAGAGAGAATGGGGAGCCAAAAGTGTTTACTGAGGTTCTCATGGGAAAGAACTGGGAGGCATAGTGAACAAGCTGGTCTGAATAATATCAGCAGGCCCTAAGGCACAGGTCTGTCCCCCGCTCTCTGGTACCCTGGGGGGATGAGGAGAAATGTGGAGGCTAATGGTCCCAAATGTGAGAACCGGATGGAAGGGGTGATGCGGTGTGGGCTCTGGTTTGGTTTGAATTTAGAAAGTACACTTGTGAGTGAATTATTATCTGTAGGAATTGGCTAGTCCTGGGAGGGGCAGTCCTTTCAGGGTCAGCAAGACCCGAGAAGTAAAAGCATCAGAATACAGAAAGACATGGTGAACACACCACGGGATCCAATGGAAAATGGGGCTCTGGAATCTGCCGAGTGTCAACCTAGCTCCATCTCTCACAAGCTATGTGACCTGTTAGCCTTTTACTTAGCATCATCCCTCGGCCGGAAAATGAGGCTTGCAGTAGCTGCTTCCAGTAGCAGAGTAAGTGGGGCCAGCCGGGCATCTGCTTCGGGCACAGATCAGTAAGAGCCTGAAAACATCACCCTCATCCATCAGGAAGCACTGCCAGCTAGTGAAGGTCTCTGCACAGGAGTCCATGCAGAGCCATGGTCCTGCTAAGCCCTGGTCCTGCTAAGCTGGTTGCAGCCTGGAGTGGAAATAAGCCCATGCCTCCCTCAGGGGATGTCCCACTGCTGCTGGCTACTTCTGCATCAGCCTCTGTGAGCTCCGTCAACTCGCCCCAGTCAATGGGAGAGACTGTGAGGGTGCAAATCGTAGCCCGCCGAGGTCCAGAAACAGAATGGGATATTCCGCAGGGCTGCTTCCCCCAAACGAGGGCTTTCTTTTATTATTTGCATTTTAAACTCTTTAAATATGCCTCCCAAGATGCTGTCTGGCTTGGGAAATTACTGTAATAAATGTATATATAAATCTCTTATTTTGAACATAGAGAGGCATGCAATTTTTATTAGCAGAAAATAAGTACCCCCTCCACATCAAATAAGCATCCAGCAAATGCCTGGTCAGCCGCTCAGAATCATTTCGGCCCTTCTGGCTTACAGACTCTCGGGGGAAATGGGAAGGTGTCTGGGAGACTCTGGCATCTGGTCCTTCTGCATCACCCCATGGGGCTTGGCCAGTTCCAACCTGGCAGACCCAACCCTCTTGCTCTCTGGGGGGGAGTGTCGTGCAGACATAGGGACTCGGTACCTCCTTCTTCTCCCATCTCATCGCCACCATCCCAGGCTTCTGGCCTCCTGTCTCCTGCCCATCTTCATCAGACTCTCTACAAATCAGCCCATGGGACAGGGAGATGAAGGCAACCTGGGGTCCACCCCTGGGGGAACAGAGGGGAAAGGCAAGGTGGGCACCCCTGGAGCATAACATAGTGGCCAAAAGGGATGAACCTACCACTGTGTGATGACTAGTCAGTAAGACCCAGGGTTGAGAGAGAAGGATAGAGGGGAGGGAGGGAGGGAGGGAGGGAGGGAGACAGAAAGGAAGGGAGGGATAGAGGAGAGGGGGGGAGTGGGGAGGGAGGGAAAAAGAGGGAGGAAGGGGGAAGGAGGGGGGAGAGATGGGGGAGAGATGGGGAGGGGGAGATATGGGGGAGGGGAGAAGGAAGGGGGAGGGGAGAGGGAGGGGGAGGCAGAAAGAAAAAAATAGAACAAAGGGAAGAGAAAAACACATGACCTATGAGCTAATACATGTTACAAAAAAATTAACACTATATCCATTACAAATTACAACGCATATATAAGAGCATCCAAATAAGACATACTCACAGAAGGAGTGGAAGTGAGACATGAGAGAACCCATCGATAAAAAGAAAGGCTTTCCAACCAGATGAAGCAAGGGTCAGGCACTGAGGATCTGACCGCCTGGACCCCTGCACCTGAGGGCCATCAAGAAAGAAAAAGGAGAGACCGCTAAACACTGACACACACATGCCCGCTCACACTCACACACACCACACTCATGCACACGCACCCTCATACCCTGTCTCACACACACACACTCACACACGCACACTCACAGCCTCTCACACCTAAAGCACATCTTACTCTTCAGCTACATAAACAAGCCGCACACCCTCCGTGTCCAGCTCTGCCCACACTGTTTCCTCTGCCTGGAATACTGTTCCCACCCCTCTGGCCACTCCATCCACTGCACTTTGCCTCGTGCTTCAGCTCTCTGCTCCCGCGCACCCCCCCTTGCCCGACGCCCACCTGGGTGCCTCCTTAACGTACCTCTCAGAGCTCATCCCTCACACCATCCTGTCCTTGGGTGTGGTAAGGCCAGGCTCAGCACCACCCGGCCACCCTAACCCCTGCAGGCTCCGCTCTGTCCCACTCATCACAAAGCCGCAGGCCCAGGGGACACTGCAGCCAGCCGATCCAAAGGCCCCTCTGGGTCCTTGTCCCTGATGGAGCCCACCCCTCCCACCCTTCTGGCGGTGCCCCGCTGTGGTCCTCTCAGCCCCCTCCCTTTCCCCCAGGGATGGCTTCTCATTCCTATTCCAAAGGTAGCCTGACTCCCCTGGGCCCACTCGTCTCGCTCCACACAGTCCCTGGGGGGCTCTCCACACCATAGCTTGCCTGTCCGCTGACCCACCGGCCCTGTGGACACCATGGAACACCCCCCAGTGCAATACACCCAAACGATAACCTCACCCCCCCCCCCACAAGCCCACCGCTCTGCCTGGCAGCGCCTCTGGTGACATTAGAAACCTGGTGTCATCTGCCACATCTCCTTCAGTTCAGTTCAGTGGCTCAGTCGTGTCTGACTCTTTGCGATCCCATGGACCGCAGCACGCCAGGACTCCCTGTCCATCACCAACTCCTGGAGCCTACTCAAACCCATGCCCTTCTAGTCAGTGATGCCATCCATCCTTCTCATCCTCTGTCATCCCCTTCTCCTCCTGCCTTCAATCTTTCCCAGCATCAGGGTCTTTTCCAATGAGTCAGTTCTTCGAATCAGGTGGCCAAAGTATTGGAGTTTCAGCTTCAGCATCAGTCCTAATTATTATAGAGGTACAGTAAAGCCAACAGATCAGGAGAGAATGGATTTTTTGCTATACTCACAGATCCCAAAACAAGGGACAGGCCCAGCATGGTGGGCCACGTTGGGAAGCGCCAGGGTCTGTCAGGAGACAGAGGGGGTAAGGAGTCTTTCTTGTGGTCTCTATGGGAAGGAAGAGGTGAGGCAGGATAAGTCGCCTTGGGATGGGCTACTTTGAATGATTACATCAGGCTCTGGCAAGAGGTTGTCCCCTGTTGTCTGCTACCTGGGGATTAGGACAGGTGGTCCAGAGTGTGTGGACCCCATGAAGGAGGTGGTTGGAGGGTGTGGGCTCTGGCTTGCTTGGTTTGCCTCAGAAAGTGCACTTGTGAGTGAGTTGCTTTTTATCTCTAGGAATGGGCTAGCCCAGTCCTCCAGGTGAGGGAAGCATCTGAGTAGAGAAAATAAAAGACATGGTTAGTATGCCGTACAGAGAAAGAGTCAGGCAAACGGATGTCCACCCCTCACTGTGCTCCTGCCCTGGCATCTCCCACTGATGTTGCCCACTGACCAAACCCATGAGAAGCGCAGAGGATGAGAGGGGCAATCTATACAGTCAGCTTCCTGGGCCCAGACAGGGAGAAGTGGCCCCATAGTCTGTGGACATTAAACTGAGCTCATGGACAGTGAATGGATCAATGTAATCAGTCCAGCGTGATCCAAGGAATCATGTTAGAGGAAGCCTCTCCTGATCTGTGATTTGAGGGATGAATAGGCATTTTCCAGGGAGTGCCTGACAAACGGAAGCGGTTGCACAAGGCCTTGGGAATGAACACAATATGTATGGCAAACTGCAGCCTTTGCAGTATTGCTGGATTGTGGAATTTCCAGCAAAGAGGGTGGCTGGCATGAACTAGATGCTCGGGGACTGTCTTCTACCTCATGGCGTTTTATTCTCTTGGGACCTGCCTACAAAGCAGTAGTTCCTGGATGTCAAGTGCTTCCAACAGGAGCTTCTATAGAGTCGATGCTCAGTGAGCTCGGTCATCATGACAATGACTCTATCCAGGAGGAGGGATAATAAAATCACGTTGACTAATTCCCAGGGCTCTGGGGAGGTTCAGGTAAGATGATGCCTAAGGAAGTTCTTCACAAATCAAAGGACCAACACAACCCACCTCATGAGCAGTATGTGGTCTGCTGTCTGGATAGGGGAAATGGCCAAGGGATCAGGTCCAAGGACTCCAGTGCCCTGGGGCAGGCACGCTAGCTGACCTGTTTGGACCTCACTAGCATTATCGATCAAATTATCCAGCAGGACCAGGGAGGATGCCAGTGTTCATTTCTCATCTGTGATCTGCCTTAACTCCAAGCCCATACTCCACACCCAGTTTTCTGGCAAAGGGAAAAATAGACCTCTGAGGCCAAAGAATACAATACCCTTGGATGCCCCTGGCCGTATGAGACGGTCTGAAAGGGCTTTATCACCATGCACAGTGGCTGCCAAAGTCAGACCGAAACCCTTCCCAGGAAATTCTTGGCTCTGCCTGTGAGCAGCCCGTCTCGTGGAATTAATTTTAGCCCCTATGATGCTAGAGCTGTGCAAACAGAGACATATAAAACAGCACCCCCAAGCCTTTGCACGGCAATAAATACTGAACTGGGTTGCATTTATGTGCAGTGTGTGTCTGCCCCGCTGCAAAAAGCGTGAAAGCCATCCCGAGTGGGAGCTGGAACGTTCAGAGGCTCCTGGTGCTGCTGGGCCCGACTCAAGGCCCTCACGCTCTCTTCCCAACCTCGTTCCATCTTTTTGCTTGGTTTGTGGCTTTCCAGGCTCAGGCTCCAGCCTTTGCGGGGCAGACAGCCAAGGCGCAGGTGATCTGCAAGGTCTGTGGAAGCCCAGGCGGAACCATCTCCTCGGCTCCAAGCAAGCCCACTGGGGAAGGGGTGCTTGGAAGAGTGCCTCCCGGGGTCTCTGGGCTGTAGCCTGCGATGCTGGAAACAGGTTTTTAGGTCATCTAGTTCCATCCGGAAATTTCAGAGGTTTTCGATGCCTCGATCAAGGTCATACGACAAGTTAATGGAAAGAGTTGGCCTTTGTCATCATGGTGAAGGGCCCCGGCTCAAGGATTTGGCATCAGAGAGTTCTGGTTCCCACAAGTCCTCATTTTGTGACCTCAAGTAAGTCGTTTCCACTCTGCGATTTGGTTTGCTTGCTTGTAAAATAAATGATGGCAGCGCTGTATAACGGGAATTCTGGGAGAATTAACTGAGAGGGTGTCTGTTCAGACTAACCTCAGTTTCTGGCTGATGGCAAGTGCCAAAGAAATGGAAGCTCTTGTTCTGAGGATGTCTGAGTAGAAGCCCATTCTAGTTGGGGTTTCCCTAAGCAGAGACACAGACAGGCAGACCTCCTTTATTTGGAAGATGATACCAGGAGAGCTGGACCATAAAGAGACCTGAGCACAGAATTGATGCTTTTGAACTGTGGTGCTGGAGAAGACTCTTGAGAGTCCCTTGGACTGCAAGGAGATCCAACCAGTCCATCCTAAAGGAGATCAGTCCTGGGTGTTCATTGGAAGGACTGATGCTAAAGCTGAAACTGCACTACTTTGGCCACCTGATGTGAAGAGCTGACTCATTTGAAAAGACCCTGATGCTAGGAGGGATTGAGGGCAGGAGGAGAAGGGGACGACAGAGGATGAGATGGTCGGATGGCATCACCGACTCAATGGACATGGGTTTCGGTGGACTCTGGGAGTTGGTGATGGACAGGGAGGCCTGGAGTGCTGTGGTTCATGGGGTCGCAAAGAGTCGGACACGACTGAGCGACTGAACTGAGCTGAATACCAGGAAGCAGGAATGAGGAAACAAGGAGTGAGACAAGAAAGGAAGAGAAACTACAGCAAGAGTCTGTTGTAGGTGCTACGGTGGCCAGCAGGAGTCCAGTTCTGCCAGTAGGTTTCATGGAGAATATTAAAAAGCTTCATTGAAGGCTATTGAAAAGGATCATATAAGTGAAGAGTGAGAGCATGTAAATTAATGGGAAAACTCAGTGCTGTCTTACAATCAGTTACGGATTGATCGGGACAACAGAAACCACTCTGGGTACTTTTTTAATATTTATTTTTGTCTATGTGGCTGCCTTGGGTCTTAGTTGCAGCACGTGGGCGGGCTCTTTCAGTTGAGGCATACTGGATTTTTAACTGTGGCGTGAAGGGTCGACAGCTGAAGCATGTGAGATCTTGTTCCCGGACCAGGGATTGAACCAGGGCTCCTTGCATTGGGAGTGTGGCGTCTCTGCCACTGGACCACCAGGGAAGTCCCCTGATCCAGGTACTTTAAGCAAGCAGAAGTGTGTTACAGAAATTGGAGATTTCCCTTGTCTTTGGAAAGGTGTGCGAGCCAAGCTCAGGAAGGGCAGTTTTGAGAATTCTGCAGGTTCAGAGATCACGAGGAAGAGGCCTGTGGCTTTGATGTGAGTGATGTTCAGGAGGATGCTCACAGCTGCAGTCAAAACCCTGTTTCTGTAACACCCTCCCGAGCTAGAGATTAAACACTCCTTCCCTTCCTTCTTCCAGCTACATGCTGGTACTGCTCATAGGTGGACCCTAACTGAGGGCAAGGGAGTCTAGGAAATGCAGTTTGCAGGCTTCATGGTGCTGGGTATATAAGGAGGAGCCTGGAATGGCTAACCTGGTACTGGGAATGAACACACAATAATTGGCATGGTCCTAGATGTCAATCCCTGCCCCCCAGATTTAACTGTGAATGCAAGGGAATGCCAATTAAATCCTCAAGAATTATAACATTCACAAAGATGAATAAAGATCCAAGGATAATCAAGATAAGATTGAATAAAAGGAGGAAGTAGAGGAACAGGGGGAGGAGGAAGGGTGTGTTGGGGTTCCCACGACCACCTCCACTAGGAGGATCTCAGGACTCAACATATGGTCATCCTGCCAGCTGTGATTTATCATAATGGAAGGATCCAGAGCAAAACCAGCAAAGGGAAAAGGCAGAAGGGCAGAGTCCAGAGAAAACCAGGAGCTCCTCTTCCGGTGGAGTCAGGCAGGATGCATTTAACTTCTCTAGCAGTAGGTTGTCGGAGAAGGCAATGGCAAGCCACTCCAGTACTCTTGCCTAGAAAATCACATGGACGGAGGAGCCTGGTCGGCTGCAGTCCGTGGGGTCGCTACGAGTCAGACATGACTGAGCAACTTCACTTTCACTTTTCACTTTCACACATTGGAGAAGGAAATGGCAACCCACTCCTGTGTTCTTGCCTGGAGAATCCCAGAGACGGGGGACCCTGGTGGGCTGCCGTCTATGGGGTCACACAGAGTCGGACACGACTGAAGCGACTTAGCAGCAGCAGCAGCAGCAGTAGGTTGTACCAGGACATATGAACTGTTACCACCAGCAAAGACCATGTAAGACTAATAACATCACCGACTCAATGAACATGAATTTGAGCAAACTCCAGGAGCTAGTGAAGGACGGGGAAACCTGGCATGCTGCAGTCCATGGAGTCACAGAGAGTCTAACACAGTTTAGCAACTAAATAACAATGACACCCAAGATTTGGGGGGAGCTGGTCACATAGGCATTCTCTGCCTGGCGCATACCAAGACTCCGGATTCTCATAGGGAAAGCAGGTGGTCCATATAAACAGGACTGTTTGTACAAATGGTTTCCACATGATAAGGCACTCTTATCAGTTGTGAAGATACTGGAAACCTTCTGAAGTCCTAGTTCCCAGATGCCAACCCAGAGCCAGCCTTGCAAGCAAGCCTAGGATATCAGTCTCAAGCCTGCTGCATGAACTCTTTTCCATACAAAGGGAGTGGAGAAGGAAATGGTAATCCACTCTAGTGTTCTTGCCTGGAGAATCCCACAAATGGAAGATCCTGGAGGGCTGCAGTCCATGAGGTCACAGGGAGTCAGACATGACAGGAGCGACTTTGCACGCACACGTGTACAAAGGGAAACTGACTCTGCCAGAAATAAACCTTCTTATAACACTATAGTAATAAAAGTAATTCAGTGTTGGCCCACAGATAAGAAATACATTAACGGAGGCAATAGAGAAAATGCCAGAAGTAGATGCCCCGCCCTTATATATTGGTACAAAGCTAGCATTACAGATCACTGGAGAAAGAGATTATCATTCAAGAAATAGTTTTGTAACCATGAAATTTTTTTTTACGTTTTTTTTTTTTAAAAATGGCTTTGTAACGATAAAAAACAAATAAAATTAAATTTCTTTCTTATTCTATTCATAAAAATACCTGATTCCTGGGCAAAAGACTACAAAATAAAAGATAAAACAAATACTTTAAAGAAAATATTATAAATTTGATACAGGTAAGGATATCTTAAAACACATGAAACAATAAAAAAGCCTCATGATTGGATTTGGCAATTACTTCTTGGATATAACACTGAAGGCACAAATTGCAAGAGAAAAAAATAGATAAAATGAGTTTCATCAAACTTAAAAACTTTTGTGCAGCAAAGGCCCCTATCACCAGAATGAAAAAGAAATCCATGGAGTGGGAGAAAATATTTGCAAATCATGTATCTTACAAAGGGTTGCTTTCCAGAATATATAAAAAAATCCTACAACTCCACAAGACACAGTCCAGTTTTTAAAACAGGCAAAGGACTTGAATACAGTTTTTCAAAATGGTTATGAGAAAACAAACATTGTAACAGGAAATACATGGGCAAAATATATGGGAAAGCCTTCACAGAACAGAAAATCCAAATAGTCTATTAACATCTTAAGAGTTGCTCATTCTCATTGGTAATCATAAAAGTGCACAAACAAGCAATAATAATGTCACATTGCTGTTCTCGGCAGGCAAACAATGTTAAAATCTGATAATACCAACACTGGTGGGCTGTGGGCAGATGGGAACTTCCACACAACAGCGGGAGAGAAAGCTGATGCAGTCACTCAAGAACAATTTACCAACATTTAGTAAAATTGAAAGTGCACACAGCTTAAAGAAGATAGCTTTAATATGCATAACTGCCAAACGATTGGTTCTGAAAATATATAAAGAACTCTGCAGCAGTGTCCACACAGACATCTAATGGCTGGGTTGCAGCCCCTCTGAAACCCTCTGTGAAGACTGAAGCCCCACTAAAGAAAACCGAGAAGGGCCGTGAACTTGGGACTTCTCTCGGTCAGGTCAGGCTGCTATATCAGAATACCATAGACTGGTGGGCTTGATGGACAGCCTTTTTTTCTCATCATCTGGGAGACTAGAAATCCAAGATCAGAGTGCTGACATTATCAGTTTCTGGAGGGCTCCCTTCCTGGTTAACAGACGGCCGCCCTCTCAGTGAATCCTCAAACAGATGAGAGAGAAGAAACTCTCTCAGGCCTCCTCTCGTTGCCGTTCAGTCTCTAAGTCGGGTCTGACTCTTTTTGACACCACGAAGCAGCACGCCAGGCCCCTCTCAAAGTTTCCTCAAATTTATGTGCATCGGGTTGGTGATGCTGTCTACCCATCTCATCCTCTGCCGCCCTCTTCTCCTTTTGCCTTCAGTCTTTCCCAGCATCAGGGTCTTTTCCGATGAGCTGGGTCTTCACATCAGGTGGCCTAAGTATTGAAGCTTCAGTTTCAGCGGCAGTCCTTCCAGTGAATATTCAGGGTTGATTTCCTTAGGATTGACTGGTTTGATCTCCTTGCAGTTCAAAAGACTCTCAAGAGTCTTCTCCAGCACCACAATCAGAAAGCATCAATTCTTCAGTGCTCAACCTTCTTTATGGATCAACTCTCACATCCGTACAAGACTACTGGGAAAATTGTGGCTTTGACAACATGAACTTTGTCAGCGAAGTGATGTCTCTGCTTTTTAATACGCTGTCAAGGTTGGGTTCAATCCCTGGGTCGGGAAGATCCTCTGCAGAAGGAAATGGCAACCCACTCCAGTATTCTTGCCTGGAGAATTCCATGGATTGAGGAACCTGGTAGGCTACAGTCCATGGGGTCGCAAAGAGTCGGACACAATTGAGAGACTTCGCTTCACTTTGCGGTTTGTCATAGCTTTCCTTCCAAGGAGGAGTGCCTTCTTATAAAGGCACCAATGCCATCACACACACCCCCACACATCTCCCAAAGGCCCCATCTCCTACTACTGTCGCTTCTGGGTTGGGGCTTCAACACATGAATTTGTGGGGATGCAAACATTGAATCCATAGCAAGCCTATTTCCTTTCCCTCTCAAAGCCTCAGTTTTCTCATCCATACAATGGGGGGTGATATGAACATCTGCCTCATAGGATTGTAGTGAAGAATACATGGGCTGAGCTCTGCAGCTCCCAGCACACTGCAACCACTTGGTCAATGTTGGTGCCTCCTGGTCATTAGCATGTACACTTACCCCAGACATTTACCAGCTATGAAGAGGAAGATCAAGCCTAGTAAATGTTTTCTTTGTCCATGACCGTTCTCTCCAATTAGAGATAAAACTCCAGGACTTCTTAAAAACAAGGAAATGACCAACAGAGAATAATCAGTGACTAATGCTTGTCATGACACAGATTTAATAACTGAGGCTCAGAGAGGGACTTGCTAAAGGTCACATGCACACAGTTGAGAGGAGTTAAGAATCAGTTTTCTGGACTGTTCCTTGTCCTAGCTCCATATAGATTCTGCTTACCTTGTTTTGCTTGCTCACGTTTTGGGAACTTGCTCAATCCTATAGCTGCGTAGATTTTTCTTCCAAACAAGCTCCCTAGATCCCCACCCCAGGTCAGGTGATGAGCTCAGAGACAAAGGCCATGAGCTGAGGTTATGTTCCCTGACTCACACAGCAGAGGCTCACTGGGCAGGGTCTGGCTTGAGCTCCGGTGAGTCATTAAGCTTGGCCCAAGATGGATGCTGAAGGACAGCGTTCCAAAGTTTCCCATCAGGAAGTACCCACAAGGGGCAACTCAGGCTACAACCGGGGCCTGGGCTCCCGGGTGCCCCCGTGGCATTGTGTATACTTTTGCATATGTTTAAATATGCTGAGCTTTCTGTTAGCTAGGAAAGGAGACAAGGTGGCCGTCTGTGTATTTCATAAACAGGGTTTCACTCAGTTTGCACAGTAGCATTGTAGAGCGCATGCCATACATCTTCACTCTTCAGATGCAGAAACTGGGCGCCAGAGATGGAAAGTCCCCGCTCAAATCCACACAGCAAGTGAGGGGCAGAGCTGGGGCCAGGACTCAGGATCTCAGAGCTACTGCTCTGTCCACTCGTCTATGTCAGACTAGGTCCTCCAAGAGGCAGATGCCAAGACGGGATTAAATGTACAAAGATATTTTAGGGGAACCACCCATGAGAGGAGCCAGTGAGGCTCGGACAGCTGCCTGAAGGCGATGCAGTCTGCCCCAGCGAAGGGGAAAGCGAAGGATGGTGGGAGGAGGCTTCCTAAATGAAAACTCTGTGCCGTCTCACGAAGCTTCCACGAGCTCTTTGGGGAATCTTCCAGCCGTCGGGAAAGCACCACTTGCCCCAGACACGGTGATGAGCCTCCGAGCACTCACAAGCCTTGGGGCCTTACTCTCTGCAGTCGGGGGTCTTCAAGGCCCCTCCTCATGGTCTCCACACAGTCTGATTAACCCGCAACGCATTGTCTCAACATTTTGAAAAGCTATCCAGCAATGTGTATGAGGTGTCTTTAAACAACTGTACCCTTTCCTCTAAAAACTCTGCTTTCAACAGATCATTCTAATGGAATATGGCCAAGTCCATGGAAGTCTTTATGGACACTGTTGTCAACAGCAGTGTCGGACAAATAAGTACACACACACACACACACACATGCACGTGAAGAATACACACACATACGCACACAATATGCATGAATATATACAGACACACATGGAACTCACAAACACACTAAACACGCATGCATAATACGTATACACACAGGAGTAATATATAGACACACATAATATAAATACATATAGGCACAGATAAGTACATAAACATTATACACACAGCATACAAACACACTATGCATGGCGAATGTGTAAGCATCTATACACATATATAAGGCGTATGGGCTTCCCCAGTGGTTCAGCTGGTAAAGAACCAGCCTGCCCATGCAGGAGACGCAGAAAACGGAAGAGACATGGTTCAATCCCTGGGTCAGGAAGATCCTCTGAAGAAGGAAAGGGCAACCCCACTCCAGTGTTCTTGCCTGGAAAATTCCATGGATAGAGGAACCTGGCAGGCTACAGGCCATGGGGTTACAAAGAGTCGGACGTGACTAAGCACGCAGGTACAGGTATAAGGCACGTATACGTAAGCACACATATATGCCATGCAACCAGACATAGTGCAAGCAACACATACATTCACTGATGCAGACACGCTGGAACATGTGTAACATACATATACACATAAACACACATATAACATGGGTGCACACACACATGCTGGCATAGACATGCTTTCTCTGATTGGTGAGGTGGTGTGTTTTGACCATCTACAGAGGCAGGTGGATCCCACCAAAAATGTCCCAAGATGACATCACACACACACCTTAAAGGAGCATAAAAAGATGTGTTACTTACATAATTGATATCTCTAGGGAGATCAGGGCAGCCTCTCAAACTTGTCCAAAATAGCTTGAGAGAGCAGGGAGAGGAGCCTGGCTCTGGTTTTGTGGGTAGAAGTGGGACTGGAGTGAGGATTCCCACACACCATGGGTGGGGAAGGACTTGAATGGTTTGAATCTCCTGCCAATGCCAAAGCAGAGAATACCTAGATGTTCTCATCAGCTTGCCAGATAAGGAGAAGAGCGAGGCGTGAGCCTTTAAAGCTGTCAGCAGTCAAATATAAAAAAAATGGAATCTACTTCCTTCTTATTTTAGGGAGAATCTGACCTACATTTATCCTCTTTCCTCAAATGGGTGTACCAACGTGTTAAAAGCTACTATTCCTGTAGCTTCCTTCTCTCACTCACTTCTGAAGACTCAAAGGGGTACAGGTGACTGAGCTGCAGGTGAAATCTCCAGCTGGCTTTAGCAAGCCTGGTTAAAGCAGTCAAGTCAAGCTGAATTCTCCCGTCAACAATTAGGCAAGATCTGTGAACTCTGAGTCTATTTTCAAGCTCAAGTTTTCAAACATAAGCTCCTTCAGTCCTAACGTAAGAATATACTATGATACATTATATACATATATAGTATATACTAAATATTCAATGCAAAGAAATAGAGGAAAACAACGGGATAGGAAAAACAAGAGACCTCTTCAAGAAAATTAGAGATTCCAAGGGAACATTTCATGCAAAGATGGGCTCGATAAAGGACAGAAATGGTATGGACCTAACAGAAGCAGAAGATATTAAGAAGAGGTGGCAGGAATACACAGAAGAACTGTACAAAAAAGATCTTCACGACCAAGATAGTCACGATAATGTGATCACTGACCTAGAGCCAGACATCTTGGAATGTGAAGTCAAGTGGGCCTTAGAAAGCATCACTACTAACAAAGCTAGTGGAGGTGATGGAATTCCAGTTGAGCTATTTCAAGTCTTGAAAGATGATGCTGTGAAAGTGCTGCACTCAATATGCCAGCAGATTTGGAAAACTCAGCAGTGGCCACAGGACTGGAAGAGGTCAGTCTTCATTCCAATCCCAAAGAAAGGCAATGCCAAAGAATGCTCAAACTACCACACAATTGCACTCATCTCACACGCTAGCAAAGTCATGCTCAAAATTCTCCAAGCCAGGCTTCAGCAGTATGTAAACCGTGAACTCCCAGATGTTCAAGCAGGTTTTAGAAAAGGCAGAGGCACCAGAGATCAAATTGCCAACATCCGCTGGATCATGGAGAAAGCAAGAGAGTTTCAGAAAAACATCTATTTCTGCTTCACTGACTATGCCAAAGCCTTTGACTGTGTGGATCACAATAAACTGTGGAACATTCTGAAAGAGATGGGAATCCCGGACCACCTGACCTGCCTCTTGAGAAACCTGTATGCAGGTCAGGAAGCAACAGTTAGAACTGGACATGGAACAACAGACTGGTTCCAAATAGGAAAAGGTGTACGTCAAGGTTGTATATTGTCACCTTGCTTATTTAACTTATATGCAGAGTACATCATGAGGAACGCTGGGCTGGAAGAAGCACAAGCTGGAATCAAGATTGCTGGGAGAAATATCAATAACCTCAGATATGCAGATGACACTACCCTTATGGCAGAAAGTGAAGAGGAACTCAAAAGCCTCTTGATGAAAGTGAAAGAGGAGAGTGAAAAAGTTGGCTTGAAGCTCAACATTCAGAAAACAAAGATCATGGCATCTGGTCCCATCACTTCATGGGAAATAGATGGAAAAACAGTGGAAACAGTGTCAGACTTTGTTTTTTTGGGCTCCAAAATCACTGCAGATGCTGATTGCAGCCATGAAATTAAAAGACGCTTGCTCCTTGGAAGGAAAGTTATGACCAACCTTGATAGTATATTAAAAAGCAGAGACATTACTTTGCCGACCAAGGTCCGTCTAGTCAAGGCAATGGTTTTTCCCGTGGTCATGTATGGATGTGAGAGCTGGACTGTGAAGAAAGCTGATCGCCGAAGAATCGATGCTTTTGAACTGTGGTGTTGGAGAAGACTCTTGAGAGTCCCTTATACTGCAAGGAGATCCAACCAGTCCATTCTAAAGGAGATCAATCCTGGATGTTCATTGGAGGGACTGATGCTAAAGCTGAAACTCCAATACTTTGGCCACCTCATGCGACGAGCTGACTCACTGGAAAAGACTCTGATGCTGGGAAAGGTTGGGGGCGGGAGGAGAAGGGGACGACCGAGAATGAGATGGCTGGATGGCATCACCGACTCTGTGGACATGAGTTTGAGTGTACTCCAGGAGTTGGTGATGGACAGGGAGGCCTGGCGTGCTGTGATTCATGGGGTCGCGGAGAGTCGGACACGACTGAGCGACTGAACTGAACTGAACTGAACTGAAATATATGTATATATTCATGCGTCGAGTTGACTCACTGGAAAAGAGTCTGATGCTAGGAAGGATTGGGGGTGGGAGGAGACGGGGATGACAGAGAATGAGATGGCTAGATGGCATCACCAACTCGATGGACATGAGTTTGGGTGAACTCCGGGAGTTGGTGATGGACAGGGAGACCTGGCGTGCGGTGATTCATGGGGTTGCAAAGAGTCGGACATGACTAAGCGACTGAACTGAACTTAACTGAACTGAAATATATGTAACTATATATATCAACTATGTAAAATTAGACATAAGCTTGAAATAACAAGTGCTGTAATAATAGCAGTGGTTTTCCTTCTGTGACATTCTCTCCCTTTTCATATCTTCCAAAATTTTTGACCGTGTATTACTTTCAAGAATCAAAAAAAGTTTTCTTTTATACTTTTACTCAACATTATTATTTTTCTGAGGACCTCCTTGTAGCAGGGTTTAGACCCATCATGGGAGGAAATGGTTAGCTCAGAATGTGAAAGAAGGAAAAACGTGGCATTCTCCAATAGATCTGTTGCTTAAAAGCCCTCAACTGAACGTTGCTACTGTGAAACTTTGTAAAGAAAGATTCCTATGCCAAGAAAAGTCTACTCAGAAGTTTGCTTTGCTTTTTACAAAGTTTGTTTTAAATTCGTTAAAGTTAAATAGCTAAACATCTAATCTTTTCTTTAATATTCAGTAAATGTATTAGTTAGACAAGGCTAGGTAACAATTAGTCGCAACGTGGAGGGGCCCAACACAGTAGAAGTGGATTTCTGCTATGTAACAGATACGCAGATGACACCACCCTTATGGCAAAAAGTAAAGAACTAAAGAGCCTCTTGATGAAAGTGAAAGAGGAGAGTGAAAAAGTTGGCTTAAAGCTCAACATTCAGAAAACTAAATCATGGCATCTGGTCCCGTCACTTCATGGCGAATAGATGTGGAAACAGTGGAAAGAGTGGCTGACTTTATTTTTCTGGGCTCCAGAATCACTGTGGATGCTGATTGCAGCCATGAAATTAAAAGACGCTTACTCCTTGGAAGGGAAGTTATGACCAACCCAGACAGCATATTAAAAAGCTGACATTACTTTGTCAACAAAGGTCCGTCCAGTCGAGGCTATGGTTTTTCCAGTAGTCATGTATGGATGTGAGATTTGGGCTAAAAAGAAAGCTGAGTGCAGAAGAATTGATGCTTTATAACTGTGGTGTTGGAGAAGACTCTTGAGAGTCCCCTTGGACAGCAAGGAGATCCAACCAGTCCATCCTAAAGGAGATCAGTCTTGGGTGTTCATTAGAATGACTGATATTGAAGCTGAAACTCCAATAGTTTGGCCATCTGATGCGAAGAGCTGACTCATTTGAAAAGACCCTAATGCTAGGAAAGATTGAGGGCAGGAGGAGAAGGGGATGACAGAGGATGAGATGGTTGGATGGCATCACCGACTCAATGGACATGGGTTTGGGTAAACTCCGGGAGTTGGTGATGGACAGGGAGGCCTGGCATGCTGCAGTTCATGGGGTTGTAAAGATTTGGACACGACTGAGCAACTGAACTGAACTGAACATGCCACCACAGTGCTGGGGCAGGATAAGTGAGGCGTGGGAGACTGGAATGCCCCATAATCTGTGAGATCATTCAGGGACCCAGGCTGACCAAGGCTTTGACTCTCCAACCAGTGACTTGCAAAGTTGCCTTTGTCATCTCCATTCCAGCCATGGATGTGGGAAGAAATGAAGGCCATGAGAGGTTTTCATAGCCCAAGATTGTAAATGGCTCACCTCACTTCTGCTCAATTCCATTTGAACTCTAATTCCATTAGAACTCAGTCATTTGGCCACAGTTAACTATAACATCCACCAAGGAAGAAGAGAAGCAGGTCTTAATTAAGCCCCTAGCACTTTCTACCAGAGTTTACAAGGCCTTTTTATGCCTAGCAAAATTAAACAATCACCCACAAGAGGTCCAAAATAAATACTTGATCCTATTAATGAAATGAAATAATTAAACATCTTAAAAATTTTGAATTACATTTATAAATTGTTTATACTTGATTTGCTTTTAAGTGTTTCAATGGTCTGGCAAGCTCTCCCAATACTGAAATAATTCTTATAAATCAAATAAAATAAACTTATAAAAGCAGTGATTGAATAATTTTATATGCATACACACATGCCTCTTATAAGATTTCCACTAAAATCACAAGTATAAATCAATTATTCAACTGCACATGTGAGTGGAGCAAAAAGACTATCCCTCTAAAACACTGAATTCTCTTAATACCAAATTTACAGAATCCTTAGTATGAAAAAAATTTGGTGGGTGTTGATTTTTTAAAATAAATTGACAGAATCCCACAATTTGTTTATTATGTATAGTATCCTCTCTTGGGAATGCTTTACTTCTTGCCCACTGGGTAATGCCAGGATTTGAGTGTGTTTATTGACTTAGAAACAATGAGGAGTAGTTGGAGGAGGTCTTGAGAAGGATCAGCAGTCCCTGATTGGCAGCTACTTCAGGAAATCTCACTGGAGTTTCAGGCAATAGGAGGTTAACCTCCTGAGATAGGAGAGGAAGCATTGATCTACTGGTAAAAGAGACTTGGCAAAGTTTAAGGGATCAAGGTCATCATTGGAATCTATCCACATCTACAACCTAATTTTTGAGGCTCCACTTTCCCCCAGTCAATGCCCTAAGTTTAAGATAAAATAATAAGAATAAAAATATATGTTCATAAATGTTTATAGCAACTTTATTAGTACTAGCCAAAACTGGAAACACTGACAGTGTTTCTACTGATATAAAATTCTCCAAAACCTCATAGGTCTCCTGTGTATGTCTTAGGGAGTCATCCCATGAGACAAGAAGATTCTCCACAGATTTTTCTTAGAAAATCTCATACCTATTTTTGGCTTATTTGAAATGGCTGAGATCTGAGAGTCACATCTTTAATCTCTTCAAAGAGCCTGTTGTGTAACTCAGTGTCCTGACCTTTTCATCTTTCTGAGGTATTAGCAAAAGTTTGTTAAAGCATACTTTCTTCACAGTGAATATCTCAATTTTAGTGTCTTCTACAATCTGGATAGGCTGAGAATTTTCTGGACTATGAAGTCCTGTTTCCTTTTAGTTTAATATTTTTCCCTTAATGTACCTCTTTCTTTTCACATTCTACTCTAAGCCACAGAAAGACATCAGATATTAATTTTTTAATTAGAAATCTCAGCTATAAGTCCAAATTCTACCATTTTTCTTAAATATTGATCTGCCTCTGCATGTAGGAAAGCTATCTGAGAATAGGGAAAGAATTATCAGAAATGATTAGAGGGGATAAAAGAATCCCTGGAACTCATACAAGTTCAGCAAATGTTCCTCTTCACACCAGCCAGAAAGGGAAACATTATAATTCATGGACAATCAAGTGGAGAATTCAGAAAACTTTTGCTTCAGTAGTGGGTAGAAACTTGCTTTAGACTAAAGGATGCTCTAGTCCTATCTAATAAATCAGTACAAGCAGTTATTTAATCCATTTAATTATGAACAGATGAAGTAAATAGAAAATAAATAGTAAATTAAGACCAATAATACTAACAAATTAAATGTTAACTACACCAATTAAAAGACAAAGCTTACCAAACTGGAAACATTTAACAATATGCTGCCACCAAAACTCCTCCAAAAGAAAAACTTAGCAAGAAAAATGCAAATAGAGTTAAAGGTAAAAGATAAGAAAAGATACCTATGCTATCACTAATCAAAAGATTTCAGATCAAAAAATATGATCAGGGACAGAGAGCAATTTTATGAAGCTAAATTCACAAAGAGGACATTGATTTTAAACACGTATGCTCCTCTAAAAACAGAGTTCCAAAACACATTAAGCAAAAAATAACAGAACTGAAAGAACAAACAGAGAAGTCCACAATTATAGTTGGAGATTTCAATACCCCTCCATTGTAATAGAAAAAGTAAACAGAAAATTAGTTAGGATATCAATTATGTGAACAACACTATTAATCAACTTGACCTAACTGACTTTTTGAGAACACTCGGCTGGACAACAGCAGAATACACATTACTTTCAAGTGTATATAAAACATCTGCAAAGATAGTCCCTACTCTTCATAATAATTAAGTTTCAGCAAGCATAAGAGCATTTAAATCACACATGGTATGTTCTCTCATAAGAGAATTAATATCTGGAAAACCCTCAAGTACTTGGAAACTAATTAATGCACTGCTAAGAAACCCATTTCTTCAGGAAAATTAGAGATACCAAGGGAATATTTCAAGGAAAGATGGGCTCAATAAAGGACAGAAATGGTAGGGACCTAACAGAAGCAGAAGAGATTAAGAAGAGGTGGCAAGAATACACAGAAGAACTGTACAAAAAAGATTTTCATGACCCAGATAATCACAATGGTGTGATCACTCACCTAGAGCCAGACATCCTGGAATGTGAAGTCAAGTCTGCCTTAGGAAGCATCACTATGAATAAAGCTAGTGGAGGTGCTGGAATTCCAGTTGAGCTATTTCAAATCCTAAAAGATGGTGCTGTGAAAGTGTTACACTCAATATGGCAACAAATTTGGAAAACTCAGCAGTGGCCACAGGACTGGAAAAGGTCAATTTTCATTCCAATCACAAAGAAAGGCAATGCCAAAGAATACTCAAACTAGCGCACAATTGGCAATCATCTCACACGCTAGTAAAGTCATGCTCAAAATTCTCCAAGCCAGGCTGCAGCAATACGTGAACCGTGAAATTCCAGATGTTCAAGGTGGTTTTAGAAAAGGCAGAGGAACCAGAGATCAAATTACCAACATCCACTGGATCATGGAAAAAGCAAGAGAGTTCCAGAAAAAACATCTATTTCTGCTTTATTGACTATGCCAAAGCTTTTGACTGTGTGGATCACAATAAACTGAGGAAAATTCTGAAAGAGATGGGAATCCCAGACCACCTGACCTGCCTGTTGAGAAACCTGTATGCAGGTCAGGAAGCAACAGTTAGAACTGGACATGAAACAACAGACTGGTTCCAAATAGGAAAAGGAGTACGTCAAGACTGTATATTGTCACCCTGCTTATTTGACTTATATGCAGAGTGCTTCATGAGGAATGCTGTGCTGGAGGAAGCACAAGCTGGAATCAAAATTGCCGGGAAAAATATCAATAACCTCAGATATGCAGATGACACCACCCTTATGGCAGAAAGTGATGAAGAACTAAAGAGCCTCTTGATGAAAGTGAAAGAGGAGAGTGAAAAATTGGCTTAAAGCTCAACATTCAGAAAACTGAGATCATGGCATCTGGTCCCATCACTTCACGGGAAAAAGATGGGGAAACAGTGTCAGACTTTATTTTTCTGGGCTCCAAAATCACTGCAGATTGTGATTGCAGCCATAAAATTAAACGAGGTTTATTCCTTGGGAGGAAAGTTATGACCAACCTAGATAGCATATTAAAAAGCAGAGACATAACTTTGTCAACAAAGATCCATCTAGTCAAGGCTATGGTTTTTCCAGTGGTCATGTATAGATGTGAGAGTTGGACTATAAAGAAAGCTGAGTGCAGAAGAACTGATGCTTTTGAACTGTGGTGTTGGAGAAGACTCTTGAGAGTCCCTTGGACTGCAAGGAGATCCAACCAGTCCAGCCTAAGGGAGATCAGTCCTGGGTGTTCATTGGAAGGACTGATGCTAAAGCTGAAACTCCAATAATTTGGCCACCTGATGTGAAGAGCTGACTCATTGGAAAAGACCCTGATGCTGGGAAAGATTGAGGGCAGGAGGAGAAGGGGACGACAGAGGATGGGATGGTTGGATGGCATCACCTACTCAATGGACATGGGTTTGGGTGAACTCTGGGAGTTGGTGATGGACAGGGGGGCCTGGTGTGCTGTGATTCATGGGGTCACAAAGAATCGGACACGACTGAGTGACTGAACTGAACTGAAGAAACCCATGAGTAAAAGAAGAAATAAAAATTTTTTAAAAATTAATTTTAATTGAATGAAAATGAAAATAGCATCTCAAAAGTTTTGAGATGCAACTTAAATAGTACTTGGAGGGATATGCTTAGCACAAAATGCCTATATTTAAAAAGAGTAAGGTCTCAAATCAATGTCCTTCCACCTTAAGAAGCTAGGGGAGAAAAGAACAAATGAAATCAAGCAGAAAAAAAGATATAAGGATTAGAGTAACATGAGTAAAATAAAAAAAAAAAAAAGCAAAAAAAAGAAAAAAGATGGAACCTAAAACTGATTCTCTGAGAAATTCCATGCTAAAAACTGATATACTTGGGCTTACCTGGTAGCTCAGTTGTAAGGAATCCACCTGCTAATGCAAGAGACATGAGTTTGTTCCCTGATTTGGGAAGATCCCACATGCCATGGAGCAGTTAAGCCCGTGCACCGCAGCCGTTGAGCCTGTGCTCTAGAGCTGGCGGTCACAGCTACAAAAGCCTGTGCTCCTCAACTAGAGGGTAGCCCCCACTCTCCACAACTGGAGAAGAGCCTAGGCAGCAACGAAGACCCAGCACAGCCAAAAACATAAATGAATAGATAGGTAAATGTTTAATCAGACTGATCAGGGCAATAAAAGATAAGTATATAAAATACAAACACGAGAAAGGTAACATCACTACAGATACTACAGATATTAAAAAGATAGCGAGGCTGTTATTAACAACTTTATGCCAGTGAATTCAATAACTTAGATAAAATGAACAAATTCCTTGGAAGAAATAGACGGCTAAAACTCTCTCAAGAATAAATAGATAACCTAAATAGTTCCATGTCTTTTAGAGAACTTGAAGTTGTAGCTTAAAATCTTCCTACAAAGAAATGCCATGCCCCAGGACCTTCACTGGTGAATTCTACCAAACAGGTAAGAAATAAAAAATACTAATTTTATACAAACTTTCAGAAAACTGAATAGGAGGCAATATTGCCCAGTTCATTCTCTATAGCCAGCATTACCTTGATACCAAAACTAGACAAAGACATTGCAAGAAAAGAAAAACAAAGACTAATATTCCTCACAGACATAGTTGCAAAGAAACTTCTCAAGTTTTAGGCTCCAGAAATTTATAAAAATGATAAACATCATGACTGGTAGGGTATTTCAGGAATACAAGGTTAGTTTAACATTTAATTTAATTCACGCTAACAGGCTTTTAAAAAGCCACGTGACATTATAAAAAATATAGAAAACATGTTTTATAAAATCCAACATCTACTTCTGATTTTTAAAAATCTTAAACTCAAAATAGAACTTTCTCAACCTTATAAAAGTCATCTATGAAAAACCTGCAACTAATGTCATAATTAATAGGGAAAGATCCAATGCTTTTCTCCTGAGATCTGGAACAAGACAAAGATGTTTGGTTTCATCCTTACTAGTCAACATTTTATTGTAACCAGTACAATAAGGCAAGTAAAGAAAATACAAGATATCCAGATAAACTCTGCTTATTGTTATGTGGCAGCCTGGATGGGAGGGGAGTTTGGGGAAGAAGGGATCCCTGAATATGTACAGCTGAGTCCTTTGGTATTCACCTGAAACTATCACAACATTGTTAATTGTCTATACTCCAGTTAAAGAATAAAAAGTTAAACAAATAAATAAAAATAACAAATGTTGATGACAGCAAAAAAAAAAAGAAAAAAACGAAAGATACCCAGAAAGGGTAGGAGTAAAACCGTCTTGATTCACAGATTATATGATCCTTTCTGCAGAAAATCTCATGGAATCTAAAAAATTTAGAAAACAATTTTAAAGCTAGTGGACCTAATAAATGAGCTTATCAAATTTGCAGGATATAAGATCAACATACACAACTCAATTTTGTCTCTAAATATTAACAATTACAAATCAGAAATTTAAATTAAAATGCCATTTAGAAGAGCATCAAAATATAAATAATAATTCAAGATGGTCTGTCAAAAGCATGCAAGAATATACATTGAAAACTATAAACATTGCTGACAGAAATTAAAGAAAGTCTAAATAAATAGATAAACTGTGTTCACAGATCAATAGACTGTGTTCATGGATCAGAAGACTATTTGTTTGATGTCAGTTCTCCCCAAACCAATCTATAGGTTCAACTCTTTCCAAATTTATTCCCAGCAAGTTCTTCTGTAGAAACTGACCAACCAATTCTAAAATTCATATATTCAAAAGCTGAAAATAGGCAAAGTAAACCTGAAAAAGAACAAAGTTGGAGAAGGCGCCAAGAGAAGGAGATGGCAGCCCACTCCAGTGTTCTTGCCTGAGGAATCCCATGGGCAGGGGAGGCTGGCGGGCTATAGTCCTTGAGGTCACAAAGAGTCGGACACGACTGAAGTGACTTAGCACAAAGTTGGAGGACTTACACTACCTGACTTCAAGACATTATATGTCTACACTAATCATGATATCCCCTGGAGAAAGGAAAGGCTACCCACTCTGGTATTCTCGCCTAGAAAATTCCATGGATTATACAGTCCATGGGATCACAAAGAGTCCGACACGACTGAGTGATTTTCATTTCACATTCAGAGACATACATATATTGGTCAGTTGATTTTCAACAGAGGTACAAAGTGATTTAAGTGAGACAGAGATAGTCTTTCTAACATGAGTGCTAGAACAATTGGATATCCTTATGCAACAAAATGAACTTTGATCTCTACATTGTACCACATACAATAATTAACCAAAAAAAAGCATAGGCCTGAATGTAATACCCAAGGCTGTAAAGCATCTAAAAGAAAACATTGAAGAAAATTTTTGAGACTTTTTTTGTTAGGTTATGTTTTAGATGTGACACAGAAAGCACAGTTCATAAGAGAAAAAAAGGCTAAACTAGGGTTTGTCAAAATTTAAAGCTTATGCTACTCAAATGGCGAGCTTGGAATAAAAAGGCAAACCACAGACAGGAAAAAAATTTCTTTGCAAAGAATGTGTCTAATACAGGACTTTCACCCGAAACATACAAAGAACTCTTAAGACTCAATGACGAGAAAACAAAAAACTCAGTTTTCTAAATGGGCAAAATATTGAACTTACACTTCATTCAGGAAGATATTTGGAGGGCAAGTAAATCCATAAAAAGGTGCTCAATACTTTCATGCAAATAAAATCACATTCAGATACTGAAATGGCCACCTCTGTGTCCTCTGCCTGTCTTTTGTCTGTAGAAAAATGTTAGTGAAACAGTAAGTTTAATCAGAGAATCGAGAAAATGCAGAAGCAAAGGACAACAATTGAGACCAAAAAATAATAGGTTAGTCACTAAACAAAGTCAAGGACTTCTAGTTCCTCATCAAGGGCTATAGATAATATTCTGAGCCATATCCTTTGAGCTGTCTTATAGAGACTGAAACTTCCACTGGGTGGAAGAAGTTAACATGATGACCAGACTCTTGCCATAACATCGAGCTGCCACAATTCTGAGAACTGGCCTCACAGAAATGGGAAAACAACCAGACCTGGAACTGAAGATTAACTGTACTCAAAACAATCAAGATGACACTGATCAGATCACAGCGTGACCAATTTCCAGATGACTGTCAGAGCTGACTATGCTGTTTCCGCATGTAGCCCCCTCCCTCTACCTAGACACCCTTGAAACTCCCCTTTAAAAGCGCTTGCCCACAGATTGCTTTTGGACACGAACCTGCCCTCCTTTGGTTGCTGGCCTCCAAAATAAAGCAAACTTCCTTTTCCACCAACCTCGCCTCTCAAGTGTTGGCTTTAGACGGTGAGCAGCTGGACTCCAATTTCAGTAACTATACCATGACACATCTATCAAAGCATCTAAAATTTTAAAGATTGATAATACCAACTTTTGGCTAGGACCTAGAACACTCATACATTACTAGTGAGGATGCAAAATGGTACAATTATTTTGGAAGTCCGTTTAGCAGGGTTTTTTTTACGTTAAACATAAATCTGCCATAGGAACCAGTCCCTCTACCTTTAGGTATTTACCCAGCATAAGTGAAAGCACACAACTATTCCAAGAGATATATAAATGTCAGTCGCTCAGTCATGTCCGACTCTTTGCGACCCCATGGACTGCAGCATGCCAGGCTTTCCTGTTCTTCATCAACTCCTGGAGCTTGCTCAAACTCATGTCTATTAAGTCAGTGAGACCATTCAGTCATCTCATCCTCTGTCACCCTCTTCTCCTCCTGCCTTCAATTTTGCCCAGCATAAGGGTCTTTTCCAATGAGTCAGTTCTTCACATCAGGTGGCCAAAGTATTGGAGCTTCAGGTTCAGCATCAGTCCTTCAGGACTGATTTCCTTTAGGATTGACTGGTTTGATCTCCTTGTGGTCCATTTAAATGTTTAGAGTAGCTTTATTTTCAATAGTCAAAAAATTGCAACCTTTCAAATGACCATCAGCAGGTCAAAGCACAACTGAATTGTGGTCTACCCAAGCAATGGGATGTACTCTGCAATGAAAAGGAATGAACTCTTGATTAAAACAACAACTGTGATGAATCCCAAAATTATTTTGGTGAGTGGAAGAAGTCAGACGGATAGGAATACCTGCAGTGGGATTTCATTTCTAGAAAACTCTAAGAGATGCAAAATAATCTGTAGTAACAGAATAGATCGGTGGTTGCCCAGCATCAGTGGGGATGAGGACAGATGAACAGAGCAGAAGAGTTGCCGAGGGTCACAAGGGAACCTGGGGCTGATGGACCTGTTCACTATCTGGATCGTGATGGTGGTTTCACGCCTGTGTCCATCTGTCCAAACTTCTCAAACTGTATACTCTATGTGCAGTTTATAGTGTATCAGTTATACTCAGTAAAGCTGTTTACAAAAACTTCATATTGTGGAGCTTATATTCTACACCTGTGGATGCTGTTGCTCAGTCACTCAGTGGTGTCTGACTCTTTGTGACCCCAGGGACAGGATAGCCTGCCAGACTCCTCCATCCATAAGAATTTCCCAGGCAAGAATACTGGAGGGGCTATTTCCTCCTCCAGGGGATCTTCCAGACCCAGGGATCAAACCCGCATCTCCTGTGTCTCCTGCATTGGCAGATTCTTTACCACTGAGCCGCCTGGGAAGTCCCATCCCTATGGGGGCAGTGGGGGGCGGGGGGGGCACAAATTGAGGGAATCACTCCAAATCCACATCTATTGGCTCCTCACCACCTGACTCAGTCTACAGTTTACCTGTTTGTTGCTCTTCCCCCTTTTCTTCCCACTGAATATAAGCTCCCAGAGGGCAGGGACTTAGTCCATTGTCACTGATGAGTTATAACAGGGTGGGGAAGAGTCTCTGCTCTTGGAACTAGGCTCCTGGCTGGGAGACTGGCATGATGGGTCAGTTCAAGGTGAGGGAGGTCCCGAGGGGCCCCACGGCTTCTTAGACCCGGGGAAGCATGTGATGTGGTGGGGGGCAGGGGTGGGAAGCCAGAAGGTGGGAGGCGTCACTTAACTTCACCCCATCAGCCTCTCCACCCTCCGCCAATTCTTGGTCAGTGCCACAAAACTGTGGACTGTCTGGAACCTGTGGGTTTTTCTCTGCTTGCAGTACATGGTGGTGGAGCTTAGCTGTGGGCATCAGGGACTCATGGGAGAATAAGAGAGGATGAGGAGGCAGGGGCTGGGTCCTGAGAATGTAAAACCAGGGGTTAACAGGCTCCCTGGGGAGGCTCGGGGTGGCCTTGGGCAGTGGATGGGATTCAAGGCCATCCTACCTGGGTCTCAAGTGCCCGAGTTACAGGCGGGGAAGCGAGCCTAGCTGAACTGAAAGATTTGGCAGGGTCTCAAGGTTACAATTCAAAGTTCTTGCTTTCTCTCTGAAGCTCTGTGCCCCTGAGAGAGAAATCCTTGTATTTTTTTCTTCATGGTGAGGCAGGAACAAGGGAGAGAAAAAGAACAGAGCAACAGGAAAGCCTCCCCCTTTCAATTAGCTGCCGAGAGAGGCTGGCTTTTTGGGGTGCTGGGTGTTCGCCTCTGGCCATGTGGCTTCTTGGAATCCTGGGGTGAATGGCTCCAGAGTTGTGGGGGAGGGAGGCAGCCCCCGGGTGGTGGCTAAAAGAGGCCGGGGGAGAACCAAATAACCAAGGCATTCACGTGAGGAGCTTTGTCTGCTGATTCAGTGCAAATTAGCAATTAGCAGGGTCTGGCGCTGGGCCACCTCCCTTGACAGTCCAAGTGGCAGCACGCGTCATTTTGTTCTTGGCGGGGGACCTGCAGGCTGGGTGGCAGGGAGCAGAGACCTAGAAGACGGCTCCCACCCCCATGGCACGGTGCCCAGGGACCCCCCCAGCATGCTGCTTTCATCGACGGCAGCAGACAGAACACACAGCAGAGCTGGACAGGGCTCTGGGGTCCTCATTTCCACCATTGCCCTCAGCAGAAGGAAAGAGTCTAAGAGAGCACGTGATTTGCATAAGGTCACCCAGTCAGGGAGGTAGGGAGCTGGGATCTAAGCTCTCCTGCTTCCTAATTCAAAGCGGATGCCCTGAACCAGAGGTTCTCAAACTTGAGAAGGCATCAACATGCCCTGGAGGCTTGTGGAAACAGTTTTATTTTTTTCTGCCCTGCCTTGGAGTTTCCGATTCATTTGCATTTCTAATAAGTTCCTTGGTGATGTTGCTGCTGCCGGTGGTCCTAGGACCACACTTTCAGAACCACCACCCTAAAACATTTCTTCTCAGATAATGAAAGAGAAGATTTCCTCCCCTTATTCATACTCAAAATAATTGCAGGGTGTAGGCAAAGCCTAGCAGAAAAACATGGACACTAGACAGATCACTTGACTGGCATCAGAAAGCAGAAGAAAGAGTAACTACAGCTGAATTCCTGTCTCTTTTGCTGGTGATACCTTTGGGACAGATGCAAAGGAACCAAGCTCACAGGAGACCCAAAGGGGACCCTGGAGCCTGGTGCACGTGCATTTACCTTTACAGGGCTGTCCTGACCAAGCTCACGTAATCTTCCAACCCACACTCCACCCGCTATTGCCTGAGAAGTGTTTCAGGTGAGTCACCCACGCTGGTTTTGTTGGAGGCAGTGGCCCAGACCTATGGGCACCAGATTTAGTCAGACAATCCGTTAAATATGAAACAGTCAATTACATGTGAATTTCAGATAAGCAACAAATCAAATTAGGTACTCTAAGTATGGCTCAAGTATTGCATGGACGTACTCAGATTAAAAATGTTTATCTGGCAACCTCGCTCAGCCCCTGATCTTGCCCGAGTTCACCCCAGCCCCCTGTGTGCTGAGCTATATCTGATCTATGGCCCAGCCTACTCCTCCCCCGCAGAGGTGCTCAGGATTAAAATACTTCATCCATCACAGTGCATAGAACCATATCTGACTCTATGAGCTGTACCTCCCAGTTCCTTGTGTGTACCACATTCTATAAACGTTTTACCCCATTCCTGCTCAAGATCACCTTGCAAGGCACCCATAATTCCATTTTACAGGTGAGGAAGTCAAGGGTCATAGTGAGGAAACAAGGGAGGCAAGTTCATTTTAAAATTATTTGTTAGTTTCATTTTTAGTTGGAGGATATTTTGCTTTACAATGTGCTGGTTTCTGCCATACATCGACATGAATCAGCCATAAGTATGCATATATCCCCTCCTCCCACCCTCTAGGTCATCACAGAGCACCTATTTTAAAATTTTAAGTAAAACTTGCATTTATTTAAGCTGTGTGACATGGTGATCTACTGTATGCAGACATAGTGAAAACCACAGTCCAGCTCATTAGCATATTGAGCTGATTAAACTCATGAACATATCTTCTCCTTTAAGGATGTGATGGGAGCACCTAAAACCTACACCCCTAGCCAATTTCCCATGCTGGAGACAGTATTCTACTATACATTACTTCTCTTTAACGGTGCCCTACTTCACTGTGAAAGTCACTCATCCTCTTATGCACCCAATCCCACACACCTGCACACTGGCCAGTGTCATGAAGCATTCGTGACTGCCCAGGAGGACGAGGTTCCCAGAGCCATGCCTGGCACAGTGTGTATGGGGTTCAGCTCAGCCCAGTGTTCTGGAGATTCCCTGAAGTGGAGTCTTGGCTTTGGCTTATGAGATGCTGAGATCTTGGCTTTTTGTGTGAGAAAATAACTCAGACAAATGATAGCTATTACAGTGAGAGGATCACAGACTTCATTTTTTTAACTGATTATGTTTTAAAATTAACAAGTCATATAAATTTTATTTATTTTTAAAGGTTTTTTTTGATGTGGATCATTTCTAAATTCTTTGAATTTGTTACAATATTGTTTCTATTTTATATTTTGAGTTTTTGGCCTTGAGACATGAGACATCTTAGCTCCCTGACCAGGATCGAACCTGCAACCACTGAGTTAAAGTGAAGTCTTAACCACTGGACTGCCAGGGAAATCCCAAACTATGTTATGTAACATGTAAAGATTACACTCATTTGCAGTTATTACAAAGTACTGGCTATATTACCTGTGTTGTACAATATATCCTTGGGCCTATCTTACCCCCAATAGTTTGTATCTCCCTCTCCCCCACCCACATATTGTCCCTCTCTCCCCCGACCCCACCACTGGTAACCACTAGCTTTCTCTCTAGTGTTCTCTGAGTCTGCTTCTTTTTTGTTATATTCACTCGTTTGTTGTATTTTTTAGATTCCACATGTAAGTGATATCATTCTTATATCATTCATATACTTAGAAATATACAGTATTTGTAAAAGACCACAGACTTTAGGGTCAGACACACCTGGCCATCAGCCCTGGCTGGTCTGCCACCATCTATGTGACCTGGGGCAAGTGGCTTCACCTCTCTGAGTCTCAAATCTACCTGCAATATCATTCCATGAATCAGGATAAACTGGATTTGGTTGAGCAGGAGATGACAAGAGTGAACATTGACATTTCAGGAATCAGTGAACTAAAATGGATGGGAATGGGCAAATTTAATTCAGAAGACCACTAAATCTACTACTGTGGGCCAGAATCCTTTACAAGAAATGTAGTAGCCCTCATAGTCAACAAAAGAGCCTGAAATGTAGCACTTGAGTGCAATCTCAAAAATGACAGAATGATCTTGGTTAGTTTCCAAGGCAAATCATTCAACGTCACAGTAAACCAAGTCTATGCCCCAGCCACCAGTGTCGAAGAAGCTGAAGTCGAATGGTTCTGTGAAGACCTACAAGAGTTTCTGGAACTAACACCATGAAAAGATGTCCTTTTCAACACAGGGGATTGTAGAAACATAGAAAGTCAATAGCGAATGCAGAAAGTCAATAGATAGGACAATAGAACGTCAGCAGATAGGACACACAGTCAAGTTTGGCCCTGGAGTGCCAAATGAAACAGTGCAAAGACTCAGAGTTTGCCAGGACAACACACTGGTCATAGCAAACACCCTCTTCCAACAACATAAGAGATGACCCTACACACGGACATCCCCAAATGGTCAATACCAAACTCAGACTGATTATATCCCTGGCAGCTAAAGATGAAGAAGCTCTATACAGTCAGCAAAAACAAGACCTGGAGCTGACTATGGCTCAGATCATGAGCTTCTTATTGCAAAATTCAGGCTTAAATTGAAGAAAGTAGGGAAAACCACTAGACCATTCAGGTATGACCTAAGTCAAATCCCTTATGATTATACAGTAGAGGTATTGGATAGATTCAAGTAATTAGATCTAGTAGACAGAGTGCCTGAAGAACTATGGATGGAGGTTAGTAACATTTTACAGGAGACAGTGACCAAAACCATCCCAAAGAAAAAGAAACGCAAAAAGGCAAAATGGTTGTCTGAGGTGACCTTACAAATAGTTGAGAAAAGAAAAGAAATGAAAAGCAAAGGAGAAAGGGAAAGATCTATCCAACTGAATGCAGAGTTGCAGAGAATGGCAAAGAGATGTAAGAAAGCCTTAATTAAGTGAACAATGCAAAGAAATAGAGGAAAACAATAGAATGAGAAAGAATAGAGATCTCTTCCAGAAAATTGGAGATACCAAGGGAACATTTCATGCAAAGATGGACACAATTAAAGACAGAGATGGCAAGGATCTAATAGAAGCAGAAGAGATTAAGAAGAGGTGGCAAGAATACACAGAAGAACTATACAAAAAAAGATCTTCATGACTCAGATAACCATGATGGTGTGGTCACTCGCAGAGAGCCAGACATTCTGGAATGCGAAGTCAAGTGGGCCTTAGGAAGTATTACTACAAACAAAGCTAGTGGAAGTGACAGAATTCCAGCTGAAGTATTTTAAATCCTAAAAGATGATGCTATTAGAGTGCTGTACTCAATATGCCAACAAATTTAGATAGCAGCAGTGGCCACAGGACTGGAAAAGTCAGTTTTCATTACAGTCCCAAAGGAAGACAATGACAAACAATGTTCAAACTGCCACACAATTGTACTCATTTTGCATTCTAGCAAGGTAATGCTCAAAATTCTCGAAGCTAGGCTTCAACAGTGTGTGAACCAAGAGCTTCTAGATGTACAAGCTAGATTTAGAAAAGGCAGAGGAACCAGAGATCAAATTGCCAACATCCGTTGGATCATAGAAAAATCAAGGGACTTCCAGAAAAACATCTCCTTCTGCTTCATTGACTATGCCAAAGCCTTTGTGTGGATCACAACAAACTGTGGAAAATTCTTAAAGAGATGGGAATACCAGACCACCTCACCTGCCTCCTAAGAAATCTATATGCAGGTCAAGAAGCAACAGAACTAGAAGTGAAACAACAGACTGGATCCAAATTGGGAAAGGAGTACATCAATCCTGTATATTGTCACCCTGCTTATTTAACTTCTATGCAGAGTACATCATGAGAAATTCTGGGCTGGATGAAGCACAATCTGGAATCAAGATTTTCAGGAGAAATATCAAGAACCTCAGATAGGCAGACACCACCCTTATGGCCAAAAGTGAAGAGGAACTTAAGATTCTCTTGATGAGGGTGAAAGAGGAGAGTGAAAAAACTGGCTTAAAACTCAACATTCAAACAACTAAGATCATGGCATCCGGTCCCATCACTTCATGCCAAACAGATTGGAAAAAAGTGGAAACATTGGCAGATTTTATCTTCTTGGGCTCCAAAATCACTACAAACTGTGACTGCAGTCATGAAATTAAAAGACATTTGCTCCTTGGAAGAAAAGCTAGGACAAACCTGGACGGCATATTAAAAAGCACAGACATTACTTGGCCAACAAAGGTCCGTATAGTCAAAGCTATAGTTTTTCCAGTAGTCATGTATGGATGTGAGAACAGGACCATATAGAAGACTGAGTGCCGAAGAATTGATGCCTTCGAATTCTGGTGCTGGAGAAGACTCTTGAGAATCCTTTCAACAGGAAGGAGATCGAACTAGTCAATCCTAAAGAAGATCAACCCTGAATATTCATTAGAAGGACTGATATGGAAGCTGAAGCTTCAGTACTTTGGCCACCTGATGTGAAGAGCCGACTTATTGGTAAAGACTGATGCTGGGAAAGATTGAGGGCAGTAGAAGGGGGTGACAAAGGATGAGATGGTTGGATGGCATCACTGATTCCATGGACAGAAGTTTAAGTCAACTCCAGGAGATAGTGAAGGACAGAGAAGCCTGGAGTGCTGCAGTCCATGGAGTCACAGAGTCAGACACAACTTAGTGAGTGAACAGCAAACAACAGCTACCCCACTCCCCTAGGCTTCCAAGAGACTGAAATGAAACAGTAGGTGGCAAATCACTTTGCAGACTGCAAGGTCTGTGATGGGGAGGCCATGGTTTCTGGTGAGTCCTGAGGTCTCAGGGGATGGGTCCCTGAGGCATCTGGCTCTGATGGATGGCCAAGGCTGAAAGCAACTGAGGCTTTCCAGGTGTCACAGTGGTGCCACCAACCAAGAACAGCAAAGACCCCCTCCCCAAAACAAGTCAGAATGCGTGTTCCAGCCGTTGTCCATAAAGTGTTGCAAAGGGATCCTTTTTAATTCATTTGAATGAATTCATGTTATCTGAGACGGAGAGGGAAATGACAACCTACTCCAGTATTCTTGCCTGGGAAATCCACGGACAGACGAGCCTGGCAAAGAGTCCATCAGGACTTAGCCACCAGACGAAACAACAAATGTTGCCTGAGATGCTCATCACTGCGGTGACCGCCACTGAGGGGCTTTCTGCGACACTGGCCTTTCGGAAGAAAAGTCAAAAACAAACGACGAACACGGTTCGAGGAAACCCAAGACAAGCTGGTCTCCCTAATTGCTGTCTCTTTACCATTGTTATTAAATCCCTTAAATTTACTCTTTATATCTTCCTGTATAACTCTTAGCCCATGCAGTTGTTTACAATTACTAGCAATTCTCATTCTTTATAAGCACCAAATGGCTTCCATGATGGTTTTACAACCGGTACGTATTTAGAGTCTCTCACTGTTCCCTTGAGACATGCATTTGTTTCTGGTTGCTCTGAGGTGCTCATGGGCATTATATCTTATCCCCTGACTCCCTAGCAGGTAACCTTGAGGGATCCAAGGTATTTTTGTCCTCCCAGCTTCTGGAGGTGGTCACATCTCCAGAAGAACAGAGCCATTAGTCCCAAGAACAACTGACAACCACAGAAAACCTCCTGGGGAAACAGAAAGACGTGGGTGCCTTGTTCTCCTTCACAATGAGGGCTTGATGGAGGCAAAGTTGTAACTTTTACCCCCAGCCAAGTCCTCTCTCTAGCCTTCCATGGTGAGGTCCATCCAGGTCACCCACCTGAAGCAGAGATGCAGAATCACATTGCTCAATCTGAACACAGACTCTACCACAACTTCACTTGGTTTAAATAATTAAAAGCATGAAGATGCTGAACTTTCAACATTCCAAGTCACAGTGGGTCCCCTTGCTTTCTTGTTAATTCAATCCAGACACTGGGTTTTTGAGGAATTACTGTGTGCTCAGTGCTCCAGAAAGAACCACAGAGGTTGAAAGAAGGTGATGAAAAATCATCTCCTCCTGGGACTGATTCTATAGCGATAACACCTAAGGAGGGCTTTGGAGCCAGAGCAATATGAGTCAGACCCTGGGCTCTGCCTGGCACCAAGGCTGGGCATTAGGTGAGTCTCAGAGGCTTTTCTTGCTCTGTGACATGAACCTCACGACTGCCTGACTCACAGAATTGCCATGAAGGCGTGAATCGTGAACTTCCAGATGTTCAAGCTGGTTTTAGAAAAGGCAGACGAACAAGAGATCAAATTGCCAACATCTACTGGATCATCGAAAAAGCAAGAGAGCTCCAGAAAAACATTTATTTCTGCTTTATTGACTATGCCAAAGCCTTTGACTGTGTGGATCACAATAAACTGTGGAAAATTCTGAAAGAGATGGGAATACCAGACCACCTGACCTGCCTCTTGAGAAACCTGGATGCAGGTCAGGAAGCAACAGTTAGAACTGGACAAGGAACAACAGACTGGTTCCAAATAGGAAAAGGAATACGTCAAGGCTGTATAGTGTCACCCTACTTATTTAACTTATATGCAGAGTACATCTTGAGAAATGCTGGGATAGAGGAAGCACAAGCTGGAATCAAGATTGCCGGGAGAAATATCAATAACCTCAGACATGCAGATAACACCACCCTTATGGCAGAAGGTGAAGAAGAACTAAAGAGCCTGTTGGTGAAAGTGAAAAAGGAGAGTGAAAAAGTTGGCTTAAAGCCCAACATCCAGAGAACTAATATCATGGCATCCAGTCCCATCACTTCATGGCAAATAGATGAGGAAACAGTGGCTGACTTTATTTTTCTGGGCTCCAAAATCACTGCAGATGGTGATTGCAGCCATGAAATTAAAAGACGTTTACTCCTTGGAAGGAGAGTTATGACCAACCTAGACAGCATATTAAAAGCAGAGACATTACATTGCCAACAAAAGTCCATCTAGTCAAGGCTATGGTTTCTCCAGTGGTCATGTATGGATGTGAGAGTTGGACCATAAAGAAAGCTGAGCACCCAAGAACTGATGCTTTTGAACTGTGGTGTTGGAGAAGACTCTTGAGAGTCCTTTGGACTGCAAGGAGATCCAACCAGTCCATTCTAAAGGAGATCAGTCCTGGGTGTTCATTGGAAGGACTGATGTTGAAGCTGAAACTCCAATACTTTGGCCACCTGATGCGAAGAGCTGACTCATTGGAAAAGACCCTGATGCTGGGAAAGATTGAGGGCAGGAGGAGAAGGGGATGACAGAGGATGAGATGGTTGGATGGCATCACCGACTCGATGGACATGGGTTTGGATGAACTCCGGGAGCTGGTGATGGACAGGGAGGCCTGGCCTCCTGCGGTTCATGGGATCGCAAAGGGTCAGACACAACTGAGCGACTGAACTGAACTGAACTGAACTGAGGAGGTTATCACACACATGCGAGGTACCAAGCAGGCACACAGGCAGTTCAGAAATGAGCCACAGCTTGTGATCACAGCGAAAGTGGGATTCAGTTTCAGTTTCAGTTCAGTCGCTCAGTTGTGTCCGACTCTCCGTGACCCCATGAATCACAGCACGCCAGGCCTCCCTGTCCATCACCAACTCCTGGAGTACACTCAAACTCATGTCCACAGAGTCGGTGATGCCATCCAGCCATCTCATTCTTGGTTGTCCCCTTCTCCTCCCGCGCCCAGCCTTTCCCAGCATCAGAGTCTTTTCCAGTGAGTCAACCCGTCGCATGAGGTGGCCAAAGTATTGGAGTTTCAGCTTTAGCATCAGTCCCTCCAATGAACATCCAGGATTGATCTCCTTTAGAATGGACTGGTTGGATCTCCTTGCAGTATAAGGGACTCTCAAGAGTCTTCTCCAACACCACAGTTCAAAAGCATCGATTCTTCGGCGATCAGCTTTCTTCACAGTCCAACTCTCACATCCATACATGACCACGGGAAAAACCATTGCCTTGACTAGACGGACCTTTGTCGGCAAAGTAATGTCTCTGTTTTTTAATATACTATCAAGGTTGGTCATAACTTTCCTTCCAAGGAGCAAGCGTCTTTTAATTTCATGGCTGCAATCAGCATCTGCAGTGATTTTGGAGCCCAAAAAAACAAAGTCTGACACTGTTTCCACTGTTTTTCCATCTATTTCCCATGAAGTGATGGGACCAGATGCCATGATCTTTGTTTTCTGAATGTTGAGCTTCAAGCCAACCTTTTCACTCTCCTCTTTCACTTTCATCAAGAGGCTTTTGAGTTCCTCTTCACTTTCTGCCATAAGGGTAGTGTCATCTGCATATCTGAGGTTATTGATATTTCTCCCAGCAATCTTGATTCCAGCTTGTGCTTCTTCCAGCTCAGCGTTCCTCATGATGTACTCTGCATATAAGTTAAATAAGCAAGGTGACAATATACAACCTTGATGTACACCTTTTCCTATTTGGAACCAGTCTGTTGTTCCATGTCCAGTTCTAACTGTTGCTTCCTGACGTGCATACAGGTTTCTCAAGAGGCAGGTCAGGTGGTCTGGTATTCCCATCTCTTTCAGAATGTTGTATAGTCATGAAAATGTCTAAATTCCCATATAAATGGTGATTGGAAGCAAAATACAAAGTCAAATATTTGAAGTGTTTCTGTTTAATGGGCTTCCCCGGTGGCTCAAATGGTAAAAAATCTGCCTGCAATGCAGGAGACCTAGGTTTGATCCCTGGGTTGGGAAGATCCCCTGGAGGAAGGTATTACCCATGCCAGTATTCTTGCCTTTAGAATTCCATGGACAGAGGAGCCTGGTGGGCTAAAGTCCATGGAGTCGCAAAAAGACGGACATGACTGAGTGACTAATACACATTCATACTGTTTGATGTAATAAGAAATGATTTTAAAATTTTATAATATTCCCTGCATCCCCTTGTGACCTGTTGAGACATTCAGGAGCCATCGATAAAACTACTAATAAGAACACCAAAACAATAACCCTCATCGACGGAGGGTTTACCAGTAATAACTGGAGCAACATCCAACTGTTATCCCAATAGCATTATTAATATTATATTTTAAAGTGTTGCTTTAATTATTAATACTGTAATTAAATATCATTATATTAGTATTGTAACATAGGATAGAATAGTAGAATATTGCTACTATTATTAATATTCTATCAGTTCTGTTGCTTAGTCATTAAGTCGTGTCCAACTCTTTTGCAACCCCCTCTTGAGAAACCTGTATGCAGGTCAGGAAGCAACAGTTAGAACTGGACATGGAACAACAGACTGGTTCCAAATAGGAAAAGGTGTACGTCAAGGTTGTATATTGTCACCTTGCTTATTTAACTTATATGCAGAGTACATCATGAGGAACGCTGGGCTGGAAGAAGCACAAGCTGGAATCAAGATTGCTGGGAGAAATATCAATAACCTCAGATATGCAGATGACACTACCCTTATGGCAGAAAGTGAAGAGGAACTCAAAAGCCTCTTGATGAAAGTGAAAGAGGAGAGTGAAAAGGTTGGCTTGAAGCTCAACATTCAGAAAACAAAGATCATGGCATCTGGTCCCATCACTTCCTGGGAAATAGATGGAAAAACAGTGGAAACAGTGTCAGACTTTGTTTTTTTGGGCTCCAAAATCACTGCAGATGCTGATTGCAGCCATGAAATTAAAAGACGCTTGCTCCTTGGAAGGAAAGTTATGACCAACCTTGATAGTATATTAAAAAGCAGAGACATTACTTTGCCAACAAAGGTCCGTCTAGTCAAGGCAATGGTTTTTCCCGTGGTCATGTATGGATGTGAGAGTTGGACTGTGAAGAAAGCTGATCGCCGAAGAATCGATGCTTTTGAACTGTGGTGTTGGAGAAGACTCTTGAGAGTCCCTTATACTGCAAGGAGATCCAACCAGTCCATTCTAAAGGAGATCAATCCTGGATGTTCATTGGAGGGACTGATGCTAAAGCTGAAACTCCAATACTTTGGCCACCTCATGCGACGAGTTGACTCACTGGAAAAGTCTCTGATGCTGGGAAGGGTTGGGGGCGGGAGGAGAAGGGGACGACGGAGAATGAGATGGCTGGATGGCATCACCGACTCTGTGGACATGAGTTTGAGTGTACTCCAGGAGTTGGTGATGGACAGGGAGGCCTGGCGTGCTGTGATTCATGGGGTCACAGAGAGTCGGACACGACTGAGCGACTGAACTGAACTGAACTGAACTGAACTGGAGTGTCCTCTGTCCCCGGGATTCTCCAGGCAAGGATGCTGGAGTGAGTTGCCATTTCCTTCTCCAGGGGATCTTCCCAACCCAGGGATTGAACCCGTGTCTCCTGCATTGCAGGTGGATTCTTTACTACTTGAACCACTGGAAATACCCTGCTGCTGCTGCTGCTGAGTCACTTCAGTCGTGTCCAACTCTGTGCGACCCCATAGACAGCAGCCCACCAGTCTCCCCCGTCCCTGGGATTCTCCAGGCAAGAACACTGGAGTGAGTTGCCATTTCCTTCTCCAGGGGATCTTCCCGACCCAGGGATTGAACCCGTGTCTCCTGCATTGCAGGTGGATTCTTTACTGCTTGAACCACTGGAAAAGCCCTGCTGCTGCTGCTGCTGAGTCACTTCAGTCGTGTCCAACTCTGTGCGACCCCATAGACAGCAGCCCACCAGGCTCCCCCGTCCCTGGGATTCTCCAGGCAAGAACACTGGAGTGAGTTGCCATTTCCTTCTCCAGGGGATCTTCCCGACCCAGGGATTGAACCTGTGTCTCCTGCATCGCAGGTGGATTCTTTACTGCTTGAACCACTGGAAAAGCCCTGCTGCTGCTGCTGCTAAGTCACTTCAGTCGTGTCCAACTCTGTGCGACCCCATAGACAGCAGCCCACCAGGCTCCCCCGTCCCTGGGATTCTCCAGGCAAGAACACTGGAGTGAGTTGCCATTTCCTTCTCCAGGGGATCTTCCCGACCCAGGGATTGAACCCGTGTCTCCTGCATTGCAGGTGGATTCTTTACTGCTTGAGCCACTGGAAAAGCCCTGTATGCTAGCAGTAAGTCCCACGGGTAGAGAGCTTAGAGTAGGCCAGCCACTCTTCTATGCGTAGTGTGTATGCAACCCACCTCACTTAATCCACTCAGGGAAAAAAGAAAATATAAGAAACAGATAATATTTTAGCCCCTATGCTTAAAATGACAAACTGACACATAGAGAGATGAATCACAGTGCCTGAGGTTAAACCAGCGAAGGTGGGATTTGAATTAAGAGGTCTTTGTCCATCATCCACATCCTGACCCACCATCCACATTCTGACCCATCATGGTCTGGAGGCCGGTTTCAGGCCTGAATGGACTATTGATCATCCCCTCATATGTCCACTGGAATTCCTTGGTTTACATGCAAAGGAATTACGGCAGACAAGTTTGGTCCAACTCAAGCTTTCGTCATGGAGATAAGTTTCATTACTGGCAGATAGTGTCAATGTAGTGTCCTCACAGAATGGGGAAATCAGCAAGTCTTTGCCCCAAATGGATCTTGGAGTAAACCGACCTGGGTTCAAGTCCAGACTCTGCCACAGATGGGCCTGTGACAATAAGCAAGTTATTTCAACGTGTGGTATTAATTTCCTAGGGCGGCCATGACAAAGCCCACCAGAATTCGGGGTTTAAACAAAGAAGATCACTGTTATCAGCCCACAGAACCACCTCCCTGTCATCGGCGATGGAGTTTCTGTGCGCAGCTGCACACAGATGTGTGTGAGAGTGTGTATGTATACTCGCTTCTGTCCAGAGGAAACTGGGCCTCTCCGAGATCTTTGGTGTCTGGGAATCTGCAGCTCGCTTTGTGTGTCTTTCTTATTTTCCTTTCATCTCACCTTTCTAAGTATCAGGATTTTCCGCAAAATGGGGGAAATCAGACCTAAAACCTAATTAACTGAGTTAATACATGTGCAATGTTCACAGTGCACCTTGAATGTTCAAATGCACCTCATTGGCTATTTTTAGTTTGGGGGTCATTACTTTATAGATTTGCTGTTGCAATAAAATGAGGTACTGTGTCCAAGTACCCACCACAATGCCGGGCAAATGGCAGGCAGTGGCCAGTTAGCGATGGATGTTAATTTTAGGAAGAAAGTAGGGATGCTCAGGTTCAGTGTCTCTGGACAGAGCTGAAGCTTCCAGAGCTCTCTTTCACTGACCTCAAGGTCAGAAGATACAAGGTCAGAAATGGGGAGACCATCGACCAACATCTGCTGACTGCCTTCTGTTTGCAATGTTCCAAGTTCTCAATTACATAGTTCTGTCTCCCCTAATGTGAGTGGATGAGTTATTTAACTGTGAATTAAATGCAGTGAGTTGAAGGTGAAAATGTTAGTCGCTCAATCTTTGACTTTTTGCTACTCCACAGACTATAGCCCGCCAGGCTTCTCTGTCCATGGGATTTCCCAGGCAAGAATACTGGAGTGGGGAGCCATTCCCTTCTCCAGGGGATCTTCCAGACCCAGGGATCAAACCTGGGTCTCCGGCACTGAGAATCAGGCTCAGGCAGATTCTGTACTGTCTGAGCCACCAGGGAAGCCCTACAGCGCCCTGAGTTCTGCTAAGATACAGGGGTGATTTATTACCCACAAGGTACATTCGGTCTCTGCTATTGTCTCCATTTTCAGGAGGATGAAACAGAGGCACAGAGAGGTTAAGTGACTTACTTGAGATCCTATAGCAGTGAGTGGGGAGCTGAGTGCACACTGCAGGGCTCTGGCCCAGGGCCCTCTGTTTTAGGCAGGAGAGCTGGTCCTTAGGCAGAATCATCCAGCCCAGCCATTCACTTCAAGAGGCAAAAGGTGGCAGCCATCTGGACCATCTGAAGGCCCCCAGCATGTGTGATGGACCGCAGTCCCACCCCAGCCGCTCAGAGCCCCTCACGCCACAGGCTGATTCCCTCGCACACACGGTCAACCAGCCCGAAACAACCATCACAAATCCATTTCCTGTTTTGACAGCTCAGCCGTCCACCGTGTCACTGCTCTCAAACGGGTCCCTTGCCTGCCAGCCCTGCTGGAGCTTCTGGAGCTTAGCCGCGCTTCTAATCAGGATCCCATGGAACCACAGGGGGCGAGAGCAGGGAATCAATCCCAGGGAAAGCTGCACAGATGGACGGTCTGAAGGGCTGACGTCTAAATGTGCTAAGTGTTCACAGACTCCCTGGGCCTCCAGGGCGTTGAGGCCTTCAGCCTTCAGCTTCTCAGCGTCACTCAGAAAGGTGATAATGGGCATTCTCACTCACTGGAGGCAGCTGCCAGCACCCAGCACCCCACCCCTGCACCAGCGTGGCTAAGCACATGTGTGAGAGATGGACAGACAGAGACAGAAAGTCCTTTTCTGCAAACTCAAGCTCTGCCACCAACTAGCCCGGTGACCCTAAAAGTCACTTACATTTTTGGAACTCCAGTTGTCTCATCTGGAAAATGAAGGGTTTGGATCACATCAGTGTTTTCAAACCCAGAGGGATCCTAGAAATTTCGGGACGTGCTTGGCCTCATTTAAAATCCTGAGCTTGATAAAAAGAGAAGTCCGATCCAGAATTCTATTCCCAAGAGTGTGACAGTCACCACGCCCATCCCCTGAGCCCTGCTGGAGAAAGGACACCATCCAGAGGGCAGGGCAGCATATCGACTTGTCTCACATTTTGCCTCCTGCCAAATGACGGTTCCCTTAACAGTAGCTTCTTCTAACCTGTTCACTGATAGGGCAATCAAGCAACCAGTATTTAGTGCCAACGCGGGCCTAAGCTAGTCCTTGAATTCAAATCCCACAACCTCTCTGAGCTCAGAAAGAATGAAAGTAAAAGTCCCTCAGTCGTGTCTAACTCTTTGCCACTCCATGGACTGTACAGTCCATGGAATCCTCCAGGCCAGAATATTGGAGTGGGTAGCCTTTCCCTTCTCCAGGGGCTCTTCCCAACCCAGGGACTGAACCCAGGTCTCCCACATTGCTGGCAGATTCTTTACCAGCTGAGCCACAAGGGAAGCCCAAGAATACTGGCGTGGGTAGCCTACCCCTTCTCCAGTGGATCTTCCCAACCCAGGAATTAAACTGGGGTCTCCTGCACTGCAGGTGGATTCTTTACCGCCTGAGCCATCAGGGAAGCCCTCCGAGCTCAGAGTACCAGCTAAAAGTCATGGATACTAATGTCTCCTTTGGAGGTAGTGAGAACTAGAGCAATTAGCATATACGGAATTGCCTGACACATCTGTGAAAGTAGTGTTAGTTGCTCTGTCGTGTATGACTCTTTGGACCCTATGGGCTGACTGCAGCCCGCCAGCCTCCTCTGTCCATGGAATTCTCCAGGCAAGAATACTGGAGTGGGTAGTCTGCACTGCGGGCAGATTCTTTACCAACTGAGCCACCAGGGAAGCCTCTGTGAGCCTCAAGAAATGCACATTTCTCTTTCCTAAGAGAATCAAGGCATAGTGTTTGATTGACTGTTCCATGGAGAGTAAAGACAAGGATTCGGGCTCCCAGAATTGTTTGACTTGGCCGCAAAGGAGAGACAAACACTTCGAGTGGCTCTCTGTGTGCTGGAAACAGTGGAAGTAAACATCCACCATGTATCTGGAGAGATGAGCCACTGCTCTTCAAAGCAAGTGAATCTTGGCTCCCTCATGCAAAAATTTTTCTAGAGCTCCTCTTTGGAAACTAATTTTAAAAATGGAGAAATGTTGTTAAAGCGTTATGATTGTTGTTGGTGATTTGATCATCCATTCAGCAAAACCTCGCTGAAGTAAGTGCTTTGTGTCAGTGCTGGAGATACTAGGAAAGGCGATTATGAATTTCTAAGTGTTCATGTTGTTGGAGTTGAGACTCCAGGCTCCCAGTGCAGGGGGCATGGGTTTGATCCCTGGTTGGGGAACTAAGATCCCACATGCCGCCTGGTGTGGCCAAAACACACACACACACACACAAAAAAAAAAAACAAAAACAGAAAAAGTGTTCCTGTTGTGATTTACCATTGATGCTGTGGTGGTGGTTTCATTAATTTTTATAATGATATCCCTGTTCCAAAGCATTCAGTAGCCTGATTTAATTGTTTTGGAGATCGAAAATTATTTGGCGCTAAGCGAGCAACTCAGGAAACATTCAATGGAGAAACAGTTCAGAGTATCTTCATCCCATTTTCTCATAAAGTGCTGTTCCTTATAATTGTATTTTACCTTAGTAACGCCACTGTGGAAAAGAAATGATTGTTCCTATTTTATGGATGAGAAAACTGAGGCTCAGAGAGAATACAAGTCTTATCTGTTGTCACATGGCTGAGCTGCCATTAAAAGCCAGATTCCCTGAAATATAGCCAATATTGTATAATAACTATATATGCAGTCTACCACTTAAAAATTGTGTATGTTGCACACCCGAAACTTCTATAATATCATAAGTCAACTATACCTCAATTTTTAAAAAAATTCCAGATTCCCTGATGCACGTTAGTAAGTGGTTTCTGACTCTCTGCAATGCCATGGACTGTGTAGCCCACCAGCTGTCCATGGAATTTTCCAGGCAAGAATACTCAAGTGGGTTGCCATTTCCTTCCCTAGCAGATCTTCCTGACCCAGGAGTTGAACCTGAGTCTCCTGCTTCACCTGCATTGGCAAGTGGATTATTTACCACTGCGCCACCTGGGAAGCCCAAAGTTAGTAAGAGTGATGCAAAATAACTAGACCCATCCTCTTGTCGTTGCGGAAGGTTTCCTTAACAGCCCCATTCCTCATCCCTCCTTGTGTCTACACCCTTCAATGAGTTCCCTCTGGAAGGTTCTTTCCTTCCAAAGAAAGAATACTGTCTACCCTTTGACTTTGGGTTCAGCCTTGTGACTTGCTCTGGTCAAAGGGAAGTTGGCAGGTACAATGTGACCAGTGGCATGACTGGGGTCCTGTACTGTGGTCATGAGGAGAGCAGGCCTGGATTAGCACACCGCACCCTGGAGGCGGATGAGAGGCACGTGGAGCAGAGCCAAGTGGCCTAGATGATTCTTGCTGAGACCAATGGGCCAGCAGACATATGACCAAACCCAGGGAGGATCAGTCAACCTCCACCTGATCCTTCAGCTAAATACATGCTTAATGTGGTATGTCACTGAAATCCTGGGCTTACTTGTTACACAGCTTTATTGTGGGTAGCTTGTACATCATCTCATCCTATTTTTAGATCACAGTGGTAGCTATAATGCGATGCAGTTCTCTTCAATGTAAGTTTCAGTATGCCAGGGACCCAATCAGGGGCTCAGACAAAAGATGAGTACTGCAGGTCTTCCCAGAGCATCTATCTTATTGGATAAGACATTCAAAGCATTATATCTGTGTTTAAAAATTGTATTTGGTTATAATACACCACAAGATGCAAGGTTTTCATGAATTAACAGAAGACATTAGACCTTGATGACATTTTCCTTATTCGAGGGGTCCACCAAAGACTTCCCTCTACAACCCCTAAGACAACCTCTCTCTGATACGAGTTCTTTGGTGAGAAAATGAAGCACTGATACAATAGGAACTTGGACCGAGAAGCACAAGGATTCCAGAGTTTTCTCGCATGTGGCCTGAGGCAAGTTCCCAGTCCTCTTTCTCCTCATTTATTAAATGGGCCCCGGGCTCCCATACAGGAGTGTGAGGAAAATCAAATAGCATACGGGATTTTCTGTTGCAAGTTTAAGATACGGATGCTTCTTAAGACTGAATAAATAAATAACAGTGACAGCAGCAATAAGAAGTTTCTGTTGGCGCAAACAAGTCTTTGCACCTTCCTCTAGCCATTGCTCTGCTTGGGAAATACAAGTAGCAAGATCCATCTCTTGGAATCCAAGAGAAGCACACATGACTCAGGGGGACCTCTGAAATCACAGCGTGCTCGTGCCAAGACCCTAATGAGGGGCTTCAACACTGGCGCTACTATTATTTATTGTCCAGAAGTGTTTACACAGGCCAGCGGGGGTTGGCTCACTGTCCAGAACCTTCAGGCCGACACGGTCTCTTCCCTGCAAATAAACGAAGCCTTGAAATATTGAGTTTTTATTTGTGCCCTGGGCTTTTTCAAAACTAACATACCCTCCACTGTGTTTTCCTTTCTGTGCTTTAATGCTCTGGTCCTCAGCAGGGGAAAATAATAAATGGAAGAATTTGCAGACCGTGGATTGAAGTCTCGAGACCCTGCGGTATCTCTAAGCCCTCTGGGTTTAGAAGTTAGAGAAGCCAGCTGCCCAAATGAGAAACCCGAGGCTCAAAGCTCCCACTTCCCTTCCTTCCCAAATCCTACTCCCCCTCCCCAGCCTCCACCTGTCTGCCCTGCCTCCAACAGGATGTGCAACCCCCTCTGTGAGTGGTACCTGGATATTTGCCCTCAAGGGAGCCTCCCTACCTGCCCTGCAACCCACCTCCTGACCCCATTGCCTCTGGTGTTGACTGTCTGTGCCAGCCTCATTGCCACTCCCCTCCCAACCTGCCTGCTGTACAACAGATCCCTCTTTCTGAGCCCAAGATCTAGTGGCATTTTTGGTGTTCTCCCATTGCCAGTGGGAGAGGTCCAAGTTCCTTAGTCTAGAATACAAAGGCCTTTCCAACCTGACTCCAGCTCTCCTATTCAGACTCCTTGTTACCCCTCCTTCCCTGGCACAGGACACCCGTATCAAGCCAGTTTGACCACGATTCCCATCCTGAAGTACCTTCTCTTGTCTTTGTCAGGTTTCCCTTTCTCTGTCTGGGAGATTTCCAGTTGGCCACTCCATCCCAAGTCAGCTATGATCACCTTGGGCAAGATTTTTCACTCATCAGCAAAAGTTTACCAAGGCCCTGGGTACAGGGCCGGCTTGATGGTCATGGAACCTGGGAAGTTTCACGGATCCCACACCTGGAAGGACCCACAGCTTGATTTGATGCTCTACTATCGCCATCTTGAAATTCTTCATACTTTTGTCTTTGAACTTGTGCTTCATAAGTGAAATCCCATGGGGCCATAGAGAGTGCCTAGGAGCAGAGGAGATACACACAACCCCGTGTACCTGCCGTTCCTTGCCACGCCATCCACATCTAGCGTTCATGAGGCCCCATGGGCACAGAAGCCCTGTGCGCCCACAATGCGGGAGACTCAAAGCAGGTTCAAGGTAAGCGTGTTACATCTGTGACTGAGTAGCAGAGGGCTCTGACAGCCTCCAGAGGCCATGCTTCTTATTGCAACTGGAACTTGTATCAAGGTCAGAAAGAAGGCAGTGGTATTCTAAGAAGCACTCGTGACCAGGAAATCCTATCAGATCCCTTCTGTCTCCTGTCGCTTCCCTGCCTCGGCCAGCCTCACTCTGAGAGTGATGACGTACAAGAAAAGGAAAGATTGACTGGCCACGGTCCCTTTCCGTTCCTCCTCACTCACCAGTGAGCTGAAGCCTAAGAGCATCGGTGGAATGCATGCACATCAAGAGGTGAAATGAGAAGAAGTGAGTTACTTTGGGGCAGGTTCCCCTGTTCCAGTAAGAATGAACCACGTGTGCACATCTGAGCTACGAGCATGGAGTTCCTGACATTCTGCGTGAGAGTTAAATGCTCTTAGATTTGCCCTGAAAACTGGCATCACACAATTTAAAGATAAATGATGAAAGTCATGCTAATAATTTTTCTTTAGACTGCTGTTATATGGTGAAATTGTTAAAACACCATGAGAGTTCAAGAAAGAGTCTACAAGAGAAGCTTTATATTTTTGTGACTTTGATGGCATTTTCCCCTGTTTTTGATAAAGGGGCCTCTCATTTGTGTTTTGCATCCAGCTGGCCTTGCCCAGGACCAGCAGGTGTCCCCCGCCCTCAGGGACCTGAGGACCCAGAGCAAAGACAGGTGAGACAGGTGTTACAAACCCAGATCTGAACTCGCAGCTCCATATCCATCCCCTTCCCAGCACCTGGGTCACCTTGTGGTCACTGTTTATCATCCTTCCACCCTCTAGACTGTGGAGCCTTGAGACCCAGGCCCTGGTACCCAAGATCCCTCAGTGAGTGCCTCCTGAATGAACAGATGACCTCTGACTTGGTACCCTCTTTGTTCGCATCAATAATTGACCCCCATTCAATGGAGACATATTTTTAGAGACGCTTGTTTTGAATTTAATCTCTCTTGGCTACTCTTTTTAAAAGGAATATGCACACACACACACACACACTGCAATTGCTTTTTGTTGAAACTATGAGGACACAAAGATTAACCAGAGGTGAAATGTGCTTGGGCCCCCCAGGGCTCTCACAGGAGCTGATGTCTTCCATGGATTTCCATTATTAGATCCCGTACCAGAAATCCAAGGGCTTGTCTCATTGCCAAATCCCAGAACCTTAGCAACATAAGGGTCAACCCTCTCCAATATAACTACTCCCAGGTAGTCACATGTCACTTCAGTCGCCTAAGCATGTGTCTGCCTTGTGCAATTCATCAAAGGATGTAAAACAAAGAGTATCAAGCTAGAGTAACTCAAGCTACCATCAAGCTAGAGTTTGCTCCTGTACCCCGCTTCCCCACAGCAGGGCTTGGTGGGCATGTGATTTGTTGGAAATGTACCACGGACCCAGAGACCCACTGGCCCTTGTTGCCTCATGCTGAGGGTGGGTAGCCAGACTGATCACGTCCAAGTCCAGCTTTTGGCTGTTGGGTGGACCGGTTAAGGGTACATGCTTCAGAGCTAGACAGATAAGGTTCTAATCCCATCAGTCCTGCTACTTTCTGCGACTTTGGGTAATTCACTTATTGCTTCTAAGACTCAGCCTATCTGTAAAATGCAGGGCAATGGGGGTACCTTGTGGGATTTTACAGAAGGATTTTATATAATGTATATTTAAATTTTTTACATAATGTTTATTTTCTAATCGGCAGTTCTGGCAGTGATGGTTATCCTTATTTTTATCCATACTCTAGACACACACAGAAATCTTAAGGCAGCCACAATGAGGAAATATTTATAGCTTTCAAGGTCGTAAGAGCTTTCATCTGTACAACTTCGCCCCAAGATGTTTTTCATGGACTAGCATGAGTGACTCACAGGAGAGAAATACAGCAAAGGACAGACGGCTGGACAAGCATCAGTGACCTGAACAGAGGCCAGGTCTCTCCGTGTTTCCACTGAAGGCAGAGTTGCTCCCCACTTCCCAGGCTCCTTCACCACCCTCTCATTGCCCCACTCTCGGTGCCCTCATATCCTGGGGACTGTGTCTTCACGTGTTCATTCACCAAACGCTGACTGAGGGCATACTCTGTGGCTAGAACCGTGCTGTCCACCGTGGGTCTGGTGGGGAATAAGAAAGAGGTCCCTGCTCTCATGGAGCTTGTGGTCTGGTGGAGGAAAGCAGCCCCTAACCAGACACATACCAAACTCACATTTCATTACATACTGTGGTCAGCATTCTGAAGCGACTGCATAGAGAGGGAGGTGAGAGGCAGGAGAAGGAAAGGCCCTCCTGAAAAGGGAGTTGAGATTTATTAGAGATGGAATTAGAAGGAGCTGGCCAGGCGAAAAAGCATGAGAAGAGCTTCCATGTCAGAGGAAGCAGCACGTGCAAAGGCCCTGGGACAGGAGTGAGTTCCATGAGTGTGGCTGGACTACAGCAAGCAAGGCAGAGATGGCACAAAGGAGCTCACGTTCACTGAGCACTTAGCACCTTCTAAGGGTTCCAGATGTACTGACTCACTTAATCCTCACGTCGGTCACTTGAGAGAGCTATTATTGTTTTTTTAATCATCATTTTTCAGGAAGAGAAGCTGAGATCCAGAGAAGTTAGGTGGCTAGCTCATGGCCCCGAGATAATCAGTCATTGAACCTGGATTCAGTCTCAGGCAGTTTTGCTCCAAAGCCCTGCTTGACCCACTGGGCTGCCTTCCACAGAGGAGGCTGCAGAAGCAGCCAGAGGACCCTGGAGGCCAGGTTATAGAGTCAGTTTTCCTTTAAACTGCTCTTGTCTTCGTTCCTTAGATTTGAATCCTAATTCTCCTACCGGCTAAATGGCTGGCCCAAGACAAATTCCTCAGCCAGCCTTTATTTCACTGCACATCTATCTATTGCATACCTACTATGTGCCAGGCATGGTGCCGAGGCGGGAGAAGAGACAATGGGGAGCAAAAGCAAGGGTGGACCTACCATCAGATACTCAGTCTACTTGAAGTAAGAGGCTAATCGAATAGTCAGACGGAGACGAGGGCTCTGGGGACAGAAGCACGATCCTGGGAGAAGCTGTAATGAGGGTCCAGTCTGGACCAGGACTCAGGAATGCTTTCCCTAAGGAATCCACATGTGAGCTGAGTCTGGAAGGATAAGTAGGAAATATCCCGATGAAGCAGGAGGGTGAAATAGAAATCGGGCTGCCTGATAACAGAACACCCAGTTACATTTGAATTTCACATAAACAACAAATAATGTTTAGTATAAGTATGTTCCAAGCACACAAATGGTGCTCAGTGAAGTTCAGATGATACCAGGCTACCTTCTCCTATTCCTCCTCTTCTTCCTCTCCACCATCATCATCTCCTTCTCCTTTTCGACTGCCTCCAACCAATTCTAGATCCCATTACCAGCCCCTTGCTGTCTAACTTCTGTCACTTCCCCCTAACTGCCTTCATTTTGGAGTGGCTGCAGTTATCAGTCCTTCAATTACTGGGACTAAGTGACTGAGAATTAAATCTGGAGATCCTACACATCTGGGTCTCGTGACCATCTTTAAGATTCTAACATCATGACTTCAAATAACATCGCTCTGTTCATACTTAATGGTTCTAAAAAAAAAAAAAGAAAGAAAGGAAAAGAATAGAGTGGCAAGATTCTGATCATTATCTTTTCTCTGATCAAAAAAACCCTAGAAGTGAATATTTTGTTTGGTGTCCGCTAAAGATATTCCACGACAATGTTCTTGCTAGTAAGTGTGATATTATACTCTAGCAAGAAATAGCTGCTACAGAAAGGGGGCTTCCCTGGTGGCTCAGATGGTAAAGAATCCGCCTGCAAAGCAAGAGACTCAGGTTTGATCCCTGGGTTGGGAAGATTCCCTGGAGAAGTGAATGGCAGCCCGCTCCGGTATTCTTGCCTGGAGAATTCCTTGGACAGCCCAGCCTGATGGGCTACAGTCCATGGGGTCTCAAAGAGTCTGACATGACTGAACACCTAACACTTTCTTTCACAAGCAGTCATTTACTACAGCAGAGGCTCCAAGAGAAGCATTTCTTTCTCTTACATACATGAGCTAGCCAGGCAGCCACTGTGCTGCAGATACCCACCCTCAGTTCAGTTCAGTTCAGTCACTCAGTCGCGTCTGACTCTTTGCGACCCCATGGACTACAGCACACCAGGCCTCCCTGTCCATCACCAATTCCTGGAGCCTGCTCAAACTCATGTCCATCAAATCAGTGATGCCATCCAACCATCTCACCCTCTGTCATCCCCTTCTCCTCCCACCTTCAATCTTGCCTAGCATCAGGGTCTTTTCCAGTGAGTCAATTATTTGCATCAGGTGGCCAAAGGATTGGAGTTTCAGCTTCAGCATAAGTCCTTCCAATGAATATTCAGGACAGATTTCCTTTAGGATTGACTGGTTGGCTCTCCTTGCAGTCCAAGGGACTCTAAAGAGTCTTCTCCAACACCACAGTAAGAATCAATTCTTCGGTGCTCAGATACCCCAGCTTGTTGTTATATTATCTTTAAGGTGTTGTTTAATTGTCTGCCTCTGATCATTCCAACATCTGATGTCTTTGTAGGTCTATATCTACTGTCTGTTACTTCTGTGGATTATTCCTCAGGGAGTCCTGTTTCCTTGTTTTGTTATATGAAGTAAATAAATGAGCAAATGCTTCTGCTGAGTCCACCAGCACTCTGTTTATATACAAACCAATGGGAAGTGAAGAAAAGATGGGGAAGAGGGTACAGCCCTGCCCTGAAGGGCACAACACAGAGCTTATGCCAATCACACTCATATCTTTGGAGCCGAACTTAGCCAAGTAGTCACAGCTAGAGGCAAATGCTGAGAAAAATAATCCTTTCTTTGGGAGTGGGCATGGTTCAGCCAAAATGTCAGGCTTCTCTTACCATAGAAAGAGAGGAGAATGAATGTCGGAATACACCAACCATCTGCCAAGAGCCTAGACTCAGAAGTCACTCAAAAAAAACCAACTCAGCTGGCACATTCTTCCACTTGGGCTCTGATCTAGCTACAAAGAATGAGGATACAGGGGCCTGGAATCAGGGTGGCTAGGAAGACCAAGATGCTGGGGAGTAGCAAAAACACAGAAACAAATCTTAGGCTAATGAGGACAAGCAGCTAAATGTGATGGCTCATGCCAGCTACAATGAAAGAGCAAGTTTTCCACTGCAGTTGCTCATAAATTCAAAACAGCTTCCATGAGGGAGAAACAGCTTGAAAAACTTCTGTGAATATAAATATATTTGCAGAAGATATGAATGCACACACACACACGCGTACATGTGCGCGTGCGCGCGCACACACACACACATACACACACATATGAGAGAGAGAGAGATTTGAGAGAGAGAGACCAGCTCAGCCCAGCCCTGGAAGAACATCAGAGTTAGATTATGTCACATAATGAAGGACAACAGTTGATGCTAATGAGAAAAGTTTCCACATTGTACTTGTATGTTTGGAGTTCTTTTAAAACCGGTCCTTATTTTATGTCTGTATTTATGTCTGCCAATTATTGAGTCGTTGAACGTTTGTGTTGCTGCTTAAATGAAAGCAAACCCATGTGTGATCTTGCTTCTCATTCACGCTGTGAAGTCTTAGTGCGTTGTGTTCTCTACCAGACAGGGCTCCAGGCCGGGCAAGGAGGCAGCTGTTGCAAAGACTTTCTCCTCCAAAATGTGCCACAGCCCCTGGAAGGATGTAACCATTTGACCTACCTACCCTTTCACAGCAGCAGCACCACAGGGCTAAAGGCATTCTGGAATCGTCTGCCAGAATGTAGAGGTAAGCTGATAGAAAAAGAGACTCTGGGGAAATACAGTCTTGGGTTCAAGCTTGTTCTCCCCAGCATCTCACTGCAGGGCTTCCGGTACCAGCTTCCTCTTGATGTGAGGATCGCCTGAGGCCTGGCAGCCAGCAGCTGGCATCATGTAGACAGGAGAGCAATGGGCTTGAGGACTAACCAGGTGGACCCGGCTTTAATCTTGGCTCTGACTCCTCTGGGGTGACCAACTGTCCTGGTGTACCTAGAGCTGAAGGTTTCCAGGGAGATGGAAATCTTCGTGCTGAAACCAGGACCAACCTGGGGCCAGCTGGGAAAGTCTATCACCTTCCTACCAGACAGGTCACCCTGGGTAAGGGACACAGACCCCTCTGAGCCTCAATTTCCTTGCATATAAAAATGGGAGTCATGGTGTCTGCCTCCCGGGGAGCTGCAGGGAATCAAAAGTGTGCCTTGTGAAGAGTAACTATCATCATTGTTATTGTTCATCCCTCCAACCTAAATTTCCAATACTTTGGCCACCTAATGTGAAGAGCTGACTCATTGGAAAAGACCCTGATGCTGGGAAAGACTGAGGGCAAGAGAAGGGGATGGGAGAGGATGAGATGGCTGGCTGGCATCGCTGACTCAATGAGTTTGAGCAAACTCTGGGAGACAGTGAAGGACAAAGAAAACCAGCGTGCTTCCGTGGGGTCACAAAGAGTCGGCCGCAACTGAGTGACTGAACGACAACCCCTCCAACACTACCCACCGCTGGACTGGGCATGGGGGCGGGGCCAGTGTGTCTTTCCGGACCTGGCCAGGCGCCACCCCTCCTGGTGCTTTCGGGGTCTCAGGGGTCTGAGGCCAGAGAAAGAGCTGCTTCCGTGAAAGCAAGCATTGCATGCTGGGAGGGAGCATAGATGTTTTGTGAATAAACATATTTGCCCTTGGGGAAAAAAAAGAGTATTCATTTCTCCCTTCCTGGGCTCCTATTTTATCACGTCCAAGGTCCTCAGTTTACCAGGAGGGCTTGGATAGCTCTGCCAGCCCATTTTAAAGCAACCGAAGTGAAGAGCTTTCTCTCTGAGGCATTGTTTCTCCAGGGAGGGGTCAGGGAAGACCCATAGTTCCTGGGGTACCCCAAATCCTGGACCTGAGCCCTCCTGTCCTTCCCACAGGGCTGAGGCTTCAGGTCGCTTATAAACGTTCCCTCCAGCCATTGTTAGAGCCATTGCTGGACTCCACGGCTCCAGGACAGTACACCATGTGTGACCTTGTCTAACCTCACTCTGATTGCACTCAAAAGTCCTGCCTGAAAGTAACTACCAAGAAAGAAAAAGGTCAGCTACAGGCTGGTGTTTCTTTGTTAAAGGAAAACAAAATTCACCATTCATTCCAAGTGAAATTGCTTCATAACCCAGTGATTTCATCCAGCCTCCCAGGCTCCCAGAAGGAGCTGGAAAATCCTTAGGACACGGCTAAGTGCAGCATGCCAGTCCTGCACCAAAGAGGTTCAAATGTGCGGGAATGTGGAAGCTTCTCCAACCTTCTCGGTTCCATCACAAATGACCACTTTCCAGGCCCAGCCCTCCAGACCTTAGAAAGGGAAATGTGCACGTTGATTGCAAATTAGATCCGTTTGTGGAGACAGAGAGGGTGGTTCTATCGGAAAAATGCCAGAGCATTCTTTTTCCTTTCCTTCTTAAAGGAATGCATATTGGTTCTATGGGAAGCTTATCTTGGAGCTAAACCTGTGCTCTGGGTCCCCTGCTGAAGGAAGTTTTAGATGCTGAGCTATCAGACTCCAGCCATCTTCTAGAAGTTACGAGAAGGTGCCCCACCACCCGGGACCACCTGAACCATGACTAGATGGCGGCTCCTGCCCCAGGAGCGATTCCAGGCTCAGAACAAGCAGAGGTTTTCAGGAGACTGTCTTCCTGAGTCTCTCCCAGGTTCCAGCCTCCTCTTCCTGTGTCTCATGGACCATTAAGGTGTCCCAGGTCCATGACTAAACCAATCACATGCAAGGGCCCTGGGGCACCGTCATTGATTTAGATCCACCAAGACCACAGCCCTGGGGCTAGGCTGGAGGCAGTCCCCTTCGAAACCATGACCACAGGGGAAGGTTCTGCTGGGGACAGAGGAAGTAGGGGGATAGATGGTGATGAGAGCAAACAGCTCTCAGATGTTCACTGAGGCCGGACACCGTTTGCTCCTCCAGTACCTATCACCCTCAGCCACACAGCCCATGAGGTCACAGTCAGCACCTGGCCTGCACACCCTTGGCTGGCCTTGGAGTCCCCTGCATCTCTGCCTAAGGGTGTTCTCTGGTCACGTGGGCCATCTGTGGCCCACACACAAGCAGACAGAGGGTTCTGGGGCTTTAACACCCCAAGAGCAGCCCACAGCTTGTGGACAGACACCCTAGGTTCCTGGCCCCCTTCCTGGGTGTGTTCTGAACTCTCTCTCAAAGCTTTTGGGGGGCCCACTCCCTCTTTTCCCTGGTACCTCAGACGGTAAAGCGTCTGCCTACAATGTGGGAGACCCAGGTTCAATCCCTGTGTCGGGAAGATCCCCTGGAGAAGGAAATGGCAACCCACTCCAGTATTCTTGCCTGGAAAATCCCATGGACTGAGGATCCTGGTGGGCTACAGTCCTTGGCCTTGCAAAGAGCCAGACACGACTGAGTGACTTCACTTTCACCCCCTCTTTTACCCCTTTCCCTATCCTTCCCAGGTCATCACCAAATATTGGATTGACCAAAAAGTTCATTTGGGTTTTTCTGTAAGATCTTATAGAAAAACACAAAGTTTTTTGGCCAACCCAATAAATTACTGAGGGCTTCCCTGTTGGTTCAGTGGGTAAAGAATCTACCTGCAATGCAGGAGACACAAGAGATGCAGGTTTCATGCCTGGGTGGGGAAGATCCCTTGGAGCAGGAAATATTTGAATCTATGTGTTGTGGAGAAGGAGACAGCAACCCAGTCCAGTACTCTTGCATGGAGAATCCCATGGACAGAAGAGCCTGATGGGCTACAGTCCACAGGGTCACAAAGAATCAGACTCAGACTGAGCGACTAAGCACACGTGCAATCCAAGTGTTGAGAGTCTGCTTTAGAGGAGCCCAGTGTAATTACTGGACAAATTTACTGTCCCCATTTTATGGGTGGGGCAGCCAGGTTTGGGTGCCACCAGGCCTGGGGATCTACCTTGATTGCAGAGGTGCTAAGTAGAGTGGAAATGACTGTCACCATGTGGCCTCTTCACTGCATCATATCAGGAAAGGTTGCCCACCTTAGCCATTCCTTCTTAGCACCATGAACTGACTGGGGGACTTGTCACAGGTTAGTGCTGCCACAGCTAAGTAACCACAGCAAAGAGATAGTATCCTTTGCATGAAAGATCACAATCCATTACAGACCATGAAGCCCATGCCCACCCCGTCTCTTCTGAGCCCCACACCACTATGAGATGGGCAGGGATATTTCTCTCCTAACGTCCTGTCCCTGAAGATATAGAGACAGTGGGGTTTCTCCAAGGCTACGCATCTAAGAAGTGGCAGAGCTGGGACTGGAACACAAGTCCCCATCTTCATCGTAATAACCTTCTAAATGGCACGAGCGTGAGAGCCCATCACAATGAGAATCAATTCCGGAGGAAATTCTACCAGGAATAGACAGCCCCACCCATGAAGACTCAACAGTGATGAATGACTTTCACAACCTTGAGTCAGTTTCAGGGAAAGTGTCCTCTTTCAACCAGCCAAGTCAGAAGGAGCAGCCCATCTGCCAAGGGAAGCCAGGCCAGGTCAGATTCCAGAACACGCTTGGAAAACTGGAAGGCCACAGTCTCAGTTAGCATGGCACATGAGCTGGACGGAGTCTCAGCCCCACGGTGGGTCCTGGGCCAGCATTCTGTGGCTGCACCCTTTGGGAAGAACTTTGCACTGAGCCTGAAGGGACCATCCTCTCCGCCCCACACCCTCCCCAAAAAAGGTACAGTGCTGTCAAGAAGAAACAGGATGTGCAGGCTTCTGGAAGGCTGGAGCTGTCAAGGCCCTTGAAATCAGCCCAGGCCAGGGGCCAAGACTCTTATTCATAGATGAGGGAAATGGAGGCCCAGAGAGTGTGAGGGAGTCACCAAAGGGCCCATCTCTCCACGAGTCAGAGAAGTTCAGGGCTCAGATCCACATGTCCTGGCTCCCAGCCCCCTGCCTCTCCTCTGCTACTCATTTTACACTTAAGAGGAAAACAGTTATTTCTCACACTTGAGCTATTTGGTCTTCACAGCCTCCCTAAGAGGATGGCAGAGAAGGGGCTATCTCTCTGTTTCCTAGGAGGGGAAGTTGAAGTCCAGAGTCACTGCCGAGGTCACCCAGCGACCATTAGGACCCCCATGGCAACAAAGGATGCAGGAATGGTTGGCAGACAAAGATGAGATGGAAGTGGAGGCTGGCCAGGCATGGGTTCCTAATCTACACTGATCTAGGGGTGAGAGTCGCAGAAGCCTGACTTGTAGAGTCCCAAGGGCCTTCCGTCTTTCAGGAAGAAGATGACTTGGACAAATCAGCCACATAGTGCTCAGGTTTAGGGGAACCCACTCCGTCTCCATCTCCGCGTGTCATGGAGTAACTTAAAAAAAAAAAAAATTAGCCCTGAAGAATCTTAGGAAATGTTCATCAGCACCTCCTCCAATATCCCCTGTCAACCTCAGTCTCACACCTCCCTACAAAGGCACACTCAACATGGACTCAAGGAGAAAAACTGGCAAAAGATTTCGCCAGTTGGAACCTCACGGTGACTTTCTTGGGACCCTTTCCCATTGCATCTCTCTCTTCGTTCACCACGACAATCTGCGTAAGACGCTGGAGCAGAAGTTCGATGTTCTCTGATGGTCTAAGGTTTTCAGCTGCTGGCTGAGCAGGGCTGGATTCGGGTCTTCTCAGAGCCTGGGGTCTTCGGACAGAAAGTGAGGCCTGATAGAATCTGGGCGAAAAACTGGGGGTAGAAGCTCTGTTCTCCTAACTGGGAGGCCAGCATTGCCTCATCTCCTTCATTTAGTCTCCCAAAAAGAGTTAGAGAACACCCCCTACAGGCCTGCCCTGGTGGTGCAGGGATTCTTTGTGTTCCCAGCGGTCACAGCCAGGGAGGGAACCAGAGGTGGGTGTGGAGAGTGGAGATGGGGGCCCTGGTGGGGGGGGGGGTACACATTCCTGTCTCCACGGGGCGCAGGAGAGGCTCAGCTAAGAACGCTTGATGGGCAGGTGAGGTGGTCAGGGAAGGCTTCTCAGAGGAGGTGATTCGAGCTGAGACTTGGCCTGGGTTGACGAGAGGCCAAAATCTCATCCTGTCACCCCCTGCCACGAGAAGAAGATGAGGAGTCAGCCAGCTGAAGAAGGTGGAAGTGCATTTGAAGGGAACAAGGTCAACAAAAGCACGGAGGTGTGCTTGATGGGAAGTGCCCATGTCTGTTCCAGAGCCTGGAATAGTCTAGAGTTCTAGGGCTAGAATATTCTAGAGTTGTAGTACCTGGAATGTGCTAGAGTTCTAGGGCTAGCATGTTCTAGAATTGTAAGCCCTGGAATATTCTAGAGATCTAGGACCTAGGATGTTTTAGAGTTGTAGGCCCTGGAATGATCTAGAGTTCTAGGGCTAGAATGTTCTAGAATTGTAAGCCCTGGAATATTCTAGTGTTCTAAGACCTAGGATGTTTTAGAGTTGTAGGCCTTGGAATGTTCTAGAGTTTTAGGGCTAGGGTGTTCTAGAGTTGTAAGCCCTGGAATGTTCTAGAGTTCTAAGGTCTGGAATGACCTTGAGTTCTAGACCTAGGATGTTCTAGAGTTCTAGGGCTAGGCTGTTGGAGAAAGTATGGAGAGAGGGGCTAGAGGGGGTGCTAGGGACCAGGTGGGGTCTTCTGAGGACCTCACATGTCCTCACACTGGGGCCAGTGGGAAGGAGGGAGCAGAGGAGGAGTGCAGAGGGAGGGCATGGATGGACAGACGGAGGCACAGGGAGCCCCCGGAGGACAGAGCGGCCTGTGTGCTGCTCTAGGCCTGTCCACGCCTGCTCTCTCTCACTAGTCCTCCCACGGGCCCGGGATGTGGGTCCTGCTGTTGTCCCCCCCATTTTGTAGATGGGGCATGGGAACTGGAGAAAGAAGTCTATTCATGTGATCCAGAGCCCACCACCTGGAGACAGACCTGATGCCCTGAAGGCTCCCCTCTCAGTCTGACCCTGCCCTGCAGCCCAGCTTCATCCTGGCCCTGAACAAACACATTCCTCACTTGCTTCCCAAAGTCCCATCAGCATCTGACAACAACAATGAGAAAAAGGCCCAGAGGATCTGATGCAGGCTGCGAGAGGTGCCAAGTTCTTAATGTTACCCAGCTGTGCAGAGGGGTTGGCCCGGGCAACCAGAGGCACCATGATTCAGATGGGCTGGACAGGGGCGAGTGAGTCAGGGCCCCAGCACCCAAGCAGCCCATCTGACCGTCAACCCCCTTGCAGGGAAGGAGCTAAGCTTCTGGACGCCTGGCCCACAGCAGGTGCCAGGACACAGGCTGGGTGGCCGCCACCTCTGCCATGTTCTCAGTGCCTTTTATACTCCCCACACACTCCCTTTGCTTTGGGCACTGGTTCTTTCTGCCCTCTGAGCGCTTCCCATCCTAGGTGCTGTCCACGGGTCTTCTCTGGACAGCTCTGATTGGCAACTGTCATGCACAACTTGATTCAGGAACTCAACATTGCTTTCGATGAGTTAAACCCTGGTGAAGCTGCCCAGGGAGTTGGATTCTCAATGATGTCCATCTCTCAGGAATTCTGGGTCACCAGGGCCATCCTTTTTAGCCAGACGGGATCCCTGGAGCCTCCAAGGTACTCAGATGAAGGGAGAAGAACATCAGAGCCCCCACACAGAGCCTTTCCTTCAGTTCCACCAGTTTTCTGGCCCCAGGGTGTTTGCACTTCATTTGCCTGGGTTCCCCTGAGCACAGGGAGCAGACAGAGGTGCACCAGGGCAGAGAGAGGCATACTGCCAGTCCAGACACTAGACTGGAGATGGCCTCTGCTCAGTTCCAAAGAATCCCTTAGTCGATCTGAGCTCCAGGGCACAAATTTTGCAGGGCCTTGCCCACAGGCCCCAGCCTGGCAGCTCAGAGGCACAGGGAAGCATGTGGGGATGGGGGTAGCAAGAGCCCAGAACACCTGAGAATGAAGAGTCTGACTCTTAGCAGTTTGCTCCCTAGGGGGAGGGACCAGGGAAGGGTGGGTGTGGAAGCAGGTGGGGCTACAATAGCAACAGGAGTTAGAAACAGGAAGTAGGAAGTCTCTGTTGCAGAGGTGGAAGCAGAGGGCGTCTAAAGCAGAGGACAGGGTGGGTGGCATGTCGGGGCTACAGACCCAGATCCAAGGTAGCAACCGGAGAGACCCCATTGTGTTGGCCCATCCCTGCTTCTCCCCTTTCCTGACACAGCCCAGTCACGGGGGTGGACGTGGAATGACCTGTCGAGTGCTTGATCTCCTCGACCCAAGTGACATGTCCAAGTGGGAGCTCTGGATACAGCTGAGCTGACCTTAGTCCTTCTCCAGAATTTATCAGGTGGGAGTGGGAGAGGAGATCGTTTTTGCTCTCGGATCTCAGGGCCCAGGGCCGTGTCTCCCCCAGTGACCACAGTGGAAGAAAACAGACATACAAGGGACCCAAAAATAGCCCCCAGAGAGAAATGGATAACCCAAGGCTAAGAAAGAGAGGCCTGGGGTTTCTATGTGTCTGTCCCTTCCACAGTCCCATCTCAGCTCTTCCTATAACTCGTACCTGGAGCCAGCAATGTTCCTCTGGCTCTTAATTAAATGGACTAAGTTCGGTTTCTGGCACCGGCAACCAAAACACAGTCTCACACATGACACCCAGCCAGGATCCAGTTCCCAAAAGGACGTGACCTTGTGGGTCTCCCCTGAGGCACCTCCAGGACTGGAGCCAAATGCCAGTCCAGCACGGACTCATACATGGTAATCTGCCTATCTGATAGTCTTTCTCTGCCTTCACCACCCCAAGATGGTACGCTTAGAGAGCAGAGTCCAACCTATTGGAGGGGGAATGTTTGTTGCATTTATTAACTATTACATGTGGCCCATGTTGGCCCAAGCCAGTAGGGAACATGTCTTCAGGGATTCCAGAAGGTGGAAGTGACCAGGATCAGGGGGCTGGCAGCCTCTGGTTCAGTTCTGAGTAAATGTGAGGCCAGAGGGAAAGGCAGGACTGACAGCAAGAGGCAGGACCCGTGAGGACAGGTGAGAACACGAGGGGCAGCCCTTCCCCACTCGCAACAAGAGGCGAATACACGACGTGTGTTGATTCATTTAGCAAACACTCTTCAGAACCTACTAAATGCAGCGACTCTTGTGGGCACCAGGGTTACAGTATTGAATGAGACATGTATGTCCTGCCCTGATAAAATTTATGTTATGAAGAGAAGGAGGCAGACAGCAAAAAATATAAGCAAATAAACGTATCCTTATGGCAGAAACTAATGCAACGTTGCAAAGCAACTATACGCAATAAAGATTAATTAAGAAAAAATACTTATCTTGTGGCAAATGGTGACAAGGGCTTTGAAGGTGAAGCTGCACAGGAGGTGGGGTGTAGATGGGGGTTCAGGTTGGCCCTCTGAGCAAAGACATGACTGAAGAGAGAAGGGGAGGTGTGCCTACAGCCTTTCCCCAACCTGGCCAGGTAAGACATCCTGTCCCCACAAGACAGATACAGGAAATGATGGCCAGGGGTTTCTGAGGACAGCCCAATCCTGCAGCTTCTTTTTTAGAAAATATGTCTGTTTATTTATAGGCTGTCCTGGGTCTTCATTGCTGCACAGGCTTTTCTCTAGTTGCAGCGCTCAGGCTTCTCACCGCGATGACCTCTCGTTGCAGAGCACAGGTTCTAGGGCAAGTGGGCTTCAGAAGTTGTAACTCCCCAGCTCTAGAGCACAGGTTCAGTAGCGGTGGCACACAGGCTTAGTTGCTCCGCGGCACGTGGGATCTCCCCGGATCAGGGCTCAAACCCATGTTCCCTACATCATCAGGCAGATTCTTTACCACTGAGCCACCAGGGAAGTCCCTCCTACAGCTTCTGTGGATGGAAGTAAAATTCAAACCCAAGCCTGCTCGATTTCAAAGTATACGTTCCTTCAAAGCAAATCTCCAGCCCTTACAGGTACAGGCCTGGGGACCAGGTTCACAGAGAAGGAGCAAGTGATAGCTCTGTGGGCAAGCATGTGCTGAGCAATCAGCAGGAGCCTGAAGGGGTCCCATCGTGCATGAGCAGAGGGAGCCTCCGTTTCATCGGGCGGCATCCAGCTCACCACCGGCCCCCATCCCTCTGTTGATGATGAAGCTTTTGGTCAGGAATCACACATCAAAAGTGTTGGGAGGCCTGGCTCTCCAGGGACTCAGAGCCTGTGATGGGCAAGAGAGCAACTTTTCCCTGCCCCGCCCGCAGGACTCCACATAGAAGGTGTTAGGTGTTGTTTCATCTTGAACCAAAAATGGGGAAAAGGTCAGTTTCAGAGCTGAGTAAGGGTATCTCAGACTCGGACAAGAAGACCTATCCGAGCAGTCAGGGAGATTTTGGAATGTCGTGGCCAACAGCACCAGCCCTGCCTCTGCAGATAGCAGATTCCGGGTTGGAGCTGAGATCATTGATGGAAGCCACCGGATGCCTGGGTTGAGAAGGCCTGGTGTGAATAGACAGTGCACACAGCCTCACACCCCAGAGACAGGCGGGGGCAGAGGCATCTGAAGCTGGGAAGTGTTGTCCCAGCTTCTCTGTGGATCTGGGTGCAGCTTCCTGTGGCCTGTGTCATTCAGTGAATGGACTTGGGTCAGAGATGCGGCCAACTTGGTGACACCGGAAAGCTGAAATTGGCAACTCCTCCCCGGTTCGACCCCTGGGTTGGGAAGATCCCCTGGAGGAGGAAGTGGCAACTCAGTCTAGTATGATTGCCTGGGAAATCCCACTGCCTAGTGGGCTACAGTCCACAGGGTCGCTAAGAGTCAGACACGACTGAGCGACTAAAAAAACAACAATGATGCCACATCCAGTGAAGCCAGTTATTGGGGAGACACTGGCAGTAAAACCCCAATAGGACAGGTTGGGAGTCAAATTCCAGCATGGTCTCAGACCCTACTGCACGGTCATTGACAAATCATCTCTGAGCCCTCTCCTTTCTTCCAGAAACAGGGTGATCTTGAAGGCTATTGGCAGGATTATCCTAGAGCTCATGAGGGACACCAGGAGTGAAGGAAGGGATCTTCATTGTTAAACACACGGAAACAGAGCCCAGATTCTGGCAGATGTCCCTGCAGACTCGGGAGTCTGGCATCTCCTTCAGCTGGATGCCTGGGACATGCTGACCTGATGTGAAACATGATTCCCTGAGCTCAGAGCAGGGTGAGTCTTGCAGGGGCACAGCCCATAGAGTCCCAGGCCTGGGTGGGACAGCATCGCGTGCCTTGAAAGAACACTCATCTAGGGCAGCACCTTCATACCAGTCCTGGCTCCAGTGACCTTGGGGAAGTCACTTCTTGCTGACTCTAGTTCCCCCACCTTTTCCCTGCCCACATGACAGACTCTAAGCCCCAGGGAGTATGATCAGGGGCACAGAGGACCCAGGGCATAAGACAAGGGAACAGGGCTGGCAAGCACACCACCCTTAGGTAATGATCTGGTCCCGCCTCTACCAGCCAAGCAGACATGTGGGACCAATGGTTCCAATGCTCTTTTAAAAGAAGCCTGAAATTCAGATTTTTATGTGATGGCTCCAAATATTAAGTATTGGCAACTAAATATGTTGTTTGTTTGTTTGTTTTCTCTAGACTAGGCATAACACCATTTGATCCAAACATAGAATCCCCGACTCAATGGACATGAGTTTGAGCAAACGCTGGGAGATGGTGAAGGACAGGGAAGCCTGGTGCGCTGCAGTCCATGGGGTCACAAAGAGTTGAACACGACTTAGTGACCGAACAATGACAACGAGGGCATGTCTTTGGGGTTGACCCATAGGCTGCATCATTCAGGGACCTATGCACCCTGGCTTCTAGCTGGGGCCAGCCAGCGGTGGGCTCTGGGAGGTGTTGGTTGGGGTGGGAGAAAGGGAGAGGAGTTGTTTTTCTGATGACCAGGTTGTAAATTCAAACATCTCCAGGAAAGAAGTAAGCTCCAGCAGTGGCTGACACCAAGGCAGCCCCTAGTCCAAGGCCCAGGTGTCCTCCCCTCGTCTCTTCAGAACAGGAGGCAATGGTTGCCCACATTACTCTTGCCCCAAGACTGCATCGCTGCCAGTGTCTGCATTTCTGTACACAGTGCTTCATGAAAACTCATCTGAGCGGACTGATTTTAGTGGACTTCTGCTTCCTGCAGAACCCTAGCTACACATGAGGTTACATTCATTTATTAAAAAGTCTTACAAGCGGCCAAAGGAAAGAGGAAAATATTGTTGTTTATTAGCTAAGTCATGTCCGACTCTTTGTGACCCCATGGACTGTAGCCCACCAGGTTCTTCTGTCCACGAGATTCTCCAGGCAAGAATACTGGTGTGGGCTGCTGTTTCCTTCTTTAGGGGATCTTCCTGACTCAGGGATCAAACCCATGTGTCCTACACTGGCAGGTAGATTCTTTATGACTGAGCCACCAGGGAAGCCCAAAGAGGAAGCATGAGAGTGTTAGTCACTCAGTCATGTGTGACTCTTTGCGATCCCGTGGACTATAGCCTCTGTCCATGGGATTCTCCAGGCCAGAATACTGGAGTGGGTTGCCATTCCCTTCTCCAAGGGATTTTCCCAACTCAGGGATCGAACCCAGGTCTCCCACATTGCAAGAAGATTCTTCACCGTCCATGCCATCAGGGAAGCCTTAAGAGGAAAATATCTGGATACAAATCCCCACTCTTCCCCCAACTGCTTGTCACATAATCTTCCCATGCCTCAGCTTCCTCATCTGTCCTGTCGGAGGGCTAAAGAACCAGAGATGACTCATGCTAATGTCTAAAGCTTCCAGCCAAATTGACTGGGAAGCCCACTCACCTAAATTTAAATAAGGTTGTTGTTGTTCAGTCGCTAAATGTGTCAGAGTCTTTGCAACCCCATGTACTGCAGTATGCCAGGCTTCCCTGTCCTTCACTATCTCCTGGAGTTTGCTCAGATTCGTGTCCATTGAGTCAGCAATGCTATTTAACCATCTCATCCTCTGCCACCCTCTTCTTTTACATCGGGGTCTTTTCCAATGAGTCAGCTCTTCCCATCATGTGACCAAAATATTAAGTGACCAAAGTATTACGTGACCAAAGTATTGGAGCTTCAGCTTCAGAATCAGTCCTTCAAAGAATATTCAGGGTTGATTTCCTTTAAGATTGACTGGTTTGATCTCCTTGCAGTCCCCGGGACTCTGGTAGTATCTGCAAAACAATGGCATTTTCTGGGAATGAATGGCCAGTGATCTGCAGACAATGAATGTCATTTCTCAGCAAGGCCTTGGCACTCTGTGTCCCCCTCCTGCTCTACCAGCAACCTCCATCCTGGGCCAGCTCCCTCATACCCTTGATTGACAGACTTGAGAGGTGGAGAGAATGGGACTGGTTTTCCTGGGGCCAAGGGTCAAATCCCAGCTCGGCCACCTGCTCTCTCTATGATTAAGGGCAAGTCCCCTTCTGTTTCTGGGCTGTTTCCACATCTACATAAGAGGGTTTGTCCTTGAGCTTTTGTGGTTTCTACCAGCTTCCCCCTGCCAGGGGTCTCTGGTGATTCCTAACTCTGTGGGCCCAACGAAAGTTCTTCCCACACATCCTCAACAGCACTGTGTCATAATTAAGCATAAAAATTAGGAAATTCCAAGCTAAGCTTTCCTGAATCGTGCGGGTAGAAGAAATGTTTGACTCTCCTTTCTTGGCTGAGTCTTTGCAAGGCAAGCGTTTCCAAATGTTTGGCCCAGTCCCCCTGCCTGAGCCTCCCCCTGACGGCCTGTCCTCAGGAGGAAGGCCCCAAAGATAAGCAGGGAGGGCTAGCCCTCGACCAACCAGGAGGCTGCCCAGCTGACCGTGGATGACCCATTGGCTGGGCCTCCCAACACCTGGATGACTGACTGTGATTCTGGGCTTCCTTTGCTCCAGATGTGTTTGGCAGCTGCCCACCGTCAATCAGGGGGTTTGGGTTTGGAAGACTGAAGATCTGCAAACAAAGGCACGAGTGAGAAGGGCGAGGCCTGGTTAGAAAATATTGAAATTCATCCTGGTTTCTTTCCAGCCAAAAGAACAGACTGTTCCCTGGGTTCCCAGGGACCATGGAAGAGGGAGAAAGTGGGGCCTGACAGCTGATGGAAGCCGCTTGGCCGCCATTTTGTAAGGCTAGGCCAGCTCCCCAAGAGGAGCAGACCCTGGGTTTGGAACCCAAGTTTGTTACTTACTAGTTGGGTAACTTGGTCAAGTTACCTCGTCCTCTTGGCTCCCAGTGGAAATGGAGACAGCGATGTTTATCCCACAGAGTGGGTGGGAGGATTAACAAAGATCAACTTGGATGACAAATGGACAGGTCACTGATGTATCATCTACAACCTATAATAGAACTCCAGGACCGCTACCCAGGTCTTGGAGGCCTGGTTGACACAAAAGCAGACTATGGATGGAAGAGTTCCTGGGGACTTAGTGTCTATGCATGTGTGCCTGCATGCCAAGTCACTTCTGACTCTTTGCAATCCCAAGGACTGAAGTCCCCAGATTCTTCTGTCCATGGGATTCTCCAGGCAAGAATACTGGAGTGGGTTGCCATTCCCTTCTCCAGGGGATCTTCCCCACCGTGTCTCCTGCACTGCAGGCAGATTCTTTACCAACTGAGCCACCAGATTAGCATCTATACATTCTCTTAAATATTCAAAGTTTATCCCACTCAGTCCCCACCCCTCAAAGGTGTTACTGTGTTTTCATTCTGGTGTGCATTCAGGGATGCTATGAGGAAAAACCATCGTAGTCACCAAGAGAGGTGAGGACAGGGCTCCCTGCTCCCCACTGAGCCATTCTTCTGAAGCCCGAAGGGCGAGGTTTCTCTCCACTCCAGGACCAGGAAGGGTTGTGCTACTCTCTGTCCGGTACTGGCTTCTCGGCAACCGGTTCCGTGTCACCTTGGGGACATCCAGCATCATGTGCCTGGCCCCATGTCTCTCTGCATCAGATGCTGGAGGTCTCAGACTTGCACCTGTGACCCTCCTCTGCCAACTCTCCTGAGCCTCGCTGTGCAAACTGTGGGCCAATTTCACCTTGCCCACCTTGGATTTTTCCTTCCTTCCTTTCCTCTTTGACCTGATACTTGTTTTCTTTTTTAAGCCAAGTTGAATTTTGAGTGTTTGTGCGTGACTCTAGATCTCCTGAGGGAAAGTTGGGGATGGAGCGTTAGATGATAACCAGGCAGGGAGACAAGAGGGCTCAACACGGAGCCTGCCGCATGGTGGGTGGTACCTAATGCACTCAGCAAACATCTCCTATGTGATAAAAGCCACACTGACACTGGCGGATAGGGGCAGAAATGGCTTTCCTTCCACAGACCAAATATCTGGTGTGCCTGTAGGGGTGTCCTGCTCATGGCCATTGACCGGGGGTTCCCTGGCTTCACCTGGGCTCACCTGGTTGTCACGGCACCCCGGCACTGCCCCATCTGTGCCTCACTTCTCTTACGTGATGCTTTGTCCATCACGAAGCTCCACGTGGCTGCCATCTGCTCTGTGTCTCATTTTACTCTCTGCACAGAGCAGTGGTGAGGGGGCCACCCCAGGGAAAGAGGAGGGTTTGCAGGCAGCCAAGGCCAGACCTGACGTGGGCTGGGAGACCCTGCCTCTGTGACCTTGTGGAGAGAGTGTGGGGAGTGAGCTGTGCAAACTGGGGAGAGCCTGCTACCCCTACGCCTCGAGCCTGTCTCCTCCCTTGTCTCACTGCCTACTTCCTGGTGGGGTAGGGGTGGGTGGGCTGGAAGGATTACAGATCTAAAGGATGCTCTTCAGAAAATATTTATTAAATATCTATCATGTGCCAGGGCCCTAGGAAGTCATCAGGGAACAAGGCATATCCAGGTCCTGCCCACAGGGAGCTTATACTCTCAAATGGGGAGGGGGGCGGGTGGAGGGAAGAGGAAGCAGACAAATAAATGCATAACCTAGAAAATGAAGGTCATGAGGGCCATACAGAAAATTACTGGGTTGGCCAAAACATTTGTTCAGGCTTCTTCCATAAGATGCAACAGGAAAATCCAAACGAACTTTTTTTTTGGCCAACCCAGTAGAAGGGGTTGTTGAGACAGTGACCAGGAAGATGTGCAAACATCAGAGTCGCCAGCAGAGGAGATGGTTCCAGAGGGATAACTGGAGAGGAGCTTCAAGACGTGGTCCAGATTGTGAAACAGAGGTCACCGGAGTGGAGGAGTTACACAGCCAGGGTGGAAGGAAGGCGCACTGGCCGGGATGTTCAAGTTTGCAGTTTTCTATTACCCCGAGATGGGGGGAAATAGTTACTGGCCCAGTTTGGGGGGTAGAAAATGTGAAGGACATAATGTAGTCATTTGCAGCTGTACATAATACTGTGGCCGTCAGACAGCTCCCTGAATGCACCGCCCTGCCTGGGGGCAGACCGAGTTCTTGGAGAAACCTGCCTACTGTGTGCACTGCCCATCACCTGCCCCAGCACTGCCAAATGGCTGTCAGCTGGTAACGGAACCATATGTTTCCACGAGTCAAAACACCCAAATCTCTTCCCCAGTGAAGGGAAAAACAGATCTTGATTTCAACCCAGAAAGAGCTGGACAGATGGGAAGCCAGAGAAGCAGACTGTTTGATTACCTGGCTATCGTCTGTGTACAAATAGAGAAAGAAACTTCTGTGGTTACCTTGAAAGCTTGGAAACACTCACATCTGTAACTCTGAAACATTTGATTATAGCTTGAGGAAATCATATTCCAGGCTAGCATGTATTTCCCTCTGAGTGAAGGGAAAAGTGTGTGTTTAAGAGCAAAGGATGGCCCCCAGATGAACATAAAGAGGTTGACACGTTCAGGTAACTCTGATGGGAGGTGTCAGAGACTGGCTTCTCTCTCTCTCTGGCTCCACCACTTACCAACTTTAAGGCCTTGGAATAATCACCTCTCTGGGGACAATGAGACTCCCCACTCCATGGGAGTGGTGTGGATCATTTGAGTCAAAAAGTTTGAGAGTGTTTTATAAACTGGAAAGTGCCAAGGAATTTTTTTCTGCGTGCATGAGTGCTCAATCGTGTCAAACTCTGCAACATCTGGACTGTAGCCTGCCAGGCTGCTCTGTCCATTGGATTCTCTTGGCAAGAATACTGGAGTCAGTTGTCATGCCCTCCTGCAGGGGATCTTCCTGACCCACGACTCAAACCCACTCCTACATCTCCTGCATTGGTTCAGTTCAGTTCAGTTCAGTCACTCTGTTGTGTCCGACCCTTTGTGACCCCATGGACTGCAGCATGCCAGGCTTCCCTGTCCATCACCAACTCCCAGAGCTTGCTCAAACTCATGTCCATTGAGTCAGTGATGCCATCCAACCACCTCATCCTCTGTCATCCCCTTCTCCTTCTGCCTTCATTCTTACAGTGTCTTTTCCAATGAGTCAGTTCCTTGAATCAGGTAGCCAAAGTACTAGAGCTTCAGCTTCAGCATCAGTCTTTTCAATGAATATTCATGACTGATTTCCTTTAGGATTGACTGGTTTGATCTCCTTGCAGTCCAAGGGACTCTCAAGAGTCTTCTCCTGCTTTGGTAGGTGGATTCTTTATACCACTGTGCCAACTGGGAAGCCCTGCCAAGGAATAAAATTGATTTTTAGTTAACAACTGGACACAGCTTTTAAAAAATTAATTGATTTATTTTAATTGGAGGCTAATTACTTTACAATATTGTAGTGGTTTTGCCATACATTGACATAAATCAGCCATGGGTGTACACATGTCCGCCATCCTGAACCTCCCTCCAACCTCCCTCCCCATCCCATCCCTCAAGGTTGTCCCAGCGCACCGGCTTTGAGTGCCCAGTTTCATACGTTGAACCTGGACTGGTGATTTGTTTCACATATGGTAATATACATGTTTCAGTGCTCTTCGCTCAAACCATCCCACCCTCGCCTTCTCCCACTGAGTCCCAAAGTCTGTTCTTTATATCTGTGTCTCTTTCGCGCTCTCGCATATAGGGTCATCGTTACCATCTTTCTAAATTCCATATATATGCTGGACACAACTTTTGACTCAAAACATCTTCACTGGCCCCACTCAGTCCCTCTTGTAGCTCCTGTCTTCTTTTCCTGATCATCCTTTGCCTGGTTTGACTTCATTTTAGGAGTGCTGGGATGAAAATCAAAATTGCTGGTGAAGATGCTGAATTTAAAAGGCAAGAGGACTAAATACTACTTACTCAGAGATAAACCATGCTAGAAACTGATGGTGATCGGCCAGACCCCATTCAACGGGTGGACATCATCCCTCTTGCTGCCATGCAGGTGAACAATGGTGATTCTCAGCTGCCCCTTCCCTGGAGCACTGCTCTTCAATTTTTGGACTGTATTTGAGGAGTTACACCCTGTCCCCATGCTGGCCAGGGTCCTCATGCAGCCAATTTCTGACTAATATGTATATACAAAGTTCTCATCCACCTTGCCTCAACATGAGATATTCCAGAACTCCCCATGGGATCAAGCCGTGCCTAGAATTTAGCTGAACCCACATCCTGGCCAAGTTGGACCCCTGACCCTGGCCCTGTCAGAGACGTCATCTGAAAGTATTCTCTCAGCATCTCATTTGCACGAGTTTCCTTAGTATGGGCTCTGATTCTCGGGAACCCAAGGGAACACATTTGGTTTGGTACCAGGTCCTAAGAAACAGATTCTCAGGACAGAATCTACGGTTGGATCACTCTCTAGCCAGATGGGAAGAAGACCTCATCACTGGTAGTTGAGGGGAGTCCATGGCAGGCTGTAGGTAGCAGCACAACTGGGAATTTCACCTGTGTGACTCAGACGGTAAAGAGTCTGCCTGCAGTGCAGGAGAAGCGGGTTCGATCCCTGGGTTGGGAAGATCCCCTGGAGGAGGAAATGGCTACCTACTCCAGTATTCATGCCTGGAGAATCCCAAGGACAGGGGAGCCTGGTGGGCTACAGTTCATGGGGTTGCAAAGTTGGACATGACTGAGCAAGTAACACATTCATGCTTCTCACTTCCACCTGGACTGGGCTTCCCTGGTGGCTCAGTGGTAAAGGAATCTGCCTTCCAGTGCAGGACCTGCAAGAGACACGGGTTCAATCCCTGGTCCAAGAAGGTCCCACACGCAGAGGAGCAACGAAGCCCATGCCCCACAGTGACTGAGCCTGTGCTACGGAGCTTGGATCAACTACTGAAGCCCACGTGCCCTAGGGCGCATGCTCCACAAGAGAAGCCACCGCCAGGAGAAGCCAGTGTCCCTCAACTAGAGAGCAGTCCCCGCTCGCCACCACTAGAGAAACGGCCACACAGCAACAGAGACCCAGCACAGCCAAAAATAAATACATAAAATTATTTTTTAAATTGTTGGACTTATTTTTATAAAGTATAGAAAATTTTCAGAAAAAAAAATTTTTGTTTTCATTGCATTACTAAATACCTGAGGAAGTTGAGTAAAAAGGCACACTTAATACCCCTTTCAACACCATTCAGCCCTTCCCTTAGGTTCTCAGTTAGATAGAACTGAGAACAGTTTTTTCTACGCTAATAACTTAACATCTAAGTTCTTGTAATGATTCTATTCTGATCCAATTTTAACAACTGGACTTAGAAACCATCTGTTTTTACTTATTTGGTGAATTTAGTGAATGCACCATTAAGCCAATTTCTAGCATTATGGAGGAATGAACAATTAAGAAAAATTAGAATATTTGTTATACTGAGAACACAACAAAAAGGAAGTGCAGGACTCCTCCCTTGTCCTCCCGCCCCCTTGAATTAAAGGGAGAAAGCTGACAGGCTCAGATAGGTTAATCACCAACTGAAAGTCAAATGTGGGAATCAGAGGCTCCCATGACCATATTTCAGAGACTTTTATCTCTGCCACTGGGGGGCAGACTGAGCTGAAGGCCAAGACGAGGCTTAACTCAGGTGACAGAACTTCCAGGAAGGTGGAATTCTCAGCCTGGCGAGTGTCCCCTGCCAGTGTCAAGGCAACATTAAGGAAAGAGTAGACTCTTGAGACCTGAATTGGAGACACCTCCGTAGGTGCAACTGAGAAGTTTGAAATTCCCTCGAAATCCCCTGACTTTGGAGAGGGGCCCACCCTGCTAATAAGGGATCCCCGGCTTGAAGCCTCAAGAAGGGATGCCTGACAAGACAATACTCTCCCACATCAGACTCTTCCCCAAGTCCCCTTCTAGCCATCAGGCTGCTCCGTTCCGTTCCGTTCCGTGGCTCAGTCGTGTCCGACTCTATGCGACCCCGTGGACTGTAGCCTACCAGGCTTCTCCGTCCATGGGATTCTCCAGGCAAGAATACTGGAGTGGGTTACCGTTTCCTTCTCCAGGGGATCTTCCCGACCCAGGGATCGAACCCGGGTCTCCCGCATTGGAGGCAGACGCTTTAACCTCTGAGCCACCAGGGAAGCCCAGAACATTCGGTACTAGTTAGGATCAATCTCAATATGACCCTCACCTGGGAAAGTGCTAAGTCTTCCCAGGGATGAGTTTCAGGACTGGCTAACAAATTCTTAAACTCGACTTAAAACTCAACACTCAAAATGCTCAGATCATAGCATCTGGCCCCATCACTTCATGGCAAATAGATGGGGAGACAATGGAAACAGTGACAGACTTTGTTGTTTTGGCCTCAAAATCACTGTGGACAGTGACTGCAGCTATGAAATTAAAAGACACTTACTCTTTGGAAGAAAAGCTATGACAAACCTAGACAGCGTATTAAAAAGCAGAGACATTACTTTGCTGACAAAGGTCCATCTAGTCAAAGCTATCGTTTTTCCAGGAGTCATGTATGGATGTGAGTGTTGGACCATAAAGAAGTCTGAGCACTGAAGAATTGATGCTTTTGAACTGTGGTGTTGGAGAAGACTCATGAGAGTTCCCTGGACAGGAAGGAGATCAAACTAGTCAATTCTAAAGGAAATCAACCTTGAATATTCATTGGAAGGACTGATACTAAAGCTGAAGCTCCATTACTCTGGCCACCTGATGCAAAGAGCCAGCTCATTAGAAAAGACCCTGATGCTGGGAAAGATGGAGGGCAGGAGGAGAAGGGGGTGACAGAGGATGAGATGGTTGGATGGCATCACTGACTCGATGGACATGAGTTTGAGTGAACTCTGGGAGATAGTGAAGGACAGGGAAGCCTGGCGTGCTGCAGTCCATGGCATCGCAAAGAGTCAGACATGACTGAGGGACTGAACAACAACAATCTCCTCTAGCAGGAAGCTGAGAGTCACGTCTGCAATGGACTTCAAGGTACTGCGTCCAGTAGATCTAATATGAAGCTGGGTGAGGGGGAATGGATTTTGTTGACATGGGTTAGGAGGCCAGTCTCCCAAAATATGGGCTTTAATATCTTGACAACAGACCCAGGAAATGATTTTAATATGCTGTTCTTATAAGCTCTGAAAAACTGAGGGACCTCATTATATGAAGGAGAGATGTCAGATTGTGATGGAAGATTCTGGAAGAAGAGCACAAAAGACTGAGTGAGGAGGGCATGCTACAATATAATGGGTCTATGCATGAGACCATAAAACCTGTTGCTCTGACTGTGTTCTCCAGAAAGGCTTGAAGGACGCTGTATTTAACAAGGCCATACCAAATGCCCTGGTATGAGGGGCAGAAGTATCCTTGAGAAACTGGTTAGTGGTCACCTTCTGCAATCTGGAACTGATGGTAGGAGACGCTGTTGTAAAACATAAAGGGGGATGATGGAATTCCCAACTAGTAGAGGAGAGGTGGCAGCATTTTATTATCAAAAACAAGGTGGGAGTAATTACCTTAAATTGGCAATCAGGGACCCCTAACCCACAAATATCTATGGATATATCTACTAGAACATGGTGTTCCTAAAGTAAGATGGCTAGGAAGCCAAAAAAAAATGCATTCAGTTCAGTTCAGTTCAGTCGCTCAGTCGTGTCCGACTCTTTGAGACCCCATGAATCACAGCACACCAGGCCTCCCTGTCCATCACCAACTCCCAGAGTTCACTCAAACTCATGTCCATCGAGTTGGTGATGCCATCCAGCCATCTCATTCTCTGTCGTCCCCGTCTCCTCCCACCCGCAATCCCTCCCAGCATCAGACTCTTTTCCAGTGAGTCAACTCGTCGCATACAATCAAAAGAGATGAGGGAGAAAGATGATCAGAAGGCTCATGTCAGCCACTGTGACTTATAAAGAGTCATAATCCTTTGCTGATTTTTAAGAATGGACTTTCAAGAATACACTGATGGAAAAAAAAAAAATTTACGTTCCCAGAAGAAAGGGCCTTATACCACCCTGACAGGGGTATAGAAGAAAGATTTCCCAAGATCTTCTCAAAAAGAACCCATGACCATTCGTGTGACCAATCATACCCTGGAGGAAAGAACTGGCCGTGGCTTTTAAGGATGATTGCATACACAGTCCAAGTTGACAATGAAAAGTGCCCAAGTGCCATCATGGCTCTCGCATGGGATTGGAGCATGTCAAAGTCAGGCCTGACCTCTGGAAACACCAGACGAATCATGGCAGAGGACCATGGATTACCACAAATTTACCCAATTAACTGCTCCAACTGCAGGTGTTGCTCCAGAGCTTTTATTTTCACTAGAGCAGATTTAATCCAGCTTCTGATATGGGGCTTCCCAGGTGGCTCAGACAGTACAGCACTTTTGCCTGCAATGTGGGAGACCTGGGTTTGATCCCTGGGTCGGGAAGATCCCCTGGAGAAGGAAATGGCAACCCACACCAGTATTGTTGCCTGGAAAGTCTCATGGACAGAGGAGCCTGGCAGGCTACCGTCCACGGGATGGCAAAGAGTCGGACACGACTGAGAGACTGACACTTTCACACTTTCTGACATGTAGGACGTGACTACTGATAGACCGAATGGATTGCATACCTGTTAGGAAAAGCAGTTGGGAATGGCATGCAGTCACAGGGGGTGAACAACAGCGTACATTCCCCAGGTCTAGGTCAATTTCCCACTTTCCGTCACAATACAGGTTGAAGGAACCTGGACCGTATGGTGGCACCTCAGAGTATCATACCCATCCTCCATACTGACAGCGCCATGTCCTGGGGACCTAAAACCTTGTTAAGATATATGAGCTCCCAAGGGTGGAGGCAGCCCATGGATGGAATGCTCAGGGGTCCAGTGGTCTAGCGCATGCTGGGACAGCCTCTCAAGGAAAGGACAAGTGATTGAACTTTGCACCTTGAACCAGTAAGAAAGAAGCACAGCTAGTGGTAGACCACTTGGGCTTCTGAAGTCAGTGTATTCCACACTTGGAAACACTGCTTCACTGACTTCTTAGGTGATGCCAAGTGTTGAGGGGGCTGGTTTTGAGGGAGTTAAGATGAGATCATACTGGATTAGGGTGGGCCCCGAATCCAGTGGTTGGTGCCCTTACAAGAGGCCATGGGAAAGCAGCAGAGAGCAGAAGGCATATGATAATGGAGACAGAGATTACAGTGATGTGTCTGTAAGCCAAGAAACACCAAGGACTGTTGGGAGCCCCCAGGAGCCAGGAGGGAGGCTGGGGATGGCTTCTCTCCTGGAGCGTTCAGAAGGGAATCAACCCCACCAACACCCTAATCTTCAACTCTGGCCTCCAGACCATGAGACAACAAATTTCTGTTGTTTAAAATCATCTTTGTTTTTGCTGTTGTTCAGTTGCTAAGTCGTGTCCTCCTCTTTGCGATGCTATAGCCTGCCAGGTTCCTCTGTCCATGGGATTTCCCAGGCCAGAATACTGGAGTGGGTAGCCATTCACTCCTCCAGGGGATCTTTCCAACCCAGGAATTGAAGCTGTGTCTCTTGCATCGGCAGGTGGATTCTTTTCCTCTGATCCACCAGAGAAGCCCCAGTTTGTGGTAATTTATTACACAGAAAACTTAAATCAGCCTCTCAGAACTCCCCACCCCTGGGACAGGAGACAAGGCATCTCTGCAGGAATTTCCACTCTTCCTGGCTGAGTGGGGTTGATAACTTCCCTGCATCTCTGAATTGCACCTGCTCAAGGGTCAAGGGAGATGCCAGGGTACTGGAGAAGACCCTGGGCAGAAAGATTCCCAGAACTGATCTGAGAAGGGATGCCTCAGAAGGAGGTGAATCTGAGCTTACAGAGAACTGGGGGTTGTGGACAAAATCAGGGGTGTCCAGGAGGATGTGATGGGACTCTCAGAGATGTCCGCTACAACCACCACCATACCCGAGGGGCTGGGGAAAATCTGTCCCTCCTTGTTCACTCACACTTCCTGCCATGACTCTTCCAACCTCGCCCAAGATTATTTCATTCACTCATTCATTCCTGGACCACTCACTCCCTAAACCCCTGCTCTGTATTAGGCTTGAGAATATACAGATGGATAGATCCAGTCCCTGGGCTCAGTGAGTTTCCAGTCCAGTAAGCCTTGATTCCTGGAAGCAGAGCAGGTCATGGGAACACAGAAGGCAAAGGCAGCTTGGCCAGGGCTGGGGGCTGCGGGTGGAGAGGGCTGCGTGGGGAAGGACAGAATGGCTTCTGAAGAAGACGATGGAGGCAGAGGGAGGAGCATGTGGCAGTGTGGAGGATCTGGGGGAGGACGTGCTGTTCGGTGTGGTGGGAGAGAGTATGGCGGGACAGATGGCAGATGAGTGACGGGGTCCTGCCTCTGCAGCTCTCCAGCCCCCTGCCCGTCCATCCTTCCTGCAGCAGCAACCTCTCTTCCCTGGCAGACTGCCCTTCCCCTGCTCCAGGAGGTCCTTGTGGGGCTTGAATCCCTTGCACCCAGTTGTATTAGTTTCCTGTTAACACATAACAAAGTTCCTGGCTTGAAACAAAGCAAAGCTGTTCTCTTACAGCTTTGGAGAGCAAAAGGCCAAAGTCAATCTCAAAGTTTCCTTCAGAAGGCTCTAAGGGAAAAGTTGTTTCCTTGGTTCACTTGTCTTTTCCACCTTCTAGAGGCTGCCACCGGAGAAGGCAATGGCAAGCCACTCCAGTACTCTTGCCTAGAAAATCGCATGGACAGAGGAGCCTGGTAGGCTGCAGTCCATGGGGTCGCTATGAGTCAGACATGACTGAGCGACTTCACTTTCACTTTTCACTTTCACACATTGGAGAAGGAAATGGCAACCCACTCCAGTGTTCTTGCCTGGAGAATCCCAGGGACGGCGGAGCCTGGTCGGCTGTCGTCTATGGGGTCGCACAGAGTCGGACACGACTGAAGTGACTTAGCAGCAGCAGCAGCAGAGGCTGCCACGCTCCTTGGCTCACGACCCACTCCCACATTTTCCAGGCCATCAGCTTTGATGAAAACCTTCTCATGCTGCCATCTCATGTTCTTTCTCTCTTTTCTGCCCCCATTTTCCATTATAAAGAGCCTGATGATTGGAGAAGACTCTTGAGAGTCCCTTGGACTGCAGGGAGATCCAACCAGTCCATCCTGAAGGAGATCAGTCCTGAGTGTTCATCGAAATGACTGATGTTGAAGCTGAAACTCCAATATTTTGGCCACCTGATGCAAAGAGCTGACTCATTAGAAAAGACCCTGCTGCCTGGAAAGATTGAAGGCAGGAGGAGAAGGGGACAACAGAGGATGAGATGGATGGATGGGATCACCGACTCAATGGAGATGGGTTTAAGTAAACTCCTAGAGCTGGTGATGGACAGGGAGGCCTGGCATGCTGCAGTCCATGAGGTCGCAAGAGTTCGACACGGCTTAGCAACTGAACGACAACGACAAAGGCAGGCTTGAGAACCAATGGATTGTTGCTAAACTTTAATCTAAGCAGGAAGCACCCCATTAACCGAAGAAATTTTGTTTTACTCTCGTGAAGCCTGCAAGTTTGGGCCAGAGCAGAATTGTTCTGACTGCAGAGCAGATGTGGAGGCTGCCACTAGGAGTCCTCCTTCTCCATGCCTGCCACCCACTTCCCATAAATAGGAAGTAAATACTTAGAAAACATCAGTCCAAGAGGAAAATTGTTAGCCTGCTCAGAGGTCCCACTCATTGTCATCCTCTTCACAGAGATTCTTCCTTTCAAAATCCTGCAGTACATTTCTATCCAGATTTTTTCCCCTTAGAAGCTGAAGGATTACAAAACAGGAATCTTTATGGGGGAAGGTGTTGGGGGTGGGGGGGTAAAATAACAGTACATTTTCTCAGCAGGCTATATGCCATCCCGGCTTCTGACCTGCTTCCATCTTGATACCCACCACCCAGAAGAGCACCCTGCCAGCTTCACCAGCCCTTCATGAAGGATGACCTGAAGAGATGCAGGCTGTCTCCTCTCCCATCCACCCAAAGCTTACCTTCCAAGGCCCAGCTTCCCAGCTGAGGACCCAGCTCACACCACACACATGACACATACATGCACACACACACACACACCAGAAAGCGAGGACCAGGAGATGATGCGATTTACCCAATCCGTGCTACAGCAAGAAGCAGAATCACAATTTGAATAAACCTTTTCAGACTGCAGAACCCTCACTGCTTCCCTATCATAAAAGAAAAAAAAAAGGGCACACACAACTTTTTCTTGGCCTGGATGCCCTACACCCTTCTCATGTCACCACTTAATATTCAAATGTGGAGAATTTCCACGCTGGAGAATAAAAAGTCAAAAGATTTTCCCTAGAAGGCCTCGGAGCTTGATTTCTCACAAATGGCCCCAAGGATGGAAAAAGTCTCCCAAATTGAGACTGGCAGGAGAGCAGGGCCCATTTTGTCTGATATTTCTTCTCTCCTTTCTTGGCACTGGCAGGCTCGGCTTGCGCCAATGGAAAATTCCCAAGTGCCAAGCAGTTCTCAGATAATCTGCACGCAAAAAAAAAAAAAGTCTTTTAACTAAGACAGCTCATGAGGGATTAGAGCGGGGCACCAGCCAAAGCTTTTTTTTTTTTTTTCAGATTCCTGACGTCTTTTTTATGTCTATCAGGAGGTTTGCATTCAGCCTCAGTCTGCCATTTAGACCAGCACTGAGTCCCATTAGAACCTGGTTTTGGGTCTCCTGATGACCCCAGGTCCAGGCTTGAAAGTCCCCCACAGGGAGGAAGGGGGCTGCTTGGAGGGCTGAGGAGGCAGGTCCCTGCTTGCTCCTGTCCAAACTGTGGCCAGGAGCGTTTACGGGCAAGCTTGGAGGTGACCAGACCAAGATTATGTCAGTGACTCTGAGCCTGCTGGAGAGCTTAGATCTGAAGATGGAAGAAGGGTGGACAGAGGCAGAGATTCAAAGCAGTGGGAAAGACTGACAGGAAAAAGATCCTACCTCGTAAAGACAAAATCCAGCGTGTAACTCTGTACCCATAAGACAAAAGTTTTTTTTTTTTTTTTTAATAATCTTACATGCATCACGCCATCTCGTAATAACAGTAGTGTTCGTATATTCATTTAGGCGATATTTACTAAACACTTAGGCATCAGGCATCATGTCGAAATGGAGAATTCAATAGTGAAAAAAAGAAAAAAAAACCAGCCAAAGCCACTGGCGGCAGGGAGTTTTTAATCCCGAGGGTAAAGACAAGCATTAAAAATAACAGTAAGAGAGCTAAGTGGTGTTGCCAGAGCCCTATGAGAGCGTGGGACAGGGAAAGCTGATGTGTATTTGGCCTTGATGTTTTTATGACGCATGTTCACCCAGGGTCATTTTTAATCTTCCAAACAATCCTGTGAGGTAGGTGTGACTGTTATAATCAGTAGCTTTTCCACATTAGAGATGAAGAAAGGCTCAGAGAAGCTAAGGAGTTGGCTGGAGGTCACCCAGGGCAGTCTAGAAGGCAAGTGGGTCTTCCCTGGGTCTGGGATGCTTTCCCTCGGTGCAGGGCATGGGGGCGGCCTCGGCTCCCAGGCAGACCCAGATGGAGGTACAGGCCCACCACAGCTGGGGCAGGCCACCTCCACGGTGTGGGGAGGCTGCCTACCAGGCACCCCCTTACTTGAGCTTCTGCTAGCCCCATGACTTTAGCAAGTCTATGCCTTTTCTGAGCTCGGCTTCCCAGTAATAGGGTTGGGTCTTTAAGGACCCTTCCAAATCTGACCACTCTGGGGTTAAGAACGGGTTGAGATCTTCTCCAGGAGGTCTTCTAAAGCATCTCTCCTGGTCAGTGGGGGTGACAGTGTTGATTTCAGAGCTGTGGTTCTCAGGGACTGTGTTATCTGAATCGTGCATAGCACCTTGGTAAGATGCCCATGCCGGATGGTGGATGGTGGATGGGCCTCTGGAAACGGTGCCTTGTTTCACAGAGCATCCAGTTCATACGTGTGAGATGCTCTAAGTGAAGGTTTCACTTTTACAAACTTCTTCCAGTGGCATAATATTAGTTTCCTGTGGCTATCATAACAAGTTACCCACAAACTTGGTAGCTTGAAACAACGGAAATTTGTCCCCTTGACAGGACTAGTGGCCAGAAGCCCAAAACCAAGATGTCAGTAGGGCTCAAATAATGAATGCTGGAGAGGATGCAGAGAAAAGGGAAGCCTTCTACACTGTTGATGGGAACGTGAATTGGTGCAGCCACTATGGAGAACAGGATGGAGGTTCCTCAGAAAACCAAAAATTGAGCTACAATATGATTCATCAATCCCACTCCTGAGCAGATATCCAGACAACTTGTGTCTGATGCTTTGCAACCCCATGGACTGTCACCCACCAGGTTCCTCTGTCCATGGGATTTTCCCGGCAAGAATATGGGAGTGGGTGGCCATTTCCTCCTCCAGGAGATCTTCATGACCCAGGGATGGAATCCACATCTTCGGCATCTCCTGCATTGGAAGTTGGATTATTTACCACTGCATTGCCTGGGAAGCCGCATCCAGACAACACTACAATTCAGGAAGACTCTTGCACCCCTATGTTCATAGCAGCAATATTCACAATAGCCAAGACATGGAAATACCCTAAAAGTTCATGGACAGATGAATGAATAAAGTGGCGGTACATATATACAATGGAATACTACTCAGCCATAAGAAAGAACAGAATAATACCATTTGCAGCAACACGGATGTCACTAGAGATTACCATACTAAGTGAAGTCAGAAAGAGATAGGCAAATATCATATGATATGTGGAATCTAAAATATGGCACTGGTGAAGCTACCTATGAAACAGAAATAGACTCACAGACACAGAGAACAGACTGTGGCTACCAAGGAGGTGGGGGTGGAGAAGGGATGGACTGGGACTTTAGGGTTAGTAGAAGCAAGCTATTACATATAAAATGGATAAACAACAAGGTCCTACTGTATAGCACAGGGAACTATTCAGTATCTCATGATAAACCAGTAATGAAAAGAAAATTTAAAAGAATGTATATGTGTATAAATGAATCACTTTGCAGTGTAGTAGAAATTACTAATAATACAATACTGTGAAGCAGCTCTACTTCAATTTGAAAAAATACTTTGAAAAAAATGGTGTCATTAGGGCTGAGCTCCTTCCAGAGGCCTCAGGAGAGGGCCACTCTTGTCTCTTCCAGCTCCTGGTGGCTGTGAGTATTTCTAGGTGTGTGGCCACACCACTCCAACCTTGAACCCATGGTCACAGTGATTCCTCTGTGTGCCTCTTATAAGGACCCTTGTCATTGGGGTTAGGGCCCACAGGGGTCATCCAGAATGATCTCCTCATCTCCAGATCCTTAATTTAATCACATCTGCAAAGACTGTTTTTCCAAATCAGGTCACATTCACAGGTTACAGGTATTAGGACCTGGACGTATCATTTGGAGAGTTTCCATTCAATGCTGCGCATGGCATATTTGAGTTTTCAATGGCTCTTATACTTTATATAATGGAACTGTACTGGAGTGGACCCCCGTGATGCCTCCATTTTTAGGATGGGGAAATCGAGACCCAAAAGGACATCTGATTTACCCCAAGTCACATAGCTGTAAAAGTTATGGAGATTAGCGACAACTTCTATGTCCCTCCATAGGGAATGGTTACACGCATTCTGGTAGGTTTTGTTGGGGAATATTATGCTCCTGTTAAAAAGGCTGTGGTTGCTCTAATGAGCTGATATAAACTGAAACCAAGGCCAATGATTGGATTAGAAAAGGAAGCTATGGAATAATGCTCATAGCCTGGTTTGTGTGACGTTTCACCTATTCCTGTGGGGTCTTGAGTACATAGGACTGGAAGGCTGCACAGGGGGAGGTTAGGACCAGGCTCCAGAAACAGACCTGGCCTTGTCCCCCTCCACTCATCAACACTGGCTCTGGGCAAATTACCTGTCTGGCAGAGGACCCCTTTCCTCATTTGTGGTATGGGGACAAAAACAGTGCTTACCTCTTGGGTCATTATGAGGTGGTGGCTACAAAGTACTGGATCAATTTAAGAGATGGACAATAGTTGCTATTACTATTGTTTTCATTATCATCAGTGGATTTATGTATTATTACATAAATGTCTCAAAAATGTCTATTTCCATGCAAACACTGAAGATGAAACACATTTATTTACACTTCCTCTAACAGGCCACTACAATGACAGGAAAGGAATTTTTTAAAGGCATTCATCTGTGAGGACAAAGAGTGCAGGGATCAAGAGATGTCTGTAAGGCTTGGGAAGATGGTGAACAAATGGGCAAGCGGTACGCAATGTAGCAGAGCCAGCTCGAGTGAAATCCAAGTCTTAAAGGAGAGAGTCTATAGGTGAGGTGGTCATGCCGAGAACCAAAGGATAAGACCTTGGAATTAGAGGCCCAGGTGCATCTAGAGATTGAGTGAGAGATGAGTAGAAGCAGAGGGAACCGATAGAAAGTTCTCCCTCATGTACGTCAAGGTGTACACTCATCCCCTGTTCTAGTGAACCCCTGGAGCTTTCTTCTCTGGAGAAATGGACACAGATAGGCTCTGGCCTCCAAGATACTAGATACCTCTGAAGGAGGCAGCCTGGAACTGGGCTGAAAGCAGCATGAGGAAACATTCTGTACTTACAATAGGGACACCTTGTGTCTTTCTCTCCTCAGCTCTCAGGAATCTACTGGCCAGATTCTACCCTCGATACCCTGACCAGGGAAGAAATTGATGGGACTCTCTCTGGGGAAACCCACTAGCTTAAGGGGAAAGGCTCACAGAAACTGTCATTTTTACTTACTAGAGGTTTCCCCAATGGCTCAGTGGTAAAGAATCCACCTGTAAGGCAGGAGACACAGGAGACGTGAGTTCAATCCCTGGGTCAGGAAGATCCCCTGGAGGAGGAAATGGCAACCTGCTCCAGTACTTTTACCTGAAAAAGGAGTCAATGGGCTACAGCCCAAAGGGTCACAAAGAGTCGGACATGACTGAGCATGCACTGCCTTACTGCCCAATCAGGTAGCCCACCTGTCCACAAGACCGGCCCATGCCCACAAAGCCTGTGGTCAAATTTTTTGTGCAGCATTGTTTTTTGGGGTGCAAAGATCATCCATTTTGGAAACACCTCTAAACGGGAAAGAAGAACTTGGAGAAAAAGAGAGACAAAGAATCAAGCAGAAGAAAACTTTTAAAATACAATTCAAAGCCTCAGAGAAAATACTGCATCTCTGAAATAAGAACATAGCAAGATGCTATAAAAAGGGAACATTCAGAGAACACAGAAAAGCTCTTAAATATTACAAGCATAACAGTAGGAACAAAAATATCAAGGAAAAGAATGAAAGATAAAATAGAAGAAATCTCCTAGAAAAGCACTGTAGGACATAGGTGAGAAAAGATCAAAAAAATATTTTAAAAATGTTACAGTTTCAGTCTAAGCAACCTAACAGTCAAGTGATAGGACATAATAGGAATTCTGAAAGAGAACTGATCAGATTAACAATTCAGGGTAGTTTCTTGCAACCTAATGCCATGGGTTTCCAGATTGAAATGACTTACCTGGGGCTCAACACAAAGAATAAAAAAGAACCGCACCAAGGTACATGATGATGACATTCCCAAGCAACAAGAATAAGAGAAGGATCCCAAATGCCTATAGAGAGATAAGATAGGAATCAGAATGACATCAGACTCTCAGTAGCTGGAAGTGATAAGACCACAGAGAAATGGTTCCAAGGTTGCAGGAGCAAACATACACTCAAGTCAACGATCTTTGAAATGTCAGTATGAAATGAAGACAATCTCAGTCATGCAAAATTGTGAAAAATTTATCTCCCATGAACCCTGCCTCAGAAAGCTGCTGAAAGAGATCTCCACTAACACAGAAAATAAACCAAGCAAAAAAAAAAAAAAAAAAAAAATTAGGGGGGGGGATAAAACTCAAAAAGCAGGGGTCCAACCCAAGAGAGAGGCAAATAAGATGACCCAGGTGATATGGAAGAGACATTGAAGGCTGACAGCTGTGCTGTAGTGTGAGGGTAATACCAGCGGTAAGAGGGTAATACTCTCCAGGAAAATTACTTCACTGGGGAAAAACCAGTCTGAGAGATTAGTATGGTATCTGGTACGTGTGAATTGGCCCTGGATAATTTCCATTTCTGAAAAAGTGAGGAGATGAATTAACAACAGACACACAGGAAATTATATAAAACTTAAAGGCAATTATCAACTCTAGGAAGAAGAAAAAGTTATACAGGACAGAAACATAGTTAATAATGTTAGCATATTATATGGGGTGATTGTGAGCACAATTTACACAGTCAAAATAGTAAATAATATTGATGTAATAAAAAAGGAGTTATAATTAGACTAGTGAGAGGATAACCGGGGGAACTAGTATAAGAGATAATTTTTATCTCGGTAATATAAAGTCCACTGATAATGCTGGCTACAGAAAAAAATCAAGAATTATCAATGTAGAGATATTACTAAGAAAGAAGAAAGAAAACACCAAAAGGAATATCTAAATGTTGGAAACGGTTGCATCTAGCTAGAAGAATTGAGGTGGGCAAGCTGCAGGCTGCTCTTTTTCATTATAAGTCTTTTAAAATCATTTCACTGTAAAAACTATATAAATGTACTTCTTTCTAAAAATAGCTTTTAAAACCCTGCCATCTCTGGGGAGAGTATTGGAAATATGTTCTATACTCTTTCTATCATTTTTTCTCTCCCAGTGGGAAAGTCATTAAAGTATGGTTTATATTAAAACAAAAGCTAATTATTTTCGCGGGTAAGAAAAAAAGGATCTGGGATTTGAACCCAGAACTCTGACTCTGTGGGGATGGGGCTAGTATCTAAGGACGGGGGAGACAAAACTTGGACCAGCAAGACATTTAGGAGTTTGAACAGCAGAGGGACTGGAGAAGGGAATTCCCAGCTGGGAAAAGACACCAAATATTTGGCTCAAAATAAGAAACCCACACAAAGATTTTGGTTTGAAGCTTTGGAAAACATTTGTTTTTGTTCCTCGTAAAAAGCGGATGACGAATCAAATTATTTGAAATGAGATTTTAATGACAAAAAGAACTAATAACATTTCATTAGCATTCTCTTACCAGACTGCTATTAACAAGTACAACGAGTGATTTTGAAGTTCTTTATCATCTCCACTGAAAACCACCAACGCCCGGAGAGAGTCTGGGGCTTATTTGTTTGCTGTTTGCTTTTTCTCTCCAACATTCTTTCTTCTTCTTCTAAGTGTTTTTCTTATTTTGCACTTTTGCAACCATGTCCAGGGTGCTTTCAGAACGCATTATTGTATTTAAGAGGCAGTTAAAGCAAGTGTGGGTGGACTGAATGGACACAGACATTTGAGTCGCAGGGAACTTAATTTGAATTCCAGATACGGGCTCATTAGCTGCGTGACCTTTAGCAACTGACTTACCCACTCTGGGCTCCAGTATTGCCTGAACAACTGGGTCAGGATGCCCTTGCCATCATATTAAACAACAGGAATAAGGGACCGAGTTGGCCCTCAGCAAACAAAAATCATTATTTCTCTCCCTCAACCACACACAGAAAAGTACCCAAATGCTAAGGACTTAAATAACCCTTATCCTAATTTCATCCTGGCAGAATTTCCTACATTCACCTGTACTTTAAGAACTTCTGAGAAATCTTTGTCAAAAATGATCTCACAGGCATCAAAGATTGAGGGCAAGAGCTTCTTGGAGAGCCTCACCATTCAGTGGCCGTGCCCTGGCCTGGGACCTGTGGTAAAACGGGGTCCATTTGGCTATTATGTCTTCAGGCTCCAGCTCATCCAAGTCCTGGAAAAGAAAGACAGCCAGTTGCAATGCAGGAGGCAGGTCCAAGGAAAAGCAGCGCAGTGTACAAATGCAAGGGAAACAGAGCACAGGTCCAGGAATCCAAACATCTGGGCTAATTCTAGTCCATTCTTTCCTGTGCAACCTTAGGCAAATACTCCAACCTTTCTGGGCCTTGGTCTCTTTGTTTGGCAAAAGAGAGTTATAACTCCTGTGCCTTGTCAGCCTTGCTGATTTGGGTTGAGTCTACGACAGGAAGAGCTTCTGTGATAGCCCAGTTGGTAAAGAATCCGCCTGTGCAATGCAGGAGACTCCCAGTTCGATTCCTGGGTCGGGAAGATCCCCTGGAGAAGGGATAGGTTACCCACTCCAGTATTCATGGACTCCCCTTGTGGCTCAGCTGGTAAAGAATCTGCCTGCAATGTGGGAGACCTGGTTTCGATACCTGGGGTGGGAAGATCCTCTGGAGAAGAGAACGGCTACCCACTCCCGTATTCTGTCCTGGAGAATTCCATGGATGGTATAGTCCATGGGGTCACAAAGAGTTGGATACCACCAAGTGACTTTCACTTTCTTTCTACAAGAGGAGAGTGGAGCCGGGAGACATATCTGTGTGTTTTTACCCCCAGAATTTCTGCTTTTCTCTTTTCTCTTCCACCCTGGCTGATGCCTGGGCAAGAGTTGGGGGGGACAGGATCCAAGCCTCAGGCTTTCTGGATTCTGAGTCCCAGGAAATTAATAATATCAGTGACTTGTCCCTGTCAGTATTCCAAGCATGTCACATGCATTGACTCATTTAATCCTCATGCTAGTCCCAGGAGGTAGGAATTATGATACCCATTACACAGATGGAAAAACTGTTAACTAGAGAGGTGAACAAACATACCCAAGATCACACTGCCAGTTAGTAAGAGGCCGGTACTTGAACCCAAGCTTCATGGTTCCAAGAACAGCACTCACTTAATTCCATCAACACCAGTTCCACGTGCACACCCAGCCCGTTGCTCCTTTGAACCTCACGGTATCCTGTATTCACTCTGGACAGGGACATGGCAGGATATGAGAGCTGGCAAGCTTGCATGGACATGATGGCCTTTTCCTCCTTTACCATTTTTCCTCTGAGTCCAAGTTCCCAGCGCAGTTGGAGTGGAGGCTGTTGACTTCTCAGCACCTATCTTCCTGCCTCCTGGTCATTTAGGTCACCCAAGTTCTCCTCTGAGAAATGGGCAGCAGTGTGGACCGAGGCCAAGAGCTGGGTTCGGTGCTCATGGGCCCAGTTTGCCGGCCAGCTGCTCCCCCAGATCTACAGCTGCCCACAGAACCACTCAAAGCTCTGTGTATAAGATGATAAGTGTTCATTTAATTTAATAATTTCCCTAGTAGCTCAGTTGGTAAAGAATCTGCCTGCAGTGGAGGAGACCCACGTTCGACTTCTGGGTTGGGAAGAGCCCGGAGAAGGAAAGGGCAACCCACTCCAGTATTCTTGCCTGGAGAATCCCATGGACAGAGGAGCCTGGCGGGCTATACAGTCCATGGGGCCGCAAAGAGTCAGACACGACTTAGTGACTAAATCACCACCACCAAGCCCTACTATGCACTGAGCACTGTTCCAGGTGCTGGAGCACAGTCTTTGCCTCGAGATGCTGCAGTCAAGTGTGGGAGAGACAGAAAATAAACATGTGAACACACGCTCTGCTGTCAGGCAGTGGTTTATATGAAGGGAAACAAGGCAAGCTTAGGAGTGATCATGCAGTGACAACAACACAATTTACTTCTTTTATTTTAAAGTTTTGGTTGCCCTGGGTCTCTGTTGCTGTGCATGGACTTTAGCTGCAGTGTTGCAGTGCACGGGCTTCTCATCGTGGTGGCTTCTCTTGTGAAGCACAGGCTCTAGGTACACGGGCTTCAGTAGTTGCAGCTAGTGGGCTCATGTGGAATTTTTCTGGACCAGGGATCGAACCCACGTCTCCCTGCATTGGCAGGTGGATTCTTACCCACTGTACCACCAGGGAGCTTCCAGCAATGAAATTTTAGACAAGCTGGGGGGTGAGGGGTAGGAAAGTCGTCTCTGAGACACTGGAGCAGAAACCTAAGAAAGAAAGAGCGAGAGCGCATGCAGGTATACGAATACCCAGGGAAAAGCTCTGCAGGCAAAAGGTCACAGCAAGTGCAAAGGCCCTGGGGCAGGGGCATGTGTGCTACACTTGGGAGCCAGAAAACCAGAGGAATCACCATGGCCTGAGCAACTGGAAAGTCATAGGGAGTGCGGACGGGGTTGGGGGTTGGCAAGTGGGGGACAGAGATCGTGTAGGCCTTCTGGGCCTGGTATTATGACTCTGTACTCTGCAGTGAATGAGGTGGGAAGCCATTGATGTGTTTAGAGCTGAGGAATAAAATGATCAGATTTCAGTCTTTTAAAGATCCCTCCCACAGGTGCTATGACAAACTGGACAGGATGGACCAAACAGCAAGATCAAGGGTCTTAGAAACCATCATAGCAAAGCTCACCAAAGGCAGAGGAATAACAGAGATGTTTGTTTTGGACTTAGGCTGGACCAGATATCCTGAGCGCCTGACCTCCCTCTGCTCCTCCTCCCAGTGGGACCCCCAGACTGTCACCAACTCTCTCCAAGCCTCAGTTTCCTCACATGGCCCATGAGGACCCGCACCCATGGCTGGCTATCTACCCAGCCAGCTAGCTTTCTGATTCTGAGCCTAAAATTTTCTAGAACCCCCACTGCAGACACATCACCCCTGAACCGAACAGCAGGTCCTGCTGGTGTGCTCCCAAGGGCACGTCCTCATAAGGCTGGGACTCCTGGGGAAGCAGGGGGCATCCTATTTTATGAAGACTTGCTTATTAGCTGAGAGGTGGCACTTACCTCTGCCCAAACCCCCAGGGCCGTGTAACTTTGCTGGCCGGGTCAGCAGTACTAAACCTCCAGGAAGAAATATCCACAGGCTGCCTGGTACACTCACTGGAAAAGATTCTGACGCTGGGAAAGGTTAAAGGCAAAAGGAGAAGACAGTGGTGAAGGATGAGATGGTTGGATGGTATCACCGACTTCAAGGGACGTGAGTTTGAGCAAACTCTGGGAGACGGTGAAGGACAGGAAAACCTGGCACGCTGCTGTTCATGGGGTCGCGGCGAGCTGGACACGATCGAACAACGACAACAGCAACCTGGTACGCGGGGGAAGGACTGGCTGCACAGCCTGTGGGGTCCGGGGCAAAATGGGAACGCACACCCCCTGATCAGAACGCAGGGGGGACGTGTGTTAAAGGGGTTCACGCAGAAAGTCTCTGCCCCTCTGCGGCCTCACTCTTGCCCTGTCGGTTGCCTATGCGGGATCACCCCCTTGTGCTCACAGGGACAATGGCAGATGTCCCGGGGACAACACACGGTGACTTGGCTGCAAGTGCACAGCCCACCAGCTGCCAGCTGTTCAGCTCCCCCTTCTGCCAGCCACCAGGCCTAACCAGAGATGGGGAGGTCGAATCAGTCAGGCACATTCTCCTCCTCCTCCTTGAGACAAACGGGGGATTCCCAAGGGTGTTGCAATCTCTGCTGGGATGCGCTGGGTCCCGGATCCGGGTGGATAAGAGGCTCGCCCCTCCCGAGTTGCCTGCTGAACACGTGTCCCACCTTCAGATGCCTGCCTCTCCCCACCCCAGCACCCAGGCCCCTGCCAGATGGTGGGCAGCAGTGGTCACTGGGTGGGGGCAGAGGGGGAGGCTGGGTGGGTCCTGGGTCGCCACAGAGGAGGGGAATCAGGCAGTCAGAAACTATTGCTGGGAAGCAGCCGGAGGCAGGTCCAAGCCCCCAGCTCATAAGACATCACTTAGGAAATGTAAGCACAACGATAAAATTATTAAGGACTTTGAGAGGGGGGACATGAGCCTTAAACCACCAGCTTGGCACCTTTCTGAGAGTGGGTCCCTGTGTGATGGCACTGGTCACAGGCCCATGAAGACAGCCCAGCATGAGGAAGATGAAATCAAAATGGCCCCTGCAGCCACAGATCTGAGAGGCTGGGTCAATGGACTCCCTGGCATTCGGGTCCTGACTCGGCCTCTCAGATCTGTTGCTTCAACCCTGGACTCTGAGCAGCTTGATTTAACCTGGAGGAGCCTTAGATCTTAACTGATAGGCACTTTAAGAGAGCTCAGGATGATTCGCAAAGTGACTCCCTGGACCGTGAAGTTTCCAGCTCAGCCCCCATCTCTCCTATCTCTTCTTGTCCCCTTGGAAACCACTTCCCCCAGTCCTGCCCCAAAGTGGAAGAAAAACTGAGCATTCAGGTCAAATGTCTAGGTTCCTGAGGGTTCACCCGGAAGCTGCTTCATGATCTTGGACGGGTCACCTGACATGTGCTAACCACAGCTGACCCTTCTGGGAAAAGGAATAAAAGACAATCTTTTCTTTAAAGGTCCTGGGGTGGATGAAATGAAACAACACGTGTTAGGCACCTGGCTCAGAGTAAGTGCTCCTTTAGGGGATGTGGCTGGCACTTGCTTTTCCACCCTTATCCCTACTGACCACTGGCACGAAAAAACCCTACCAAACCATAGCCTGCCCTCCACTCACAGGAGGAAAGATGTTGACAGATGCACTTGGTGCAAGACTTGAAGCATGAAAAAAGTGAGAGGAGGGTTCAGGGGGCTGAAGGCCCCCTTTTGTTAATAACTCCAAGGGAGCAGAGGCACCTCAGTAATGAGGTAACCGCGGGGGGAGTACCTTCACCCTTTGGACACCTAGTCCCTTCCCTCTAGGCGCCCACCCAGCACCCACACAACCCTGAGAGTGAGTGCTTCTCCAAATTTTGCACCCTGAGCTCCTAGCTTGACTTTCAGGTTGGAATCTGGTCCGGCCACGTGGACTTGGGCAAGTACCGTCACTTCTCTGGACAGCAGTGTGCTTTTCTGTGCAATCAGCTCAGTTCAGTTCAGTCACTCAGTCGTGTCCAACTCTTTGTGACCCCATAAACGGCAGCACACCAGGCCTTCCTGTCCATCACCAACTCCTGGAGTTCACCCAAACCCATGTCCATTAAGTCGGTGATGCCATCCAACCATCTCATCCTCTGTCATTCCCTTCTCCTCCCACCTTCAATCTTTCCCAGCATCAGGATCTCTTCAAATGAGTCAGTTCTTCCCATCTGGTGGCCAAAGTATTGGAGTTTCAGCTTCAGCATTATTATTGTGTGCAATAATAATCCTATTTATGTCCTCGGCTCTTGAGAGGATTAAATGGGACGGCGCAGGGCGGGTGTTGGGCTCAGAGTCTGCGCACCCGTGTGGGCGCAATACCAGGCAACCCCTGCCTTCACTGGCATCCAGGCCTCAGTTTGCTAAGCTGCGGAATGAATTCAGGGCAGGCCCCAGAGAATGGCTGAGCTCTGGGGAGCGCACGCCGGGGGCGGGGTCGCACAACTGGCTCACAGCTGGGCCTCCAGGAGCCAGGCCGGGTGCCAGGGGGAGGAGGGGGCCAACTGAGCTGTGAGCCGCGGTAGCCTTGGGGGGTGTCGGGAGGTGGACCCTGCCTCACAGCTGAGGCCCAGCTGGCTCCTAAGGTCGCCAGCGGTTCTGGAGACTCCAGGGTGGGAGCTGGGGGGAGGCCTGGAGTCTCATATCTGAATAAGCTCACGAGGGAAGGAAACTACAGCGGGACCTGGGGCTTAACTCATACACCCCCACCCCCTCCAGGTTGTGAAGCTCCTCCAGAAACCCTCTCTGAATGGGGGGGCGGGTGGTGGAGGCACTGGAGAGAATGCAAGGTACCAAGGAAAAAGCATCTCTTCGGGGGTTACCCTGATCCAAGCCACCATCACGTTCCCTCTAACTGGGAAGGCAGTCCCTCCTCTTCCACCTTCCCGGTTCAACTCCTTGACATCTCTCGGAGCTTCTGAAAATGCAAAGCGGGCCCTGGAGGCCACTTCTGGCCTTGTTCTAGCCTCAGGGCCTTTGCACTTGCCTGCCCCTCTTCACAGGAGATTCTTCTCTTGGCTCCTCTTTGAATTCCAGCTCCTCCTCACCTTTTGGGTTTCAACTCACAGGTCACCTCCGCAAAGAGGTCCACCTTGACTGCTTCCATTAGACTCCTTATCACTGCCCTGTCATCACCTCCCTTCCAGGCCTTCATCCCTAACTTCAGTTGGTATTTGTTTGTTACGGTGTCCGCCCTGTTCCACCGCTGAGTGAATCCGGGAAGGTATACCGGACCCACACTTTCTGCCTATGGCCTTTGCCAAATAGCACGACCCCTTCAAGCCTCATCTGTCAGTGAGGACATTAATCCCATTGGTGAAAACATCACATCTCTAAGGCGATGTCCAGAACAGTTTCTCCAAATCCAACATGGATTTAGGGAGGCACCAAGAATTTAGAGCAAGGCAACTGGTCAGTCTTGACTGTGGTCCTAGGGGTGGTTCTGCCAAGTGCTCTGGCCTAGGTGCCAGCGCTTTCTGGTGGCTTTGTTGGCATTCGGATGAGTTTCTGCATTCATGCTGAAGGTGAGGGGGTTGGTGGAAAACACTGATCTGGTCTTAGGCACCTGTGTGACCTTTGGCAAGTCACCGTATCCCTTTGTGACTTGTTTTCCTCACCTGTAATAAGGCTTAATAAGAGTGCCTGTGTCTCAGGGAGAGGATTTAAGGATTAATTCTGGGCCCACAAGTCTTCTCTGATAGCTCAGTTGGTAAAGAATCTGCCTGCAATGCAGGAGACCCCGGTTCTATTCCTGGGTGGGGAAGATCTGCTGAAGAAGGGATAGGTTACCCATTCCATAATTCTTGGGCTCCCCTTGTGGCTCAGCTGGTAAAGAATCTGTCTGCAATGCCAGAGACCTGGGTTCGATCCCTGGGTTGGGAAGATCCCCGGGAGAAGGAAAAGGCTACCCACTCCAGTATTCTGGTCTAGAGAATTCCACGGACTGTATAGTCCATGGGGTCTCCAAGAATTGGACACAACTGAGCGACTTTCACTTTCTGGATCCACAGGGGGTTCAGAATCTTCTATCCTTCCCATCACCATCCAAGGGCAAGAGTACCATACTGAGCAAAAAGAACACCCCTGCCGCTTTAGACTCACTCATTCCTCAACACCTTAGGACCACCCTCCTTGCCCTTGGGGAATCCAAGCAGGCATGACTTTCAACTGGCGGCCAAAGCATCTGAGGAGGCTACCAGCAAGACCAGGCCAGCCAGACGCGGGCAGACGGTGTCCTCCAGATACGTCCCAGTTCAAGTCACCCCAGCTTCCTCTGCGTCAGTCTGGACATGATTCTGTTCTGGGGACCAGAAAACTGAGGCTCAGAAGCAAAAAGGTTGGTGACAGCGCCCAGCAAAACCCTGCCTCCGACCGAAGCTCTGTTCAGCCGTCTCTGTGCATCTGCCGGAGTCAGTCTAGGCCTCAGTTTCCTCGTCTATGAAATGGGGCTACCAGAACTGTGCGCTGTCCCGGCAGTGAGGACTCCTTGGTATGGTCCACACAGCGCTTCAGTGGTCCTTATGCACCCACTTATCTCAGGAAGGACAGGTCTGCGTTATTCTCCACCCCCAGCTTGGGGGCCCCGGTAGAGCAAGGGAGGGGGCGGGGGGACGCTTTCCCTTTCACTCTCCCCAAAGCTCCCCGGAATCACTGTTGTGACCATTTAGCAGACCTGGAGCCTGAGGCTCGGAGAATCTGAGAGGAGAGCCCTCAGAAATGCCCCAAATATTTACTTCCACTAGGTGTGGGCTTCACTCCAGTGTTCTTGCCTGGAGAATCCCAGGGAGGGTGGGCTGACATCAATGGGGTCGCACAGAGTCGGACACGACTGAAGTGACTTAGCAGCAGCAGTAGCAGGTGTGGGCTTGCCACTGGCCGCTTCTTTGGTGCAAGAGCCCCAACTGCCACTGGGAAATAGAAACAGGGGAGGGGTCATCAGAGAGAAAACTAGGTATCTTTTTCAAATAGCATCCCAAATATAGAGTTCAGCCTTCACCGCCTGGGAGTCCGGATGGTGCCCTGCTGGGTAGGCAGGGAAGCGGCCCCGCGCAGAGGACGCTTTGAGGTCGCGCCCCACCTGCCCAAACCTAACCCGCCTCGCTCCGGGTAAACAACGCGGCACATGCAGCCTGCAGAGCCCCGCGTGCGCACGCACAGTGCCTCCGAGCCAAGCGCGGAGAACTCCAGCAGGACCACAGTCCCGTCCGCCTGTGAAACCTGCTTCTCGTGGGTGAAGGAGACAGCCCCCGCGGCCCCACTGCAGTGCGTTGCGATCCAGCCGCCGTTCGGCGCCCGCAAGGAGCTGCAGTTTCTTGGTCTGTAAAATGGGCAGCAAAGGGGGCCGCGGCGGGGCTGCGCCCACCCGGAGTCTCTGGTCGGGGCGATCCTTCTGTCCAGCCAGGCCCCCCGAATTAAGAGCAGGCTACTGAATTCGCTTTTACTCCCCGCAAAAACAGGTCGATATGGCACTCCGCTGCGATGCTCTAGGTCCTGACAACCAGCTTTAGGGGCTGATCCTATAGGTTCCAAGAGGGGCATTAATTTGCTAGAATTCATCATCCAGAAAAGCATAAACTTGGATTTCAGCCGCCCACGTCTGAGCCGTCAGCCCCGACTCTTGGAGTCGCTAGGAAAGTGTGTACACACACACACACACCTCTCTTTTAAGTACTCACAATCAAGAGTAACTGCCGGCAGTGCCAAGCATCTCACAGAACACTTTCTTTCATTTTATACCAAAAATATTTCAAAGAGATTGTTGCCGCATTCCGCACTTTTTATTTTCGGAAAGTCAGGTTCAGAGAGGTTAAGAAATCTGCCCAAGTTCACACAGCTAACAAGTACCAAAACCGGGATTCCTAAAACCAGATGGTCTGACTCCAGCGGTAAACTGGCTGCTGCTTCTAGAAGCACCACCTTCTCGCTTGGTGACAGGAAAGGGGGCGGCAGCTGAACGGATATTTCAGATCTCGAGCCTGGATTCTGCTGAGCACAAGCAGGGCGTGGGGTCTGATTCCAGGGAGACCCTGTGGAGGCTGAAAGTGGGTTTGGGAGGAGGGTTGGGGGAGGGGGTTCCGGAGGAGGCGCCCCCGGGAGGAGGAAGAAGAGCTGGCGTCACCACGGGGTTCCTGGGAGTGCCCGGTGCTCCCTTCGGAGAACCTCCTGCGTCCTAGAACTGATCCAGCGCACAGGCGCGCCGGACATTACCCCCCACCTTGTCCTCCATGCATCGATCTCCCCCACCCGGTTCTCGCCCGCTGTGCTCAGAGCTGTGTGTATATCCTTCCCACGTGGAGCCCCGCACCCCCGCCCCGTGGGCCAGTCTCCTAGTGCCTTCCCTCTGCCTAAAGTCTCTTTCTGTGGGCTGGACGTCTCTCAGTACCTCACTTCTCAGAGTTTACCTCCCCCCAATCAGTGTCTATCAGTGGGTCTCCCCTGCCACCTTCACGTTGTAAATATCAGAGTCACAGGGGCAAAGTGACAGAACTCCTGCAGGGACATTCCAGGGTAGCTTAGAAGTGCTGGGGCTTTTGGTTGTGTGCTGTGTGTACTTGATTGAGTGTGTGTGTTGGTTTTGGGTGCACACAGTGTGCAGCGTCTGTTGGTTTTGCGTGGTTGGGTGTCTGCGTGGGTTGGTTGTGGGTGTTGCATCGCATGCGTTTGGGAAGTCCTGTTTGGGTGTATGTATCTGTTGACTATGTGGGTCCAGATGCTGGGTGTGCATAGTTGGTGACTTGTGCGAGTTGTCTGTGTGTGTGATGAAGGTTGATCTGATGTGTGTTGGGTGTCAGCGTTCGTTGTATCATGTCTTGCATGGGTCAGTTCTGTGTGTGTTAGACGTATGTTGTGCTGTGTGTCGGGGTGTGTGCTTGCGCGCGTGCGCGCGCGCGCAGACGCTATCTATCGCCGAGGGCGCCTAGCCGGGCGTCAGGCACCAACCAGCGCTGCCAGAGCAGGGGCTGTGGGCCCCCGGGGCCGCGGGAGGGCGCTGAGGAGGAGGCCAGCCTGGGTGATGAGAGGGTCGCCGAAGGCGTGGAGCAGGGGTGCGGCCGTGGGAGCTGAGTGGAGCGGCAGGAAATCCCAGAGTCTGGAGTGGGGAGCACGCTGGGGAGCCCTGGAGGATGGACCAGGGGCGGAGGGAAGGTTAAGGTGTTTCCCTGGGCGGCCAGCGGCGGGGCTGGGGGAGTGTCCCGGGCCGGCCGCGGTGTGAGCGGCTGAGAGGGGCGGGGACGGAGCCGGGGAGGCCGCACGGCCCCGGGGGCTCGGCCAGGCCGGCGCCAGCCGCCAAGTTGAAAGGCGGCCGCGGCCTCTCCTTGCTGCTTCCCATTGCGCCCCCGAGGGCTCCAGGCGGGGCCCCTGCCGAGGCCGGGTCGGCCTCTCCTCCGCGCCGGGGGTCACTCAGGGGCAGTGGTCGGGGACCAGCCTCATGGGCTGTAGGACTCGCACTCAAGGCTCCGGCCTCGTGCTTCGTAACTGGCTTCACTGAGTCTCCTGCGCTAGCTGGGCCTTCGGCCGCGGGTCAGAGAGCGGAGAAGGGAACCCTCGCACCAGGCGCTCTTAGCGCGCGCTCTCCAGCCCCTCTCCAGCCTCGCAGAGTCCCTGATCGCCCAGGCCCTGCCGACCTGCAGCCAGAGCTTGGAGCGTCCAAGGTCCCCTGCCGCCCCGTAATCTCGGTTCTCCGCTGGCTTCTACGCCACGGGCTTTGGTTTCGCCAGAGCGGTCAGAAGCGGAGTTTTTGCTGACCGAGACATGTCTCCTCTTCAACACAACGAAAACGCCTTCACAGACATTGTGCAGGGGAGGTGAGGTGTCCCTCCTGATCCCCAAGGGTCAAGGCTAGAAGGAGTTAAATTCGGAGAGCTAGGGCCCGAGTTCTGAGGGGCAGATTTTCCCAGACGCAAATTGCTGGCCCGGCACTGTGGGACCCTCAACGAAAGGGAGCCGGGCAGTACCGGAAAAGCGTGGATCCCCGAGTGGAATCTGTGTTAGGAATCCCTGTTCTCCCCTTTCTTGGCTGTGTGACCTTCGGAAAACCGCGTAACCTCTCTGGATCCTTGTTTAAAAAAACAAAAATTCTAAATTTGTTGGGAAGCGGTGCGCTCCGGAACTTCAGCACACAGTAGGCTGCGTTAAGCGCTGACTCCTCCTCCCTCACAACCTCTAAACGAGGTAGGTGGTGACTCCGTTGTGATTGATCCCCAGTTTCCTGCCGAGGAAGGAAATTGATCTGTAGAGGACCGGACGCGGGAACCCCAGCCACTCCGTCCTCACTTGATAAACAAGCAACTGCGTTCCAAGGGCTGGGCTGGACGGGAGGCAGTGCCGCCGCCCCACCTCGAATTCCCGCCGGACTCGGCTGAATCTGTCTCAGGTCCTCACCCCAGAGCAGAGCCCCCTCCTGATCCAGCAACCATTTATTGAGCACCTTATGTGTGCACGCCCTATCGAGGGAGGAAATCCAGAAACAAAAAGCGGTGCAAAGAAGGGGCTGAACGAAAGAAAACAAAAATGGGGAAAACAGGGGACAGAGGAGTGAAAGGAAACAGGGACCCAAGGCCCGCAGCAGGGCTGGGGCGCGCGCGCAGGCGGGCGCGGGCGGGGGTCGCAGGGCGGCGGTCGGTTCCAAACAAGCTGAGGCTCTGAGGGGGGGAAGGGGGCGCGCCCGCCTCGCCTGCAGCTACCGCCAGGCTGGAGCCTCTGCGCGTCTGCCGAGCTCGAGCCGTTGCTCATTACTGCAATTATGTAGCTCTAAGTTTGCCTCGACCCTAAATTGCCAAGTTTCGAGGAGCCAGGAGGCCGGTGAGCTCGGGTCGCGGGAGACACCCGATCCCGCCCTGCCATTCCCCTCTCCCACACGCGTGGAAAACATTCCGGTGTGGCAGACACACCGTGACCTAAGATTCAGATCTGCTCGGCATAACCGAGGCGCCCTCCCGCGCACGGGCTCGTTGACACGTCCCCAAAATCCCGGGGGCAAGGGAAGGATTCCCGGGCCCATTTCGCAGATGAGAAAACTGAGGAATAGAGTGATCTTCCCTACGAAGAGTAAAGCAGCTAGGAAGCGGCAGGGCTGGCATCAACCAATGGGTTTCTCTGACTTCCAGTTCAGTACAAACCCCCAATATAGGAGAGTGGCCGGGGGAGTTTCAGAAAGGAACTGATTTGTGGAAGCTCGGGTGTCCCACGCGAGGTCACTCGGGATGCTGAGTTTATACGGGGGGTAAACATTCTTTCCGTGTCTGCAAGAAATAGTGAGGTACCTAAGCGCTTTTAAGAGGCCGCGTGGGCGCCGGAGTCTGAGACATTTTTAGATATCACTCCCCTCTCTTAGGGATGGAGAGGACCACTTCGGGCCATGCTTGTTAGCCCAGAGGCCGGGGACTCCCCCCCAGCCCCCGACTGCCTGATCATTGGAACTTTCTTTTCTTAGGGAAGGGAGTGGTGACAAGTTTAGACTATAGCCCCAGCCGCGGGACAGAGCCTTTGTCTGAGCCACGGAGATCGAAGGATCCAAGACGCAGGCTACCTCGGAACTCGCCCGCACCGGCTAAGAGCCCGCCCCGGGTGCGTGCGAACCACCCCGAGCTCTCTCGGAATTCCGAGGCCAGCCACCCCCTGGGGCTGGAAACCGCGTAGTGCGCCCCAGGTTTCGTCTCCACACCGTAGCCGGGCTCTTATCTGCAGAGTCGTCTACCTTCCCCGTGTCCAACGTCAGGTACTTCGGGTCTGAGAGCCCTTGGTCTCCTGGCTTTCTCCTGGCAAAGTCTGCCTGGGGCTGCCCTGTCGTGGAATTTGGAGACGCCCCCACAGTCGGACAGAGGTGGAGGTGAAAGGGGAGCCCTGATCTGGTGAGAATTAAGTCAGGGCCCCCAACTCGAAGGAGAACAGAGCGGCTCCTGGAACATAGTAGGCTTTATTTACTAGAGATCCCTTTCTACCTTCAACATGCTAGCAGAATTGCCCCCGGAAGGCTAAACTTGGCGCTTGTTCAAATATATTCTCCTGGTAGCCTGAATATAATCTACTATATAAAAGAAAAACCCAGTTTGTAGGCAAGGCTCATGCAAAGGACACCCCACGGTGTTTAGTGTACGGTTGCCCTGCCCTTTCAGCAAACAATTTTTTTAAAGGGGTCGTAATAGGGAGTGTGAAGGCACTCACATTCTGGCAGTCTCAAAATGAGTTCCTCAAACGGCGTCTACACTGGCGACATCGGCGGGGTGATTTAAGAGAAGGGAAGTGATGCCTCTCCATCCCCCACCTGGCCTCCAGAGGGAAAAACAGGTTTGCGGGGGGTGGGGTGGGGGTGGGAATTGTCTGGATTAGCTGTCTGCAGTCATCAAACCATTTGGGTGATTCTCTTTGTTTTCATAGACGGGTTAAAAGGGGAGAAAAAAAGAAAAGAGTCGGTTATGGGTCGCCTGAACAAGTGTCGATTTCAGCTTAAAGTGAATTGGAAAATTGAGCCTAATTATCCAAGGTAATTGCTTCAATTCTCCACTTGACTTTGCTAAGGCAGGTCTGTCCTGTGTGTTCAAAAAGGCACCCCCCTCTGTCCCTGAATATTGTGTCACCTTTGAAAAGTTGCTGGCGCCAAACTACCACCAACCTGAAAAGCAACGGTACATGTGAAGAGAGGGCAAGGAGTAAAATTAAAAGACTAAGCGAATGAGATGATTTCTTGTAGCTTAAAATTAATTTATTTAACAAATATAGCTATAATATAAATGATAATAAAATTTCAAATATACAGTATATTACAACAATCCCTTCCAAAGGGAATCTTGAGAGCCACCCAAATGTACTGTTAAATAGAAACAGAAGTTTTTAATTTTTATTTTACAATTTCTTTCTGGTACTGGTAAGAGAGAGGTCCCTTCAACCTACCTTTGTCACATATCTGTGTATCACTTCCCCCCCACCCCCAAAAAAGCAAATGTTTTACTGTTGAAGTTCTTTTAAAGTTCTTCCGGTGGCAAGACCCAGATCTGCCTCTCCTGCAAAGTTCTCTTTCTCCCCAACTGTTCTCATTCCCAAAATCTTCAAACATGAATTTCCTCTGTACTTTTTCCTGCCAGGTGTTAGTTAGGTCAGGAGGCAGCCACGCAGGAGGCACTGCCTCTAGATCTGGTCCAACCACTAACTCTGCTGGGGACTGTGGATACCTTTGGAAACCTCTCTGGCCTCAGTTCCCCCATCTGTAACTCGAAGGGATAGATCTAGCTTCTAGAAGAGCGTCATGGGACCTTCCCAGCCACTTTGGGGGAGGGAATCAGACTTCAGAGAGTGAACTTCGGGAGCAATGGAGGACAAACCAGCGCAGTACCGGGGTTAAAGAGAAGGTGCCAGGCGGTGCTGAACAGGGGAGCACCTCGTGGGAAGGCTCCTGTTGCTTGCTGGAGGGATCGTCTGGCACCCTAGGTAGGCAACCCTTGGCCTTCTATGTCAGATGGTACATGCTGTAGCCGACGTGGGCTGTGTAGAGTCCCACAGGCGCCACGGGCAGGGCGGCGCGCTGGAAAGGGCCAGAGGCCCCATAGAGCGAGGCGCCCGCGGCGGCTGCTACGGCGGCAGGGCCTCCGAGTGGGAAGGAGAGGCCGAAGGCTGCGGGGGGCAACATGGGTTTAGCGGCCATCTTCAGCTTCTCCAGCTCGGCCTCCTGCAGTCTCTTGGCCTTGGCGCGGCGGTTCTGAAACCAGATCTTCACCTGCGTCTCGGTGAGGCTGAGCGAGCTGGAGAACTCGGCGCGCTCGGCGATGGACAGGTACTGCTTCTGGCGGAACTTGCGCTCCAGCGCCAGCAGCTGGGCGGTGGTGAAGGGCGTCCGCGGCTTGCGGTTGGTCTTGTGCTTGCGCAGGGTGCAGGCCGGAGGGCTCAGCCGCCCTGAGGGGCCGAGAGAGAGAAATGCTGAGGGTTAAGAAAGTGGCGCGTCATCCGCCCCGAAGTGGGAATAATAATCAGTAACAACGCCCGCTGTTCGTTTGCGTTGAGCACCTCGGCGCCAGGCACCCGCCTGGAGAGGCACTTGGAAAAGGTCTTCTCCAGCTCCCACCACTGGCCCACAGGGTAGACGTTCTTGTCTACCTTTTGCAAATGAAGAAACGAAGCTTCCATGTAAAGCTCAGCCGTGTTCAAAGCCCGATGTAACTGGGAAGAGGCAAACAGCCCTTAAATCTAAGTGGCTGCTTAGGAAGGCCTCCTCCCACCTCCACTCACGTTGGGAAGGGTGGATAGTAACAGGACAGTGAAATGTGCAGAAAGAGGCCCTGCACCCGAGATCATATTTAGTTTTAGGCGTTGGCTAAACATTTATCATCTATGCCCACTAAATGCTCAGTGCCCGGGGATAGGCCATTCTGTGGCTGAAAATCCAGATCTCCCAATCCCACACTCTTTCACTTATAACAGTGTGGTCCATGGGGTCGCAAAGAGTCAGGAAGGACTTAGTGACTATTCTAAGCTCGGGCCTCGCTGACCAGAGGTGGAGAAACCTTGGATGTCACGAATGTCACACCATGGCCAAATCTCAAATATAAAAAACTGCCACAGTTTGGGCTTGCTTTTAACAGGGCTTCTTCTTATGATTGTTTCGATTGTGTTCTAGGCCTGTTCCACGCCCAGCTCCTTGGCCTCTGGTCTCTCTCATATGTGCGTGTTATGGGCAGAATGCAATGGCTTCTCCTCGACCAGTACTCTAGTCCACAGAGATCAACGCTGCTGGTGCCCAGCTGTCTTTTTACTTATGGCTTCAAAATATACCCTCAAGGATGGGCAGTGAGTGAACACCTTGGCAGAGGGCTCATGCGAGCCCAGGACAGGGTCAACGCCTGCCACACCCAGCAGCTGCGGCCTGGTTAAAACCGTGGAACAGAATTATTCCCAGGACAACAGAGATCACCCCGACTATGGGTCAGGACCCAGGCCTGAAAACAATTCTTAAGTCCTGGAAGGGACTCTTTGCTTACGCAGCAGCTTCACTGGGGGAGAAATGAATTCAAATCTAGAGAATGTTTTCACCAGGCGGGTTTTGCCTAATTATGCAATTTTCTTTTTGGAATGCTTTAAAAAAAATATATGATCCTCTGGGCTCTCAGGCCACCAGGATGTGAGTCAAATGAAAACTGGTGTTAACATACCCTCTTCTTCCCTGGTTGAGACCATTGAGAGTCCGGGAAGCAGTTGGCCCCCGACTCGCTTTCCGCCCGGCCAACCGAGGGGCGGGCGCCGAGGGAAACGTCACACCCTTCGGAGTTAACAGCCCAGCGCTAGGCCACCTTCTCCGGCCATTAGACGCAGGGAGGGGCTGGCCTTTCAAAGACGTTTAATCCCCCGATAAAAATCATTCCTCAGCATCACGCCATTGAATTCGGGTTGCTATTATGCCGCACCAAATAATCGGAGGAAACGAGGAAAACTTGGGAATTTCCCGTGCTCCTGAAATATCTCCGAGTGTGTTCACTGGGCAGAGAAGCCCGGGGGCCGCGAGGCCTCGGAACGACCCCGAAGGCGCCGTTGGCTGCTGAGTCCGCTTCCACGACCCAGCCCGAGACATTTGGGAGCTCCTGATCAAGTTGGAGGGGGTGCCTCCCACTAATTGACTTGGTGCCCCGCCCCCTCCACTGGAACCTGAGCGCTTCGCCTCCTCCCCCTAAATGATCCATCCACCCTGAGCACCAAGTGTCTACCTGAAACACGAAGGGGGCGGGGGAGGGGGGAATTTTGCAAGAGCTTCGGAAACACAGTGGGCAAAGAAATACTCTTGTGGGTGAATGTGGAGAAGGGGAGGGGGGCGCACAAGGCTTCTAAGATGAGAAAGTGAAACTCTGCGCTCTGGAAAGATGTCCCGCACTCTTCGAACCCACCCGTTGGGGTAACGGCGGAGTAACAGGGCTTAGGGTCTGACAGAGGAGCCAGCCGAGACTCCTGGAGTCGTTTGGTGGTGGCCCGAGGAGAAGGTGCCCAGACACCCGTGTCCTACAAGTGAACTCCTACCCGCAGCGTCGCCTGGACAAGGCGAGGAGCCCGAGAAGGTGGACCGAGAGCTGGGCCTGGGCCAGGCCTCGAACCCTCTTCCTGGGTGGGAGTAGGGAGAGGGGTCGACGCCCCCCCGCCCCATGCTCCCCGGTCGCCCCTCTGCAGCACCGGCTCCAGGTACCCGGCCGCAGGTACGCAGACGCCGGAGACAAACAGGCGCCGGAGCGCGGCCTGGCGCCCTCGGGTCCCACACCCCCGCCGACCCCCTCCTCCGCCGCCTGGGTTCTGGCTACTCACTGGCCGGGGGCGGGGAGAAGCGGGGATTCTGCATCCACGGGGTCCTCTCGGGTTTCTCGGGGCTCTCGGCTTTGACGAGCGCATCTTCTGGCAGTTTGAGGAGTCCTCCCACCGAGAAATGGCCGAGCGGCCGCGGTGAGGACGGCGCATCCGGGGCGCCCAACGACCCGGGCCGGGCACCTAAAGGCTGCGCGGAGCTGCCTGCCGCCTGTGCGCCCTCGGAGGCCGCCAGGACGCTGTCCTTGGCCCCGGGCTTCCTGTGATCGGCCATGAGCGCCTCCACGCTGAAGGGCAGGAGCGAAGGGGACACTTTGGGCTTGGCCCCCTCCTCGTCTGCGCCCATGGCGGTCGCCGTGGCCGCGGTGGTGCTGGGGGTCTGGCCCCCGCCGCCCCCCGCCGGCTTGCCGAAGGCGGAGTCGTCCACTTTGACACCGAGTGGCAAAGAAGTCATGTCAGCAGCCGGGGCCATGCAGAGCCGGGCCCCCCCTCCAGCCGCAGGTCGGGCCAGCCGCCGGGCATGAGCTTCGGGCGTGCTGGGAGCGCGGTCGGCCTCTGGGAGCGTCCGGGGCCCTGGCCCGGCGGGCTCTGCCGCGCGCGCCTCCCGCCCCTCCCCAGAAGGCCAGCGCCGGCGCTCCGGGCCTGGTTATCCGCTGGCGCCGCCGCGCAGGCGGAGTTCTCGGGCTCACCAGCCGGCTCCGGGTCGGGCCGCCGCTCCCCAGAGAACTTGTTAATAAGGCGAGGCCAGCGCGGCGGCGGCCAATCAGCGCGCGAGGGGGCGGGTCCGGCGCGATCCATTGGGCCCCGCTTGGGCGGACTTGCCCCGAGGCGCGCTGGGCCTCGGGGCGCGTGGGGCTGGGCCCGGCCCCAGGAGGGCAGAGGAGGGGAGTGGGCGCCGGAGAAACTTTCCTCCGAGCTGCAGCCCGTGCCGCCTGTCCCTGTGTGGGTCCCCCTGGGTCTCTTATTTCTCTGTGTTCCTGGGGACTTGCCCTTGTGCTCTATGCTTGTCTTCTGCTCTACCCCCTCCTCCCCTTCCCTTATCTCCCTTCTTTCCAACTTCTCCCTTCTTTTCTCTATTCCTTCCCTGTTTCTCTCTCCTGCCTCCCCCCTTACCTTTCTGTTGTCAGTTGCTTGTGTGTGTTTCTTCCTAGTGGATAGTGGAGGATGGTTCCCCTCTTTACCACGATAATTGGAGTTGAAGTCATTTCTTGTATATTCTTTTTATAGTTAAAAAAAAAACCTGCAGGCTTATTTATTATAGTAGAAAGACATAACATTAATTTCTTCTGTAAACACCTTCATTTTCTTCTCTTTCAAACTTCAAACTTTTACCTCTGCGTAAAAGTGGGCCTTTGTCTTCGAAGTGCTGGACTGAAGTTTTCGTAAGAAGCCACTTTCGCGTGGTGCTACGGATGTTAAGAATAAGAATGCATTGTGTTATCTGGAATGCTTAATCGAGTTTCTCGCTGTGAACTTTAGGGGCGGGGGTGGGGTGGGATTACAACACCTATACTGGCTACCGGCTGGGGGAAGGAGCCGGTCATTTTGATAAAGAATTTACTGAATATAAAACCAACAGAAACGACCCCAAAACACTGACCTGGCCTTAACGTGACCTCGATCGCGTGTCCGCAGAAACAGTGATACGTCCCCATCTCTGGATCTGATCTTGGGGGTTAGGGAGGTGTGGAGGTACATTTGGGCGAGAGGGCGAAGAAATGAGGACACTTCCGGGGACGGATTCTCCACGCTGGGTATGAGAACTTTTATCCTGCCAATTTCGGAGGAAACGTGATTTTTATTTTTGCTGTTTAAAAAAAGAGGGGAACATGATTTGGGGGGGCGGGTGTGCGGAGACGTAAGATGTACACAAACTCGGATCGTGGCTCCGCGGTTTTCTGCGCCTCCTCTTTATGGCCTCTTATGCCGGGGCCCAGGCCGGCGGCTCCCCGGGAGCTGGCGGCGCTGATTGGCGGCTCACCGGCACCGGCCATTGATGGCTGCGGGGTTCTAATCTCCAGGAAACACAAGGGGCTGCTGTGGCCATTTAGGGGTAATTATCCGACCGCGGAGGGACAGCGAATTCCCTCGCCTTTTAACTGGGCGCAATAAAAGCTGTAGATTAGGGGCGTCCAGATTAAGGAAAATGAATTACTAGAGCGGGAACTTTATTACCTGGACGGCGTCCGGGGTCTGGCGGGAGGGGTCGGGATGCGAATGCCGGGGAGATTGGCAGCTTCGCAGAAGCCCGCAGGCTCCACGACGTTAAGGCCTGGGGCGGGTTAGGGAATATCCTCGCGTCTGTGAAATTCACACCGCCTCTGCAGATCTCCTGCACTCCCTAGCCCTGGGCAGGGTTTAGGGCCTCCAGCTCGCGCCTGGCCCAACTGGAGGCGCGGCGCACGGATACGGCCTCTCTAAAGACACGGGACCCCTGGGGGAGACACGAGAATAGAGTCCTTCCTCCAGGCCGAGAAACCTAGGCCCCAGAGGTTGGCTTGAGGGTTCAGGGATAAAAGGCCATATACTTCCACTTTAGAAATATAGGAACTGACACTCAGCGAGGCTCCCAGTCGGGATGACCAACTTCTATCACCCGCATTTCCAGTTAAACTCTCCCTGGGACAGGCACGCTGGAATCTCATTCTGCACTAGGGTTCAAGAGGGAGCGACAACCGAAGTCCCTAGGCTGTTTAAGTCAACCTTTCAAATCGATCAGTGCGACTTTCTGTTGGGACTTGCTTTTGTTCCTCCCTCGGCTCCCATCCCAAAAAGTTTGGCTTCCAGATCACTTTGAGAATCTGCTATATCTCAGAACTTTCTCACTAGAAAATGCACACCAGCAAAAACAACTTCAAAGGAGCACCCCCCTTGGAGTCCGCCAGATAAGACCACCGCCCCCCTCCACCCGCTTTAGGGCTTTAGGGCGGAGCTGGGGCTCGAACCCCGAGAGTGCAGGCGCAAGGCACAGATGGGGCTCAAAGCTGTGTCCAGCGGGCGCAGCCAGTCCAGGCCAGGCCGCGGGCCGGGCGGCCGGGCGGCGGGAGACGGGCCGCATCGCTAATTGCGGGGATAAACAATCTGTCACGATCCCTCAGCGCGCCTAATAGGCAGACGAGGATGTTGTTTTTAGGCGCCAGCGGCGGCCCGATCAAAGGCAGCAGCCGGCGCAGGGGCCCTTGAAGTCGCGCGCCCCCGCCTCCTGGGAGCAAACCGCCTGCGCCCGCAGCCCACGGCCCTGCCGCCGGCCCCTGGGTTTCGCGAGCCCGGCCGGAACCCCATGGCCTCTTTTTTTTTTGTAGGTTCGGCCTGGGTTCGTGTCTCCTCTGGCTCGGAAACAGCGGGAAGAATGTCTGAGGAGGAAAAGCGGTGCAGAACGGTGGATTCCACGTGGAATCCGTGCTCGGAATTGCGCCGGGATCTTCCGCCGATCCGCCTCTGGGCTGGGGGTAGGGGAAACGATGCCCACAGTCTCAGAGAAGGGACTTTGAGAAAAGGAACAAAATATGTGTCTCCCGGGGCGTGTGGTTCCCGAGGGAGGAAGGGCACACGTTGGGGGCAGTGAGAGAGCGCTTTCTCTGCGTTGATTTTTTTGTCTGGGCCTTTTCGGATTTCCCGGTTGGCGATTTCCAAGAGCTGACAGGGCCGAGGGGGCTGCGCCTGTTATCTCGCCGCCAGCACTAGCCCCCAGGCGCTTCTACTGCCGGCATTTCTCGGCGTGGCCGCGGCAGCCCAGAAAGCCGGGCTGTAATTCATGCCTGGCAAAGGGCAGGGCTGGCTCGCCGCAGATAAAGCTCGGGGACTGGCTTTCGGCTTCCATGCTGTCGCACTCCGCTCCCCTCCCCTCCCGCCTCGCTCCTTCTCCCCTTGTTCCCGGGCATCTTAAAGCACTCCCTGCGCCCCATCTGGGAGCACCTCCGCCTTTCGGATCCTAAAGACGGCTTGTCCTCCAGCCACTCTCTGGGCAACTGGTGGTGGTGGTGGTGTTCTTCCCCCTTCCCCCCAATCCCCCACCCCAACGCCTATTTTATAGGTCTGTGTGGCGGCCGAGGAAATGTGGTGTTTTTAGGCTCCCCGCCTCCCCGTGGGCAAAGATTCCTTTGGCGAGGCATCCCTTCTTAGAGACCGCCGTCTTTATCTGGGTGTTGGCGCGGCGGGTTCGAGGAGCCCGCAGCAAGATCCCTCACTTCTGGCATTCGTTGTCACCTCCTTCGGGTTTTTGTTTACGCCCCCTCCCCCGTTTCCCAATGCATTTTGTGGCCTCGACCCAGGAGTCCCGCGTGCATTTTTTAAAAATGTGCAGCTCAGTGGGATCCCCCGGCAATTAGCGAGCCCCAAACAGTCCTCTTTAATAGAATGAATGTGCTATGAAAACCGATTACCCGGAACGATTTATTTTGGTGGGAATTCACCAATCTTCAGGAGGGCGATGGAGGGGGAGAGAGGGGAGGTATTTTGTCATGGGGATGGAGGGGGGTTGACAAGTAGACAGAAAGCACGACCAGGGGATCCCCCAACGTGCGGAGGGGGCCTCCCGACCCCAGTTCTCCCGCCTATTGGCTTCTGTCGCCTAGAAGTGAGCGGCTGGAAGTCAGAGGTTTGGGAAACTGGGAGTCACTGATGGAATCCTTTGGGAAGAGTTCACAGCTTTCCAGAGAAAGACACTGGAGAGCTCAGAACTCCAGGGAGTCTTCAGCTATTGCCTGAATATCCACAGCACAGATGCGGAGCAATAAAAGCTTTCTGCTTGCCTGGGACCTGGGCAGAACTTAGCCTTTTAGAATTTTTGGTGCCCTTTTTGATTCGAAGTAAAAAAAAAAAAAACTGGTTGTAAAAAATTATTTTCTTCTTCTTGCTATTCCTCCGCTTAAGCGGGCCCCACTTGTGCAGTGGAAGTGCAGTGCATTTTACCCGGCGCCAGAGAGAAATCGACAAGTCCGACTCCCTGCTTCTTCCCCTTCCCGCTCTTCCATCCCTTCCCCCTTGCTTTTTCCCTCCGGATCGGGCCTTGGCTTCCTTGTGTCTTTAAATTCGGAAGAGGGTGAGGGGTGTAGATCTGCGGGGGAGAGAGTGGGCCCCCCTTTCAAATGGCCCAAATTAATGTGATCGCGACATGGGGGTGCACTTGGGGAAGATGAAAGCGGAGGCCGGCCGGCTCCTCCTAGAGCTCTATAATTATAGATAATATATCCCATTTCAAAGCAATTAGACCAATCAGGCGTAACGAACCACTTTGCTGCCGACGAATAACAAAGGCGCACGGTTATTTAAGCCCAGAGATGTCAGGCAGACCCCGAGGCTCCAGGGGCCGACCAAACATCTTCCATCCTGGCTCTGCCCAGCCTGGGCCAAAGAAGGTTCGCCCTTCCCGCCCCACTCCCCCCACCCCCACCTGCCACCTCCAGGCTCTGCCCACCGGGGGCCCCATCTCAGTTCCGGTAGGGGCCTGGAGGGGCAGGGGGTTGGAAGGAGTGGGAGGAAGAGAATTGACTTTTTTTGAGCTGAGTGTCAGGACTCTTGTCAGAGGTTTCACAAACTTTATCCGATTTAATCCTCTTTACTTTGGGAGATAGGTATTATTATAGGCTTCCCCACTATTTCCAGATGAGACAGTAGAATCAGAGAGGCTAAGCATCTTGCCCAGGGTCACACAGCGAGGTAGCAGTGGTGCCAGGATGAGGACATGGGTGGGTCTGAGCCCCGAATCCACTCTTTTCCCTCTGCCGCAGTCTCTCTCAGGGAGCTTTCAAAAGAGGAGATGCTCTAAAACCCAGAGGGTGCTGTCAGGATTTTATGGCACCGCCTCCCTCAATCTGGGAAAAGGGTTTTGGTACATCACTTACTACACTTCTCTACTGCGGCTTGCCCACCGCCTTCTAGAATTTTGAAAACTGTCCAGTTTTCCCATGAATTTATTAAATGTAGAGGATCCCAGGTCTTTCAGAGAAAAAACATCTGGGCTGCGAGTTGATACACCAACCAAAGGCCGAGGACTTTTTTTTTTTTTCCTGAGCCTCTATTTGTCGGCTTTAAAATGGGTACTCTGTTCCTCAGTTCAGATAACGCTGTTGGCCCTCCCGAAGAGGCCACACTGCGGGACTCCGCGCACTGTGGCAGGTTCCCAGCACTTTGAGCACATCTGAGGCACCCGGGGTGGAGCCGAGGGGTCTGGAGCCTTTCTCTGGTCTTGCCAATTCCTCTCCTGCAGGAGGAGGTGGGATGGCATGGGCGGCCCTGCCCCTCACATGGAAGGTAGCCCAAGGTACCTTCAAGGTGGAACCTCATATTTCACCCCCAGCTCGACCACCCGGGAAAAGAGGTTGAGCGGGGAAACCAGACCAGCGCGGAGATGGGCAGGAACAGTCATCAACAGACATGTGCAAAAAAGACTCTCAGCCACGGAGGTGGTGGAGGATAACAGCCCTGGGTACAGCGATGCCAAGAAGCCGAAAAGAGCCTCTGCCATCCGGGGACTGGTGAAGGACCTCAGTATGAAGTGGAATGCAAGGCGAGCTCGGGATGCCTAGGAAGGCCAGCACTGAGACGGGAAAAGAGAGCAGTCCAAGGCGCGGGGGGGCGGGGACAGCTCAGCGAGTGTGCCCCGAAGTGCGGCGGGCACCCCACGGTGGCTGGGCCGAGCGCGCGGGCCAGGAGTGGTCCCCGGGACCTGAGAGGAGCAGCGGGGATGAGGGTTGGGTGGGGCTAGGTGGTCTTGGAGGCCCCTAGGCCCCCTTCTCACCGCGATTCCCACCTCCCCTTCTGTCTTGGGTCCCGGACTTTTCCCTCTCTGTCCTCCTCGCCCTCCGTGTCTCTCATCTGTCTAGGAGGCGGGTGTCTGCCTCAAGCGTGTCTCTCTTGGTCTTAGGAGCCATCTGGGAACCTCGATCTCTTCACCTCTCTGCCGTCTCTGGGTCCTTCGGTTTCTATCACCAAGTCTCTTCCCGCGCCACTCCCCCGTCTGTCCCTTCTCCGAGGTTTTTCTCTTATTCTCTCGCCTGCCACGCCGCCTGTTTCCTATTTCTGGAGCAGCAGTTGGCACCTTCGGGAGTGGCAGGAAGCGCTCCTCCGGGCCCTGGTAATGCCCTCCCACCCCTGCCCGAGGCTGGTCGTTTCTCTCCTGAGCCTCGGTTTCCCCGTCTGGACCTTACAAGGCCCCTTCCTTCTAGGGTCCTTGGAAGGATGGAAAAGGGAGGTGGCAGAAGCCAGCAGGTGCCCAGCGTGGGCACCCAGTGGGGTCAGCAGACCTCCAAGGTATCGCTCAGAGACCTTCACCCCCAGCGTCCCAGGACTGACGGTGGAAACGCTGAGCAAATGCAGAGCACGCTGGGGAGGGCGCGGGAGTGGCCGGGGAACCCACCAGAACCGTCGAGAACTGGGGAGGGGAGGTTCTGTAGGGAGAAGCCCTGCTCCAAGTCCTTGACCCAGCATGGGGCGCTTAGGCCCGACCCCATCCAGGTCCCTCCTGGCTCCTCAGGACCAGACCTAGGGGCCCGGAGGGGCCGGCCAGGCCACCCCAGGTCTCTGCGCTCCGGCCCTTGCTACCCTCCGCCTTCTGGAAAAGGCAGTGACCCGCCTCTGCCCTCCACTGTTTCTTTCCGTCTTTGCTATCCTTGGGCCTCGCTTTCCTTGCCGAGGAGCAGGAAGGAGGGCTGCTCCCTCGTTCAAAAGGAGCCGGGCGCTGCCCTCCTGGGGACGGCGGAGGGCTGCGGGAGACACAGGTGGGAAGGCCTCCAGCCCGCAGTAGTCACTCAATAGTGCCCTCCAGAGTTGGGGAAACTGAGACCCAAAGAGGAGTCATTTCCCCTTGGTCTCTGAGCCAGAAACGGACAGAACCGGCACTAAAGTCCAGGCTGTCCAACTCCTTTGTTGTTGTTGAGTCACCAAGTAGCGCCCGGCTCTTTTTTGACCCCATGGACTGTAGCCCCCCCTAGATTCCTCTGTCCATGGGATTTCCCAGGCGAAGAATACTGGAATGGGTTGCCATTTCCTCCCCCAGGGGTTCTTCCCCACCCAGGGATGGAACCGATGTGGCCTACATTCACCGGTGGGTTCTTTTATCCCTGAGCCATCCGGAAAGCCCAGCCCCTTACCCAGTGCTCATCCTTCCCCGCCTTCAGGAAGGTCAGGAAACCCCGGACGTTCCAACTGTGCCCAGTGGCTTGCATCTCTGTGACCTTGCAGAAGACCTTGTCCATTTGGGAGGACTCATTTGCGAACGGGGCTTCCCCGGTGGCGACAGTGGTAAAGAACCCCCCTGCCAATGCAGGTAGATGTAAAAGACCCCTGGTTGGGAAGATCCCCTGGAGGAGGGCATGGCAGCCCACTCCAGTATTCTTGCCTGGAGAACCGCATAGACAGAGGAGCCTGGCAGGCTCCATAGGGTCGCACACTACTGAAGCGATTTAGCACGCACGCACTGGCGCACTCTGACCCTGGTAGGTTCATGGAGCCTTGTCCCGCCACTCCGGTGAGGGCCGGGGAGCAGGGGCTCTGGCACCCTGGGCCAGGCAGGGTTAGATTCTTGGAGCCAGGCAGGTTGGAGGGACCCGCTTTGACTGAGCACCGCCTCTGTGCTAGGTACTTTCAATGCATCATCGCAGCTCCCTACGTGGCCGTCCTCCTTCCCAGATGAGAAAAAACGAGAACTGAAGTAGCACATTCCGGGCCGCGCAGCTGAGCCTGGGGACACCGGAACTGGGAAGGGTGTCACGGCACATTTTCGCTGCACCATGCATGTAGGGACAGAGGAAGTCTTTGCTATGCCTCGCTCAGCCTCTGCACGGGGTAGACGGGTCGTGGAGACTGTAAATGGCCGAGGCTTTGATTCCGTTTTGCTTTTCCCCCACTGCCAGCAGGTTTCGGGCTGGAATCTCAGACTTGCAGGTTCCTGAAGCTCTTGGAAGGGACAGGATCACGACTTCTTCTGGGGCCACTCCCTTCACCTCGCCACGCCCCGCCACGCCCCCCTCCACGCCACGCCCCTCTGGACTCCGGGCTTGCCTTGGGGCTTTGGAACAAGTTACAGGATGAATGACGACCCCCTCCCGGGACCTCAATTGCTGCCTCCGTGCTATGGACGCCTGAGCTTCTCTTTGCCGCCCTCCTTGATATTGTGTGAGGAGGATCTGAATCCAAGGAAACTGGAAAACTGAGGAGACAAATGCCAAGATGGGGAATCGTAAATCCTATTATTAATAGTTAATACAACAATGACTCTTGCAAAGCACTCGTCTGAGCTATGCTGCTGCTGCTGCTAAGTCGCTTCAGTCGTGTCGGACTCTGGGCGACCCCATAGATGGCAGCCCACCAGGCTCCTCCGTCCCTGGGATTCTCCAGGCAAGAACACTGGAGTGGCTTGCCATTTCCTTCTCTGAGCTATGAGGGTGACTTAATTCTTTGAATCTTGGCAGCAACTCTATTTTTAACCCCGGTTTACATAGGGAAAGGGCTTCCCACATAGCTCAGTTGGTAAAGAATCCGCCTGCAATGCAGGAGACCCCCGGGTTCGATTCGTGGGTTGGGAAGATCCCCTGGAGAAGGGATAGACTATCCACTCCCGTCTTCTTGGGCTTCCCTTGTGGCTCAGGTGGTAAAGAATCTGCCTAAAATGTGGGAGACCTGGGTTCTATCCCTGGATTGGGAAGATCCCCTGGAGAAGGGAAAGGCTACCCACGTCAGTATTCTGGCCTGGAGAATTTCACAGACTGTGTAGTGCATGGGGTCACAAAGAGTCGGACACGACTGAGCTACTTGCACTTCACATAGGGGAAAGATGGAGTAAAGTAGTTTACATGAGCAAAAACAGTCTTGCTAGGTGGCTCAGTGGTGAGGAATCCACCTGCCAGTGCAGGAGACACAGGTTCTATCCCTGGGTGGGAAAGATCTCCTGGAGAAGGAAATGGTAACCCACTCCAATATTCTTGCCTGGAGAATTCCCTGGACAGAGGAGCCTGGCTACAGCCCATGGAGTTGCCAAAGAGCAGAACACGACTGATTGACTAAACAACAACAGCAATGAGCAAAAACTCACAAAACCAAGGTGTTCTAAGATTTCCCATGGCACCCAGGGGATTCTCAGGACCCCACTGCATGGATGGACCTCACTCTGGAGACCGCTGCTCTGGACTCCCTGGTGGGGAAAGGGCAGAGCAGGCTGCAAAGCCTGGCCCACTGACAGCACCTGGTGCTTCCAGCTGCCCAGCTCTGATCCCTGGGAGTGCCCTCTGGGGTGGCTCCCCAGAACAAGCTTGTATGAGCCCCTGGAACTAGGACAGGACCAGGCATAGAGGGATCACTTCAGAGGAGAGGTGAATGGATGACCAGAAGGCAGTGTCAGATCTTCAGCATGAGCCAGGCCCTTAACCCAGAGTATCAGGCCAGACCCATTAGGGCCGGAGACCTGAGCCCTGGGCTCAAGGGTGAAAACAGTCCATCTCAGCGCAATCAAACAGTTCTTGAATGGCCTTTTAAAAGAACACTCCCTGGTCAGGGAACTAGATCCCACAGACCGCAACTAAGGTATGGTGCAGCTTAATAAATAAATACAAATTATATATATATATATAATATATATATAAATATATATATATAAAGAACACTCAGTTGCTGGCCCTGCCAAGTTTAAGCCTCTTTTAAACCTAAAGTTGCGTTCTCAAAATCACTGCAGATGGTGACTGCAGCCATGAAATTAAAAGACTCTTGCTCCTTGGAAAGAAAGCTATGACAAACCTAGACAGCATATTAAAAGAGAGACATCACTTTGCCGACAAAGGTCCTTATAGTCAAAGGTATGGTTTTTCTAGTGGTCATGTACAGACGTGAGAGTTGGACTATAAAGAGCATGGAAGAATTGATGCTCTCAAATTGTGGTGTTGGAGAAGTTTCTTGAGGGACAGCAAGGAGATCAAACAAGTCCTTCCTAAAGGAAATCAGTCCTGAATATTCATTGGAAGGACTGATGCTGAAGCTGCAATACTTTGGCCATCTGATGCAAAGAGCCAACTCATTGGGAAAGACCCTGGTGCTGGGAAAAGACTGAAAGCAGGAGAAGGGGATGACAGAGGATGAGATGGTAGGATGGCATCACCAACTCAATGGACGTGAGTCCGAGCAAACTCCGGGAGATGGTGAAGGACAGGGAGGCCTGGCATGATGCTGTCCATGGGGTCCCAAAGAGTCAGACACCACTGAGCGACTGAACAATAGTAAGCTACCCTTCCTCTGAAGAAGCCAAGGCCCAGAGAGATCTGACAGCAGTCGCATGATGTCTCTCAGAAGGCCCTCCATGGACTCCAAGTCCAGAGGCGTGCCCCTAGCCAGCTGCCCGCCTCCACCCTACAGGACCTTTCCTGGCTGCCTGTTTCTCCCTGGTGTTCCGACAGATTGCTGTGCAGATTGCTGGATGCGGGGAGGATGTGACAATGCATCTTTCATCTGGAGGCTCCGCCCTTCCGGAAAAGCTTCCTGGCCTTCCTAGTAGAAGAGAAATATTTCTGGACAGCTTCCTCCCCAACCTTTCCTGCAGAAATGAACAAATTCTCAAAGGGCTCCTCCCCAGCTGGGGTGCCCCAAACCCTCTTGGACTTCCCAGTCCAACCCGACCTGAAAGGGACCCTTTCCATCCTCACAGAGACCTCCTATCTGATCCAATGGTGGGACCTGGGTTGCAGCCCAATTAAGTGAAAATAGATCTGGGCTTATCGGGTTCAGGCGTGGTACTCTTGGTGGTTCCCCGGCGGCCCCAGAGGGTCCCTGTCTGTTTGATTTTCCTGCTCAGACACACTTGTTTAAACAGACCACTTGGTGCTTCCCAGTAACCAGAGCCAGCCCAAAGCCTGATTACCAGGTAAAGGGAGGCCTGGCTCACGTGGTGAAGGGGGAAAGGTGAGTGGGGGAGCACAGGTGGAAGCCACCTTTGGAACCCTGAGCTATCTCTAGTAGTTTGCTCCGTGGGTTCAGTTCCCAGCTCCACCCCTTCCAGCTTTGCGCCCTCCCCGCCCCTCCACTGCCTCCCTCCCTTTCTCATTCTGGGAGAGGATGAAATGAATAGGAAGCCTCTTAAGTGCTGAGATGGAGTGAGTGATCTGGCAGTTTATTTCTGCCATCACAGTGACCCCAGGAGGTGACTCCTCCAAACCTGGGAGGTTGGCACCACTGTGCCTCTTTACTAGGTGAGAAAGGGCAGAGTCCCAAGAGGTACAAGGGCCTGGGTTGGCTGATATCTAGAGAGAGCGTCCCTGCAAGCCCATGTTCTTTGCACCCCACCGTGCCCTGAGGACAGCTTGTAGCTCAGAGTCAGGGTCCTGGACAGTGTTTGCTGAGCGGAGGAGAATAAGCCAGTCCAGGTGGGAGAGGAGGAAGGACAGAGGCAGGTGGGGAGGAAAGGGTAGGTTGTTTAGCATTTGGAGACCGAAAAGGTGACCCTGGGGCTCTGCGGCAACCCTACCTACCCTCTGGCGCTCCCAGACACTGGGCTTCTGGTCGGGGCAGGGCACGGGCCAGTGTGGCCTTCCATGGACTCTGTTTTCCCAGCAATAACAGTCATTAAAGCTGCCTTCTCAAGCCCTCATTATCCTGTGTTTATAAACCCTTCCAGAAAAACAAAAGCCAGCCCAGCATGCTTCTCCCCAGATCACAGGCAGGCATGTCGGTTCTCCCTTCTGAGTGCAGAGAGGAGAAGCCTTCCCTGAGAGTCTATTGTGACGGGGCAGTGACTTTTGTAGCCTCTTGCTGCCTCTGAGGGTGTGCTGGAGACTTTCCATTTTGAAAGGCAAATTCGGAAAAATTTTCTGGACTAACATTAAGATTTTGCCATTATGATGCAAAGAAGGGCAGTGAGAAGGGAAGGCAGAGAAGTGATGTTGGCTCTGTGTAAAGTGGTTTAATTATCTTATCACACCCAACAACCTTTCCACCCAGGCACTATTAACCCCTTCATTCAACAGATGGGAAAACAGAGGGAAACACAAGAGGCTGTGTTCTGAGGCCGGGAGCTTAGTGGACTCTTTGCTTCTGACCTCAGGCACCTGCAGGATATTCATGAAGTAATTACCACCGTGAAACTTGCCAAACACCCATGGTGTACAGACTTTTCATACATGATCTCATTTAATCCTCCTGGCCGCGTGGGGTTCATGCTGTGGTCTCCATTTCCTGGGTGGCCAAAAGGGTGAGGGGTGACGTGATGGGGTAGCTTGCCCAAGGTCGCTCAGCTACTGGAGGGTGAGGACTTGAACTTTGCGAAAAAGGAGGAAGTTGTCACTTTACGGGGTTGGCGGGGGCGGGGGGAGCGGTGAGGGGAAGACCACAGAGGCTTGTGAAACTAAAAGGAAAGGAAACCAATCTTTTGCCTGGCCTCCTTGCCCCCCACCCCTCATTAAGAGCCCCTGAGATTGTACCCTCCCCAGTGTGCTCAGACATCAAAGGTGAGGGAGGCAGGTTTCCTTTGCTCAGCTGGTGCATCTTGGGCAGAACAATCCCAAGGCAGAGGCTGGGTCTCTGGGAGCGCGGGTCTCCAGTTCAAAGGGGGAGAGAGAGGAAGATGAGCCCGAGGAGGACGAGATGAAGGTCCATCAAAGTGGCTCCTTCCTCCTGCTCCGCTTGGGTCTGCTGTGCCTGTGCAAACCCCTGGGGTGGGATGGGGGTCTTCAAAGAGGAGACTTGAAGCTCAGCCTCCTTCTCCTGGCTACTGGGGCGCTCCTGAGTGGTGACACAGGGCTTCCCAAAGAGAACCTAAAAGGTAAAAATCAATGCTGTGGAAACCCTCCACGGCACCAGAAATCCCGTCTGCTGTGCTGGCGCTTCACAGACTGGATGCCACGTGCTCTTCAAGTCCAACCTGCGAGGTGGCCTCATGGTCCTGCTGGTTCTGGGAGAATAAGTTGGACGACTTGCTGAAGGTCGCTCAGCAAAGCGGCATCCCTGCCGTACAGCAGACTTCAACTTGAAGCTGTCCTGTTTGTATCCTAGGGCAGCGTAACGAAGTATCGATACCACAGAAGGCATGGCTTAAGACAGAAATTTGTTTTCTCACGGTTCTAGAAGCCAGATCAAGGTGCCGGCAGGGCTACACTTTTTCTAAGACTCTGGGTCGAATCTTTCTTTGTCTCTTTCTGGCCTCGTGGCCGCTGGCAGTCCTTGACTTCCAGCTGCGTCACTCCAGTCTCTGCTCTGTCTCCACATTGTCTTCCTTCTCTGTGGCTGAGTTCCTCTGTTCTTACAAGGACAGCAGTCCTATGGGTGAAGTATGACTTCATCTTGATCACTTCCGCAAAGATGCTGTTTTCAAGTAAGGTCCCCTTCACAGGTCTGGGCTATTAAGGCTTCAGTGTCTTTGGAGGGGGCATGTTCAATCCACGGCAGGGTGTGTGTGTGTCCTCCTGTGTGCCCAGGGAGCTCTCTGGTGGTGTTGGACACCTGGGCTCGAAGAGCAGTAACCTCAGAGCAGAATGATGGCAAGCCTCTGGGTCCCACAGTGCCTTGAAGGGGACACAGGGAAACTTTGTGCAATAGTCGACGGGCACCCTTAGACCCATTTTACAGATGAGGAAGTTGACGTTTGGAAATATTCAGTAGGAAATCCTGGATCTGAAATAATATCGATCTGACGGGAGAACCAACTACTGTCCCCAGGGATTGGGGTGGGCAGGCAAGGGTTAAGGCTGAGGCGGGGCAGGTGGGCTCAGTCCAAGCCATGCTGACTCACTGGGCCTTAATACCGCTGCTCTGGCTGCTCCCCGTGGGCGCTGTCAGTTGCCTGGGAGCTGATTAAGATGTCACAGAGGATTATGATGTCAGGTGCAAGAATCACGCTCCAGGAGGGGTGACTGCTGGGCCGGGAGGGAGGTTACCCTTAGCAACGGAGACGGGACATCCATGCAGAGGAGCGGCACAGCCTGGTGGGAAGGGCAAGGGGGTTGGGGTCACGCTGTCCTGGGTGTGAATTCCAGCCCCTCGACTCTCCAGCTGGGTGACCTTGGGGAAGACACCACACCTTCCTGGGCTACCTGTTTCTCAGATGCAAGATGAGGGAGAATAATTCCATCCCCCGTGTAGATCAAACAGCTGAAGAAACCCCCTGCCTCTGTAAGCCTCTGCCAAACAGCGGTCCCCAGGGAAGCCAGGCATCAGCTCCGGAGTTGGGACTCAGGCGTGGGCAGGCTTGCCAGAGGTGGCAAAGAAATGGTGCCAAACCACCTCGCTGCCAAGAGATGAGGCTGCTTAGAAAGCGCCATCACCTGGCCATGGGGAGCCCTGTTGGCAACCTTCTTTGTGTCAACCAGCGGGCGGTGAGTGGCTCTTCCCCGAAGCCTCCTAAATGTTCCCCTCAAACAATGCTGACCGCAGCACGTAGTCACTGCCCACTCACTTGTTGCTTTCACTGTTTGGCCCTGAACCCTGTTTCTTTAGAAGCCGGAATAGTGCAAAACAAATGTTTGAATAAATGAAGGGCAAAAGGAAGGTGTTTTCTCAACTTCCTTTTGTATTCCTTGGAAAAAAATTTCTCCTGTCTTTGAGAAAGAAATATTCCTCCTCCTCTGCAAAGCTACTCTGCCCCAGCATCCTTAATTCTAGTCTCTCTTATTTCCTCAAATCTTGACTGTTGTTCATCCACTCACTCTTTAGTCACCCAGCTGATCAGCCATCCACCCATTCATCCTTCCTTCATCGGTTTATCCACCCACCCATCCTGTCATCCATTATCCATCCATCCATCCCTCCTTCCCTCCATCCATCCATCCTTCCGTCATTCATCCACCCATCCTGTCATCCATCCATCCATCCATCCCTCCCTCCCTCCATCCATCCATCCTTCCGTCATTCATCCACCCATCCTGTCATCCATTATCCATCCATCCATCCCTCCTTCCCTCCATCCATCCATCCTTCCGTCATTCATCCACCCATCCTGTCATCCATCTATCCATCCATCCCTCCTTCCCTCCATCCATCCATCCTTCCGTCATTCATCCACCCATCCTGTCATCCATCCATCCATCCATCCCTCCCTCATCCACCCATCCTGTCATCCATTATCCATCCATCCATCCCTCCCTCATCCACCCATCCTGTCATCCATTATCCATCCATCCATCCCTCCTTCCCTCCATCCATCCATCCTTCCGTCATTCATCCACCCATCCTGTCATCCATCTATCCATCCCTCCCTCCCTCATCCACCCATCCATCCTTCCGTCATTCATCCACCCATCCTGTCATCCATCTATCCATCCATCCCTCCTTCCCTCCATCCATCCATCCTTCCGTCATTCATCCACCCATCCTGTCATCCATCTATCCATCCATCCCTCCTTCCCTCCATCCATCCATCCTTCCATCCTTCCATCATTCATCCATCCATGTATCCACCCATCCTGTCATCCATCTATCCATCCCTCCCTCCCTCCATCAATCCATCCTTCCGTCATTCATCCACCCATCCTGTCATCCATCTATCCATCCATCCCTCCCTCATCCACCCAGCCGTCCTTCCATCCTTCCATCATTCATCCATCCATGTAAACACCCAGCCATCCACCCATCAGGGCAATAGGCAACAGACTCTGAACCACATCCTTTTCTAAGTCTGCAGGGCCCAAGGGTCAAGTCAGATGAGTACCCTGGCCCTATGGCGTCTGCAGTCTTGTGGGGCTGAAGATACATGGATGGAAATGCCCCTGAGGCGTGAGAGAAAGGGAGGACACTTCAAAGAAGGGAAGGCCAGGTAGTGAGGGGCCCACGGAGATGCTCCACCTGGGAGTCAGGGAAGGCTCCTGGGAGGAGCAATAGCGGAAGGGAGGGGCTTCTTGGTGGAGTGGAATTTGGGCAGCAGAGGTGAGCAAAGAGGCGATTGAGCAGCAAACTCACTCTTCCACAGCCCCTCCTGCGTGCTGGTGTCTCCTCCCCTTTGCAGAGCCTTCACACAGGTCCAGAGAAGTTGAGTAACTTCCTCCAAGTCACTCAGCTTTGTAGTTAGAGGCAACTGGAGAAGTTCAGGTTTCAGCTCCTCAGAGAGGCCTTCCTGGACCACTTCTGCGGGTCTCCCTCTGCCTGTCTCCCTCGCTCCCTGTCTGGTCCATGTCTGGCGTCTGTCTACCCCACTGGGAGGCCGGCTCCAAGAGGGCAGTGACCTTGCCTGGCTCCCTGTCTCTAGCACCTGGAGCACAGTGGGGGCTCATAGACTTCTTTCCTGGGGTGCCGTGTGGTGGGCACCGTCCTGGACCAGGTTCCCTGGTCCCTGACTCTCTGAGGTCCTTTTGTCTCCGGACGCCTCCCTCCTCAGCTGCCTTCTGACTCCACCAGCCTGGCCTTCCAGGTGTGCAGGGCCCATCAGCTGAACACCGCTCAGGGCTCCTGGTCAGGGCGGGCGTCCCCCCTGCACATTTCTGATTGTCTTAGGAGACGCGCATGGAGCAAGCAGATAATTGAAAAGATTATCCCGGGATGGGACTGGTGGATGGTTGATTTATCACATGTCATCCCTACTTCAGGGTTTTTATTAGAAATTGAAGAATGGCTTCCCAACTTGAGCCTCGGGGCTGCGTTTAACCTCCAGCCGTCATGCAGACCCACACTGATTTCCGGGCTGTCTGCAAAGTCATCGCATCTCAGAGCTCTGGGTGTGATCCCAGTAGCAGCAGCAGCAGCTGCCCTGCGCTGAAACCCAGCCTTCCCGCTTCTCCTTCATCTCTCCTCCCTCCTTCCCTTCGCCTCTCCTCCCTCCTCCCCTTCTTCTCTCCTCCCTCCTCCCCTTCTTCTCCCCTCCCTCCTCCCCTTCTCTCCTCCCTCCTTCCCTTCGTCTCTCCTCCCTCCTCCCCTTCGTCTCTCCTCCCTCCTCCCCTTCGTCTCTCCTCCCTCCTCCCCTTCTTCTCTCCTCTCTCCTCCCCTTCGTCTCTCCTCCCTCCTCCCCTTCTTCTCTCCTCTCTCCTCCCCTTCGTCTCTCCTCCCTCCTCCCCTTCTCTCCTCCCTCCTCCCCTGTGTCTCTCCTCCCTCCTCCCCTTCGTCTCTCTCCCTCCTCCCCTTCGTCTCTCCTCCCCCCTCCCCTTCTCTCCTCCCCCCTCCCCTTCTCTCCTCCCCCCTCCCCTTCTCTCCTCCCCCCTCCCCTTCTCTCCTCCCTCCTCCCCTTCTTCTCTCCTCCCTCCTCCCCTTCTCTCCTCCCTCCTCCCCTGCGTCTCTCCTCCCTCCTCCCCTTCGTTTCTCCTCCCTCCTCCCCCCTTCTCTCCTCCCTCCTCCCCTTCTTCTCTCCTCCCTCCAGCTCCAGCTCCCCGCCTCCTGCTTCCACTTCTCCCTTCCCTTCCCCTTCCTTTCTGTCCTTGGGGGAGTTGAGGGAGGTGGTTGGTAGGATGGGAGAGGGCTTTGCTGAGAAGATGGAGGACCCGTAACGATGTTGAAGTCGACTCCAGCCTAGATGCTTAGCCATCCTCCGGGACTTGGCTCAAACGACCTTCTTCCATGAGGCCAGCCTTGATTCTCCACTCCTATGTGTTTCCAGAACTCCTGGCTGGTCCTTCTGTTCACAGGAACACATTCTTCCCACCTGGCACTGTAGTTGCCTCCTTAATCTCTGTAGGGGCAGAGGCTCTGGTTGGGGGCGGTTTGGTGTGAGCTTGACCCCCTGGGGGAGTAGGAGCAGGATGAGAGGCCCTGAGGTGGGGGCAGCTAATCTGTTGGGGGTCAATGATGAACAAGGAAGATCAGCTGTGACCGGTGTCATAATCCAGGTAAGATTATAACCCAGTTGAGCTGTGAGACTTTGGGGTCCATCCCTTTACCTCTCTGAATCTTGTCATTTCTCATTTATACTATGGTGATAATGACACCCACCTTAGATGCTCGCCTTGGAACAATACTGTCAACTGGACCAGCCCACATCAACCTCACCTGGGAACCTGTGAGAAATGCAGATCTCGGGCCCCACCCTTGACCTGCTGATGAATGGGAAAGGCTGGAGTGGGGCCAAACAAGCCCTCCAGGAGACTGTTGCCCAGGAGAGTAGCTGCTGAGAGCAATATCCGGGATAAGGCAGGTGAGGGTGTTGGCGCAGAGAGGCAGTGGGGACTCCACGTTCCTTCTTGTGAGCTGTGATGAAGCCGTGGGTTCGGTTCTGATGGGAAGATGCTGGCCAGAAAGGAGTGTGTGATGCAGGGTCTGTAACTCCAAATGCCGACAGACACACAGATTGGCAGAGTGCCCTCCCTTCCCAAGGCATCTATGAGCTTCAAGGAAGGAAATGGCCCCTGGGGCAGGCCCTAACTGAGGGAATGCTGGAAGCTCCAGTCCAAGAAGGAAACAGCCCAGGGTTCCAAGCAGCTGCTTGAGAATCGGTGCAGGGTGACCTGAGTTCCTTTTGCGTTCCGCCTGTTTCTCATCACTAGACCTTTCTCTTAGAGAGAGGCGGATTGCCCATTTACTACCCGAAGGAGGGTTAGGGCCCAGAGCTGTGCAGGTAACGGGAGAGAGAGAGGGGCAAGGACCGACAGTTCCCACTGTGGGCCAGTGATCTGGGGAGAAGCTTGGGTGAAGACAGAGGCAGAGATGGGGACGATGCAGTCACAAGGAAAGGAACGCCATGGGAAGTGAACGAGCCTGGAACAGCTTCTCTCCTGGAGCCCTCAAAAGGCACAGGTTCTGCTGAGGCCTTGACCTTGGGCTTCTCACCGCCAGAGCTGTGAGAGATGAGCTTTGTGTGGTTTAAAGCCCTCTGTCTGTGGTCCTTTGCTATGCATCCCTGGGAAGTGAATACAGATTCTGCTTCAGTAACACCAGGAATGTGCTGAAGCAGGTGTGTCCCTCCCCATCGCTGATGAGAAGGCTGAGGGTCGAAGGGCGAGGTGCTTCTCTGAGGGTCACTCAGTGCCCAGGGGCCACCAGGGTTCCCGACCAGATGTGTCTGCGCCCAAACAGCCTGTGCTCCCTGCGCAGCTTGGCTACAGGCAAATGTCCACCCGTGGGCTTGACTGGGACTTCTTTCCCTTTGCTCCTGTCTTGGGCTCCTCGTGGGACAGGTGCTAACACCTCTGACCCCAGGACCCTCTTCCTTCTCGCTCTCCCGCTCCCTGCTCCCCTGGATCTGGCTCAGGGGTCCTTTCACACTTTCCTATCTCCTGGTTGAATAACCTGGAAACTCAGTCCTGAGCCACTCCCATCCTCTAGATGGCTGAGCCCCCACTCCTCCAAGTGTGGTCGCCACGCAGCAGCAGCAGCCTCACTGGGGAAGGTCAGCAACGTCTAGAGCACCACCAAGGCAGAATTTGCCTTTTTACAAGACCCCAAAGAAGCCTGATCGGCGCTTGGGTCTGCACACTGGAGTTTGGGTCTGTGTAGCCTTTCGCCCCCATTGCCCTTGGGGTGTCTTTCCAGACCCTTGACTCAGGAAAGGTCGTGTCGGGCAAGTCACAGGGAGTGCAGGCTTTGTCATTTCAAACCAGAGCTTGATTTGACCGCTGGCTCTGCAGCTGGTCAGCTGTGTGACTTTGGGTCGATTTCTCAGCCTCTCTGAGTCACGTGTCAACATTGGTGGATTAGTGAACCAAGATCCTTCGCAGTGCAGGAGCCCACAGAACTGCACTCAGTGGACTCACCCAGGTGACGGCTAGGTGCTCCAAAGTGGGGACTTTGCAGGAATGGGAGCTGAGCTGGAGAAGTTCCTGGGGCTTCTGGGAGATGGTTTCTAGTTCCCCTGACCATCATCACGCCACCACCCCCATTGCACATTCTCCTGTCCTATTTTCAGAGAGCCTTGGTTGCAGGACCCTGGGTCTGGGGAGGATTTCCTTCCTGCCTGCCTGGGCTGGTGTGGGGGGGGTCTCCTGGTCCATGCCCCCCCTCCTTCAGATGGCTGTGCTCTTCACCCCCTTTGCCTCCTGCTTTGTCTTCTGACCCCAGCCCTCCCTCTCTTGTGTGTCTCCCCCACCCTCCCACCCTCCTCTCTCCCCTCCTTCCCCGCCCTCTGCCCCGGGCACAAGGTGGGGAAAGGTCCTTGGTGGTCTCTTCTCTGCTCCTCCCATGCCTGACCCCTGTCCTCTCGGTCCTAACAAGTGCCAGGTCAGGAGTGAGAGTGCTCGTCGCTCAGTTGTGTCCGACTCTTTACAACCCCATGGACTGTCACCCGCCAGGCTCCTCTGTGCAAGGGATTCTCCAGGCAAGAGTACTGGAGTGGGGTTGCCATTCCCTTCTCCAGGGGAAATCTTCCCGCCCCAGGGACTGAACCTAGGTCTCCTGCATTGCAGGCAGATTCTTTACTGTCTGAGCCTGCCAGGTCAGGACAGTCCCTAAAATAAGCTACTGGCGATCATGCCCAGTCCCCAGTCCCCTGCGCATCTGTTTCTTCCTCCCGGCCACCCCGCCTGCGTGTCTCCCTCTCTGCCCCTTTTCTTGTTTCTGTGTTTGCATGTCTGTTTCTAAGTGCCTCCCTCCTTTCTCACCATGGAAACTGGTTTTAATTCTGACCTCATCTGAATGATTACTAATAGGAGGGAGAAGCCACAGGCCTGGAATCTCTGCAAGGAGGCGCCTTCCTTGGGTGGGGCCGGGTGCCCCTCTCCCTGGCCTGAGCTTGGGTAGAGCAGGGGCTAGGACACACCCCGAGGCCCTGGGGTCAGATGTCAACGTGACCCAGGCTGCTCTGGGAACACTGGGCTGCCCTGACCTGGGCTTCCGGCCTCCCTTCATCACCCAGGGCCCTTTCCTGCAGCAGCAGCAGCGGAGCTTTATGCTGACCAGGCCCAGGCTCTGGGGAGGCTGGGGGTGGGAAGCCTGTCCTGAGGTCGGGCAGAGGCCAGCACAGCCTACCTACCAAGACCTGTTTGCCTGATTCTTGCTTCCTGGAGGGGGTAGGCTATCGGAGACACAATCGGGGCAGTGGGAATCGTCAGAACCTCTTTCATCAGCGGAGATCTGTCTCTCCCTTCATCCTTCGCCCCGTCCTGAGATAGACCCGCTATCGCTTGAGTGCTGCAGAGAGAGAAACGCCTCTGTCCTCGTCCAGTCCTGAGGTTTAGCCAGTAAGGAAGGATTAGGGTTTGTGAGATAGGGAATGTTGTTATCGTTCAGTCGCTCAGTCCAAGGGATTCTCCAGGCAAGCATACTGGAGTGGGTTGCCATTCCCTTCTCCAGGGGATCTTCCTGACCCAGGGATTGAACCTGGATCTCCTGCATTGCGGGCAGATTCTTTGGCATGTGGAATCTTCCTGGACCAGGGATTGAACTCATCTCCCCTGTGCTGACAGGCACATTCTCAACCGCTGGACCACCAGGGAAGTCCAAGCTAGTGTTTTTAAAAATTGTGATATTCCTAATAAAAATTCAGATCTCCAGCATCTCCACAGTGTCCGACTCTTCGTGGCCCCATAGACTGCAGCACTCCAGGCTTCTCTGTCCCTCAGCATCTCCCGAAGTTTAACCAAGTTCATGTCCATTGCATCAAGATTACCTTAAAAGATTTGACTAAGGAGATAGAAGTAAAAGGTTTCGTGTTTCTTGTCTCTGTTCTGGGTCTTAAAAATGAATGTTTTTATTCTGATTCTGAGGCAGTCAGCCCCAGTCTTGGGCTTCAACCTCCACCTCTAATGCTGAGCCCTCCTCCCCAAAACAACACAGACCCGCTCAACATGGACACACATTAACATTCACGCACATACAACTCACATACTTGCATACATACTAAGCGCTCCTACACACCCATCCACACTCAGATAACATACTTACACACAAGTTTATATACATTCACATGTAGTCATACACTCAAACCACATATACATGGCACACAACTCCCTTGTACACTCACACACACAGAATTTCCCCAGCTTTAACTGAGAAAATACACAGACTCCTACGACTTCTGATGCTAACCTCAGAGACTCACTGGTCCAGCAATTGCAAATGCACTTGGCCCAGAGGCAGGCTGACCCCTGGTTGATGGGACTACCCTACTGTGATTTTAAGAGAAGCTGTGGATCTGAATTTTTATGAGGAATGTCACAATTTAAAAACACTGCCTTGGACTTTCCTGGTGGTCCAATGGTTGAGAGTGTGCCTGTCAATACAGGGGACGTGGGTTTGATCCCTGGTCCAGGAAGATTCTACATGCCAAAGGGCAACTAAGCTCATGTGCCACAACTACTGAAGCCTGCATGCTGCAAGTACTAAAGCCCATGCATGTGCCGGGAGCCTGTGCTCCACGAGAGAAGCCACCACAGTGAGAAGCCTGCACATTGCAACAAAAAGTAGCCCCCACTTGCCACAACCAGAGAAAGCCTGCACACCAACCAAGACCCTTCACAGCCAAAATTAAAAACAAACAAAAATGCTGGCTAATGGTGTTAACTAAAAGCAACAACACAGCTCTTCAGGTTCCAACCTTTCTGGGGGCAACCAATTGAGGACCTCTTAGAAGGGCCAATGCACCCATTTCCCAGATGGGGAAACTGAGGTTCAGAAACTTTAATGGCTTTTCCAGGGTTGCTCAGGAGAACTGACAGAGCCTAAAATAGAGTTGAGATCTTTTAGGGTTGTCTCAACTGCTTGAACCTGATAAATCCAGATTATTCACCAAAACAAAGTTGATCAACACAGTCATTTCCTTTAACCTGAAGTTAATATTTCCTCTAACAGTTCAATGTCACTTACTCAGAGGGTCCCATCTAGAGGACCTCCTACCCTTTGCACTCTCCTCTCTTTACCCCACAAATCTGTTTTTGTTTCTTCCTTGCAGTCATCCTGATTTTCAATGAGCTTCCTTTGCCCGAAGTTTATTTTTAATGGTAGTCAGTGTGCTGTTTGCTCTACCCTCAGGCACATGGGCAGTCCCAGCACAGCCTTTTTTGGCCCCTCATCAGTGGATAGGGCCACGTGACTTGTTTTAACTAGTGATCTGCAGGCAGAAGTAGCTTGTGTCACTTCTGGTAAAAGACTTCATATCTGTTGTGCAGTCCTACAGAATACCCTTCCTCCCAGGCTTGGTGACAGTCAGTCTGGTCCCCAGGGATGAGCAAAAGCATGTGACCCTTGTGGATGTTTAGCCGGAGCAAGAAATAAACTTGTATTCATCGTGGAAATTGAGGGGTTGTTTGTTACTGCAGCATAACCTTTCCTATCCTGTTACACTTTCAATATGCCCATTTCCCACTATTGCAATGTAAGAAAAAACCTTGCCTGTTTGTTCACTGTTGGTTCCCAGTGCCTGAGACCCAAATCTGGTACTTTGTAAGTATTTAATGAATGTCTGCTCAGTAAATGAATACAGCAGATGGTGCAGTGGGTGCTGGCACAGCCTTTCAAAATAAGACGGACCCAGACTGGAAACCCAGCTCTGCAGAATGAGCAAGTGACAACGGGTCCGAGCCTCACCTTTCCCTCCCATCAAATGGGGACATGATGAGCCCCATCTCACATGCGTGTGCCACAGCGGATTGAGAACATCCACGCTCTATTCCCAGCCCTGTGCCTGGAGTGGGGAAAATAGTCAGGAACAAGAACTGACGATATTCTCATTAACGTGATGGATGTAGCCAGAGGAGCAGCTTTCAGAGTTTCCCCAGACTCAAGGTACAATGTCTATGCCAGGGTCTAGTCCTAGAGGGGCTAATCCAGTAAACCTGGCTTGGAGCCAGAAATCTGCATTCTGAACGGGCCTCCTGGGTGATCTGGTGCAATGGCTTGAGAAAGCTCACTTGTTTTCATTGAGGAGCCTGATCTATTGTTAGTTCTGGGAAGGTGGAAGGCTTGGTCTGCCTGTATTTAATTTGGCATCTGATCAGAGGGCTCATGATTTTCTCATGGCAATAATACTGAAAACAGTATTATTTAAAGCTCTCTGCCAAGATGGCTAACGGTTCTCCACTCATAGTGACCCAAGAGGAAGATGTCATATCCCCACTTTACAGATGAGGAAACTGAGGCTCAGAGAGGGACAAGTCTTGCCCAAGTGCACCAAGCTAGGGAATGATGGAGCCTCTGAGGAACTAGGTTTCTAATTCTGTGATGTAATGAGCGACTCAAGCTGTAAATAATATGGATGTGGGCGAAGGGGGTTGTGTGTGGAATTGTGCAGGGATCTCCAACAAAAGAGAGGGTTAACAAGATTAAGTCTGAATGCTGACATTTACTTCAAATGATTGTATTGAGTTATAAGCAAATACAATAAGATACTCATATTTAAAGGGCATGATTTGTTAAGGTTTGACAATTTAAAAAAAATATTTATTTGGCTGAGCTGCGGCTTTGTTGCAGCACCCGGGATCTCCTTTGTGGTATGCGAGATCTTTTTAGTTGTGGCATGTGGGAACTAGTTCCCTGACCAGGGATCGAACCCAGGCCCACTGGGTTGGGAGCCGGAAGCCTTAGCCACTGGGCCACCAGGGCAGTCCCAAGCATCAGTAAATTTAAACTCCCGTGAAGACCTCATCTCAGCCAAGATCATGAACTTGATATTCGTCTTGGTCATCTTGGACCTCTACCACAAAATGCCACAAACCAGGGTCCTTGAACCACAGACATTCGTTTCCTCGAAGCTTTGGAGCCTAGAAGTCCACCTTCAGGGTTCTGGGATGGTCAGGCCCTGCTGAGGCCTGTCTCCCTGGCATACAGGTGGCTGCCCTCTCCCTGTGCCCTCACATGGCATTTCCTTGATGTGTGTTCATAGAGACAGAGGCAGGTCCCTCTCTCCCTCTTCTTATAAGGCCCCCAATCCTATTGGATTAGGGCTCCAGCCTATGAACTCATTTAACTTTAATTACCTCATAAAAACGCTATCTCCAAATATAGTCACATTATGTGTTAGAGCTTCAAATTAGGGCGGAATATAATTCAGTCTATTGCAATAACTATCTCTAAAACTTCACTCTTTATCTAAGTGTGGATAGAAATTTATGTTCATAAAAGTTTATTGCAAAATTATTGTAATAGTGAAAAACAAAAACTACTCAAATGCCTAACCATCAGAGAAAGGCCAGATAAATTACAGTGCATCTGTTAATACACGGTAAATTATAAATGCAAACCCAGATCTAGGACAGTGCCTGAGACTTAGGAAAGTGAAAGTGAAAATTTAGTCGCTCAGTCATGTCCTACTCTCTGCAACCCCATAGACTGTAGCCTACCAGGCTCCTCCGTCCATGGGATTATCCAGGCAAGAGTACTGGAGTGGGTTGCCATTTCCTTCTCCAAGGATCTTTCCAACAGGGATCAAACCCGGGTCTCCCACATTGTAGGCAGAAGCTTTACTGTCTGAGCCACCAGGGAAGCCCAAGACTTAGTAAGCACTTAATCAAAAAGTTAAAAGGCTATACTTATGAAGAGTTTCTAGTGATATCGAGAAATGCTTTAGATACAATATTATATGAAAGAGAATCAGGATTGAAAATGGCATTAAAAAGCTACTTCTAACTGTGAGCAACGAATACAAGCACAAAGCAAAGACTAGAAAACACAACAGTTTTAAGAGAGGTTGTCTTGGGATGATGGAATTCCATATCTGTTGCTTTAAATAAACATTTTATTTAAATTCTTTAGCTTCCTAATTCTTTCGAATGAACACACACTACTTTTATAAATAGGAAAGAAACCTGTATTTGTGAATTAGAAGCAGCACTGGAAAACCAAATTGCTTTGACATGAAAGAGGAGAACCCAGCTTAACAGAGGTTCATAAAAATGACCTTATACCCCCGAAAAAATAAGACAGTTGTGGGTTTGTGTCACAGATTCTAACAGATGTGTAACTGGGGGCAATTCACTCAGATCTCCTGGGGCCTCAGTTTTCACATCTATAAAATGGGCACCACAATGGGCCCCTTGGGCGCACGCTATGAGACCAACTGAATGTGTGTTTTATCCTTACTTTTCCTGTCTTCATCCTTCCCGGTCTCTTTTTTCATCTTTTGCCTGTTTCTTGCACTGCTGATTCTTCCTCTTGTTTATCCAATTAACATTTGTTGACACAGTTTTTTGCAGGCTTGGACCATCTCCTGGGATGCAAAGATAAATCAAACCTTTGCTCTTCGCCATCAAGGAAGAGGAAAATGTCCTCAGTGGACCAGAGACAGGCCAGGCTCTCGGGGCCAACCACTTCTTGTTGTCAGGCCCACTCACCTGCTGAAGGAACCTGTCTTACATCTACTGACCTATCGGTGCCCACAAAGGGGACTGGCTCATGTGAGCCCTCTACTCGCAAGTTCTAGATCCATCACCCTAATTCCACAAAGGGAGCTGAGAAGGCTGCAGACGAGGTACATAACCCTGATATCAGATGGACCAGAGAAGGAGCAGACGTCTGACCCAGGCCTGGAAGGGTTAAGTAGGAGCTTAACAGACAAGGAAAGTTCAGGGAAGAGGGACAGAGTCTTCAAAGGCCTGGGATTTGACCTGCCTTGTGTGCAGCGTGGCTCATTCTGGATGGAGTGGAATACAGACCGTGCAGTCAGCCTTTGGAGATGGCTAAGGAGGTGGACGGGGGGGCAGGAGTCACATCCCAAAATGCTTTGCAGGTGGGGCTGAATGGTTAGATCTTTAACCCAGAGGCACTGCGAGCCACTGAAGGGCTCAGGCAGAGACGCCCGTGGCTCAGTGAAGAGGGTAGACCAGGAGAGAGAAAGGAAGCAACAGCAAGTGTGGGAACTGCTTCATAATACAGGGAGGGCTGTGGGGACGTGGTCTGGCGACGGGGAGGGGCGGGTGGTAAGCTCTGAAAGATACAGGGAAGGGAGAGTTGACAAAGCTGGGTGACTGCCTGGGTGTGGGTTGGGTAGGAGTGGAGAGGGACTGCCTAGCTCCTGGTGGGAGTGACTGTGGACAGGGATGGTCCCTTCAAAGGCAGGAAAGCCTGGAGGAGGATGCCGGGGAGGAAGGGAAAGGAGCAGGGAGGAAGAGGAAAAGGGGGACAGGATGGAAGGAGAAGGGGTAGAGGAGGAGGAGGGGAGGAGGGGAGGCGGGGACGGGGAGGAGGAGAGAGGAGGGGGGAGGGAAGGAGGAGAGAGGAGGGGGGAGGGAGGAGGGGGGAGGAGGAGGGAACGGGGGGGAGGGATGGAGGGGGAGGAGGAGGGAAGGGGGGAGGAGGAGAGGGAGGAGGAGGGAACAGGGGGGAGGGATGGAGGGGGAGGAGGAGGGAAGGGAGGAGGAGGAGGGGGAGGAGGAGGGAAGGGAGGAGGGGGAGGGGGGAGGAGGAGGGAAGGGAGGAGGGGGAGGGGGGAGGAGGAGGGAACGGGGGGAGGGATGGAGGGGGAGGAGGAGGGAAGGGGGAAGAGGAGGGGGGAGGAGGAGGGAACGGGGGGAGGGATGGAGGGGGAGGAGGAGGGAAGGGAGGAGGAGGAGGGGGAGGAGGAGGGAAGGGAGGAGGAGGAGAGGGAGGAGGAGGGAACAGGGGGGAGGGATGGAGGAGGAGGAGGAGGGAAGGGAGGAGGAGGAGGGGGAGGAGGAGGGAAGGGAGGAGGAGGAGGGGGGAGGAGGAGGGAACGGGGGGAGGGATGGAGGGGGAGGAGGAGGGAAGGGAGGAGGGGGAGGGGGGAGGAGGAGGGAACGGGGGGGAGGGATGGAGGGGGAGGCCCCCAGACAAGGGCTCCAGGGTGAAGGCCCCCTTCCTCCTCTGCGCCATTCTTGCCTCTCAGAGTCCCTGGTGGCTCAGACGGTACAGATTCTACCTGCAAAGCAGGAGATCCAGGTTTGATCCCTGTGTCGGGAAGATCCCGGGGAGAAGGGAATGGCAGCCCACTCCAGTATTCTTGCCTGGAGAATCCCACAGACAGAGGAACCTGGTGGGGAAAGAGGAGGGGGGAGGAGGGGGAGGAGGAGGGGAGGGAAGAGGGGGAGGAGGGGGAAGAGGGGGAGGGGGGAAGGAGGAGCTGATTTCTTCCTTAGAGGGAGGGGGTGAGAGAACTCTGCCCAGAGGGGAGTGGAGCCAGGAGCCTTTTCCCCCATGCCCTTGGGCGACCTTCCTGCCCTTCTGAGGCCCTGCCAGGCTTAATAAGGGCTTGTGATGTGTGCAGACCATCAATTACAGAGATGAGTTTATTTTGAAGTCCAAGATAGGAATGGCGGTGTCTCGATCAGGTATGTGTTTACACCTCCAGGTCAGAGAGGCCAAAAATAAACACGTTGTCATGGCCTCAGAGGTAAGCCCAGTCCCTAGAAAGGTGCTCTGCTGAGGTCTGCTCTCCAGACTCTGGTCCTGGGGGAAAAGGGGTGGGGGCTATGCTCATTTACGGGGCTCCTGCGGCGGGCCAGGCAGTGCGGAGAGGCAAAAGTGGAAAAGTGTTCGTCATTCAGCTGTGTTTGACCCCATGGACCGTAGCCCACCAGGTTCCTCTGTGGGATTCTCCAGGCAAGAATACTGGAGTGGGTTGCCATTCCCTTCTCCCCGGGATCTTCCCGACACAGGGATCGAACCTGGATCTCCTGCTCTGCAGGTAGAATCTGTACCGTCTGAGCCACCAGGGACTCTGAGAGGGAAGAATGGTGCAGAGGAGAAAGGGGGCCTTCACCCTGGAGGCCCTTGTCTGGGGGAAGCAGCAGGGCCCGGCGACGGCAATGGGATGTAGTCAGTATTGAGGGCAGGGAAGGACTTGGACTTGGGGTGGGGACCCCAGTGCGGGGGGACGTCTTTGGCAAGAGTTGGAAGAAGGTAGTCTGGGGGAGGTGCTATGATGGGGTGGGTGGGAAGCTGCCCCTCAACTGTGTTAAGCGTCCCGTGGCTGTTTTAACACGGAACCACAGTTTGGGGAGCTTCAGACGACAGGGACTTGTCCTCTCACAGTTCCGGGGTTCAGGGCCCAAAGTCAAGGTGTCAGCAGGGCCGGGCCGCCTCTGAAAGCCTGGGGGGCTCCCTCTCCTTACCTCCTTTCAGCTTCTGGCAGGTGCCGGCAGTCCTCGGCTTGTAGACGCTTCTGTGCTCAGTCGCTTCAGTTATGCCCGACTCTTTGCGACCCCATGGACTGTAGCCTGCCAGGCTCCTCTGTCCACGGGATTCTCCAGGCAAGAACACTGGAGGGGTGGCTTGTAGAGGAGTCACTGTGCTTATCCGTCATTTCCATGGCCTTCTCCCTTCTCCCTTGCGTCTGTGTTTTTGCTCTTCTTAGAAGATCACCGATCGTATTGGATTAAGGTCAACCCTAAACTAGTACAACCTTATCTTTTGTTTGTTTAGAAGGGCAAAAATAACTTGAAATTTACATTAACTTATGTGGTACTTCTTGTTCAAAAGAAATGCATTCGTAATCGACACTCTACAAGGAAGTAGAAAACTTAATCTGTATCATCTAACTGTTTATATCATCAACAAAACTGTTGCACTAAAAAGAAATTTTCTCCATAGAGACAAAAAGTAGAATAGAGGTTCCCAGAGGCTGGGAAAGAAGGGACCCGCAATTACTGCTTAATGGGTGCCCAGTTCTGTGTGGCCCATGAGAAAGCTGGGCAAATGGAGAGGTGAGGTTTGCATAACCCTGTGAAAGTACCTAACGTTCCTGAATTAGTGCAATGGCAACCCACTCCAGTGTTCTTGCCTGGAGAATCCCAGGGACGGCGGAGCCTGGTCGGCGGAGCCTGGTTGGCTGCCATCAAAGGGGTCACACAGAGTCGGACACGACTGAAGCGACTTAGCAGCAGCAGCAGCAGCAGCAGCATCTTAATCACATCCGCAAAGATCCTGTTTGCAAATAGGGTCATATTCACAGGTGCCAGGTAAAGATGACTTTGGCGGGATGACCGTGTTCACCCCAGTGCAGAAGGGTCCAGAGGGACCCGGACTTCCACCTGAGGGTGGGGAGGGGTGCTGAGCAGACCCAGCTGGAGAGGGGAGGCAGAGGCCAGACCGTGGGGGCCTGCAGGCCAGGCAAAGAGCCTTGGCCCCGGATTGAAAGGTCAACAAACACGCGACCCCTGCTCATGGAACACAGGTGGTGAGCCTGGGTGACAAATCCTTGCAGAATATTGCAGAAGGGGACCTTGGTTTGCATCTCCGGAGGGCTGTCTGAGCTCGAGGGTCTCTGGCCTCCTCCTTGCCGATACTGACACTGCAGGTTTATTCCTTGGCAACAGTTCAGGTAGAGAAATGCAGTCGGCCCAGCAGCAGCCCCCCTCTCTGGTGCCTGGGATGGCTCTCCTTCTTCCTACAGCAACTCTGCCTCCGGAAGGCATTCCCTTCCCTCCATGGAAGACCCCCTGCTTTCTCTGCCGGACCTGGTTCTCCCTGTCCCAGACCTTCTTGGGCTCCCTGAGCGCAGACCCTTGGGGTCCCTTGGGATGCCTGGCTCCCAAGCTGCATCTCCTCTGTGGAGGCTGGAAGCACAGGATGCTTACTTCTCAACTTCTGGGTGCCAGCCATTATGGGCTTCCCTAGTAGCTGAGAGGGTAAAGCATCTGCCTGCAATGTAGGAGACCCAGGTTAGATCCCTGGGTTGGGAAGATCCCCTGGAGAAGGAAATGGCAACTCACTCCAGTATTCATGCCTGGAGAATCCCATGGACAGGGGAGACTGGCAGGCTACAGTCCATGGGGTTGCAAAGAGTCGAACACAGCTGAGCGACTAACACACGCTAGGCATTATGCTCAGTGCTTTAAATTCATTTCTGATTTGAAGGCTCCCAACCACCGTGGGGTGGCTCAGTGGTAAAGAATCCCCCTGCCAATGCAAGAGGTGCAAGAGATGTGGGTTCAATCCCTGGATTGGGAGGAGGAAATTCATTCAACTCATTCCAGTATTTTTGCCTGGAGAATTCATGGACAGAGGAGACTGGCGGGCTCCAGCCATACGGTGGCAAAGAATCGGACACGACTGAGTGACTAAACACACACACACACACACACAATCACTGTGGACTTGGTTAGCCTCAAGTGTGAGGCTCAGAGCAGTTCTGCCGTCAGCCAGTGAGGGTGTGATGGTTAATGCATCACCTTGGCAAGGCTACGGGGCCCAGTTGCTCAGCTGAACAGCAACCTAGATGGTGCTGTGAAGGTGTGTCTTAGCTGTGATTAACATTTGTATCGAAGGACTTTACAGACAGGAAAACAATGCACATGATCTCACTTATATGTAGAATCTAAAAGATACAACAGACCAGTGAATGTAACAAAAGGAAGCTGACTCCCAGATACAGAGAACAAACTAGCGGTTACCTTTGTGGGCAGGGGCAATATGGGGGTGAGCCAGAGGGAGGCATAAACTCCTGGGTGTAAGATAGGCTCAAGGATGTTTTAGACCTTGTGGGAATCAGAGCAAATATTTTTTTAATAACTTTCATGGAAAGCAACCTTTTAAATTGTATAAAAGATTTTTTTAAAATAAACCAATTTTGGACTTTGAGTAAAGTGGATGGCACTCCATTGTGTGAGTGGGCCTTATCCTGTCCAAAGATGATGCTCTTTGCTGAAGAGCAAAGACTGAGGTTTGGGGAAGAGAAAAGAATTGTCCTTAAGACTGTGCCCTACAGATCACCAGTCCAGGTTTGATGCATGGGACAGGGGGCTCAGGGCTAGTGCCCTCGGATGACCCAGAGGGATGGGGTGGGGAGGGAGGTGGGAGAGGGGTTCAGGATGGGGAACACATGTACATCCTTGGCTGATTCATGTCAATGTATGGCAAAACCAATACAATATTGTAAAGTAATTAGCCTCCAATTAAAATGAATGAATTTATTTTTTTTAAACTAAAGTTAATATTTAAAAAAAGAAAGACTATGCCCTAGAAACTTTACCTGAGTAATCTCTCTCACATCTATCTATATAGGGTAGCTATATAGATATTGGGCTTCCTGGTGGCTCAGATGGTAAAGAATCCGCCTGCAATGCAGGAGACCTGGGTTCAATCCCTGGGTCACAAAGATCCCCCTGGAGGAGGGCATGGCAACCCACTCCGGTATTCTTGCCTGGAGAATCCCCATGGACAGAGGAGCCTGTCAGTCCCCAATCCATGGGGTCGCAAAGAGTCAGACACGACTGAGTGACTAAGCACATATAGATATAGACACACACAGAGATCTAGACACAGAGATTAGATGTAGCTGTAAGCATTTATGTATTTCTGTCTATCCACCCTATTGGTTCTGTGTCTCTGGAGAACCCTGATTTACATAAACAATGAAGCCATGATTCAAATGCTGGGCTGCCTGACCCCAGCTTCTGCCTGCCCTCTCCCTTGCAGGGGCCCATGGATGAGATGCCCCAGGCACTTGTGGGTGGTGTCTGCACCCTTGCCACATAAGGTGTGCTCCATGGAGCAGCAGCATTTCCGCATCAACTGGGAGCTGGTTGGAGTGTGTAGTCTAGAAATCAGAGTCTGGTCAGAGGGAACCAGAGACAGCATCTCAACAAGATCCCAGGTAATGCAGAGGCACACCACAGTGAGAAACGCCGTGGCTGGGAGGGCAGGTCTTTCTTCCTCTCCAGGCAAGCCTTCCATGTCCTCATGTACCAGCCGCCTCCTTTGACACATGGTAGGCATTTAATCAATTCTGATTGGCTGATGAATTGACCTCTGTCCAGCCCCTAATATTTAGAATTTGCCCTTCCAGCCTCTGTATCTTTTATTTCCTCTCCGGATTTCTTTTTTAAAACTGGGGTAAAATACATGGAAGTCTTGCCAGTTTAACTGTTTTAAGGTCTCCAGTTCAGTGGGGTTAAGTATATCCACACTGTTGTGTAGCCTCCCACTGCCGTTTAGCTTCAGAACTTCTTCCCAAAGTGAAACTGTCTCGTTAAGCAACTTATTTCTCCTCCCCCAGCCCCGAGCACTCACTGTTCCACTTTCTGCTGTGCATTTGACTCTGAGTGTCTCATATAGTACTCTTGCCTGGAAAATCCCATGGACAGAGGAGCCTGGTAGGCTGCAGTCCATGAGGTGGCGAAAAGTCGGGCACGACTGAGAGACTTCACTTTCTCTTTTCACTCTCATGCATTGGAGAAGGAAATGGCAACCCACTCCAGTATTCTTGCCTGGAGAATCCCAGGGACAGAGGAGCCTAGTTGGCTGCTGTCTATGGGGTCACACAGAGTCGGACACTACTGAAGCGACTTAGCAGCAGCAGCAGCAGTCTTATATAAGCGGAATCATGTAGCATTTGTTTTTTCTGTAACCATCCGATGCTTATTTCACTTAGCCTAACAACCTCACATTTCATCCACGTTGCGGCAGGTGTCAAGAGTTTCCCTCTTTTTTAAAGGCTGAATTATGCTCCACTGGATGGATGGACCGCCTTGTGTACAGCCATTCATCTGCTGATGGATTGTAGGCTGTTTCCTGCCTCTTATCAGGAATAAGCTGTGAACACGAGTGCGTAAATGCCTGTTTGTGTGTCTACTTTCAGCTCTTTGGGTGCATGTATACCAGACGTGGATCCGCTGGACCATACGGTAATTCTGTGTTTAATGTTGTGAGGAATCCCCGTACGGTTTTCCACAGCAGCTGCATCTGTTTACACCCCTACCAGCAGTGCACAGGATTCTCATTTTCCACATCCTTGTCAATATTTGCCATCGTCTGTTTTGTTTTGGTTTTGATAGCAACTGTTCTAATGGGGACAAGGTGATATCTCACTGTAGCCTTGATTTCAGACTCCTTTTCATACCTGGTGCCCCAAAGGCATTGTGTTCAAGGTGGGCGGCCGAGAGGAGCTACCCAACCCTGAGGTCAGGGGCGGCGGCTGAGAGGAGCTACCCCACGTCCAAGAGGCTGTGGCTGCGTGGGAGCAGGAGGGCCGAGAGGAGCTACTCCACGTTCAAGGTCAGGAGGGGCGGCCTTGAGGAGATACCCCTTGTCCAAGGTAAGGTGCAGTGGCTGTGCTTTGCTGGAGCGGCTGTGCTTTGCTGGAGCAGCTGTGAAGAGATATCCCACGACCAAGTTAAGAGAAATCCAATAAGACAGCAGGTATTGCAAGGGGGCATCAGAGGGCAGACACAGTGAAATCAGATTCACAGAAAACTAGTCGATCTGATCACATGGACCACAGCCCTGTCTAACTCAATGAAACTAAGCCATGCCATGTGGGGCCACCCAAGACAGGTGGGTCATGGTGGAGAGGTCTGACAGAATGTGGTCCACTGGAGAAGGGAATGGCAAACCACTTCAGTATACTTGCCTTGAGAACCCCATGAACAGTATCAAAGGGCAAAATGATAGGATACTGAATGAGGAATTCCCCAGGTCGGTAGGTGCCCAGTATGCTACTGGAGATCAGTGGAGAAATAACTCCAGAAAGAACGAAGGGATGGAGCCAAAGCGAAACAAATACCCAGTTGTGGATGTGACTGGTGACAGAAGCAAGGTCTGATGCTGTAAAGAGCAATATTGCATAGGAACCTGGAATGTTAGGTCCATGAATCAAGGCAAATTGGAAGTGGTCAAACAGGAGATGGCAAGAGTGAACGTAGACATTCTAGGAATCAGTGAATTAAAATGGACTGGAATGGGTGAATTTAACTCAGATGACCATTATATCTACTACTGTGGGCAGGAATCCCTTAGAAGAAATGGAGTAGCCATCATGGTCAACAAAAGAGTCCGAAATGCAGTACTTGGATGCAATCTCAAAAATGACAGAATGATTTCTGTTCGTTTCCAAGGCAAAGCATTCAATATTACAGTAATCCAAGTCTATGCCCCAACCAGTAACGCTGAAGAAGCCAAAGTTGACTGGTTCTATGAAGACCTACAAGACCTTTTAGAACTAACACCCAAAAAAGATGTCCTTTTCATTATAGGGGACTGGAATGCAAAAGTAGGAAGTCAAGAACAAGCAAATTTGGCCTTGGAGCATGGAATGAAGTAGGGCAAAGGCTAATAGAGTTTTATCAAGAGAACGCACTGGTCATAGCAAGCAACCTCTTCCAACAACACAAGAGAAGACTCTACACATGGATGTCACCAGATGGTCAACACTGAAATCAGATTGATTGTATTCTTTGCAGCCAAAGATGGAGAAGCTGTATACAGTTAGAAAAACAAGACCAGGAGCTGACTGTGGCTCAGATCATGAACTCCTTATTGCCAAATTCGGACTTAAATTGAAGAAAGTAGGGAAAACCACTAGACCATTCAGATATAACCTAAATCAAATCCCTTATGATTGTGCAGTAGAAGTGAGAAATAGATTCAAGGGACTAGATCTGATAGATAGATCTGATGAACTATGGACAGAGGTTTCTGACATTGTACAGGAGACAGGGACCAAGACCATCCCCATGGAAAAGAAATGCAAAAAAGCAAAATGGCTGCCTGAGGAGGCCTTACAAATAGCTGTGAAAAGAAGAGAAGTGAAAATCAAAGGAGAAAAGGAAAGATATAAGCATCTGAATGCAGAGTTCCAAAGAATAGCAAGGAGAGATAAGAAAGCCTTCCTCAGCGATCAATGCAAAGAAATAGAGGAAAGCAACAGAATAGGAAAAACAAGAGATCTCTTCAAGAAAATTAGAGATATCAAGGGAACATTTCATGCAAAGATGGGCTCGATAAAGGACAGAAATGGTATGGACCTAACAGAAGCAGAAGATATTAAGAAGAGGTGGCAAGAATACACAGAAGAACTGTACAAAAAAGATCTTCACGACCAAGATAATCACGATGGCGTGATCACTCACCTGAAGCCAGACATCTTGGAATGTGAAGTCAAGTGGGCCTTAGAGAGCATCACTACAAACAAAGCTAGTGGAGGTGATGGAATTCCAGTTGAGCTATTTCAAATCCTGAAAGATGATGCTGTGAAAGTGCTGCACTCAATATGCCAGCAAATTTGGAAAACTCAGCAGTGGCCACAGGACTGGAAAAGGTCAGTCTTCATTCCAATCCCAAAAAAAGGCAATGCCAAAGAATGCTCAAACTACTGCACAATTGCACTCATCTCACACGCTAGTAAAGTCATGCTCAAAATTCTCCAAGCCAGGCTTCAGCAATATGTGAACCGTGAACTTCCAGATATTCAAGCAGGTTTTAGAAAAGGCAGAGGCACTAGAGATCAAATTGCCAACATCTGCTGGATCATGGAGAAAGCAAGAGAGTTCCGGAAAAACATCTATTTCTGCTTCATTGACGATGCCAAAGCCTTTGACTGTGTGGATCACAAGAAACTGGAACATTCTGAAAGAGATGGGAATCCCAGACCACCTGACCTGCCTCTTGAGAAACCTGTATGCAGGTCAGGAAGCAACAGCTAGAACTGGACATGGAACAACAGACTGGTTCCAAATAGGAAAAGGAGTACGTCAAGGTTGTATATTGTCACCCTGCTTATTTAATTTCTATGCAGAGTACATCATGAGGAACGCTGGGCTGGAAGAAGCACAAGCTGGAATCAAGATTGCCGGGAGAAATATCAATAACCTCAGATATGCAGATGACACCACCCTTATGGCAGAAAGTGAAGAGGAACTCAATAGCCTCTTGATGAAAGTGAAAGAGGAGAGTGAAAAGGTTGTCTTGAAGCTCAACATTCAGCAAACAAAGATCATGGCATCTGGTCCCATCACTTCCTGGGAAATAGATGGGGAAACAGTGGAAACAGTGTCAGACTTTGTTTTTTTGGGCTCCAAAATCACTAGGGATGCTGTTTGCAACCATGAAATTAAAAGACACTTACTCCTTGGAAGGAAAGTTATGACCAACCTAGATAGCATATTAAAAAGCAGAGACATTACTTTGCCAACAAATGTCCATCTAGTCAAGGCTATGGTTTTTCCCATGGTCATGTATGGATGTGAGAGTTGGACTGTGAAGAAAGCTGATCGCCGAAGAATTGATGCTTTTGAACTGTGGTGCTGGAGAAGACTCTTGAGAGTCCCTTGGACTGCAAGGAGATCCAACCAGTCCATTCTAAAGGAGATCAATCCTGGGTGTTCATTGGAAGGACTGATGCTAAAGCTGAAACTCCAATACTTTGGCCACCTCATGCGACGAGTTGACTCACTGGAAAAGACTCTGATGCTGGGAGGGATTGGGGGCGGGAGGAGAAGGGGACAACAGAGGATGGGATGGTTGGATGCCATCACTGACTCGATGGACATGAGTTTGAGTGAACTCTGGGAGTTGGTGATGGACAGGGAGGCCTGGCGTGCTTTGATTCATGGGGTCGCAAAGAGTCGGACATGACTGAGCGACTGAAATGAACTCAGTACCTAAGATCTGTCTAGTCAAAGCTATGGTTTTTTCCCAGTAGTCATGTACGGATGTGAGAGCTGGACCATAAAGAAGGCTGAGCGCCAAAAATTAATACTTTCAAATTGTGGTGCTGAAGAAGACTCATGGGAGTCCCTTGGACTGCAAGGAGAGCAACCCTGAATATTTATTGGAAGGACTGATTCTGAAGCTGAAGCTCCAGTACTTTGGTCACCTGGTGCAAAAAGCCAACTCATTGGAAAAGACCCTGATGCTGGAAAAGATTGGGGGCAGGAGGAGAAAGGGACAACACAGGATGAGATGGTTGGATGGCATCACCAACTCAATGGACATGAGTTTGATCGAGCTCCGGGGGATAGTGAAGGACAGGGTAGCCTGGCGCGCTGCCGGCCTTGGGGTCATTAACAGTCAGACATGACTTACCGGTTGGACAACGACCAGCATATAGTGTCACACCGAGCAGGACTCCGGTCACAATGTGCTGAATGAATGAGTTCATCGTCTGAGAGGTTTGTGGATCAATTCTGTAAGCCAAGCTCAGTTTCTAAGCCCTCTACCTGATGGAACTAATCTGCCCTGCCTTTCTTTGCTGCAGTTCCCACCGTTCCAGATCGGGAGAGCAAAGCACACCTGTCTGATGCCACCACCCCAGGGACCTGGAGCAGCAGGGCAAAGGCAGCCTGGCCCACCGTCCCTCCAGCCGGTGAGGGCTGACACCACTGAAGGGCTCTGATTCAGTGAGGGCTTTTTTTCACCTGTTGTAATTTTCCCCCCGTGGATCCATAATTTCACCAGCAATTCATGATATATGGTGGCACGTGTCTCCATGTGTGTGTGTGTGTGCTGTGTGTGTGATGTATTGTTCCCTGTAGCAACCACCGTGGTTCACAGAGGAGCCAGCACCAGCTTTGCACTCAAACAAGCTGGGATGTAAATTTCAAGGTGGAGACAGCCCTCGGAAGGGGCATCGAACCATTGGGAGGCCTCGGATTCCTTTTGGTGTGTAGACTGGAGACACTAGTCCTCTCCGTGTCCGTTGGTCCTGAGGATATTAGATAATAAACATTTATCAGCTGCATCCGTGCCTCACGTATATCGATGCATTTGAGTTGGGTACCTTGATCTCCATTTTTCAGATGAGGAAACGGAGGCTCAGAAGGGGGGTTCATTGCCCAAGGTCATACAGCTCGAGAGTGGCAGAACTGGAGTCGAAACTCCGATGCTGTGGCTCCAGAGCCCACATGCTTGACCTCTGGGAAGTCCTCTTGGGACAGCAGCAAACCAGTGAGGCAGATGTTGTCAGCGCAAGACTTAGGTTGACTGACAGCTCAAGTCACACAGCTGGACCGAGGTTCAACACAGGTGGCTCTGATGCAAAGCTTGAGCTCTTGGCACTGCATGGGAACCATGGTTGTGAATGATAACTAGCAGCTAGCTGCCAAGGCTGGGAAATTTTACCCACACTGCTCTTCCACCAGCTTTAAGAAAAGTGTCATGGTTGAGCCATATGGCCCTGAGCATCCCGGCTGCTCTCCAAGGCCTCCGTGGACGGGGGTGGTCCTGCAGGTGAGCCGAGAGCCTCCTTGTGCAGGGAGCCCTCCACTCAGCTGCCCGGGGGTTGGGATTATCCCCACTCCTGCCTGAAGAGCCCTCCCCATCCAACAGTCAGCCGCCGCCTCCCTCACCATCTCCCGCCCTCTGGGGGTTGTCACGACAACGGCTTGGGCATCTCAAAGGCGTCTCCTTCAATAATCTGGGCCTCTGATCTCCGGCAGGCCTGTAATGAAGGGACAGTTTGTTAGCTGACATAAACACTGGGTTACCCGAGCTGTCTATTTCACGTCTTGTAAGAAGTCAGCTCAAGTCGGCCGACAGCACAGCAAACTGTGAAGATATTTATTTGTTCAGCTTCCTACGGTGAAAACCAATGTTTATGAGGCCAGGATTTTTGTTTATCTGTAGTCGTTAATTTTTTTTTTTTTTTTAAGGAAAGAACAATGTCTCCGAAAGTAATCATGTACATTTCTTTCCTTCACTTGACCTCGGCTAAGGCAAATGGAAAACCAATAACAACAGACGGGGGAGACCGTATTTGCTCCAGACTGTCTGGTTTATGAAGTCCTTTCCTGGTTTACAAAGCCTTTTCACTGCTCCTTTGGTGACATGTCATTTCTGAGAGAAGGCAGGGCATCCATGCTTGTCTCCATGGGCGGAGGAAAGCAGAGACTTTTAGTCACATATCCAAGGTCACACAATGGATGCATGATGGAGCAGGATAGGAATCCACCTGAGGCTTTCAAGGAAAAAATCCACAGTTCTTGCTGCTTCCTGTGCAGTGGTGTTTTCCTGCAAGGCATCCAAGGAACCGAATATCTTTTACCCAAATTCACAGTTGTAACCGGAAAGGGAGTGTGTGTCTTCGATCTTTCTATGGGTTTTTATTATCATCAACTTGATGGTGACTTTTTTTTTTCTAAAAAAGAATTATAAGAGCACCCTCAAAACCAAAAACTTGCTGCTGTTGGTTTTATATTTCTTCTTAGCCAGTCAGCCCCTTTATTGGGGGTCTGAGGGGAGAAGGGAAGGGTCCAGATTCTAGGAGCTTGGCAGGGCTGAGTGACCACCAGGGCCTCACCCCAGGGCTTGGGGTTCCTCTGTCCATCCTGGGCTTCAATCTTGGGGCCCCGTTCTACCTGTCTGGCAAGGTTCTACCTCTTGCTCTGGCCCTCTGTGACCATGTGAGGTAGGGCAAGTTTCCTCACCACTCTGAATCTCAGTTTTCTCTTCTGTAAAACAAAGCTGACAATCCCCGTCCTTGCCTCACAGGTCAGATTCCTCACAGAAAAGGAGCACTTGCCAAACATCAAATATGTTTAATTCTTGGGCAGCCCCATGATGATGAGGAAAGAACTCTGGGTCCAGCTCAGAGCTTCTGATTCTGTGCCATCTGAACGGTTTACATCACCTCTTGGGTTTCTGCTCATTCATCGCAAAGCCAGAGGCCATCCTGTCCCTGCTGTGAATTTTTTGCATCCATCATTAACAACTCTCTGAGCATATGTACCCATTTGACAGAAGAGGAAAGTGAGGCTTGGCAAAGTCAAGTCACTTGGCCGAGGTTCCTGGGGGTCTACATGGTGAATCTGGGATTTGAACCCAGGTTTGATTAGTCTCTGCTTCGGGGCCACAAAATTCCCCCTGGGCGAAGGGTGGGAAATGCAACATTTCATCAAAAAGGGATTCACCCGGGCTTCTAATTTTCCTCTCCTGCTTCCGCTTCCTCTAACTCTGGAGGCTTCTCTGCCCTCCACCCTTCAGGACCCAGGACTCCCAGCTTCTGACAGGAGGAAGGCATCCTGGTCTCACCAATCCTCCCCTGTCTGTCCTCCCTTCCCGGGGCCCAGCCGGGGGAGCAAGGGGCGGGGCGGGGCGGGGCAGCTGGCCTCATTCCTCCCAGAGCCGCTTTCTGCAGGAGCCCGGTCCCCAACTGTCCCCTGGGGTCAGATCCATCACGCCACTCGATCAGGCCTGCTCAGCGGGAGGGTCAAGTGGCCGGCTGCCGCTGGGCGCTGGGAGCCCATCACAGCCATATTTAATTTAATTAAGGCTGTCAGCACTATTGATTTTGGCAGTTTCAATTACTAGCCTGTTATGGTTTCTGGATCAACTGATCTGTGATGGAGCCTATCAGCAAAGACACACATTGAGGAGAGGGCCCTTCATCTCTTTTAAAACCCGACACATCCTGCCATGGGCTGTAAGTTATGGCTTTTATCCAGTCCTGCGCCCCTTCCCTTCCTCATAATTAATTTCTCATTAGACAGCTCTTTATTGTTTAATTTGTGCAGTTTATAATCAAATTGGGCACATTAATTGTCGTTGAATTTAAGGCTAATGAAAAATAAAGGTTTTCAATAACTTATTCTTCCATTACTCCCGACAAGATAAAATAAAGGCCTCGGAGAAGTGTCAGCTTTTTAAATTATAAATTAGGTTTTTTAAAGAGCATGGGCATTTAAGGAGCAGTTATCACACATTTAGTAATTAAAATCCTATGCTGCAAAACAATTATTAAGATATAATTATGCTGCTTTACTCGGAGGCAGCCCAACAGCTGGGTGAAGCCTTGATCCTTCACTGGAATGGGGTGGGGGCCACTGTTGGGTTCGAGGAAAGAAAAGCTACATGGGCAAACTGGGGAGCCAGGAGGTGTCCCTGTGCTTTTGATTGAAATTATTGAATCAGAGGAGGCGGGTGTTGAAGGGGCGCCCACTCCTGGGTCCTTCGGGTCTTTGAAAGGCTGTCCGGGGCCCATGGGTGTGCCTGGCCTGGGCTGAGTCCTAGAGACATATCCACCAAGCAGACATGGCCGGACTGACAGACACACAGACAAAGGGACGCACAGGTTGGCAGGGAGTGACCGAGGGAGGAAGTGGTCAGACTCACCTGCAGGGTGACTAAGTCACCCATGGGGGTGCTCAGTTTCACCTGTGGAGGGGGTCAGATCCACCTGTGAGGGTGATGAGATCCACGTGTGGGGGTGTTCAGATCTGCCTATGGGGGGGTCAGGTTCACCTGTGAGGGTGTTCAGATCTAGCTGTGGGGGGTCAGGTTCACCAGTGAGGGTGTTCAGATCTACCTATAGGGGGGTCAGGTTCACCTGTGAGGGTGTTCAGATCTGCCTATAGGGGGGTCAGGTTCACCTGTGAGGGTGTTCAGATCTACCTATAGGGGGGTCAGATCCACCTGTGAGGGTGATGAGATCTACATGTGGGGGTGTTCAGATCTGCCTATGGGGGGGTCAGGTTCACCTGTGAGGGTGTTCAGATCTAGCTGTGGGGGGTCAGGTTCACCTGTGAGGGTGTTCAGATCTGCCTATGGGGGGGTCAGGTTCACCTGTGAGGGTGTTCAGATCTGCCTATGGGGGGGTCAGGTTCACCAGTGAGGGTGTTCAGATCTAGCTGTGGGGGGTCAGGTTCACCAGTGAGGGTGTTCAGATCTACCTATAGGGGGGTCAGGTTCACCTGTGAGGGTGTTCAGATCTGCCTATGGGGGGGTCAGGTTCACCTGTGAGGGTGTTCAGATCTGCCTATGGGGGGGATGATCAGATCTACCTGAGGGGTGAACTGGATTCTCTTGTGCAGGTGGCCAAGTGGGGTTTCCTAGTGGAGGTGATAACTTGAGAGGTAAAAGTCTTCACTGCTCGGAGAGTGAGGGGGGCCCTGCAGGCAGGGGTCACAGTGTGAAGAGGCTGGTGGCAGATGCCATGGCTGTTCCTTTGCAGGAGAGAGTGATCTGTAGGTGGGGTCGAAAGTGCAGAGCCTGGAGGTCACCATGGAAGGACTAAGACCGAGGGGACTGTGTGTGTGTGTGTGTGTGTCTGTGTGTGTGTGTCTGTGTGTCTGTGTCTGTGTGTCTGTGTGTGTCTGTGTCTGTGTGTGTGTCTGTGTCTGTGTGTCTGTGTGTGTGTGTGTCTGTGTGTGTGTGTCTGTGTGTGTGGGGGGGGGGGTGGTGTTTTAATGACAAGATACCAAATAGGACACTGCAGCTGAGTGCCTACTATGTATCAGTCACCCTGCTAAGCCCTGTCGTAACATTACCTCATCTAATCCACCCTCAGGGAACGTGCTCCCATTTTTCAGACAAGGAAGCTGAAGCCCTTGGAGGTCAAGCCTACATGGTTCTTGGATGGCAGCATTAGATTTAAGCCCAGTCCTCCTTCACACGCCACTACTTTGCACCAGCAGCTCCATGAGCACTTATCATGTGCAGGGAACCACAGCAGGGGTTGCAAGCAACATAGGCGAGGTAGACAAGATGCAGGTAAAGAACCTGCCTGACAATGCAGGAGACACAAGAGACTTGGGTTCGATCCCTGGGTCGGGAAGTTTCCCTGGAGGAGGGTATGGCAACACACTCCAGGGTTCTTGCCTGGAGAATCCTGTGGACAGAGGAGCCTGGAGGCTACAGTTCATGGGATCACAGAGTCAGACACGACCGAAGCAACTGAGCACACACGCGTGCAGACAAGGTCCAGCGATGTGTGGGATATGGTGTGTCCACTGGAATCCAAGAGGATGCACTGTGACGTGACGAGGGGGACACATCAGAGGTGGGCTTTGTCCTAACTATAGCACTAAAGAACCTATTTGGTCCAACTGCCACTGCTGGATTTATGCTTTGGAAAGAGATTCACACACTCTCTTGCTTAGCACCACTGAGCCAGGCCCTTGGGACCAGAGGTGAGCAGCAAAAGACAGTAGGTTGATGTTCTACCAGCGAAGCAGACTTGAATGGAGAAGCTTCCAGAAAGATGTGTGAGACTTCACAGAGCAGGCTTCTTTGGGCTCATAGGGCTCCCTGGGAGAGAAGTCAGGAGTGACCTCCCTAAAAAGTGACATTTAAGCTGTTAACACCGGGGATCAGCAGGAGACTCAATGACAAATGCACAGGAGTCAATTGATAACTCCATCCCACTACAGAGGGAACCCCCAGGGAATTACAGGGCCTCAGGCAAACCACTCACCCTGTTTGCACCTTGATTTCCTCGTGTGTAAAAATGATAGTGATCAGCCACTCTAGATGATCTTTCAGGTCCCTGAGCCTGGGGGTGCGGTCTTTAAAGGTCTGTAAGACTACTCCTAGGCTGAAGGACTGGGAATTGCTTTGAAAATGGTTGTCTATCGGTACCCACCATCCCTGCCCAAATTCCTGATGTCTGTCTTGGGGACATCTGAGAGACTCCACCTGAAGAACCAATTCTGCCCTCCTTCCAGGACTGCCACACCCAGCCAAATAAAGGCCTTGCCCCTTCATCTCCAAAGAATCTGTGTGCCAATGTAGGAGACACAAGAGCCACGGGTTCAATCTGTGGGTCGGAAGGGGTGAAGTAGGAAGAGTGAACCCCCTCCAATAATTTTGCCTGGGAAATCCCACGGACAGAGGAGCCTGGTGGGCTATAGTCCATGGGGTGGCAAAGAGTCAGACTTAGTGACTGAACACACACACACACACACACACACACACACACACACACACACACTTCTCCATCTCCATGCTGAAAGGCCTATTGCCGGGTCGGTTCTTCTGTTTCTAAACAAGGAATCAACAAATCCTTCACATCACTCTGAGAGCTGGACCTTGTCTGCCTCACCTATCTCTCCTGCAATTCCTGCCATGGTTCCCTGCACAGTAGGAGCTCATGGAGTGGCTGGGGCAAAGTGGTGGAGTGTGCAGGGGCCTGGGGTGGGGATGAGATCCAGGACTTATGGTGCCTTAGCTCTGCACCTGGGACAGACAGACAAAGCATCTTCCACTCTCTAACTAGTTCTTCCTCACAAGTGCATCCAGAGTTAGAGATTTTGCTCCCTTTCTACAGAAGGGGCTGGAGAAGGCAATGGCAACCCACTCCAGTGTTCTTGCCTGGAGAATCCCAGGGACGGGGGAGCCTGGTGGGCTGCCATCTATGGGGTCGCACAGAGTCAGACATGACTGAAGCAACTTAGCAGCAGCAGCTACAGATGGGGAAACCAAGGTCAGGGGGTTTCGGGAAAAGGAATGCTGGTTGATCCAGTCCTCCCTAAAACACTGTCCATTCCATGACCCAGGAGCCCAATAAGAGGTCCCCGTGAGAAATTTCTATTAGATGGTAGTAAAAGCTCTCTTCTGCAGGGAATGCTTTGCTTCAAATAACCATCCACCTTTGATTCCCGGGCACATCAGTCCCCAGACGGTGGAGATGTCTCCCCTGTCCTCTGGGGATGGAAATCCAGGATCTGCATGGACATTCTATGCTCGATTTAAATTTCCTCAAAATGCTCCACAAAGAAAGCTATCAAAGAAGTATAACTCTCTTTTGGTCTGTGATGCTTATAACTGGTCCAGTTGGAGAATGTCTGAGTGTCCTCACAGAGAATGTGACGATGCTCCTGCCCTTTGTAGGTTCCTATAATAAAATGTGGCTACCCACCGAGAGATCTAGCCTTGTGAAAGGCCTCGACTCTGCTACAAGTGGTGCCAACAGCTGCCAGTCAGTGAGCCCTCCCAACTGCCCAGCACATTCATACCTGCTCAGGGTTAGCTGGATTCTTAGAGGCAGTGCTGCAGCCCACCGTCCTGGTAATCCCCTGACCTCAGAGGAACCAATGGAGACTCATAGGGAAAGTGTCTCCAGTCACGTTGCACTATTTAGCATGAGGCAGAGTTGGGGTTGGGGCTTTCCAGGTGGCACTAATGGTAAAGAACATGCCTGCTAATGCAGGAGACACAAGAGACATGTGTTCGATCCCTGGGTTGGGAAGATCCCCTGGAGGAGGGCACAGCAACCTGTTCCCATATTCTTTCCTGGAGAATCCCAGGGACAGTGGAGCCTGGCAGGCTATAGTTCATGGGGCTGCAGGGTCAGACATGATTGAAGTGACTTAGCATGCACATTTGCCTTAAGTTGTTTCTTGTGTCTTGGCATATTAACCGATTAATTGGAAAAGATTCCCAATGCTGGGAGTACAGAAGGCAAAAGGAGAAGAGGGTGGCAGAGGATGTGATGATTACAGAGCCTCACTGACTCAATGGACATAAATTTGAGCAAACTCTGGGAGATAGTGAAGAAAGGGAAGCCTGGCGTGCTGCAGTCCACGGGGTTGGAAAGAGTGGGACTTGACTTAGAACTGAACCACAACAACAGAGTTGGGGTTGGTGTCTAACCCAGACTCCACGTGATACCACAAGGACTTCAGACTCACAGAAACTGGGAGATGATAAATATAGATTGTTTTAAGCCACTAAGATTGTAGCCAAAGAATGCACAAACTACCGCACAATTGCACTCATCTCACGCGCTAGTAAAGTCATGCTCAAAATTCTCCAAGCCAGGCTTCAGCAATATGTGAACCGTGAACTTCCAGATATTCAAGCAGGTTTTAGAAAAGGCAGAAGCACCAGAGATCAAATTGCCAATATCCGCTGGATCATGGAGAAAGCAAGAGAGTTCCAGAAAAACATCTATTTCTGCTTCATTGACTATGCCAAAGCCTTTGACTGTGTGGATCACAAGAAACTGTGGAACATTCTGAAAGAGATGGGAATCCCAGACCACCTGACCTGCCTCTTGAGAAACCTATATGCAGGTCAGGAAGCAACAGTTAGAACTGGACATGGAACAACAGACTGGTTCCAAATAGAAAAGGAGTACGTCAAGGTTGTATATTGTCACCCTGCTTATTTAACTTCTATGCAGAGTACATCATGAGGAATGCTGGGCTGGAAGAAGCACAAGCTGGAATCAAGATTGCCGGGAGAAATATCAATAACCTCAGATATGCAGATGACACCACCCTTATGGCAGAAAGTGAAGAGGAACTCAAAAGCCTCTTGATGAAAGTGAAAGAGGAGAGTGAAAAGGATGTCTTGAAGCTCAACATTCAGCAAACAAAGATCATGGCATCTGGTCCCATCACTTCCTGGGAAATAGATGGGGAAACAGTGGAAACAGTATCAGACTTTATTTTTGGGGGCTCCAAAATCACTGCGGATGCTGATTGCAGACATGAAATTAAAAGACGCTTACTCCTTGGAAGGAAAGTTATGACCAACTTAGATAGCATATTAAAAAGCAGAGACATTACTTTGCCAACAAAGGTCCGTCTAGTCAAGGCTATGGTTTTTCCCGTGGTCATGTATGGATGTGAGAGTTGGACTGTGAAGAAAGCTGATCGCCGAAGAATTGACGCTTTTGAACTGTGGTGCTGAAGAAGGCTCTTGAGAGTCCCTTGGACTGAAAGGAGATCCAACCAGTCCATTCTAAAGGAGATCAGTCCTGGGTGTTCATTGGAAGGACTGATGCTAAAGCTGAAACTCCAATACTTTGGCCACCTCATGCGACGAGTTGTCTCACTGGAAAAGACTCTGATGCTGGGAGGGGTTGCAGGCAGGAGGAGAAGGGGACGACAGAGAATGAGATGGCTGGATGGCATCACCGACTTGATGGACATGAGTTTGAGTGAACTCCGGGAGTTGGTGATGGACAGCGAGGCCTGGCGTGCTGTGATTCATGGGGTCGCAGAGTCGGACACGACTGAGCGACTGAACTGAACTGAAGATTGTAGCAATATTGTTACACAACAGTAGATACGAACACAATGACAATCCTCTGTGGGTCTGTCAATTTCTGCACATCTGACTAACAGAAGTACAGACGCACTTTGTTCCGTGTTATCTTTTCAAAGATGTTTGCAGGTGAACAGTTTTGGAAGACAGTGTCTGCCTCCCAAGCAGAGGGCAGATCATCTGCTATGATGAAGATAAACATCTCCCTCTGGGGCAAAGTTTGGGCAGGTTTGCTTTCAGCTAGTTAGAAAATATTTGGGCTCCCTAAATTTGGGATACTTTTAGTGCAATGCAACCCACTGCCCATGAAGTAATTTCTTGGCCCTGTTGCATCACACTGTGGGAACTGGGGGCTTGGGGAAATGGTTTGGGAAAATGATGATGCCCTGGTTATGGTGATCATTGTCAGTAATACACCACTCACTGTGTCTGACCCAAGAGCTTCATGGCTTCTGCCAACATCCATGAAACGGTGATGGGCTAACTCATTAGCTGGCAAGCAGTTAAAATCCCAGACCCGTCACTGTCCCTTGCAGAGGAGTGACATGACCTTATTCGTATTTTTAAAAGCTCTCTTGGGCTGCTGTGTGGAGGAAACAGGCACTCAAGAATGGAAACAAGGATAAAAAGTAGGAGTTTCCACAGTCATCCAGGCAGGAGCCCATTGGGGTGTTACGGGCTGAATGTTTCTATTCTTCCCAATCGTATGCTGAAACCCTAACCCCCAGTGTGATACTATAAGGAGGTGCAGCTTTGGGGAGGCAATTAGGTTTGGATGAGAGTATGAGGGTGGGGCCCCATGATGGGATTAGCGTGCTTACAGGAAAAGGAAGTACATACATGCTCAGTCACGTCTGACACTTTGCGACCTCATGGACTGTCGCCCGCCAGACTCCTCTGTTGTAGGATTCTCCAGGCAAGAATACTGCACTGGTTTGCCATATCCTACTCCAGGGGATCTTCCCCACCCAGGGATCAGACTCCCATCTCTTGAGTCTCCTGTATTGACAACCAGATGCTTTTATCACTGAGCCACCTGGGAAGGCCCAAAGGAAGAGGAAGAGACACCAGAAATCTGTCTTTTTCTGCTGGTGAGAAGGTGGCTGTCTATAAGCCACGAAGGTCTCTTACCAGGAACCAAGTCAACCAGAGCCTTGATCTTGGAGTTCCCAGCATCTAGAACCATCAGTTCAGTTATCAGTTCAGTCGCTCAGTTGTGTCCGACTATGTGACCCCATGAATCACAGCACGCCAGGCCTCTCTGTCCATCACCAAATCCCGGAGTTCACTCAAACTCATGTCCACAGAGTCGGTGATGCCATCCAGCCACCTCATTCTCTGTCGTCCCCTTCTCCTCCCGCCCCCAATCCCTCCCAGCATCAGAGTCTTTTCCAGTGAGACAACTCGTCGCATGAGGTGGCCAAAGTATTGCAGTTTCAGCTTTAGCATCAGTCCTTCCAGTGAACACCCAGGATTGATCTTCCCCAGAATGGACTGGTTGGATCTCCTTGCAGTCCAAGGGACTCTCAAGAGTCTTCTTCAGCACCACAGTTCAAAAGCATCAATTCTTCGGCGATCAGCTTTCTTCACAGTCCAACTCTCACATCCATACATGACCACGGGAAAAACCATAGCCTTGACTAGACGGACCTTTGTTGGCAAAGTAATGTCTCTGCTTTTTAATATGCTATCTAGGTTGGTCATAACTTTCCTTCCAAGGAGTAAGCGTCTTTTAATTTCATGTCTGCAATCAGCATCCGCAGTGATTTTGGAGCCCCCAAAAATAAAGTCTGATACTGTTTCCACTGTTTCCCCATCTATTTCCCAGGAAGTGATGGGACCAGATGCCATGATCTTTGTTTGCTGAATGTTGAGCTTCAAAACAACCTTTTTACTCTCCTCTTTCACTTTCATCAAGAGGCTTTTGAGTTCCTCTTCACTTTCTGCCATAAGGGTGGTGTCATCTGCATATCTGAGGTTATTGATATTTCTCCCGGCAATCTTGATTCCAGCTTGTGCTTCTTCCAGCCCAGCGTTCCTCATGATGTACTCTGCACAGAAGTTAAATAAGCAGGGTGACAATATACAACCTTGACGTACTCCTTTTCTATTTGGAACCAGTCTGTTGTTCCATGTCCAGTTCTAACTGTTGCTTCCTGACCTGCATATAGGTTTCTCAAGAGGCAGGTCAGGTGGTCTGGGATTCCCATCTCTTTCAGAATGTTCCACAGTTTCTTGTGATCCACACAGTCAAAGGCTTTGGCATAGTCAATGAAGCAGAAATAGATGTTTTTCTGGAACTCTCTTGCTTTCTCCATGATCCAGCGGATGTTGGCAATTTGATCTCTGGTGCCTCTGCTTTTTCTAAAACCTGCTTGAACATCTGGGAGTTCACGGTTCACATATCTAGAACCATGAGAAATATATATCCATTGTTTAAAGGCTCCAGTCTACAGTATTTTATCGTGGCAGCCAGTCCTCGCTGAGACAGGGGCTTGGACCAGGGCAGAGCTGGTAAGGATGGTGATGTGACCTTTGGAGGAAGGTCTGGCTAATTACTGAGGGGTGAGGAAATGGGAGGGGGGCTCAAGGACACCGCCGCGTATTTGGCCTGTGTGCATGGAGTGGAGGGAGCTCTGTTGGTTAAGATGAGGGTGGAGGGGCCACGGGGAGGGGATGAGAAGAAATCGTTTGGTTTTGGACATGTTAGATAGGAGATGCCCATTAGACGTATAAGGGAGCTGATGGGCATATGAGTCTGGAGCTCAAGAGAGGGGTGGAAAGAGACACGCATGAGAATGCAGGTAGGAGAGAAGAGAGATGAAAAGAAGCCTTGGGATGGGCCTTTGGGGTCTCCAGCATGGGAGAGTTTGGCTAACAGGTCAGCCAAGTTCAAAGGAAGGGCCTGAGCACTGACCATGAGGAACGAAGGCCTATGTCCGAGTCAGAAAGCCCCTTGCTAGGCCAGGCATTCCCACTTTTGTTTCTGGCTTATGGGGAGGTCCAAGGATTCTTGGACAAGGGTCCCTGATAAATAGAGGCCCTTTGGGGCTTGGAGAAGCAATTTGCCAACTGGTATGAAAGTATTCTGCTGGTTAAACAACCAGAATAATCACCCCAGAGTCCATTGAATATCACCTACCACCAAGACCCCTTGGCAGGGGTGACCTGGGCTCCCCCCAGTTTCTTGATCTTCCTCCCAGCAGGATACTGGCTTGATTGCCAACTGGTCACTGCTTCCAGCTCCTGAATTTTCATTAAAATCCTGGACATCTCCCCAGAGCTCAAAAGGGCCCCGATTAATTACAGACAAATGTTGGCTCTCCCCCCGGAAATCTGCCGCCCTAGCCTGGCTCTGTCCCCTATGATTTTATTAAAATCCACCTTGCCAGCCAGGGTCCTGAGATTTATGACCACAGCTAATAGGCTGCCTCCCCACGAGACATAAATCTGGGGCCTGCCCAGGGAACTGCTCGCTGCTAAGAGGCTGGTTAATTGTTCCACCTAGAGGGTTCCACGGAGGAATGTTCAATTAGGCCTCTCAGAAAATTTGGAGCATTAAACAAGGTGAACGGGGATTTGGGCACCATTATTTTCTGAGAAACAGCCCTTTTTTGCTCCCTTGGCCAGTTGCAGGCCCCTGGGCCTCCTCTGGCTTTTCTCAGGCCAGGAGTCATTCTCAAGGGTCATGGAGCAGTGCTCTCCATCGTCAGTTAGAAACAAGACAGCCCCAGGATTTATCATCCTACAGAAGTCCTTGGAACTTTCTCACCCAAAGTCAACTGCGGAGTGGCCTCCATGCGTCCTTAGTGAGTCACCTCAACTCTTAGGGCTCCCGTTTTCCTTCCTCTAAGATGCAGTAATGCTGGTTGCTCCATCTGCCTTACAGGGATGCTGGAGCATCGGTTCATTCATTCGTTCGTTCTGCCACTATTGGCCGAGTCATCAGCACCGTAAGGTATTAGCTTCCTAGGTGCCAGGGAATGTGCCAGGTCTGGAACTACAGGGAGAAAAACTCAAGGTCCTGCTCTCCCTCGAGGATCTCGCTGTCTTGATGGATGGCAGGTGAAGAGACCCTGAAGAAGCAGACTGGACGACACCACGCTCGAGGCTTTGGGGTTGGTGGGTAGGAGCCTAAAGGGGCCACCTAACTATCCAGAGGATGGCATCAGTCAGGGAGGACTTCCTGGAAGAGGAGACAGGAATTACATGCTTATGTTGTGACTCAGCATAGCTGAGTGCCCCCAAGGCATCACCCCAGTGCATCCCATGGCAACATTTCTTTCTCAGAGGCTTATTTGTGAGCACACTTTGGGAATACCTTGCTGTTACCCTAGACTGAACCACAGGTAAGGGGCCTACTGCTGTAGATTAAGAACCTAGAGTTCAAAGAGGGTGGCAGGCCCACAGTCTCCCAGCTGGTAGATGGTGGAGCAGATGGTGAATCTGGGGCTGACAACTCTGCAAGATGTGTGTTCAAACTTGGGACTCCAGGCACCATAGCCTGGCGAACAGCTGGCAGTGATGGCCACAGACCCCAGATCCCATCCTCTTCTGGGTTCTACCTGTGGGAGAGGCCTTCCAAGTCACTGTCTTTGGAGACCTGAATTCTGGCAAGGCCTTCATTTATCCACACCTCTTTGCCTGAGCCCAGCTGTGACCTTGGTCTGGCCTCCCAGGCTACACAGTCCCCAGTCAGTGGAAGCAGAACCTCCTCCTCTCTCTCCTCCAGGGTGGATCAATCCCCCAGGTTTTTGGAACTTGGCCCCCAAATGGGTCTGGAATCAAGGCTGAGCTGCCACCAACGGATCCTTGTGTATACACTGTGTGTGTGCTCAGATGCTCCACCGTGTCTGACTCTTTGTGACCCCATGGACGGTAGCCCGCCAGGCTCCTCTGTCCATGGGATTCTCTCAGCAAGAATACTGGAGTGGGTTGCCATTTCCTCCTCCAGGGGATCTTCCTGACCTAGGGATCACACTCACAAGTCCAGAGTCTCCTGCATTGGCAGGCAGATTCTTTACCACTAGTGCCACCTGGGAAGCCCTGTGTGTACACCACCCACCCTGGAAGCTGTCTCTTGATTAAATCTTCTGAATCGCCATACACAAAAAATACCACCTCTTTCCTGTTGAACCATAACTGGTATCAACACCCAATAAAATATAGACTGAAAAATGTCCCCTAGGTTTAGATTCGAATGATGAGAACACCGATTCCAACCTTATTTGGGTCAGTGAGCTTTGGGCTTCTGATTTGAGGCTGAATACTTTTCCCAGTCTCACCTAACTCATTGACGAGAACATCACACACAGGCGGCTCCTTCTCTAGACCCAATCCCTGCTCCTTAATGAAAATGACTTGCAAAGCAGAAGGGCGCTCGACAGGGAGCTGCTCCTCGCAGCGATCTTGCTTCACCCGCTTTGCCCTCTGCCCCTCAGTTTCCTCATCTGTCGTGGGGAGCAAAACAAGAACCCTCCGAAGGTGGTTTTGGGGCTGTGTGGTGAAACCTGGTTGGGAAAATACTTTGCAAAGTGGCTCGAGAACGGGAGGGATTATCATAATGCTTTACATTTTTATTTTTAACCTGCGTGAAATTCTGGAAACTGTTGGCTGCCAAGAAATGCTAAGCTGTAGTTTATGTTCCACGGGGAAATCGGGTTTATTTTAAATGGGGAATTGCATGGTGTGCAGTTTATTTATCTGGGAAACATGGTTGGATCCAAGGTAGCCCCAGTCACCCGGCTCTCAACTTGGCATTGCCCCTGAGTTTGCTCCAACTGATCCGTCTGTTCACAGTGGAGGCACTTTCCAGAATCTGGGAACAAGGCTGTTTTCACCCAAGGTCACTGCCTCCCTTACCTCCCTCACCTGCAGGGTCGGGCAGCCTGCCCCATACTTAAGTGTGTATGTGTGCTCAGTTGCATCCGATTCTTTGTGACTCCATGGACTGTAGTCCGCCAGGCTCCTCTGTCCATGGAATTCTCCAGGCAAGAATACTGGCGTGGGTTGCCATTTCCTTCTCCAGGGGATCTTCCCGACCTAGGGATTGAACCCGGGTTTCCTGCAATGACAGGCGGATTCTTGAACACTGTGCCACCTGGGAAGCCAAACTCAGCTCCCCTACAAATAAAACAGTAACTTTTCACACCAGAAGGGGTGTGGCTGCTGGATTCATACAGACAAATAGCAACAGTCGATTCTCCCAGCAGGCCCACAGTGGATGGAGAGTTTCTCGGACCTGATCCTCCTTCAGCAGGGGTCCCTCATTCCCCACCTTTGGAGAGAGAGCATTGGTGGCCCACGCTCTCTCCTGAGTCCTTTTTCAGACAGGCCCTCAGCTAGAGATCCATCTTGCTCAATGGGAGGAAGGAGGAGAAGCCCCAGTGCAGGGAGGGGCCAGCCCTATTTAAAGGGCCACCCCTCTGCCCGGGTCCCTCTCCTGAGCCCATAGTGTATTAATAACTGCAGTGCTGCCAGGCCTTGCTTCCCTCCCTCTCTCTGTCTGCACGTGAATCTGTTTCCCAGGGAACTGGACCTGTGACAAACCCTAAGAGCAGCTGGCCCATTTCAGAGACGAGAAAACTGAGGCATCGAGTATGAATACATAAATATATGGTTCAATCTCCTTTTTTTCACATAAGTGGGATAATATATACTGACCTGAAATGTACCTTTTTTGGTTATCTTGAGTATCTTCCATACCAAAACACACATTGAGCCAACTTACTACTTTAAACAACTTTTAACATTCTCCACTAACAGAGATTTATGTTGCTTCTAGCTTTTGCCATTATAGATAAAGCTGGAGAAAAACCTTGCTCATAACTGGTGGTGCCAGAGGGGAGGGTATAGGGGGGCAGGCAAGATAGGTGAAGGGGATTAAGGGGTACAAATGTCCAGCTATAAAATAAATAAGTCACAGGGATGGGATGTACAGCATAGCAAATATAGTCAACAATATTGTCATAACTCTGTATGGTAAGCGATGGTAATTAGACTTATCATAGTAATAATTTCATAATGGACAAAAATACCCAATCACCATGACGTACATCTGAAACTAATATGATATAATGTATGTGTATGCATACCCAGTCACTCAGTTGTGTTTGACTCTTTGCGACTCTTGTGGAGCCCGCCAGGCTCCTCTGTCCATGGGATTTTCCAGGCAAGAATACTGGAGTGGGTTACCATGTCCTACTCCAAGGGTTCTTTCCAACCCTGGGATCGAACTTGGGTCTTCTGCACTGGCAGGTGAATTCTTTATCACTGAGCCACCTGGGAAGCCCAATATTATATAGCACTCTAGGTCAAATTTACTTCAATAAAAAAGGAAAAGAAGTTAAGACACTCACACGAGGTCCCACAGCTGGAAATCGGCAGAGTTGGGATTGGAACCAAGAGCTTCTGGCCCTCAGGGAGGTGTGCTGGGCACTCAGCATCAGTGGTGGTGGTGGTTTGGTCGCTAAGTCATGTCCAACTCTTGCGAGTCCATGGACTGTAGCCTGCCAGGCTCCTCTGACCATGGAATTCTCCAGGCAAGAATACCATTTCCTTCTCCAGGGGATCTTCCCGACCCAGGAATCGAACCCAGGTCTCCTGTATTGCAGGCAGATTCTTTACCGGCGTCAGTAGACACCTTCTGTGTGCCCACATGGTGTGGCCCACCCCCAGCCCACCAGATACATGGGCCTCCTGTGCACAGGGAAGCCTGGAACGTGGAGAAGGCAGCTTGGGTGGCAGTGCCAACCATGTGGCCGCTCTGCAGGCCTCCCGAGCCAGTCTTCCCTCCTCGTGCCTCCCTGCAGTGCCCACAGCTCTTGGTAACAGACCTTCCACCTTGGCCTAGACCATGAGGCTCCTGGCGCCCCTGCCAGAGGGGAGGGATGGGACACCACTTGTCCGTCCACGGACACGCAGAAGATGAAGGTGCAGTCCCTGCAGACCTACGGCTCACATCATCTCTAGGGAGACTGATAATGTCAACAGTTCCGTTCCCCAAACTTGATGCCAGTGCTGTGCACCAAACACAGAGGAAACGGTCCCTGTCCTCTGTCCCTGTCGACTCACTATAAGGCTGCTGGCTGCAGAAAAGCACCCTGGATGCCAATAAAAAGTAGCCTAAATCAGTGGAAAGAAGGCCCAGCCTCAATTCTGTTTTTGTTTTTGTTTTTTTTCTGTTCCAGCAATCATATGGATTTAGTGGAACCAAGTTTGTCTCTGCGCCCCAGTTGCAAGGTATTCTGGGAAATGTAGTTTTGGGCTTTGCAGTCTCTGCAGCTGAGGTGAGCAGGAATACTGGAGCTAAGCCAACCAACCACATCCATGTGTCCCACACCAATCCATGCTGCAGTTCTATGGCTCCTGTCAGGATCCCACACTTCCTTATGTGTTTATATTTATGCTCTTCTCCCATGAGAATGTACCCACAGCACCTATCCAGGGCAGGGCCTTTGGTGAGTGTCCAAAGAGAATTTGTTGAATGGATAAATGTTGTCTGGTTTACACTGTTGCATCTGCCTGCCACCGATTGCTCTGACCCCAGCCTTTCTCCACTTCACCCTCCACACTGCCTGCCACTTGGGATCCCTTCTCCCAGAATGAAGCTCATTTCCTCTCTCCCCGGCTGAGAATCTTCCCACGGCTCCCAGTTGCTGAAGGCCCAAGACCAGGCCCTCCTGCCAGCCTGCAGAGGCCCTTGCATCCAAACGTTGCATTTCCGGGCTCATCTCCTGTGCATCCTCCCCTGCTCACTTGGTCTGCCCTTGTGAACGTGCGAAAGTGTTCATTGCTCAGCTATATCTGACTCTTTGCAACCCCATGGACTGAAGCCCACCAGGCTCCTCTGTCCATGAGATTCTCCAGGCAAGAGTACTGGAGTGGGTTGCATGCCCTCCTCCAAGGGATCTTCCTGACCCAGAGATCGAATCTTTGTCTCCCGCATCAGCAGGCAGATTCTTTACCATCTGAGCCACCAGGGAAGCCCCTGGTCTACATTTCGCTGCCTGCCATTCCCAACACACGCAACTTGCTTTGCCTCTCTGCACTGGGTTCCTCCCTCACTTCTTTGAGGGGCAGACTCCTATTCAAGCTTCAAAGCCCAAGCCCAAACTCCCCTTCCCTGCAGGGTGGCGGTTCTCTATCCTTTCCTGTTTCCTTGCCTATCTCCTCTCCAGATTGTCAGCCTTTAGGGGCCAGTGACCCCATTCTAGTGATCTCTGCAACTCCAAAACCCATGCCTCACACAGAATGGGCACACAGGAAATGCTTAACAAATGAAGATGGGTGAATGAACATTCGGTGTGAGTACAGAGATCAGTGACTTGTCCAGTGTAGCTGAAACTAAGGATTCGGAACATATTTAAGAAATTATGCCATCTTCCTGACATGATCCTCACTTCCAGAGCCATGATGTGGTCAGGGGGCAGGTTTCACTTCCATTTTATAGGCCGAGAAACTGAGGACTGAAGAGGTTTAGGCAGCACACATCAGCCAGTGGGTGAGCCGAGACCAGCACACTGACCGCATGGCTCCAGAGGCAGAGCTCCTGACTCTGCTCACCCCTGGGCAGTGGGACGTGCCACAATTAAGACTTTGCTGGGAAGGAAGGGCCTTTTGATCCAAATTACATGGCCCTTTGTGCTCGGAGCAATTAACACGGAGCCACCAGAGCTGGTGCGCCCGCCCGTGTGGGCGATGCGGAGGCATCATTATCTGGAGCCAGGGAGCCTGCCCGGCCCTGTCCCAGACTGAGGGCCTGGTTGGTGCCCAGCACATCCAGTGGGACCTGGGCTTCTCAAACCAGGCTAGGGAGCTTGTGGGACATCTCTCTGCTGCAGGCTGCCATTTGGGCCCCAGACCCACTGACTCCAGCCCTCATCATTTCCCACCCAAGTACTAACCAGGCCCGACCCTGCTTAGCTTCTGAATCAGACAAGATGGGGTGTGTTCAGGGTGGTACAGCCATAGACCCTCACCATTTCCGTACTGGCTCAAGCCTCCCCTTCTCAGAGGGGCCCACTCTGACTACCCCACTGAAATCTGTAACCTCTACCTTCAAAGCCACTCCCAACCCCTGGTACTAACTTAACTCGTCTTTCTTTTGACCTATGTCTCCCCATCACCTCATCTGAAGCCTGGCTTCCAGGAGACACTCAGCAGACCCCGGGTGAATGAATGAACACAGGAGCACTGCTGTTCAGTCGCCAAGTCATGTCTGACTCTTTGCGACCCCCTGGACTGCAGCATGCCAGGCCTCCCTGGCCCTCACCATCTCCCGGAGTTTGTCCGAGTTCATGTCCATTGAATCGATGATGCACTCAAAATGTCAGCAACTTTGGAAAACCCAGCAGTGGCCAAAGGACTGGAAAAGGTCAGTTTCCATCCCAATTCCAAAGAAGGGCAGTGCTAAAGGATGCCCAATACTCCTGTTTAAAAACAGGAGTACTGGGGCGCCACTGATAGTGGTATGTCTTTGAGTGAGTCGCCTTACCCTGTTCCAGGCCTCAGTGTGCCGCTCTGTGGAATGGGGAGAGGCGGTGCTACCTCCCCCAGTCAGTATCAGACTCCAGGGAAGCAGAGTTGGGAGCACTTAGTGTGGGGCCTCACGTTTCTTCAGGCCTTGAACTGTTTTCCTGGCCCTTCTGATCTCCCCACAACTCTGCAGGGGTACTTGCTAGTCATCTCATAAGACCTCATGCCTCTGAGTGACTATTCAAAGGTAGAGGGAATCGTGGTCCCATCAGCTACTGCCAGATAAAACAAAGGACCCCAAACCTAGCAACTGAAAACATCATTTTGTTTCATGTCATGATGTGGGGGTCAGAGATCCAGGCAGGGTTTGTGGGGTGATTCTCAAGCTCCATTTGGCTTTGGCTGATATTCCGAAGGCAGCTGGGCTGACCTGAAGGTGATGTGCAAACACAGAAAGACAAGTTTAAGGCGCTTCCCTCTACACCTGAGTTCATTATCCGAGTCTTGGCCTCTCCAAAGAGGGAGTGATGCTGATGGAATGACCCCTGTGATGTCATCTCCAGCCAGCAGCCCTCCCTCTAACTCCAGAAGTCATTTGGCCAAAACCACAAAGCTGCATCTCTCTCTGCGGAAGCCAGATCAGCTCCCCAGGCCATCTGCCCCTCCTGACAGCAAGTGATGCAAGCTCAGCATTTGCTGTGTTAGGTGGAGTTCCCAGGAAATGACCTCCGAGACAATGATTTGCAGGCAGGGAATTTATTGAGAAGTGATCCAGGCAACACCACCTTTCAGGGAGTAAGGGAAGAAACTCTGGGCAGAGAAGCTGAACTTTGATACAATCTCTGCAGAGGTTCTGTGGCTGGGATGACCTTCAGATTGTCTAGAATCAAGGCTAGGCTTCTGCCCGCCCTGGCACTGACCAGTCATTCCATTCGATCTGCCCCAGTGAAGGAGGTGCCACCCGGGTGAGGCTGCTGTCAGCCAGGTGAGGGCTGGGACAACAGGAGGGACGCTGGTATCGGAACGCATCACAGCATCTACTGCAGTTGCAAAGGAAATTGCTCGGGCTGCTGTAACAGAATACCACAGACTGGGGGCTTAACGACTGGCAGTTATTTTCTCACAGTTCTGGAGGCTGGAAATCTGAGATCAAAGAGTCAGCACATCCTGGTGAGAACACTCTTCCTGACTTGTAGACGGCTGCCTTCTTGCTGTGTGAGAGAGAGCCTCAGCCGCTTCTAATAAGGTCACCAATCCTGTGAGACTGGAGCCCATCCTTATGACTGCAACTGGATCTAAGACGATCTCCTTAATTAACTTCAAGGGCTTCCCAGGTGGGGCTAGTGGTAAAGAGCCCACCCTCCAATACAGGAGACATAAGAGATACCCTGGTTTGATTCCTGGGTCGGGAAGATCCCCTGGAGAAGGGAATGGCAACCCACTCTAGTATTCTTGCCTGGAGAATCCCATGGACAGAGAAACCTGGCAGGCTATGGTCCATGGAGTTGCAAAGAGTTGGTCACAACTGACTGACTACACACACACACACACACAGAGTCACATTGGAGTCAGGGTTCAGCACATGAATTTGGGGGAATGGGGTCATAATTCCGTTTGTTGCATAAAGCTTTCAGAGGTGACTTCCTGGAAGTGGACAAAAGTGTAAAAATGTTTTTTTTCTTAGTTTCCTATGGCTGTTGCAAATATTATCTCACAGTTCTGGAGGTCAAAAATCTGAAATGAGTCTTGCTGGGGCTAATACTGAGATAAATTCCTTCTAGAAGCTTTAGGGGGAATCCACTTCCTTGCCTTTTCCAGCATTTAGAGATCACCCACATTTCTTAGCTTGTGGCCAACCCTTCCATCTTCAAAGCCAGCAGTGTAGTAACTTTTATTTCTTCTGGTCTCGGCTTCCATTCCTGTGTGTCTCTCTCTACATCTGACTCTTTGCCTCTCTTTTAAAAGGACCCTTGTGTCTACATTGGGCTTATCCTGGATAACCCAGGGTAACCTCCATCTCTGAGGTTCATCAACCTTAATCACATCTTCAAGGTCCCTGTTTCCATGGATGGTGACATAGTCCCAGGTTCCTCGGACTAGGACATGGACATCTTTGGGATTATGATTCTGCCTACTACTGGTTTTCAAGAATTTCTGCAGCCACAAGCAAAATGGAGACAAATGAGGACCTGGTGGCATTAAATCAGAGCACATTTGATGAAGCACAAACCCAGTGCCATGAGGACTTTATTGGAGCTTTCAAGGAGAGTAATTTGAATAGCAAAACCTTGGGAGAGGCCTGTGCAAGCCCTGATGAATTCCTCCAGCAATTTGATAAAAAAAAAAAAAAAAGATGCCATTTACGTGGTGTGTCCTGTTGTCCTCACTTCGTCAAGATCTCCTGAAGGGTCAGCCCTCATCTGTCTGGACCAGTCCTAGGAATCAATCCATAGTTTTAATAGGCTAAATTTTTGAAGTATAAGCTGTTTTTCACAATGTAAAATTTCATTTACAAGATCGACCCCAATTAGCCTCTTCCTGTCTCCCACATGACTTACTATGACTTTTTGGTCCGTATCCCAGAGTCCTGCATCCTTGACAGCAGGGCCGTCCTGCTTGCAAACAGCAGCAGGGCCCAGAGTCTCCACGAGGCGCCAGTCTGGAGCACAGGGGGAGGGGGATGTTCTGCTGGGAGGCAGGAGCTTGGGTCAGAGCCCTTCACAGATGAGCTGATCCTGTGATGTGGTTCTGCTGCAGCCAGCAAGATAGGAGGTGTGTGTCAGGCAGGGGATTCACAAGAGTGTTAGCCTAGATGCGTGGAACCACCCAGAAAGTTCTAGAAGGTTCTGGAACTCTATACCGCCCCAAAAGGGTGCAGTGGTAATGGGGGTACTAGGAACGAGAAGGAAAGTACATTACAGCTCAGGTAGGAGGGGCATGGTGACAAGAACCGTGGCTCTTCCCACAGAGAACCCATCTGTGAGGTAAGACTGTGAACAGAATTGCAGCTACTTTCAGCTCGCTGAATGAGAAGCATTAAGAGACAGGAGCGATTTCATCTACTGAAGGAAACCAAGTCTGACAGCATGGTGCTTGATTTATGATTTGAACGGTGAATAACAGATAATTAGTCAAAGGGTGCATGGGCGTGTTGATTAAAGATGCATGTAAATGGCTATTTTCTTAGGTAGTTCCCCTTGAAGTTATATTTATATTATTAATTTGCTCAGTAAGCTATTTATTCAAATACAGGGCGAATTCATCTTATCAGTTATGGATACAAACTCTTAAGTTGGCGAATCCAGTGAATAAAAAATCAACATAATTAGATAGGCAAAAGATAAGAATTAAATACTTGACTTTATCTCAGACTTACTTTATCTACCTCTGTAATACTTAACTTTAGTTCCCAGGTTTGTTTACCACTTTTAATTTACAGACTATTCAAATCCAAGGGCTTCCCAGGTGGCGCAGTAGTAAAGAATCATCTGCCAACTGCAGGATATGCAAGAGACACAGGTTTGATCCCTGGGTCAGGAAGATCCGCTGGAGTAGGAAATGGCAACCCACTCTGATATTCTTGCCCAGAATGTTCCATGGACAGAAAAGGGCTACAGTCCAGAGGTCACAAAGAGTTGAACATGACTGAGTGACTAAGCACACACAAGAGATAGGAAGAGAAGTGGTAAAGTGTCATTGTTAGGAGTCCAGGGTCTTGAGTCACATTGCTTGGATCCATATTCTGGGTTTGACCTCTTTCTAGTTATGTGACTTTGGGCAAGTTGCTTCACTTCTCTGTGATTCTGTTTCTTTACTCTTCCTAGGAGATTGTTGAAAGGGATGTACTGGGTTGGTTTCTGCAGACATCTAAGGCCAAGCCTTGAACAGGAAAAGCATTCAGACATCTGATCTTGTTGGTCTTCTCCTTAGGATCCCAGTTTACTCTGGGACTATTTTCTTCTTACTGAAAATGGTGTTATGTTTGGAATTTATAATTTATGTTGTTATATCTTTCTTATCCATTATTTCAGTTTCTCTTCCTGGCAACTTTTCTTAAAAATACCTTTTTCTTATACGTAATTGATGTAAAAAATTGCATATATTTCAAGTGTATAGCTTCATAAAGTATTTGTGAATGTACATGACCTTGAATCTATCATCTTGATGAAATTGATTACCGTAAGAATCACCCTCTCTCAAACCTTCCTGAAGTCTCTTTGGAATCTCTTGCTCCTTCTCCTCACTCCACACCCCAGGCAACCTCAGACCTTTTCTTATTACAGATTTTCTAGAACGTTATGTCAATGGTATCAAACAGGATGTACCGTTTTGTCCGGCCTCTTTTACTTAGTGTAATGAATCTGAGATTCATCTATGTTGTTGCATGTATCAAAAGGTCATTCTTTTTTAACTGCTAAGTAATATTTCATTAACAGATAGACCGCAATTTGTTTACACATTTTCCCGCCAATGGACATTTGCATTTTCCCTAGATTGTGGCTATTATGAGTGAAGCTGCTATGAACATTTGTGTTTAGTCTGTCTGGACGTATGTTTTCATCTCTCTTGGCAAAATACCTAATCATAGAATGGGTGGGTCTCTTAGAGGTATAGCTTTTTGAGAAACTGCCAAACTATTTTCCAGAGTGGAGAACGTGAGACTTTGGTTGCTCTGTATCCTCTCCAGCACTTAGCACAGCCTCTCTCTTTACACTGAGTCATTCTAGAGGATAAGTAGTTTTAATATGTCCTTGTGGCTTTAATCTGCTCTTCCCTAATGATTAATCATGTTGGGCATTTTTTTCATGTGAATATTTGCCATCTACATTTATCTTTTGTAAACTGACTATTCACATCTTTTGCCCATTAAAAAAAATAATTTGAGTTATTAGTGAGTTGTAAGAATTCTTTATGTATTTTAAAGCCCTTTTTTGATAGGCATTTTGCAAAACACTTTGCCAAGTTTGTGGCTTACACTTTCATTTATGAGTGTCTTTTGAAAAGCACATATTTTTACTTGATGAAATGCAGCTTGATTTTATATTTTCTTTATACTTTGTGGCTTCTGTGTCTTATTTAAGAACACTGCAAAATCCACAGTCACTGTGATTTTCTCCTATGCTTTCTTCTTGAAGTTCTATAGTTTTAGCTCTTACATGTAGATTACATTTACATTTAGATTTATTATCTATTTTATCTTAGTTTTAGCATGTGCTTTGAGGTAAACATCAGGGTTCATCTTCTTGCATATGGCTATCCAACTGTTTTGGCATCATGTATTGTAAAATTATCCTTTCCTCCTTGAGTTACCTTGTCACTTTGGCAAAAATCAGTTGTTGGGCCTGACAGAAGGTGTGTAGCAGCTATATGGGATGCTAAAAAGGAAATGGCAGTGGATGAAGAATGTCAGTATTGAAGTACCACTGAAAAATGAGTTTACCAAGTACTTTTTTATTATTAATTTCTAATTTAATTCCATCATGATTAAAGAACATACTTTATATAAGATGAATCCTTTTAAGTTTATTAGGACTTGTTTTATGACTCAGAGTATGATCTATTTTGGCAAGTACTCCATGTGCAGCTGAAGGGAATATTTATGCTGTTCTTGTTGGATGGTGTACTCTAAACATATCAGTTTGGCCAACTTAAGTAATGGAGTTATTCAGCTCTTCTATGTTCTCGGTGATTTTTGTTCTTGTTCCAGCAAAGTTGAGAGGGATTGTTCAGGTCTGTCACTAATTATGCATTTGTTTATTTCTCCTTTCAATTCTATCAGTTTTACTTCATGCATTTTAAAGTTTTAATAATAGAAGCCTGAACCTTTAGGATTGTTATTTCCTCCTGATGAATGACCACTTTATCATTTTGAAATCATTCTTTTTATCCTTGGTCATAGTCTTCTCTCTGAAATCTACTTTGTCTGATATTAGGGTAACGACTCTAGCTTTCTTTTGCTTAGTTTAAGGATGATCCTTTCCTATCCTTTTTATAAAAATGAATGGTGTATGTAGGGAATAATAGTTGGGTTTTGTTTTCTTAAACCCAATCTGACAATCTGTTCCTTTTAATTGGAGTGTTTAGACTATTTACATTTAATGCAATTATTTATATTGTTGGGTTTAAATCGACCATCTTACCATTTGCTTTTCAAATTGTCTCATTTGTTTTTTGTCCCTCCTTTCCCTTTTCTGTCATATTTATTTTATTATTATTTTTATGACGCTTTTATAATTTTTGTGTTGGCTTATTTGTTACAATTCTGTTTTGTTTCTTTAGCGATGCTTTAGGACTGATGGTTTACATTTTTAACTTAACCCAGCTTATCATCAAGTTATACCACTTCACATACAGGGTAAGAATCAACCCCCTCCAGGCCTTTGTACTATTATTATCATACAGTCAACTTCCACATTTTATAAACCACATAATACACAGTTATGATTGCATTTTGGCTTTAAACTGTTTATTGTGCTTTAAGGGCAGCAAAGATAAGGAAAGAAATCTTAGAGTTAACAACATATTTACTGGTGCTCTGTTTTCCTTTGTGGAGATCCAGATTTCCATTTAATACCTTTTCTTCTGCCTGAATGACTTCCTTTAATACTCCTTGTAGTACTGTTTTCTGTTCTGCTTTTTTGTATGTCCTTTCTCCTAACCTTAAACTTCTTTTTATAGTTCACCTATCTTTTTAAAGGTATTTCCACTGGACGTAAAAATGTATTTGTGCTTTTTTTCTTTTAGCTTTTTAAAGATTTTGATCCACTTATTTCTGGCTTGTATTGTTTCCAATGAGAAATCTGTTGTTATTGTTCTTATTGTTTCTCTATACATAATGTATCTTTTAAAAAATAGATTATATTTTAAGATTTTCCATTTATCACTTGCTTTAAGCAATGTGATTATGATGTGCCTTGCTGAGGTTTTCTTGATGTTTCTTATACTTGGGGTTCATGGAGCTTCCTGACTCTGCGGGTTAAAGGCTTCATCAAATTAGAAGGTTTTTAGCTATTATTGTGGCTCTATTGTTTCTTTTACTCCCCGTCTGTCCTCTCCTTCAATCACACCTATATTCACATACTGGAATATGTACTACAACTCACCAATGCTTTGCTCACTTTTTTGTCTCCTAGTCTTTTTGTTTTTCCTCTGTTTCAGTTTTCATAGTTTTGTTATTATGTCTTCAAGTTCCCTAATCTTTTTGTTCTGAATTTTCTAATCTGCTGTTAATTCCACACAGTGTTTTGATTTTAAAATCTGAGACATTGTAGTTTTCATTTCTAGAAACTTGATTTAGGTGCTTTTTTCCCCACATCTTCCAGATATTGATCTAGTATGCCCAATCATTACTCTGCTTTCTTGGATGTATTCATGGTTATTTTTAGGATACTTGCCTCTTAATGATCTGTGGCATTTCTTGTTCTGTTTTTACTGATTGATTTTTCTCATCTTTGATTGTATTTTCCTTTTTCTTTACATTCCTGGTAATGTTTTACGCCATCTATTATGATTTTTATTTTATTGTGTGCTAGATATATTTATATTTGAAGTATTCTTGAGCTTTTTTCTGTGACATAGTTAAGTGACTTGGAAACTATTTGTTCCTTTTGGTGCTTGTGTTTGATCTTTTAGATAGTATCAGGGAGGCCTTTAGTCTAGAGCTAATTTTACCCACTCCTGAGGCAATAAATACCCTTCTGCACACTCTACCTAAAGTCCTTTGAACTATAAGATTTTTCTACTCTGGTTGATGAAAACTCCAACTATTCCTGGCCCATTTAAATTCTAAGGATTTTTTTTCCCTCTCATTCCTTAGCGGAGGGTGGTTTCCAAACATGCATATGCTGAGCAGACCTCAGGTGAAGATTCCGGAGGGACTGTCTGCAGATCTTTCTGTGCATTCTCACCTGGCTAGTGCTCTGCCCTGCATACTCTAGTCTCGTCGTACACCTGAACTCCCAACTCCATTCTTCAGCCCGTGGCCCCTGCCAAGTTTTACCTGGCCTCCACTTCCCTGCACAGCTCTCTGGAAACGGTCTCTAGGCAATAATCTGTGCAACTGTAAGGAGCCTCTTGTTTGTTTCCACTTTTTCAAGATTGCACTGCCTAATGTCTAATATCTGAAAACCGTTGTTTCTCAAGCTTTATCTGGGTTTTTAGGGAAGGCTAAATCTTATCCCTATTTCTACTGCTTTACAAGAAGCAGAAGTTTTCTTATAAAATTTAAAGGCAGTTTTTTTTCCTCCTCTTTAACTGACCAAGAAACTCAGGCTCGGAGGAGTTATGACACTTTCCCAAGGTCACACAGCTGGACTGTGGAAGCACTGGGTCTGTAAATCAGATCCTCTGCCTTGGAAGCTTGTATTGCTTACCTAATGTTCCACACCACACCCCCATTCTGATAACCCTCAAGAAATTGACTAGGGGTGGGCATGAAGAACCCAAGTTCAGCTACTAGAATTGCTGTCTCTTGAGTCTCCATTTGGGTCAAAGGCACCCCAACCAATGGATCCTGCTGAAAATTTAGGGAATGTCATGGACTCTCTTCCCAGAAAATCGTGTATGTATAAATATTCTTAATTTGCATACAATTTTAGGAACTGTTTGACCTTGTTGTGACAGAGATGGCAGGTCATCAAGTCACTATCTACTCTCCTTTCTTTTCAAGAACACTCGAATCTTTTAGGGTACATTTAGCCGTGCAACTTCCCTGGTGGCTCAGACGGTAAAGCATCTGCCTACAATGCAGGAGACCTGGGTTCAATCCCTGGGTTGGGAAGATCTGGAGAAGGAAATGGCAATCCACGCCAGTATTCTTGCCTGGAAAATCTCATGGACGGAGGAGCCTGGTAGGCAAAGAATTGGACACAGTTGAGCGACTTCACTCACTTAGCAGTGTACTAACTCAGATACACACACAATTTCCCAGCCTCTCATGAAGTTTACAGTGACCGGTGGAAGGTGTTTGAGGGAAAACTTCCCAGGAAATGTCTTAAGCAGGAAAGAACCAGTTGGCATGGACACTTTTGCCCCTTGCATTTATCCCTTTTTCCTGATCAGAAAGACACCCTGAGGGTCAGAGTGGAGGAGGATACTCCCTGTTACCATGAGGACAAGAACCCTCATGTTGGAGTCCATAGGGGAGGATGCATGCGCTCTGAGTCCCGGATCTTGGGACCTGCTCTTTCAGGAATTCTCAGGTGAGAGAAAAAACCCGTCCTTATTTGACTCGACCCCTGTCAGGTGTCTATGTCTTACGGAATTCCTTAAGGAGAAAGGAGACTTTGTCTCCTTCCTGTTTTGACTATAATTTTCATGATGACAAGAGCCGGGCTGGATACATGGTGGGAATATTGTAAATGAAAATGACAGAAGATGCTGTCTGAAAGTATGATAAGACACAACATTATCACCCATTGAAATACAAAGAAGCTGATGAGATTAGTCCATGAAGAGGGCAAAGTCTTGCAGAAACAGGATTCGGAGAGGTTAGACATGACATCAAGCAATGAGCTGCCACTGAGGCTACAGGTCCGTCCGCCTCTGGCTCTACCAAGGGCTTGGGCAAACCACTCCTCTTCTCTGAACCCATGTTTCCTTCAGAATAGAGGGACTGAAGTCCTTTTCAGCTCAGACCTTCTCCTTGGCTTTGACATGATGAATCCAGTGATTATTACAAACTTACCCTCTTATTGTAAAGGTCCATAGCCATTTTAAGACACCCCTGCTTAGCAAGGGGGATGTAGTCTCAACCTGTAGGTCGGTCTGTCCCATTGCTGGTTAGGAATTGCTTCTCGTGGGAGTTTGGACAGCAGCTTTCCTTGAAGGAAAAGGTGTGGTCTGTTTTTGTGCACAGAAACACCCCAGGTCAGGCGACCAGGACATCTTCTCGGTCAAGGACCCTCTAGCCACTCAGTGGAGGGGCAGCAAAGCCAGACAGCTAGGAGTGAGTCAGATGGACCAACACAGCCTCCAGGGCTATCTCTAAGCCTCAGTGTCCTCCACTGTGGCACAGGGATCATGGCAGCACCTTCCTGAAAGGAATTAGGATCATTAACGGAGATAAGAATTTAAGGTGCCCATGATGCCAAGCTCCAAATGCAGACTATTATACTATAAGTGAAAAGTGAAAGTCGCTCAGTCGTGTCAGACTCTTGGTAACCCCATGGACTATACAGTCCATGGAATTCTCCAGCCTAGGATACTGGAGTCGGCAGCCTTTCCCTTCTCCAGGGGATCATCCCAAACCAGGGATCGAACCCAGGTCTCCCACATTGCAGGAGGATTCTTTACCAGCTGAGCCACAAGGGAATATTATATGTACTTGGCAATGTGCTAGGGGATGTGGATGGAGTGGGGGAACTGAACTGACCCACCTTGCCAAACACCTCTGCCACTCCGGCAGCATACTGTGCTTGACACCCAGTCATTTTAAAAACTCTCAAAGCATATTAGGAAGACTTTTCCATTTTATCCCATTTCATATTGCTCTTTACCTCTGCCAACTAGGATTGATTGTTTCCATTCTCGTCTTTTATGAGGTGAGGGTAGTATTTGGGAGAGGTAAAGTAGCTTGCCCAAGGTCATGTGCTGGTCCGTTGCAGGGTCAGGTCTGGGTGAGGATGTCGTCTTCACCTTTAGTGATTTACCCTGTGTCCATTTCACAAGAGAAGAGTGACTCAAAAGATACCTGCCCTGCATGAGAACGTGCTACTTTGTAATGAACAACTTGTGAAAGTTCTGGGATGCACATTGGAGAAGTCTGGGAAGCCCCAATGTGGGAGGAGGAGGAGGAAGCCTCCTAGGCAGAAGGGTCTTCATAGTAAAGTCACAGAGATAGAATTTAGCCCAGGATGTTAAAGAAATATAGCAAGAGATGAGACTGGGTAGGCAAGAAGCACCCAGATTTTGGAGGTCCTGGAGGATAGACTAAGGGGCTGTCAAGAGTTTAGTCTCTTAGCCATTAGTGGGAGATGCTGGAGACGTCCGAGCATAATGACATTGTGATAAGAATATACGGTTTGTAGAAAATCACCAGGCAGTGTGTGCAGGATGGAACACATGGGGGATGTGGTTGGTGGGATTCTGGAGGAGGAATGAGCAAACAAAAGGAGCAAGTCAAACTGAAGTGAGGGAACAGGGATGAGGAAGTGAGGAGGGGTGGGAGAAGGAGTTCCTGATGCTTGAAAACATCAGGGAGACTTTGATCTGACAAGTCCTACTGCTTCTTTTGTTATCAGACATTGGAGAAATTTCTTCAGCGTGTAAAGATTAGGGCAGCAAGTGGGAGAAGGAGCAACGCTGTGTGGTGCCTAAGAGAGGTCTGGGAAGTGGGGCGGGTTATCTGCTGGAAGCTGATTCTACAGGTTATTAGCCATGTGATCTTGATAAATCTCTGGGAGCCTCAGTATCCTTATCTATAAGTTAGAAGCCATACCCAGATACAGTTCTTATGTCATGGGATTGATGCAGAGACTGAAAAAAGAGAAAGTAAAGTGCTTAACACAAAACCAGAACATAGCAACAGGAATAAGTGCTCAATGATGGCGGTTATTGTTATCACCACCACCACCAAAATCACCACCATCATCATCAACAGCCATCATCAGCCCCACCATGGTTACCACTAGGGCCACCATCACCACCATCATTATAATCTCAACAATCGTCATCATCCTCACCATTATCACCATGACCACCATCACCACTCTCATCGCCATCACCAGAGTCACCGCCATCGCCATCAACACCACCACCGTTGTGTTGCAGAATCACAGGCTGACGAGGTTGGAAGAATTCTTGGAGGGTCCCTAGCCCAGTGCTTCTTATTTCACAAAAGGAGAAACAGACCAGAGACCGGTCCACGGTTCAGCAGTTAGTTAATGGCAAGGCTGGAACTAGTGCCCAGGATGCCGGGCCCCTACGCCAGTGTTCTTGACACCAGACCACGTGTGAATAGGCTGAGCAACAAGTATTCTTCACAACAAGCATTCTTAGGGAGAAGAAGGAGATTTGATTTTTTTATTTTCCTCTTCCAAGGATCTCAACTCTTCCACTTTTCTGTTTCCTCTTTCCATAGTCAGTCATCTACCAACTGCTTTCAGACCCTCAGTTCAGTTCAGTTCAGTTCGGTCGCTCAGTCGTGTCCGACTCTCTGCGACCCCATGAATCACAGCACGCCAGGCCTCCCTGTCCATCACCAACTCCCGGAGTTCACTCAAACCCATGTCCATCGAGTCGGTGATGCCACAGCAGGTATCAAAATTGAGGATGTTTCTTGTATTTTTTAAGTGGGAATTTTTTTTTTTTTTGTGAAACAGAGAAAAAGAAGACAAACTAGGGGCTAATTTTCTTGGTAGCCTCACTGATTCAGAAGCTCAAGTTCTGACACGAATGAAAAGCAGGGCTAAATCAATAGCAACGCCTACAGAAAATTCTATTGTGAATGCTCTTAAAATTCTTACAACATTCTCAAAGAATCCCAATGGAATTCCAGAAACTTTTGTATGAAATTTTTATAGCGAATCCTCATGGACTATTTCCTAAGCATTCCTGGAGGGCCTGCTACACTTTTGGGGGGCTGCCCCCAGAATTCTCCCATCGCTCGCTCCTCTTTCTCACAGAACTCTTCCCCAAGTCCCACAGTATGGGCATAGAAGAACTGTGGAATTCTCAATGAATTTTCATGAAAACCTCCCAGAGTTGCTGTGCGATCCTTAATGAATTCTCACAGAAATATCATGGAATTCTACTAGAAACACTCCCTCAATTTCCATGGAACTTTTAACTAACTCTCATGGTATGCTAATGAAATCCCCATGAAATGTTCACAGAACTTCCATTCAATTATCTTAGAAACTGAAGAAGACACTCGGAAATCTTGCAGAATTCCCTGGAAACAAAAACAAACTGAAGCCTCTTAAAACCACCAAGGACAAGACAGGTCGATCAGGGATCTCTGTCAAAGGATGCTTGGGACCAAGAAAGAAACGGGTATTCTTCAAATGGAACAAAAAAGCGGGTAGTAGATGTGACTCAAGCTGCATCTTCCGGCTTGAGCAGCGGGAAAGAAGACGCAAAACAGGGGACAAATCTGGGTTTTCTCATCAAATATTTTCCCATTCCACCCTGTGTTGTCACACTTCAAAGGCATCGCCACCCAGGACCTAGCAACAGTTGAACGGATCGTGCCCATAAAATCCTTCACGTTATTAGCCATCCCCCACTCCCTTCTCTTGGAGCCCCAGGCTAGCTGTGAATGTTCTCCAAATCATTAATTAAGCCTGAGTCAATTAAAAGCCTTGGATGTTGGCACATAATGGGCACCATCTATTGAGGGAACGTAATTCTTTTCAGGGTGGAATACAGAGACATGCCGGCCACGACTTCATTGAGCCCTCCCCAGAGCCTGCTGTTTCAGGACAATACACTGGGTTTGCAAGTCAACCTCCGCAGAAACTGGATCCCAAGGGGCTCGGCATGGGGGACAGCTGTTACACAAAGGGGATGCCCAGGGAGGTCAGGGAGGTGGCCGGGAGTGGTACCCATGAGCCAATCTGGCCTTGTCCCAAATTCTTGGCCTGGGAGCCGAGGCCCGACAAGCTGGCCCACTGGCCTTCATGCACGTTTTACTGAGCAGTCCTGGGTGGACGTCCCTTCTCCAAGCTAGGCTGACTCCAACTAGTTCCTGAGGTCCCAGCTTGTGACAGCTGCTCTCTAGGGCACCCCAGGCTAAGCTCAGTGTCCCCACTTCATGCTTGCATGGCACCTGGCATATATCCCAATCCTTGTTAATTAAATGTGGGATGGATGGTTTAGAACCTGGGCTGTAGGACAGAAACTCACCCTTTTTATTTGTTTTGGAATATAATTGCTTTATGATGTTATATTAGTTTCTGCTGTACAGTGAAGTGAATCAGCTATATGAATATATGTAACCCCTCCCCCTTGGACAGCCCAACCTTTTTCACTACTGACTCTACAGGGCCAAGGTGGCACCTGACACATGTGGGTGTGCAATTAGATGATTGTTGAATGAATGAATTATGGCGATCCCCAGAATGCTATGATAACAAGAGTTGTTACTAACAATAACGGAAGACTTTCTGTGTGCCGGCACTGGTTTGAACCTTTCCAGGTCTTAAACACTTTTAATAGAAGAATGACCACAGGAAAAAGGCACTTACGTGGAATTTTTATGATAATAAATATATACTAGGTGCCCACTATGTGCTAGGCATTACCCTTGGCACTTGTTTTCCTTTTCACCATTCAAGGTGCAAGTTATTGGTTGAGTTCCTTTTCAAGCTGTTGGAGCAGCTGTGACCAGTTCCTTGCAGTGTGTGTGACCCTGAAATCCACTGGAATCCAGAGTCGGTATTGACATCAATAATAGTCCCAAACATCAGGGCAGTTCCCTGTCTTGTTTTGACCTTTTATTGTTTACCTCTTATTGGCCAGATCTGGGTCTCCAGGGGGACCCCAAGCTGCCAGGATACTGGGGCACTGAGTGTCCCATCTTTGCAACCTCTGGTGGGGGATGGACCAGCAAGATGGAGGGGTGCTGCTGGGGGAGCTGTCAGTGGTGGCTGCCAAAGTCCTGGGAAAACCTGTGATAAGTGGTGAATGTGAGCCCCAGCCTTTCCTCCACTGAAGGAGGAGGGCAATGATGCCACCCTACTGACCACCAACCTCTGGGTCCCAGAGGAGCAAGGAAAGATGCTCTGCAGGCTGAGCCAACTTCTCCACTTCTGACCGCCTTCCTGACTGTTACCACATCCACATGCCACCTGGACTTCGTTTACTTAACAATTTTCTTTCAGTTCTTATCTTTTAAAAACTTGAATCTCATACTAAGCAACAATATCAATGAAATCACAGTTTGGGTGTGTGTGTGTGTAGCAAAGACCAAGGTCTTTTACACCAAAATGACTGTCCCTTTCTTCCCTGTAGAAGCACCCTGATTTCTTTGTGTGGCCACCAGGCTGCTTGGAATAACAGCTTAGTGTCCTGACCTCTCTTTTGGCTAAGTGTGGTTTTATAACCTGGCCTGATCAAATGATGGGAACAAAAAGTATGAGTCAAAGGAGAAGAAGGAGTTTGGTTTTTTTTTCCTTTTCTGTTCTGTTTCTTGCTGTCTGGAATGTAGGCCTGATGGCTGGAGCTGCAGCAACTATATTAGACCTTGAGACGACCTTTCTGAAAATGGAAATCCTGCACAGCAGAGATAGGAGGAGGTAGGAACTTGATCTTGCAGAGTGCCATGCCAGCCCTTGACTTTTACTAAAGGAGAGGTAAACTTTTATTCTTGTTGAAGCCACTCATTTGCTGTTTGTCAATTGCAATGACCTATTTCTAATATAATGTGCTAGAAATTTTTCTGAGTACATATTAAAATAAATGCCTAAAAGGGACTTCCCTGGTAGTTCAGTGGTTAAGATTCCATGCTTCCACTTCAGGGGGCACAGGTTCAATTCCTGACTGGGGATTTAAGATCCCATATGCCATGCAGTGTGGCCAAAAATAAATAAATAAACATATGCCTAAGTATTAACATTCTGAAAGGTTCGTGGCCAATGAACCTTTGGGTTGCCCTAAAGGGAACGCTATCAGAATTTAGGAACCATTGAGATCCTGCAAGTGAAAAAATCTTTAAAACTAAGAAGTGCTCTGCAAACCCCACCTTGGTGCATCAATAATGCAAAGTATACACCCACAGCCCCTCTGCTTTCTTCCCAGGGATGATCAGAACCTTCCATCTCCTTTCTCAGATGTGGCAATAACCTCAGAACTCACACTGAAACTTCTGAAGAAATAATCCCAAAGCCAAGAGTCATGGCTTCAAGTTGTGCCCTCTGCTGCTGGTTACTTGTGTGACCTTGGACAAAGTATTTAATAGTTGATTCCACTAAAATCAAAGCATTAGTTTCAACACTCCAAATGTTTGCTGGTCACTTAGTGTGTGCCTGTTGCTAACGCTTTACGTCAGGCTCCTGGCCCCTGAGAACCTCGTTGTCTGGCTGAATGTGGATCTGGCCCTGGGAAATCCGGACGAGAAGAGTTAGAACAGAGATCTGGGCTCAGGGCGTCAGATGCTGTGGGTTATTAACAGTTGATGTGCTGAAGCCACTTTTTGAAATTGAAGTATAGTTGATTTACAATGTTGTGTTAGTTTCTGGTATACAGCATTTATTCAGTTATACATATACATATTATTTTTCATATTCTTTTCCTTTATGGTTTATTACAGGAAAGGGCTTCCTGGGTGGCTCAGTAAGTAAAGAATCTGCGTGCAATGCAGGAGATGTGAGTTTGATCCCTGGGTTGGGAAGATCCCCTGGAGGAGAGCATGGCAACCCACTCCAGTACTCTTACCTGGAGAATCCCACTGACAGAGGAGCCTGGAGGGCTACAGTCCATGGGGTCACACAGAGTCGGACACGACCTAAGTGGCTGAGCACACATGCACGCACAAGATACAGATTACAGTTCCCTGTGCTGCACAGTGGGACTTAGTTGTTTTTCTATCTACATAGTAGTTTGTATCTGCTAGTTCAGAACTCCTAATTTACCCTCCGCCATCCCCTTTCCTCTTTGGTAACCATAAGTTTGTTTTCTGTGGCGGTGAGTCTGTTTCTGTTTCGTAAGTTCATTTCTGCCATACTTTAGATTCCACATATTCCTTATTCCACTTAGATACCGCGATGTCACGTGGTATTTGTCTTTCTCTTCTGATGGACTTCACTTAGTATGATAATCTTTAGGTCCATCCCTGTGGCTGCAAATGACATGATTTCATTCTTTTTATGGCCAGTAGCATTCTGCTGTATACATGTGCCGCATCTTCCTTGTCCATCATCTGTCAACGCACATTTAGGTTGTTTCCACGTCTTGACTATTATGAATAGTGCTGTTATGAACACTGGAGTGCGTGGATCTTTTCAAATTATAGTTTCCTCTGGACGTATGCCCTGGAGTGGGAGTACATGGTCATATGATCGCTCTATGTCTAGTTTTTTAAGGAACATCCATACTGTTCTCTATAGTGGCTGTACCAGCTTACATTCCCATGAATGGAGTTAGGAGGGTTCTTCTACAGCCTCACTAGAGCCACTCTTAATACCAGTTCTGCCCATGCCTTCCCAGCTCCATGCTATGTCAGCCGTGGAGGGAGGTGGGAGCATTTACACCATGGAAACTGGGAAGTGCTAACAGATGAGGGGCTTTCCCGAGAGAGCTGGTTGTTAAACATTCCCCATTGTGTCACCGATTATTTATTGTGTGTGAAGTACAAAAGACAGTGCCTGGTACACAGTGCCCTCCACACGCGCAGTGAAGACGGTCAACGTCGTTACCGCAGGGCAGCGAGGCACGCAAGGAACCCAGGCCTGGGCATCTTTCACTGCAAGTTTTGGGTCAATTCTTGAACCTCAGGACCTAGGAGGGCATGGCCAAAGGGCAGGATGACCTTGTTCCTGAGGAAGAATAGGATTCTTTGTTGTCGGCCACACGCCATCGCTTCTGTTCAAAAGCAACAATAGTTCAAGAAGCTTTGGGTTCCTGTTTTAACTGGCTGTTGAGCTTGCCTACCACTGTCCAGCTCTGGGACTTTGAACAAGTTACTTGACCTCTCTATGCTTCAGTTTCCTGGTCTCTAAAGTGGAAATGACAATGGCATCAGAAAAATGGCACCGAGTAAGTGCTCGCTCAAGTCCAGTTTACCTGGTTGAGCTCTTATTTGGTGCTTGGTCCCAACACTTCACGGCAATTAGAAGGGGGAAATGTGGAAGCGGTGACAGACTTCATTTTCTTGGGTTCCAAATCGCTGCAGACGGTCACTGCAGCCATGAAATTAAAAAACACTTGATCCTTGGAAAGAAAGCTATGACAAACCTAGACACGTGGTGTATTAAAAAGCAGAGACATCACTTTGCAGACAAAGGTCCTATAGTCAAAGCTACAGTTTTTCCAGCAGTTATGTAAGGATGTGAGAGTTGGTCCATAAAGAAGGCTGAGCACCAAAGAATTGATGCTTTCCAATTGTGGTGTTGGAGAAGACTCTTCAGAGTCCCTTGGACTGCAAGGAGATCAACCCAATGAATCCTAAAGGAAATCAGCCCTGAGTCTTCATTGGAAGGACTGATGCTGAAGCTGAAGCTCCAGTACTTTGGCTACCTGATGGGAAGAACTGACTCATTGGAAAAGACCCTGATGCTGAGAAAGACGGAAGGCGGGAAGAGATGGGGATGACAGAGGGTGAGATGGGTAGATAGCATCACCATGCAATGGACATGAATTTGAGCAAACTCCGGGATATAGTGAAGCACAGAGGAGCCTGGCGTGCTGCAGTCCATGGGGCCGCAAAGAGTGGGACTCGACTTAGCGACTGGACAACAACAGTCAGTACTCAGTGAAGTTCACCACTACTGACTTAACACACTGCCAACATCAGTGGGGCCCTCACATCCAGGTACCTTTCACCTCCGCCCACAGCTGTTCAACCACCAGATTCAAAGAGATTCTTTAGCACTGTTTGGAAGATGCAAATGAGATGCAAAGAGTTTGGAGGTCCAGTCGAGGAAGAAGTGCAAGCGGTGTGGAATCTGGCACACTCGGTCCACCTCCACCCTGCTCTGTTGCCCCACACCCAGGCTGCCTCCACCCCTTCCCAGAAGAGCGGCTGCCAGCCAGAATAACTTCTGTGTCCCCTCATCACAGTGGGAGCTTCAGAAGTCAGTGGCTCGGACAATTGCACTTTCTTTTCTCTTTCCAAAGAGGGATCAGCCTTGGAAGCCCTCTGAAAGGGCTGTGATTACATCTTCATTTGTGGGTAATGGGATTAGCATGGCCCACGGCAGAGCCTGGAGGTGGGGACTGGCAGCCTGGATGGTGATGGTGATGGTGATGGCCAGGAAGAATTGCTCCAGGATGCTCCACCCCTCCACACAGCCAGGCTCTGAACACTGGATGGGGGTGTGGGCGGGTGGGGGAGGGCAGGGTGTGCTCCGTGGCCTCTGATGGATGCAAGGAGGGGAAAATGGAATTAGCCCCATCCCGATGTACGGAGGCTTGGCAGCCTCTCCCAGCCTTGGACTCTGCTCATCAAGGATCTCTGGGCCCAGAGATGCCAGAAATTGCTCTCAGGGAATAATGATAATGAGATAAAGGGTGTCTGTGTGTCTGCGTGTGTGTTCGTGTGTGTGTTGGGTGGGGTGTCTTTTTGTGGCTCCAGTCTCCAGATCTTCCATCCAGGAGACATCTCCCAGGCTATGAGACGTGGGGAGAAACAAAAGCTGGAGCAGGGCAAGCCAGGACATCCGAGCCTGGTGATGCGACCTGCCTGAATCAGCTGCATCCAGTTTTCAACAGCCCTACTATGGGGCCACGACTGTGCTACTGGCGACACACATGACAGGGAGGCTTCTTTGTCACCTGGCTTCTGTGCCAAGAACTTGTGAGCCTTGTTTCAAACAATTCTCCCCATGTTCTCCGAAGGCCAGTATGGCCATCCCAGGATGATATAAAAAGCGTCCCATTTTACATAGGAGGGAATTGAAGCTTATGGATAACTGATGCTGTAAAAACACCCTCTAAATCAACATTGGTGGTCTCCAAATGGGGGCTTTGGAGACTGCTGGAGAGATTTTGTATGTTGGGGTAATGCATGCTAACACATGGTGTATTCCTTTAACATTTTTCTGGAACTTTCCTCTTTGAAAAATTTTAATTTATTATTTTCCTAACATTTCACTTTGAAAAATCTCAAGTCTATTAAAACGTTGCATGAATGAACATCCATATGCCCTTCATTTAAATTACCAGACATTAACATTTGCTGTATTTGCTTTCTCTCTCTGTTTATAGATATAATGTATATTTATATATATATATATATATCTGTCTGTATGTTTGTGCACATAGTTGTATATGTGTGTGTATATATGTAGTTATGCATATGTGTGTGTGTATATGTGTAAGTGTATGATGCATATATGCATATATACTTTGTGGCGAGCTGTTTGCAAACATCAATGACATTACCTCTAACTACTTCAACATGTATCTCCTAAAACAAGAGCCTAACCACAATTGTGATTATCACACTCAGGAAATTTAAGTTTGATTCGATTCTAATTATCTAATTTATAATCCATATGCAAATCCCCCCCAGTGAACCCAATAATGTCTTTCAGAGCTTGTTTTTTCTTGTAAATCCAGGATGCAATCAAGGACCGTTCGTAGCATTTACTTTATCATCTCTCCAATATGTAATCAGAAGTATTACAAGCACATCAAGGAAGGGGATTCTGTGTCCCTGTGTGGTTAGGGACTGCTGTGCCAGCGGATCACAGTAAATTGTCTTTCCCATGCACGTGGCACCTTCCGGAAGCCCTGCCTATGCCGTGTTGCATCAGAGAGTCAGTACAGTGATAATGCCTGGAGCATGTCTTTGCGGAGCATCCTGCATTCAGGCTCCTCACTTGCCAGACAGGAGGCCACTTGCTCTGGACTCCCCAAGAGTCTCCTCCTCTCCCCTCACTCTCCCAACCCTGACTTTGTTCAGAGCAGCAGCGAGCCCATCCCTATGACACAACGACTGATCTGGACCAGCCCCAGCCACCCCAGCAGCCTCTGCTGAGCGCTCACATTCCCAGCCTCTCTTGCAGCTAGGGTCGGCCAGGTGAACAAGCTAGCCAACAAAGGCAGAAAGGGAAGTCGGCTGACGTATCCATTTCTAGGTACATTTTTCCTTTGTTTATAAAAAAAAGAATCTGCTTCAGGAAATGCTCCTCCCCCTCCTTTCTTTCCTGCCCTGAACTTGGTCATGATGCCTGGAGCTGCAGCAGCCATTTGTGACCAGAAAGCAACACACATTAGGATGAAAAGCCAACTGTCTGAGGATGGAAAGACCCTGGTTTCATGCTATAATGTTCAGTTGCTGCTCCAGCCCTGAACAGCTACCTCCCACTGCTCCTGCTGGGAAAGAAATACACATCTTTATTGCTTAAGCTACTATTGAGCACATTCTTAATTGATACTTTCAGAGGCTTCTAAGAAACTTCCAGACACAGTGGAAAGTATAACGCACATGGGGCCAGACAGAGGCAGACTCTAATTAGATCTATGAACCTGGACACACAATTAACCTTTCTGCATTTCAAGGTCTCAGCTACAAAAGAGTGAGGAAGACAGAAAGAAGGAAGGAAGGGAGGAATGGAGCGGGAAGGAGGAATTCCAGGAAAGCTGTAAGACTGGAAAGACATGCTTTCATACCTGTATTTAATTGCTTGATGTTTGTCTTTCTGTCTTCAACAAATATTGGGCTTCCCTGGTGGGTCAGATGGTTAAGAATCTGCCTATAATGCAGGAGACAGGGGTTTGATCTCTAGGTTGGGAAGATCCCCTGGAGGAGGAAATGGCAACCCACTTCAGTATTCTTTCCTGGAGAATTCCCATGGGCAGAGGAGCCTGGTGGCCTGCAGTCCATAAGGTCACAAAGAGTTGGACACAACTGAGTGACTAACACTTTCACTTTTCGACAAATATTTGTCAAGTTCCTATGCACCATCCATTCAATAGCTGTTTCATGAGCATCTCCTATGCTCTACGCTCTGTTCTAGGCACTGCAGGTATATCTGTGAAACACAATTTCCTTCAGGTTTCAATTACGTGCCAGTAATTCAGTTGGTCCAGAGATGGAATCGGTCCCATTTTCACAGATGAGGAAACTGAGGTTCAGAGAAGCGCCTCCAGAGATACCCATCTTGTGTTGGTGGAGCAGGGCTGACCCCAGGTGATGGCAGAGCCGTGCTTCTCTGGATCTCGGGATCAATCACGGGAAAAGTGACCAAATCATAGGGATTTTGCAGTCACAAACGCTCTAAAGAAAGGACCATGAATTTCCAATGTCTCTGGGAAGTGTGTTTCTGATATGATGCCATTTTACCAGATACATAAAGTAGATTACCTGGAGAATGCAGAGGCTCAGTGGTGCATTATCAGCCAATAACGTTTGCTTTCAACTCCTCACGACTGATGGAATCACCAGGTTGAATGGAATCAGAACTGATGGAATCACCAAGCTGGGGGAGCACTGGCCTGGCTGGCACAGTGCATGCTCTTCTATTTAACATTCTCTTCTTTCTTGTATTTTAATGTTTTTATTGGAGTATAGTTAAATTACAATGTTATGTTAGTTTCAGGTATACAGCAAAGTGATTCAGTTTACATATACATACATATATACATTCTTTTTCCAATCTTTTTCCATTATAGGTTATTACAAAGTGATTCAGTTTATATATATATTTCAGATTCTTTTCCATTATAGGTTATTACAGGTTCCCTGTGCTATGCAATAGGTCCTTGTTGGTCATCTAATGTATATATAGTAGTATATATCTGTTAATTCCAAACTCTTAATTTATCCCTCCCTGCCCTTTGGTAACCATAAGATTCTTTGCTAAGCCCATGAGTCTGTTTATGTTTTGTAAGTAAGTTCATTTGTATCATTTGTTTGTAGATTACACAAATAAGTGATATCATACAACATTTGTTTTTCTCTGTCTGACTTTCCTGTCTGACATTACCTTGCCGGACAAAGGTCTGTCTAGTCAAAGCTATGGTTTTTCCAGCAGTCATGTATGGATATGATAGTTAGACTATAAGGAAAGCTGAGCACCCAAGAATTGATGCTTTTGAACCGTGGTGTTGGAGAAGACTCTTGAGAGTCCCTTGGACTGCAAGGAGATCCAACCAGGCCATCCTAAAGGAGATCAGTCCTGGGTGTTCATTGGAAGGACTGATGTTGAAGCTGAAACTCCAATACTTTGGCCACCTGATGCAAAGAGCTGACTCATTTGAAAAGACCTGGATGCTGGGAAAGATTGAGGGCAGGAGGAGAAGGGGATGACAGAGAATGAGATGGTTGGATGGTATCATTGACTCGATGGACATGGGTTTGGGTAGACTCCAGGAGTTGGTGATGGACAGGGAGGCCTGGCGTGCTGCAGTTCATGGGGTTGCAAAGAGTCGGACATGACTGAGTGACTGAACTGAAATGAACTGAACTGAACTGATCTGTCTTCCTATTTGATGGTAAGGGCAGAAACCATGCCTGTTTCATTTACCATTGAATCCCCCTGCTTCAGGGCCTGGCACCTAATAAACAGCTGTGGGATTGAAATGTGCCGTCTGGGACCCCTTGCTGCTGCAGAGGAGCTGTGGCTACAAATCTCTGATGTAGGTGCCTTCTTCTGAGAGGGGATGAGCGGGTCATAGGGCAGACAGAGGGAAGGGGAATCAAGTTCCAGAAAAAAGCAAAGCCCGGCAACAGCCAGATACCAACGCGGCTTTCCAATCTGCTGCATCTGGGTCTCTGCTCTTTCCATCGGACAGGTTAACCAAAGCCTGATGCCACGTCCTGAAAGAAGAAGGGGCGGGAAAGAACACAGGACTGGGCACTAGGACTCAGTTAGCTGGAGCTTCTGGGCAACCTTTCCCTTCTCCAGACCTCAGTTTCCCCGCCTGTAAAATGAAGGCAGCTGGCTTCCTAGACTCAGTCTTCTTTCAGTTCGAACACACTCCTCAGCACTAAAATGACTAGGCTTTTCCTAGTCCCTTGGGAGGCCTGGCGTGCTGTGATTCATGGGGTCGCGGAGAGTCGGACACGACTGAGCGACTGAACTGAACTGAACTGAACTGAAGAAGAGAAAAACTCAAAAGTCTAGCTTGATTCACCTTTTTTTTTTTTAAAGTTGTTACAAGGAGTCATTTATTGATGAATGTTACTGAACACACTGTCTAGCTTTTTTAAAAAGTTGCTACAATAAATGCTTTACTGATAAACATTACTGAACACACTGTCCAAAGTTTCTTTATTTTAATTTTAGAATGGATATATGTATATGTACGGCTGAGCCCCTTCACTGTTCACCTGAAACTATCACAGTATTGGGCTGTACCCCAATACAAAATGTTTTTGGCGTTAAAAAATTAGTAACAACTACATTTCAATTAAAAGGGCCTCACAAAAAATTAAACATTTTCTTATGTCACTCTCTTGAGCAATAAAAACAATGGCTTGCTTTTCCAAAAAAAAAAAGTAGGGAAATTTTATAAAAACTGAAAAAAAAATAAACACACCTTATCCAGTTGCAAACATCAGGTAACTTAACAAGCAATCAGGAATCCACCTCATAAGTGCACAAATGATAACAAAAGTCACACTCACAGGCATTTACTAGGTATTTCATCATCCACTTTCAAAAGATGAGCAAACCAAGGCATGGAGAAGGTAAGTGATTTTCCCAATGAACTACAGCTTCTAAGCAGGGGAGCCTGCCTCTCAGAATCTGTGTTCTTAAGCATCACACATCCAGTTTGGTGTTTCTGAGTTCCAGACTGGGACCTAGATCTTACACACAGTGTCTCTCATTGAACTGCTCTCTGGGAAGACATTTTCATCACTCCTATTTCCAGAGAAATCAGCTCTTGCTTACAAGGAGGCTGGATTTGAACTAGGGTCTCCCCTGCACATTGTGTTCTCACGTCGTGACAGCTGGGTTATTAAGCAGTCTGACATAGGCTCTGGAATCCCTGCTTTTCCACCCAGCTATGTGACTGCAGGAAAGTTGCTCAACCTCCCTGATCCTTAGTTCCCCATCCTGGCATCTGTTTCATAGAACTGCAGGGGGTGTGGTTCTTTTTGCTTTGCCTCAGGGAAGAGAGAAAAGGTCCCCTGATGTTATTTCCATGGAGGCTGTCACGCTGGGGAATTGAGGAAACACGCTGGTGGCTCAGAGGTTAAAGCGTCTGCCTCCAATGCAGGAGACCCGGGTTCGATCCCTGGGTCGGGAAGATCCCCTGGAGAAGGAAACGGTAACCCACTCCAGTATTCTTGCCTGGAGAATCCTATGGACGGAGAAGCCTGGTAGGCTATAGTCCACGGGGTCGCAAAGAGTCGGACACGACTGAGCGACGGAACACACACACAAGCACACACACACACACTTGTTTCAGGCATTCCCTTGAGTTGAACAGGGCCCAGGTTGGGAGGCTCTGCTTGTCCCACTGCATGTGAGGATTTGAGAGCAGCCAGGTTCCTCTGTCAGTGATCAGATCATCCCCCAACCCCACTAGGGTGCCTAGAATGCCACCACTGTGGTCGCCAGCATCTCCTGACTCTGAGCATTTTAGAGTTGAGTTAGGAGATTCACTCCCGTTTAGAGGGCTCACCTTGTGCTATGCTAAGAGCTTGGCATGTATTATTCTTTGAGGTAAGTGGTGTTCTCTCTAATTTATAGATGTGGGGGCAAGGGCCCTGTTTCATATACTCTGGTGGTGTTATCTGATGCAGGGCAGCCAACATCCCAGCCAAATTTTATGGCTATAGCTGCCTGATAAATCCTGGCTGTGCACCTGAGGCTGTGGACTCCTGGAGACCAGGACTGTGTCTGATCCATGTGTGTGTCCCATAGCAGGGCTTGGCACGCGGTAAGTGCTTACTGTTCCTAGAATGAATGAATGAGTGGGCCCCCTGTGTCCTATGTCAGCAGTGACTAGCGGGCAGCTCACCACACCCAGTTCGTCTTCCTCCTGGACACGCAGCTGAACTACATTTCCCAGACTCCCTTGCAGTTCTGGCCAATAGAACATGCTCATGCTTAGGCACTTTGTCGTGTCTGACTCTTTGCAACCCCATGGACTGTAGCCCACCAGGCTCCTCTCTCCATAGGATTTTCTAGGCGAGAATACTGGAGTGGGTTGCCATTGCCTTCTCTAGGGGGTCTTCTCAACTCAGGAATCAAACAGGGGTCTCCTACATTGCAGGTGGATTCTTTACCATCTGAGCTACCAGGGAGGCATGAGCTACCAGGGAAGCATGACACAGAGCAATAGAACATGGGGAGATATTAGGTGCACTGTTTCCAAGGCTGGTTCATAAAAACTTTCCACGCAATCTTCCACTCTTTCCTTCCTCTTATTCTCTAACCATACGCAGAGGATCCAGCAAAGAATTCAGAGGCTGGAGGAATGGTGGAACCACAGGATGAAAGGAGCCTGGCGCCAAGTCACCGCAGAGGGGAAGGCTGAGGCAAGCGCCTGCATTGGGCTGTTATTTGGCTAAAAAATAAACGTCCATCACGTTAATCAACTCAAGTGTGGAAGTTGTTTGCCATTGCCTCAGACCACCATCAGACCACCACTGATATTGCAGTTGGAAAAGAAAGCTTCTCCTGGAATCAGAGACCCTCTGGTTGGAAAGAACCTTGGACACCACAGATGCAAAACTCCGCTTACAACATCTCAGTCCACAGTTCTCCCAGCCAGACTTGCACACCCACCACGACGGGGAGCTCACTCCCAGTGGAGGTGTCATTTTCTGTCTTTGGACTGCCCTGGCTGCAGGAGAGATTTCCTTACTCTGAGCCTTGCCTCAGCCCCCTGCAGAGCCCATCGGCTTCTCAGTCTTCACATAGTTGAGAGTGAAGGCCAGGTGCTCCTGGGTGACCCCTTCTTTCTCTAGTCAATGAATGTGCTGAGGCCTCTGACCTGCCAGGCCCGCTCCAGGCCACTCACTGCCCTCTGTCCACCTTGCCTCTGGGGGTGTGTTTTGTAGCACCTGCACTGTGCTGATCGTTTCCTGTGCACACAGGGGGTCTGATTCGCATCACCTCTGCCCCTGGCATTGGTCTCAGTGGGCAGTGACCATAGTAACATTGCCCCAGCCACCACACGTGCAGCTCTTGGCACCTTTTATCTCATTTCATCCTCACCACAGCCCTAAGGGATGTGGTCATCTTAGTCCCGTTTTACCAAAGAGGAATCTGAGGTTCAGAGGGTGACACTATTTGCCCCGAAGACTATAACTAGGAAGTGTTAGAGTACATGCTAGTCACTTCAGTCAAGTCTGACTCTGCCACCCCGTCGCCGGTAGCCCACCAGGCTCCTCTGTCCATGGGATTCTCTAGGCAAGAATACTGGAGTGGGGTTGCCATGCCTTCCTCCAGGGGATCTTCCTGAGCCAGGGATCGAACCCACATCTCTTAACGTCTCCTGCATTGGCAGGTGGGTTCTTTACAACTAGCACCATCTGAGAGCAGGAGGCTCAAATCCAGGTGTGTCTGCTACTGAAGCCCAGGTACTGCCTCTCAGATGGTGGAGAGCAGCCCTCCCCCAGTCCCCGGGGAACTACTGATAGGAGCAGGCTAACAACTCTGGCATTTAAATAAACAGAAGCGGGGTTCGCCTCCTAGATCAGCCATCCAGGCCTGCATCCATCTGCCTTGCTTAGCCTGGCCGTGTCCCTGGAGGGCTGTGGCTCCTCCCTGGGCACCAGAGAGGTGGGGGTTATGGGAGAAGCCTGCAGGGTCTGTGCTGCAGCCGTTGCCTGGTCCAAATCAGTTAAGGGAAGCCCAGAGTTTGGCAGGGCCAATTGCTGGGCAGACCTCTGCTGACTGGAAAGTTGCTAACATATGTCCCTAATCCGACCTGCCGGCATTTTCCTGAAACACAAGAGCAGCTCTGAGGGCCTGCTGAACAGGGACAGTAGGACCCCAAGTCACCGGTCCTGTGTACCTACTGTGTGCCGGGGGCTCAGGTACATCATTTTCTTTCATCCTCACAATGGGTTAGAGAGGTGGAAAATACTAGGCCCATTTTCCAGATAAGGAAACTGAGGCTCTGAAAGACGAAGTCATCTGTGTACACAGCTGGAGGTGGGAGAGAGATTTGCTCACACTCGGGCAGACCTGGGTTTAAATTCCGTGTTCAGGCTATGATTCCCCAGTCTTGCTGTTAGGAAACATTTATCAATGGCGTCTTACCCATGTATGGATCATGGGACCATATGACAATGGCCCCCCTGGATCAAGAGCTTGGTGAGGGCAGAACTGATCCAATGAACCCATGTGTCCCCATGGCTGGAACACAGGAGGGCCCTGGAAGAGGTGAGGGAATGAGGCTCAGGGGTTAGCTGTGCGAGGGTAGGCAGGGGTGCAGTGTGAGGGGGTGTGGGGAACAGAGGAAAGAAGGAAGCAGGCAGTGCAAAATGGCAAGAAATGGAGAGAAAGTCAGTAAGAAGATAAGTCTGGAGGGGAAGCGGGCTGCAATAAAAACAAGAGAGAAACAAACGGAAAGTCCCTCAGCAAAGGGACGAGCTCAAATTTTGCAGGAGAACAGACAGTAAAGCAGGGCGCCATCTCAGGAGGTAGTGAGCTCACCGTCCCTGGAGGTGTGCAAGCAGGGTTGCGTGAACCTGTGACTGAATAGTCCTAGGGAAGAACCGTGGATCTCAGAGTGGCTGCATAGCCTTCTGCCCCTGAAGCTAGAGGCTCGGATCATAATAACCAACCCCGACACATGATCACGTTACAGTGCTAGCGTCACAATTCTCGTGGCACTTTGAAGGAAGGTAAGAAGACCTAGAATTGTAAGCTCAACTCTGCTTTTCTGCATTGATATAAGGGCTCTGTCCTCCACCATGAACCTTCTCAAACCCACGCGGAGACCAGCTGTGATCCTGATGAAGCCTGCGTAGCACCATCACCACTGTTCAGTTCAGTTCAGTCGCTCAGTCGTGTCCGACTCTCCGCGACCCCATGAATCACAGCACGCCAGGCCTCCCTGTCCATCACCAACTCCCGGAGTTCACTCAAACTCATGTCCACAGAGTCGGTGATGCCATCCAGCCATCTCATTCTCCGTCGTCCCCTTCTCCTCCCGCCCCCAACCTTTCCCAGCATCAGAGTCTTTTCCAGTGAGTCAACTCGTCGCATGAGGTGGCCAAAGTATTGCAGTTTCAGCTTTAGCATCAGTCCCTCCAATGAACATCCAGGATTGATCTCCTCTAGAATGGATTGGTTGGATCTCCTTGCAGTATAAGGGACTCTCAAGAGTCTTCTCCAACACCACAGTTCAAAAGCATCGATTCTTCGGTGGTCAGCCTTCTTCACAGTCCAACTCTCACATCCATACATGACCACGGGAAAAACCATTGCCTTGACTAGACGGACCTTTGTTGGCAAAGTAATGTCTCTGCTTTTTAATATACTATCAAGGTTGGTCATAACTTTCCTTCCAAGGAGCAAGCGTCTTTTAATTTCATGGCTGCAATCAGCATCTGCAGTGATTTTGGAGCCCAAAAAAATAAAGTCTGACACTGTTTCCACTGTTTTTCCATCTATTTCCCATGAAGTGATGGGACCAGATGCCATGATCTTTGTTTTCTGAATGTTGAGCTTCAAGCCAACCTTTTCACTCTCCTCTTTCACTTTCATCAAGTGGCTTTTGAGTTCCTCTTCACTTTCTGCCATAAGGGTGGTGTCATCTGCATATCTGAGGTTATTGATATTTCTCCCGGCAATCTTGATTCCAGCTTGTGCTTCTTCCAGCCCAGCGTTCCTCATGATGTACTCTGCATATAAGTTAAATAAGCAAGGTGACAATATACAACCTTGACGTACACCTTTTCCTATTTGGAGCCAGTCTGTTGTTCCATGTCCAGTTCTAACAGTTGCTTCCTGACCTGCATACAGGTTTCTCAAGAGGCAGGTCAGGTGGTCTGGGATTCCCATCTCCTTCAGAATGTTCCACAGTTTATTGTGATCGACACAGTCAAAGGCTTTGGCATAGTCAATAAAGCAGAAATAGATGTTTTTCTGAAACTCTCTTGCTTTCTCCATGATCCAGCGGATGTTGGCAATTTGATCTCTGGTGCCTCTGCCTTTTCTAAAACCTGCTTGAACATCTGGGAGTTCACGGTTTATATACTGCTGAAGCCTGGCTTGGAGAATTTTGAGCATGACTTTACTAGCGTGTGAGATGAGTGCAATTGTGCGGTAGTTTGAGCATTCTTTGGCATTGCCTTTCTTTGGGATTGGAACACTAGACAGGTCTAAATTCCTCCACCCACATCAGGGCTGTCTGTGGCTTCCTGGTCCCGCCCCAGCCTCCTCTCCCTCCACACCTCCATCTAGAAGCCAGAGCTGCCCCAGCCAATCCTTCCCCTCCCTGGCCCCCTTGGTCTGGCATTAGGTGGAAGCTGACCCTAGAAAGAAGTGTGACTTTCAACTCCTCCATCTGACCCAAGTCCAGGTTGAGTTTTCTTCAGCCCATGAGGTCCCCAAGGAGGCATGCAGCCACAGTCTGTCTGCCAGCAGCTGGAGGACCTCAACAGGGTCCACCACGTTGGGGGATTTCCCAGCTCTGTGACCTCAGCTGAATTGCCTAATCTCTCTGAGCTTCCATTTTCTTAACCCCAGAATGGTATGAGCAGCAGTTTGCAAATGTTTTGGTCTCAGAACCCCTTTGCCCTCTTAAAAATTATTGAGAACATATCAAAAAGCCTTTGTGCATGTTGCATCTACTGACATTCAGAAATTAAAACTGAAAGTGTTTTAGAGCATTATTGATTTATTTAAAAATAACAAATCTCTTGCATTTATTAACATGAATAACATACTTTTAACTTTCAAAAAACTCAGGGAAAAGAGTGGCATTGTCTTATACTTCTGCCAATCTGCTTACCGTCTGGTTTAACAGAAGCTGAATTTTTTATTCAACCTGTTGCCATAGGTTGTTTGCTTGCAATATATGAAGAAAATCTGGCCTCACACACAGTTAGAAAAAGGAGGAATATTTTAATAGACGTTTCAGCTAATTTCTTGCTACCACACAAAACTTGACAAATGGTAGTATTTTAACAGCTAGTTGTGCTGTGAAATATGAAAACACATTGATGAACTTTTGGAGTTTTGTTATATTAACATCCATTGGTCTATCTGGCCCTTTGAACAGATCTTTTTACCTAGGTGTGATTTTGAAACTTCCTGCATTGGTCATTTATAAAATGCTGGATCACTGACTTTTGAGATCTTCCAAATGTTGACATGCTAAATGATATAACATCAAAAAATCACATTCATTCATCTCACCACCAACTTCAGTCATACCACCATGAGGAAAAAGAGTCTCTCAATAATCAAGCTCCGGAGAAGGCAATGGCAACCCACTCCAGTACTCTTGCCTAGAAAATCCCATGGACGGAGGAGCCTGGTAGGCTGCAGTCCATGGGGTCGCTAAGGGTCGGACACGACTGAGCGACTTCACTTTTACTTTTCACTTTCACACATTGGAGAAGGAAATGGCAACCCACTCCAGTGTTCTTGCCTGGAGAATCCCAGGGACAGGGGAGCCTGGTGGGCTTCCATCTATGGGGTCACACAGAGTCGGACACAACTGAAGTGACTTAGCAGCAGCAGCAGTAATCAAGCTCACAATAGTAGAGTCTAGTTTTCCAAAATTCTAAATTTTGTCAAAAACTCAGATCTTCTCATTAGCAACACACACTGTTCATTGCTTGCTTCATTCACTTTCAATAAATATCTGCCCCCAGTCCAAGTCCACATGACCATAGTTAGCCTGTCAATCAGTCTTTCAACTTAAAATGGTGCTTCTTGAAAAAAGCAGATAGTGCAGCTCAAACCCAGACAACTGAAGTTGCTTTTCCTCAAGGCAGCAGTCATACTTCAGTCTGCAAATGAAGCGCCTTGTGTATACATCCCAATTCTGTCACACAGAATATTAAAAAGATGTGTACTTGAGGATTGAGAGTAAAGAAAATTAAAGAATCTTATTTTTCAGTAAACAGCACATGGCGGTGAACAGTATAATGACTGCAGTAGAGTCTGGGGCCAGTGCTTCTGTTTCAGTTGAGCAATCAGGTTTGCTCATCATTGACATTGAAACATCAGTAAAATGTCAGCGCAGCAAACCCCCGCTTAGTATTAGTCATAGTATTAATATTAGAATACTATACAGTATTAGTATTACTAATACTACTACTAGCATTATAATGGCATACTACTAGCATTATAGTATGAACATAGTTGGGGGCTTCCCTGGTGGTTCAGTGGTAAAGAATCTGCCTGCAATGCAGGAGATGGGGGCTCAATCCCTGGGTTGGAAAGATCCTCTGGAGAAAGAAATGGCAACCTACTCCAGTATTTTTCCCTAGGAAATCCCATGGACAGAGTTGCCTGGCGGCCTTCAGTCCACGGGGTCACAAAAGAGTTGGACAGGACATAGCGACTAAACAATAACGTGAACATAGTTGATCCCTTGGAGACCTCAGGGAACCCCCAGATGTTTGTGGGCCATTCTTTGAGAAGCACCGATATGAGGGGGAAAAAAGAGTATGGTATTTAAAGTCAGGCAGAGGGAAATGGCAACCCACTCCAGTATTCTTGCCTGGAGAATCCCAGGGATGGAGGAGCCTGGTGGGCTGCCATCTATGGGGTCGCACAGAGTCGGACACGACTGAAGCTACTTCGCAGCAGCAGCAGCAGAGCCGAGTTAGAACCCCAGATGGTGCTGCGTGATTTTTGAGCCACTCGCTTATCTTCTCAGAGCCTCAGTTTCCTCATCCTTAAAACACGGATTATGTTACCTGTCTTGCAGGCTTGTCTCCAAACTTAAATGAAACAAAGTCTATGAATGTTCTTGATACAGTGCCAGGCATGCAGTAGGCTTTTTATAAATATATCTTCTCTTCTGTTATGTAATGAACTGTGTCTCCCAGAATTCCCTGGAGGGCCCAAATGCCAGTGTGACTGACTGTCTATGAAGACAGGATCTTTATGGAGGTATGCTCAGTCACTCAGTCGTGTCCAACTCTTTGTGACCCCATGGACTGTAGCCCACCAGGCTCCTCTGTCCATGGGATTCTCTAGGCAAGACTACTGAAGTGGGTTGCCATTTCCTACTCCAGGGGATCTTCCTGACCCAAGGATCAAACCTGCAACTCTTGCATCTCCTACACTGGCAAGCAGATTCTTTACCACTGCATCACCATCACTGGGGAAGCCCTTTGTGAAAGTAATTACGGTTAAATGAGATCATAAGGGCGGGGCCCTAATCTGATCCTTTTAAGAAGAGGAAGAGAAGCCAGAAGTTTTGCCCCCATCGCCCCCTCCCAGCAGGCGCAGAGGAAAGGCCTTGTGAGGACACAGTGAGAAGGAAGTCGTCTACAAGCCGAGAAGAGAGACTTGCTAGCACCTCGTTCATGAACTTCCAGCCTCCAGAAAATAAATGCGTGTTGAAGTCCTCAACTGTCTGTGACGTTTTGTTACGACAGCCTGAGCAGGCCAATACACCCTCCTCATACCCTGCCCTTCCCAAGGCCCTTGTATTGTTGGTTAGGATGTTTTGAAAGTCCTTTGTTGGCTGGAAAGAACTGGGCATGAGCAGATGACATTAGTGTTAGAAACTCCTTTCCCAGACAGTCCTTGGGCAAAGCTCCCAGCCTCAAGGATCATGCCTTGAAGATTTCTGATGAGAACATTCCAAGATGCCAGTGGAAAATCCTGATGCTGGGTATTTGGAAACCATATTGGGAAGAAAGCAATTTTCTGGTTTGTTTTCTAAAACAATAAACAGTGGAAAGAATGCCAGGGTGCTAGTTTGGGCTACCACAAGTCAGAGAAAATCTGCTTCAGATCCGAAAGCCATCCAGCAGACTCACCAAGCAGACCTGTCCCGTGGGGACACCCACAGTCCATTTGCTGGTGGCGGTGCTGACGACAGTGAGAGTGACAAAGACGATGCGATTAATAATACTGACGGTGGTGGCAGTGACAGCGATGCCAATGACGACCACAGTGATATGATGATGGTGACGGCGATGAACATGCTACTGAGGAGGCTAACGGTGATGATAGCGGAGATGACAGCAAAGCCGATAACGGGAACAATAGTGACGATGGTGATGATGAGGTGCATCAACCATAGGCAAGGAGCTTGGCTGAGTGCTTTACATGTGTCATGTTATTTGGTAAGAGGTAACACCCGAGAAATAGATACTTACACCCATTTCACAGATAAGAAAACTGATCCCAGAGGGGCTGAGTCACTTGCGCAAGCACATAGCTGGTGAGGGGCTGAATTTGTACTCTCTCCACCTGTCCCAGGAGTAATTTCTTTTCTTTTCTCTTTTCTTTCCTTTCCTCGATTTGTTATCGGGACGAAACCTCGGCAGGCAAGAGACTGAAATCAGGGTTTGGAGTTGTAGGGAAAGGAAGCTGAGGAACTTGCCAAAGTCACAGAGCTTGAAAGTGGCTACGTTAGGGTGTGACTTCAGGTCTGTCCTCCAAGGCTCTGTGTGGCTTCAGGAGCTTGGGGCTGAGGGGCAGGTGGATGGCCTTGTTGGAATTGCCAGCTTGACCTTCAGAATCCAAGGACCCCCCTTGGGGAGCCAGGAGAGGGAAGAAGCTTGGTTTCAAAGACAACAGCTGCGTGTTTGGGCCCCACCTGGCTTTCTTCTTAGCCCTGGTTACGCCCTCCTTACACCCCATCCAGCCCCAAGCCAGCTTCCTGAGATGGTCTCAGCCAAATGCTGACTGCAGCCAACTCAAGTTGGGCAGGCTTCCCATAGAGAAAGCCAAGAGACTCACATGTTGGGTGTCTGTGTTGGGAGGTGCAATGGGATGGTGGGGAGCAGCTCAGTGGAGATGGGGAAGGAGAAGACAAAGGCTGCAGCCCCTGACATCTGGTTTGACCTCCACCCTGGCTCTGTGGGACCAGTATTCCCATCAGGCACTGAGGCTCAGAGAGGTTGAAATTCCTGCCCAAGCTCCTAGAGAAGGGAGGAGCTACAACTGGCACCTGGGTTCCTAGTCCTCTCACACTAAAGCCCTTCCCACCACACCGAGCTGCTTCTCTGATGCATGGACAGGTCAGGTTTTTCTGGACAGTGGGCCCTGGAGATGGAGAGAAGCAGCAGCATCTACCTTCAGACCACATGTGGGCAGGTGGCGGGCAGGCGACCAGCCCCTCACTATGCCATGGCCTCAGACCAGGCTGCTCCACAGCCTCCAGGAGCAGGGGAGACACGGATGACTAGACGATTAAGATTAATGGGAATCTGATGCCCAGAGAGGTCAAGTGACTGGGCAAGGTCACACAGCCGCTGTGTGGCCCTGCTGGGGGTGCAAGGACCTAAGGTGGGCAAGTGTTTCCTGCAATGACAGCAGGGACAGCAGCCGTTATGTGGCCCTGCGCTAACTGCTGCGTAATGACCCACCCCGTCCTCTCAACAAACCCATATGATGGTTATTATTACTCTCGAGGCACTGAGAGCTTCGCTGACATACCAGGAAGTGGGGCCTGAGGTTTGAGCATAGGCGGCCTTGCCCCAGGCTCTGGGCCCCTTTGCTTTACTTGCCTGGGCCTCCTGCCTTCTCTGATCAGTGCTATGGACCCCTCTAGGCCTGCCTCAACCCAGCCTTTCATCTCCTGCGCACAGATCCACTTCAGGGTTCTGCTTTAAATATTTCTTTATGTGCTTGACTGTGCTGGGTCTTAGTTTCGGCATGCAAACTCTTAGAGGGGTCTAGTTCCCTGACCAGGGATTGAATCCAGGTCCCCTGCATTGGGAGCGCAGAGTCTTAGCCGCTAGACCACCAGGGAAAGTCCTCTCAGATCCATTTTGGAGTGGGGATACAGAAAGTTTAAGCGAGGTCACCTAGCTCGTGAGAGGCAGGGCTAGGATTTGAACCTAGTTCACATGCTGCCCCTGCCCACCTCTCTGGCCTTAATCTCCACCCTTATTTCTGCAAGCCAGACACACTTGTTCCTGCCTCAGGGCATTTGCACTTGTGCTCTTGCTCAGGGCCTCTGGCTGAAATGGGCTTCATCTGGCCCCCAGCTCACGTTCATCTCCTCATAGAGGCCTCCTCTGGTCCACAGGCTCCTCCCAGCCCCTCCCGAGTCCTTTCTGCCACAGACCCCACTCCACCCTATCACCACCCCTGAAGCCATCTTGCCTCTTTGCTTTCACACGGGCTATCTGTATCTGCCCCTTCCTGGGCCAGGTCTGTCTTGTCCATTCATGAATTCTCAGAGACCAACGCTAGACTGGCACATAGCAAGGATTCAATTAATGTTCATCCAAGGAAAGTTGAGTTGGGGGGATGCTGGGATCTGAATTTGTTGTTGTTCAGTCTCTAAGTTGTTTCTGACTCTTTGCAACCCCGTGGACTGTAGCTCGCCAGGCTTCCCTGTCTTTCACTATCTCCCATAGTTAGTTCAAACTCATGTCCATTGAGTCGGTGATGCCAACGAGCCATCTCATCCTCTGTCACCCTCTTCTCCTCCTGCCCCCAATCTTTCCCAGCATCAGGGTCTTTCCCAATGAGTCAGCCCTTCGCATCAGGTGACCAAAGTATTCGAGCTTCAGCTTCAGTATCAGTCCTTCCAATGAACATTCAGGACTGATTTCCTTCAGGATGGACTGGTTTGATCTCCTTGCAGTCCAAGGGACTCTAAACAGTCTTCTCCAGCACCACAATTTGAAAGCATCATTTCTTTGGTGTCCAGCCTTCTTTATGGTCCAACTCTCACATCTATACACGACTACTGGAAAAACCACAGCTTTGACTAGATGGACCTTTGTCAGCAAAGTGACGTCTCTGCTTTTTAACATGTTGTCTAGGTTTGTCATAGCTTTCTTTCCAAGGAGGAAGTGTCTTTTAATTTCATGGCTGCAATCACTATCTGCAGTGATTTTGGAGTCCAAGAAAAAATCTGTCACTGTTTCCACTTTTCCCCATCTATTTGCCATGAAGTGATGGGACCAGATGCCATGATCTTAGTCTTTTTGAATGTTGAGTTTTAAGCCAGCTTTTTCCCTCTGAATGTGTGTCCCCCTCAGTTCAGTTCAGTCGCTCAGTTGTGTCTGACTCTTTGCGACCCCATGAATCACAGCACGCCAGGCCTCCCTGTCCATCACCAACTCCTGGAGTACACTCAAACTCATATCCACAGAGTCGGTGATGCCATCCAGCCATCTCATTCTCTGTCGTCCCCTTCTCCTCCTGCCCACAACCCCTCCCAGCATCAGAGTCTTTTCCAGTGAGTCAACTCGTCGCATGAGGTGGCCAAAGTATTGCAGTTTCAGCTTTAGCATCAGTCCTTCCAATGAACACCCAGGATTGATCTCCTTTAGGATGGACTGGTTGGATCTCCTTGCAATCCAAGGGACTCTCAAGAGTCTTCTCCAGTACCACAGTTCAAAAGCATCAATTCTTCTGCGCTCAGCTTTCTTCACAGTCCAACTCTCACATCCATACATGACCACTGGAAAAACCATAGCCTTGACTAGACGGACCTTTGTTGGCAAAGTAATGTCTCTGCTTTTTAATATACTATCTAGGTTGGTCATAACTTTCCTTCCAAGGAGTAAGCGTCTTTTAATTTCATGGCTGCAATCAACATCTGCAGTGATTTTAAATCCCAAATTGAAACCCTGATCTCCAATGTGATGGTTTTAGGAGGTGGGGACTTGGGTCAAAGCCTTCATGAATGGCATTGTTGCCTAATAAAGGAGACCCCAGAGAGCTCCCTTATCCCTTCTACCACATGACATCGTGTGAGAAGATGGCTGTGTGTGAGGGAGCAGGCTCTCCCTAGACATGAACCTGCTGGTGCTGTGATCTTGGAACTCCGTCCTCCAGAACTGAGGAATAAATGTTTCCTGTTTCTAAGCCACCTGGCCTCTAGTATCCACCTGTAAAAGCATCTGAATGGACTGAGAGAAGAAGGTGCTCCTGTCCCCATTTCACAGGTAGGGGACTGAGGCTGGAGCAGGGTAGCAGGTAGGATGACCAACAGCCCCAGCTTGCCTAGGACTTCCTCGGTTTTAGCAACGAACCGGGCACATCAGAAAGGGTGGCCCCCCTCTCTCGCCCTCCCTATAAGATGAACCCGGCTTGCTGGGCATGGTCCCTCCATCCCCACCCAGCCCCACTAGTGAGAAAGGCCTGGAACTGAAAGGCTACTATCTAGTTGTAATGCACGGGCTTCTCACGGTAGCTTCTCTTGTTGCGGAACACAGGCTCTAGGGCGCACAAGCTTCAGCCGGCATGCGCAACTGCGCAGGCTCTGAACTGGAAAAAAATGAAAAAGGAAATAAAATGTCAACCACCGCCACTAGGTAGCCCCTCTCTCCTGCTCAGTAAGAGACCAATCTCTTCCCCAAACTACGCGAGACCACCTATCGTGTCATCACCTGACACTGGGAAGTACTGAGACCCTGAGGGGGTTGGCTCCAGGGGCAGGTTATACAGCTCAAATGACAGGGATACTGAGACCCCAACCAGGACTCTTGCCACGTGGCTTCCTTCCCACTGAGCCAGGCCTGGCCCTCGTGCATGTCCACGCCTATACCCACACCCACCTATGCGTGTGCAGACATCCGTTTTATATGTGAGCACATATATATAATTTTCTTTATCTTTGGCTGTACTGGGTCTTCATTGCAGGCTTTTCTCTGGTTGTAGCAAGAGGGGGCTCCCATCTAGTTGTGATGCACGGGCTTCTCATTATGGTAGCTTCTCTTGTTGTGGAACACAGGTTCCAGGGCACACAAGCTTCGGTCGTTGCAGCACGTGGGCTCAGTAGTTGTGGGTCCTGGGCTCTAGAGTACAGGCTCAATAGTTACGGTACATGGGCTTAATTGCTCCACAGCATGTGGGATCTTCCTGGACCAGGGATCGAACCCATGACTCCAGCATTGGCAGGCGGATTCTCTACCACTAAGCCACCAGGGAAGCTGTTTTGAGTTTATGTAACATGCATTCTTAATCCATTCAATGCTGTGAGGGCATCACAAGGATAAAGTCCTGCTTGCATCTGCATGCTGGGGAAACCAAGGCACAGAGAAAAGAAGGGGAGACCTGCCATGCAGGGTGACCAACCTGTCCCCACCACCCTGGTCTTATAGAGTCCCAGGAACCCCTCAGTCCCGGGCACACCCGTATGGCTGGGGGTCCATTTCCCACTTTGACAGTGATGAACACGGTGCTAGGAACCTGAACTCTATCATTTCATGTCATTCTCACACAAAACCGCTTTATGGAAATTATTCTTCACATTTTACAGCTGAAGAAACTGAGGCTCAGAGAGGTTCAGTTGCCCGCCCAGCAATAAAAGTGATGGAACCAGAATTGGAATCCAAGTCTTTGTGTGACCTTCAGGTTTTCCACGAAGACAAAATGCCCCCCAATACACCCATTTCATCAGGATTTAGAGCTCTCTTCCTGCAGAAGAGGGAACTCAAGTCACTTTTCTGGGTTGGAAATGGATTGTCAGTGTTGTTCTTTTGAAATAGAATTTGCCTGAACAAGAAGTCATCCATCAGAAAAGAGATTCCACCCCCAGGAATGGTGGAAGGAGAGCTCTCCTTAAAGACCTTAAGGTGGCCAAGAACCAGGCCGTGGGCAACTGTAACTACAATACTCTCCTGTTCAGCTGGTAGCAGGTATCCCTGGGGGTCACCCTAAGTGGAGCCGTGCCCAGGGATGGCTTGTGGCATTTAAGACCCTGAGGGCCACAGACCATTATCTCTGGGTGGGGTCTCCTGGTTTCCAGGACTTAAAAGAACTTGGTAGCTCTCCTGGGGCCCAGCATCATATAAAAAAGCTCAGACTAGTCTATGGATGGGGAGAGACCATGTGGAGAGGGTGAGGCCATCTGGATTGTGTTGGCCCAGCCAAGCTTCCAGCTGAATGCAGCCACGTGAGCAGAAGAACCGCCCAGCTGAGTCCGGCCAACCCACAGGATCATGAGATGTAATCAGTCATTGCCATCTTAGGCTTCTGTGCTATCAAATGATAACAAATAATGGAAACAACCCCTGAGTGCTTCTGTGTGCATTTCCCAGGAACAAGGACATTCTCTTACATAATTAACAACTGCAGTTATCAAAGTCAGAGATTTTAGCATTGACACCATATTATTATCTAATCCATGGTCTTTATTCAAATTTCACCAGTCATCCCAATAATGCCCTTTACAGCATTTTTTCCCTCCAGTCCCAGAGCCTTTAAAATAATTTTGCTCCTATTGGCTAAGAGTATCACATACAACCGCAGAACAGTAGGGCTGTCATATGTGAAACATATCACCCATCCATGCAAAGGAAACAGGGATTGGCCAACCCCCAGGTCCACAATCTTAGTCATCTACCAACCCCAGGCAGGGAAGCCCTGGTAGAGTGGAAGGAGCTCAATCTTCAGATTCAGAGCGGGTTGGTTTCCTGATTCTACCCCTACTCTCCTTGTGACCCCACACAGGAGCTATCACCACCACCCCAGCCTCAGGTTCCCACCTGCAAAAATAACCACTTCCCAGATGGTTGTGTTAATATCATGGGCCTGCCTGGGGCAGAGCATGCCAGGAGGCAGGCATCCAGTAGACAGGGGTTTCATCCTTCCTTTCTGACAAAAAGTACTTTTTAATGGGTGAGCTACATACATTTTTGGCTCAAGAAAGGCTCCATGCCCACCAGACAGAAAAACATTTCGTGTTAAAGAAAATGGCACATTCCTGGGACCACACTGGCTTCCCTGACTAAACATACCATGCTAGGCCTCCACGATTACCAGTCCACCATCCCCAGAAGTGTTCAGTGGCCAAAACAGAATTCCATCAGTGGCTTGAGAGAGATGCTTAGGTCCAAGTGGTCCACGCAGATGTTTCCAGCATGTAGCCAGACAGTTGATGCCCCTCTGGGAGCCAGATTTAGCAATTCATGTGGGCCACTCTTCACTCCCTTACCTTTATCCTTTATTTGCATTTATAAATTCACTTTGGGGCTTGGCCTCCATATCCATCCATCTCCTGCAGGATTCATAAAAGAATCCAGTGACTGCCCACCACGCAGCAGGGGACCAAGGTGGTAATTACATGGGCCTGTCCCTGGGAGCAGAGCCCTTAGCAAAAATGAAAGGTGCGGTCCTTTCACTGATGAAGATTGCCTAGAGAACCCTTGGAAATGGGATTGGAAGCTACCAAAATGTTGTTTCAAGCATGCCAAAGCCCAGGAGAGGCACCTGTGAGCAGAGTGGGTATGATCATGGCAGGTGGTCCCTCCACAGGACCTCAACCTCACTGCCCCGCTGGCAGCATCAGGCACACCCACCCCACTCAAGGGGTGTGATGTCAAGGATCTGAGAGTTTATGGGCCTGATCTAAAATCAGAGAGCACTGGGTTCACACCCTGGTTCCCCTGGCACTGAGTCCGGTCCTGTGACCCAAGAGGCTTCTCTCTTGTGCTTTTTCACATGGGCTCTGGAGCCGGCCTGCCTGGGTTCATATCCCAGCTCCATGCTTCCTTGTATGCCCTTTAGCCCTCAGTTTTCCCATCTGCAAAATGGGAACAACAATGTGAACTCCACGATCAGGTTGCTGTCAAGGACTTAAAATGGGGCTGACAGCAGGTGCTGGGTTATCACACCATCTCATCTTTAACCAATACAAATGCTCCAACGTCATTAGCCATAAGCAATGTGTTATTACTGTTACTGAAGTGAAAATCATATAGCTTTAAATTAACCACTTTCAAGTGACTCAGTGACATGGAGTGATTTCACTGCTTTGTGCAGCCGAAACCACTACTGGTTCCAGAACATTTCCATCACCCCAAAGGGAAATCCTGTACTCATTAACCAGTCACTCCCCATTTTCTCCCAGCTTCTGGCAACAACTCATCTGCCTTCTGTCCCTATGGATTTGCCTCTTTTATACGATTCATATGAATGGAGTCACACCATACTTGTTCTTCTACGTCTGGCTTCCTTCAAGTAGCATCAAGGTTAGAAGTTCATTCACATATAGTATGTATCAGTGCTTTATTCTTTTTTCTGGCTGAATAATATTCCATTGCATGACTATGTGTGCATATCTTGAAAAATAAAAGAAAGTGAAAGTCACTTAGTTGTATCTGACTCTTTGCAACCCCATGGACTATACAGTCCCTGGAATTCTCCAGGCCAGAATACTGGAATGTGTACCCTTTCCCTTCTTCCCAACCCAGGGATCAAACCCAGGTCTCCTGCATTGTGGGCGGATTCTTTACCAGCTGAGCCACAAGGGAAGTCCTTGTGTGTATCTTATACATTTTGTTAATTCATTCTTTTATCAATTGGTGGACATTAGGATGTTTCCATCTCTTGCCTATGGTGAATCATGCTTCTGTGAATACACATTCACAAGTTTTGTGTAGACATCTGTTTTCCTTTCTCTTGGGTGTATACCTCGGAGTGTAGATGCTGGGTCGTACTATGTTTCTATATTTAAGCTTTTGAGAAATCTCCAAACTGTTTTCTAGGGTTGGTGCCACCATCTTACACTCCCACCAACAATCACAAGGGTTTTGATTTTTCCACATCCTCACCAACACTTGTCATTCTTATTTGTTGATTACAGCCACCCTAGTGGATGTGGAGGGAGTAATGATGTGGTTTTCAAGTGAAACCAAAAGTTATTTTGTTCACTCAAAAACTGATCGCTCTACATTGACCCTCTGTCAGCTCAACGGGAGACTCAAGCTCTAGATGAGGACAGATTGTGGCTGAGAATTTCCTCTTGCTGGGCCTCAGTTTCCCCCATTACAGGACCCAGTTGGTCTGGATTAGTGTTTCCCATGTGACCTGTAGTGTTAACAGCCCGGAGAAGAGGCCTGAGACATGTTTCCCCTAGAGTGGCATCTTGCAGATCCTCCCCTGGGTACCAGAGGAAGAAAAGATGAGTCGTTTGGATGAACCTGTCTCCACCTGGAGTTTTTCTTCTTATACATAGAACCTGGTACACACTTGTGAGGGATTTGGCCCCACGAATCGATTTAGCTCTTTGGAACTGTCGTGTTAATGTCTTAAGCAGAACCCCCAGCCCTCCTGGACACCGACAAGCTCTCGAGCTAGATCAGAAGCATGGAAAGTCCCTACCCACTTGCATTCTAGACTTTTCCAGCCACTGTCGCTGCCCTGTATGGGCCCCAGGATCCCCTGTGGAACATTCCAGGCCCCCTCTGTTTCTATTTCAAGCACTTCTCTGCTTTTGCTCATGCTGTATGCCCCCTCTGCCCAGAACACCCTCCCTCATCTTCTTCACCCAACCTGTTGCTACAGATTTGTGAAGGATCAGTTTGGCATCACTTCCTCCAGGAAGCCTTCTCTGATGCCCCGCCTGGATACAGGAGTCCCTTCCTTGGATCTCAGGGACCCCTCTGTCATGGCACTCTTTACCCTGTTTCAAGCACTTTCTATTTAACCAGCCTCCTCCACTGGGCTATGAGTTCTTTCAGCAGGAACTGCGGGATTCATCCCATAGTCTCTATCATCCATCCAGGCTGTGTCTGGGATAAAGTGTGCACCAAGGGTGGTGGTGTCTGCACCAGATTTTCCTCTGGGCTCCAGCTTGCCCTTCCTCACGCAGTTTTGGTGGACACACAGTCCTGGTACCTGACCTGATTCAGTCATGAGTTGGGTGAGGAACTCAAGCTGGGCCAGTCAGATGTTCTTCCCTGAGAATTTCAGGCATGATAGAGTGACTTGAGGTCACTCTAGTTGGCACCAAGCTGTTCTGACTTCTCCTTACTTTCTGGTAGCTAGAAGCTCAGTTTCCCCAGGTCCTGTCTCTCTGAGGCCTAGTAGTTCAGTGTCTCGCAGCTTCTGGGACCTATCCTGAATCTTGGAAATGAATATTTTCTGTTACAAAAAGACTTGCCAGAGTCCTTTTCTGTTGCTTACCTCCAAAGAACCCTGACAGACGCAACACATCTATATTTTTAAAAGTAGATGTGTGGATGGGGCAGAGATAGGATGGGAAGGGTGAAAGGAAGAGAAGGCGCCGCTGGCAGAGAGATCACCACCGACAAAGATCCCCGGGAATCTGCAGGCTGGCTGGGATGCTGCAGCAAAGGGCAGTGGGAGGAGCTGGTCAAAACCAAGCCTGAGACTCAACACTGGGCAAAGCATGAAGTGGAAGGCAGGCTTCATCCATCCTCCACGAGGCAAGGGCTTCACAGAGCTGCTGGGAAACGCGTACTGAGAACGTCACCTCTAGAAATCATCTGCACCAGGACACTCTGTCCCCTGGGATTTGTTTACTTTGTGTCCATTGTGATTTCCTACAAAACAGATAGACGATGCTCGAACACACACAGCAGCTTCAGGTAGTGGGACTGGGGACAGGAGGGCGCTGGGAATGAGGTTCTGGACGATGCCCCTCTTTTCAAGTTTTCGATGGAAAATTTGCGATGCAGTACGGTGCTCCACTGGAGAAGGAAATGGCACACCACTCCAGTACTCTTGCCTGGAAAATCCCATGGACGGAGAAGCCTGGTAGGCTACAGTCTGTGGGGTCACAAAGAATCGGACACGACTGAGTGACTTCACTACGGTGCTCCACAGCCAGTTGAAAAACAGAGGCCTGAATCAGCTGACAGCGCACGGTGAGGAGTGGCCTCATGTAGATAAAAATTCACAATCTCTCCCTTAAGCCATTCAAAAGGTGGGCTCCAGATGGACTAAAGCTTTAGATGTGAATGTTACAATAACAAAGCCAATCAAAGAAAGCATAAGAAGGCGTCGTTGTGCCCAAGATAGATTCTACTCCAAATGACTCAAAAAGGGCCAGACAGAAGGGAGAAAAAAATGATGGATCTGCCTGCATCAAAATTAAGGAATCCAGCTGATGCAGGAGGCCACAGGCAAAGGCAGCAGACAGGGCACACGGCACAGATGCAATTGACAAGCAGTTATAACTGAGAACATGCTGAAACTCTCAACAATAAGGACAAAGGTCTGATAGAAAAATGCCCAAAGGTGGAGCCTAAAGAAGACAGGCCTGAATGCCTAATAAGAGATGCTCAAACTCATTAGTAAAGAGAGGCACGATGATTTAAAAAGTGAGGCATGGCAGCTTAAGACGTGTTAGGAGAAAGGACTGTCCCTGAGTGTGTGGTTGGGCTAATGTGGAAGGTAATGTGAGCAGGACAGGCCGGCCCGGGGCCCCAAGCCCCAGGTAAGGAATCGGGCTGCCAGGCACCCAGCACGTAGGTCTCTGGCAGGCAGGATACAGATGCCCAAGTGGCCCACGGGAAGAGGGGGACGGGGGACAACCTGGCACCCATCTCTCACTAGGAAACACATGTAGTGGTCAAGGCGGAGGGGTCCAGGCATATGACACCATGGGATCAGGTGGTAAGCAAGGGGAACAAAGGTGACATTCTGAGGTCACAGAGCAAGGCCTGCACTTCTCGTTCCAGCATCTGCTGGGCCACTTTCTAGCTGTCTGAACCAGGGTGAGGGAACCCTCTAAGCCTCTGTCTCCTCTGGCAGATGAGGGGATTAGAAAGTCCTACAGCTGCAGCAGCAGCAGGGCCAGGCCCCTGGTAGGTGCTCAGTAAACAGTAGTCACCAGTTCTTCCAACAAGATATCTGCAGCAAGGCCAGGCTCCCACACAGGGAACTGCTCACCCTTGCTTCTCAGGATTGCCGGCTACCCAGCCAGAGTGCCTGGAACCTCCTGGCACCGAGTTCTTTATTTAGGCTCCTGAAGTCAAGTCTCTCCAGTTTCTCTTTCTGGCCATATTAGAAGCTGCACTCACCGCCCCCCGCCCCTCCAAGCTTGGTCCTGCCACAGGAAATGCAGCCGGGCTGATCCTGAGGCCAGAGTGGCCTCCTTCCTGCCCACCCCCTCCCCCGCCGCCTGGGCCCTGATTAGCCTGGGTATTGGATGACCCTTGCTCTTCTTTTCTGCCCCGCAAGGGTTAATCAGTCTTCCTGCTGGGCTGCTGGGCGGCTCGGAAGGAGGCAGCAGGGCGGCCTGGCGGCAGGAGGCTTTCATTACTTTGATGGGATACATGTGCTCGGCTTTATCTCCGGCCCTTTCTCCGTAATTCAGCGCTTGAACGTCTCAGCTGTCGGCCAGCCGATCTGCAGACAATTGCTCCGGGTAATACTATCCGGAAAAAGCTGATAAAACGCAGATGTGACGAGGCCTCTGAAATTTGCGGTTTGCTAAGTGGTTTGCTGCGATGCTAGCCCGTGGCCGGGGCGGCTTCCCCACGAGGTTGGGAACGGGAAGGGGTGGGAGCCGCCTTTTTTTTTTTTTTAAGTGAAAGGTTGAAGAGAGGAAGTGACTGTGGAATTTTCTATAATTAACGGAGATGGGCAAATAGAAAGTGGAGGGTGATGTGACCATCAGCAGGACTCATGAGCTCACCGGCCCCTCTGCTGGCATCCTAACCAAGCTTGTGGGACCTATCTTGGAGTGAAGTTTTCCCCCCTGGAGTTTCTCTGTGCAACCTGGAGTCGGGTATGATGTAAGGGGTCCTGGGGTGGGGGGGACCTGTGTGACCTCCAGCAACTCACCTGACCTTTCGCTCAGCCCACTCAAACAGAAGACCAAATCACTGACAACCACAGTTACCCACCACTCCTGATGCTGCGATGTGATTGGCAGGGTGTCAGGCACACAGTAGGAACTCACTTAGTGATGTGGAGGTTTCTTCCATCCACTGAGGTTCCCAGAGGACCCCAGAGAGTAAAAGTGGCACGATGCGCACATGAAGAGACTGGATCCCAGTTGGGTGGTAGGTGAGAAGCCAGGTTATGACTTTCCCAGGCCAGAATCAGGAGGCTGGACCCCTTGGGTAAAACAACAGTCGCCGGGGTCTTCCTGGGCCAAAGGAAGGGTTAGAGCAGTGGCCTTCAACTGTATGTGTGCCCAGACCCCCGTGATCATGCCCGTTCCGGAGGCCGGGGAGGGGTGCTGAGAAACTGCATTTCTCGCAAGGTCCTAGTGATGCTAAGGTCCCTGGACCACACTGTGAGTAGCAACATGGGGGAGGACCCCAGTGCATCGGGCAGGAGAGAGGATCCGGGACATCACAGGGCTCATCCCCGCGGAAGTCTCTGCTGACCAGAGAGGGCGGGCAGTGTGTCCAGTGTTGCTCAGCACATCCGGGGCAGAGCCATGCTGAGGTTCGCCTCTGATCACACATGCGTTCCTTCGCTGGCTGAGAGCTAGTCTCACACAGTGGGGCTTCCCCGGTGGCTCAGCAGTGAAGAATCCGCCTGCAGTGCAGAAGCTTCAGGAGACTGGGCTCTACCCCTGAGTCAGGAAGATCCCCTGGAGGAGGGCATGGCAACCCACTCCAGTATTCTTGCCTGGAGAATCCCGAGGACAGAAGAGCCTGGCAGGTTACAGTCCATAGAGTCACAGAGTTGGACACAACCTAAAGTGACTTAGCACGCATGCATGCATCCACATGAAAGCATCCCAAAGACAGCACGCTTCCTTACGTCCTTCCCAAATCGCTCTGATGACAAAGGAAAAAGTATACCAAAAAATCCCATTACGTGCTACCCTCGAGGCTGCATAACGTGGTTCTCCAACAGCCGATGGGTCTGACTCACAGCAGCAAATATTGCCATCTGTTTGTGGACCCCAGGCCTCTCTTGGTGAGAGCATCTCCCCGCAGATTGATCAATAATTCCACCAAGAGAGCCTGTGGAAACATGGCCACTGCTTCAGGTTAGCTGTTTGCTCTCCTTTATGTTTATGTTAAGGTGAGAACAGCCAGCGTGCATCAGGCCCTTCCCCTGCTCTTACCTCTTGCCCTAGCCCAGAGCAGTGAGTTGATCATACCCATTTTTCTGATAAGAGAAACTGAGGCCCAGGAAGGCTAAGTCATATGCTCACTCCCAGGTGATGGGGCAGAGCTGGGGTTCAAACCCAGTTATGTTTAAGAGCGGTCGACTGCAAAGCCGCACACCTGTGTCTGTCCCACCCTGCCTCCGGATAGACAAACACTATCCTGGGTGAGTACACAGACGCTTCAGCCAGCTCCAAAAGTTAGAGCCAGGGTTGGGTCTTTCGCTGCCATTAAAGGGCCCGTTTGCAGTTCCCACCTTTCAAAGAGAGAGGGCGTCTCTCCTCCTGCTGGGTGTGGGCAGAGCTGGTAGCAATTTTCCCACAATGTGTAAATTAGTCAATCTCCGAGTCTGTAAACGGGGGCCTTTGAAGGGGCCTTAATGAAGCACTCCATTAGGGCTTAATGACGGCCGCCTCCAGCATTACTGGACCGAGTGCCTTTTGATGTCTCCGGGCCACGAGTTGGAGGCTCAACTTATCTCAGTGCCCCAGCAGGCTTAAAAAAAAAAAAAAAAGGCAAAAAGCCCCCTTAGAGAAGTTGAAAAATTTTTAATGAAAAAAGTTAGTCCTGGCCTGACTGATGTTGGCACTTCAAAGCCAGTGCGCACTAAATTGCTGTAGACTGCTTAATTCAAAAGTGCTCCCTCGCTGGTGACAGCCCAATGGTGACAAAATACAATTGGCAACAGGAGACTGGCAAGATCAAAGGCTGGCTATTGTAATAGTTTTGTTCCATGAAGAATTGCTTATTGTCAGGAGTTTTTCAGCCTTTTTTTCCCCCCACTCTTCTTTTCTCTTTTTTTTTTTTTTGGCTCCAGCGCCATCTCAGTATCCTCTGGTTCGGAATCCGCGCACTAAATACTTGTAATTACATCCTTTTGATAGTACATTTTAGTTTGCAGAGGCCACAGCTGCCTGTCCGTCTCTTTCGAGGTTCATGGAGCTGTGTGGTGGGTTGGACTGTAAAAAACCATTTTTGTGTTTTTGTTAGAAAAGGTCTGATGAGGCACCCGGAGAGTAAATTAGAGCTGGGATGCGCTCCTCATAGTCCTGGAGCTGTTTTAGGATTTAGTTCAGATTAAACGCCTGCTGATGGGGGCCCTGGTGGAGCAGAGGGGTAACATCAGAGAACTCGGCTCTGAGGTCCCGCTTGATTCTCCCAGTTTCTCCTAAACTCAGTTTCCTTAAGGGCAACCCTGGGGCTCATCGGAGCCCACAAAAATACTTGCCTTGTAAGGTTGTATAAAAGATGGGGAGAAAGGGAGCATAAAAGCACTCTGTAACCTGGAAGTTTCCCCGGGTGGCTCAGCAGGTGAAGAATTTGCCTGTGATGCAGGAGATGTGGGTTTGATCTCTGGGTCGGGAAGAGCCCCTGGAGAAGGAAACCCACTCCAGTATTCTTGCCTGGGAAATCCCATGAACAGAGGAGCCTGATGGGCTGTACAGTCCATGGCCAAAGAGTCGGACACGACTTTGAGACTAAATAACAACAACCTGGAAAGGCCTTCCTCCTCCTTGGTTTTGGAGGGTCGTATTCAGCAGGTTTACCTGCTTCTGAGGCCCCAGTCGTTGCCTCGGAACGCAGAACCTGGGATGAGACATTCTGGCGAGCCGGAGGTCCCCCAGGTGAGGATCACACCCTCGCTGCTCTTCTCACAGTGTGACTCAGTTGGGCCACTTAACCCCCCCAGATCTCAGTTTCCTTCTCTGTAACATGGGACTCATCACCCCTGTGCTGCCCTGACCTGACCCAACGCTCAGACAAGCAGAAGGATGCAGAAGCAACTTCTGAAAAGCCAGAATGCCATCCACACCACCAAGTCATTTCACATTAATTTCCAATAGACATAACTGGAGGAGGCTGTTTTGAGCCGGGTCGAGTCTGAGGATGACTGGGGACCTTCAGGAAGCAGAAACGCTCCGGTTCATTTTATTGCTTCGAATATTAGTCACCAGGAAGCCACCCCATGAAGCAAACACGCCTCGTATCATTTCCTCGTCTTGAATTAATTAAGAAGGCCGGTATGGGGACAATTAGAGAGACCTTAGGCTGATGACATCTCCTCGCGATGGAATTTGCTTCTGCATCCACTCTGCCTCCCTTGCAATTTCCCAGATCCTGCCAGGTTTGGTTTTTTCCAGACAGGGTGTCTCAGCTATAAGGTAGGACTGGATTCATGATTCTGCCGACATGTGGGGGGCACACATAGCCCGGGGGGACAATGGCTTGAGGGTCAAGTTGATGTTCGTCTATTAACGAGGAATCCTGGCTTGCTTTCTACCTTCCTTTCCACCTCCCTTCGGCCACTTGGCCACCCTTGCTGATGTTTCTGTCTGTCCTTTGTTTTGAAATTCCATGGGCAGCGAACATTCTAAATTCCCAAACATTTTAAGCAAACATTCTAGGGTGGCACTGTCCTAAAGTCAACACTCTACAGGGCTCCACCCCCACTTTCTGAGGGTGCTGTCCAAACGTCGTCCACAGGCTATGTGAGGACCCCAGTGACTCTGAGACCCGCCTGTTCCCCATAATCACGCACAAGTATGCATAAACCCAGCTGAGCAATTATGAATAATTAAATCAATTAGAGACAGTCTAGCACTAGGGATTATGGCCGCTCGGGTGTGGGCCTCTGTAATATTTTAACAGTAAATGCAAGAGCCCCAGAGAGGGCTGGCGGGAAGAGGGGAACAAAAGCGGGCCCAAATGCCAAGCCATGTTGCTTGGTGACCCTCCTCTGCGGAATCGGCAGCCTTCCCAAAGAAAACAATGGCAATGAAATGCCAATAAAATATTTGGGGGGCAAGTATGAAAGCTTTGAAATGAGTTAATTAAAAACGGATAAAACACGAACCGCCGAAAGTATGTTGAGTAAATTTCGGGCTTGAAATTTGACAGAAGGAAAAGGTTCTTGAACACGAAGCAGAACTTTTTAAAGTGGCAGCGCTGGGCAACTGGGTCATCTTCTATACCAACCTCCCTCCGTCTCCGCCGTGGAGGGAAGCTCAGCGGAGCCTAGAAGGCAGTGACAGCGGTCTGTGGTTCCACAGCCCAGCTGGGGCACTTCTTTAAGGCTGTCTGGGGACTGGGCACCCAGAAACTTGTTTTAGATGTTGGTGGTGTACGAGGTGAGTGAACTCCAAAAGGAGCATGTGCAATGTTTTGCATTAGCCAAGCAAACTCTTGACTGCATTCACGCTGGCGTATCAGTTAGCCCCCCAATAAATCCGCACAAGTGACAACTGGAGAGACTCATGCTGTTGTGACTCATTTCCCAGAAAGCAGCCAGCCGGTTCAGATGGAGAAAGAGTCTGGAATTGAGGACACATCCTTAAAACATCTTTTTGGGGAAATGGGACTCTTCCCGGCAGCCCAGCTGGTTTGAGAGCTGCCATCAAAGGTCCTGGCTTCCCCAGTCCCACTGCCCCAGTGACCTGGACATGGTCGGGATCTCAGGGTTTAATTGTAGACAGTTCAGGAACAATTAGGGCTATGATGGACTTGATGAAATCGACAGGGACATCATCACTTTTCTGTTTTCTCAGTCTGAGTCAAAGCATCTGATTTGCTTGGGCCCAGAAGAGAGATCTGAACGGAGCCCCTCCCGTGACAAAGGACAAATGTGCTTTTGAGTGATGATGTGTCCAGACTTGCCGATGAGGGCAGACATGTTGCACAGGAAAAAGAGTAGGAACGCCAAGGGTTGTCTCCAACAGCCCAATGCAGCCCTGTGTTCACAAGTGTGAAAAAAAGCACAGCTTCCCACACTTCATTCTTCCAAGGTCCCAGTTAATGGTTTGCATTGGCTGTTCACTCTTACATTGATCTTTGAGACTGGCACCTCTGTGCTCTAAACAAGGCTACCAAGCTCAGAGAGGTCGAGGAACCTGCTCAAGCCTCCACGTGACAAGGGGCAGACCAAGATTCAATCAGATTTTTCTGGGTGGACTGCTCGCACTCACAGTTCCCGTCTTCTGAGGCTTCTCGGCGTGAATGCGATGGCCACTGTGCTAACAACCAAGGGGGTAAAGATACCCCAACAGTATGCTTCCCCATGATGAGTTCAGGGCCCTCATCGGTAATTTGCAGGATTGTTGCAAGGATGAGCAATCACTTCCCTCTTCCCCGTTAGTCATTCAGTCCTGTCTGACTCTTCACAGCCCCCTGGACTATAGCCCGCCAGGCTCCTCTGTCCATGGAATTTTCCAGGCAAGAATACTGGAGTGGGTTGCCATTCCCTTCTCCAGGAGATCTTAGGTCTCCCAAATTGCAGGCAAATTCTTTACCATCTTCATCTACCAGGGCTTCCCTGGTGGCTCAGACACTAAAGCATCTGTCTGCGATGCAGGAGACCCGGGTTCAATCCCTGGGTCAGGAAGATCCCCTGGAGAAGCAAATGGCAACCCACTCCAGTATTCTTGCCTGGAAAATTCCATGGACTGAGGAGCCTGGTAGGCTGCAGTCCATGGGGTGGCAAAGAGTCAGATATGACTGAGCGACTTACTTTTCTTTACCATCTGAGCCATGGGCTGGTTTAATCACACCCCTACCCAAACCTAATTTCCCCCAAATCCCAATGAGCTGGCTTCCTCCAAGGCTTGATCCTTTGAAGGGCGGGGGACTCTCACCATCAGGAACCCTCACAGGTCCCTAGGTGCACCCCCACCTTCAGCTCAGGCAGTCTGCTGAGATTCCGTTCCCAGTGGCCTCAGAAGGGACCCCAGCACTTTTCAGAGTCTGGTGGGGACGTCTCAGGAGCACGGCCTCTTCTCCAGACTCTGAGAAAGCTCATCCTCTCCACCATCCACTTGGTATCTGTGTCCACAGGCCGATTCAGTTCATCCAGCAAGTGGCACCAGAAAAGCCCTGTGTTCTCAGGATGCCCACGCAGAGGGTGCCCCGCAGTGAGATTCAGAACTGGGGGAAGGACCTCCTCGCTCCTGCTACGGGACACAGAGAGGGTCCCCTGTAGTGCTGCCTTGGCCTCTACGGGCTCAGGGAGAAGTGATGCCCTTTTCCCTTCTAGAAGCAGTCATCTCTAGGGAACCACCTGGGTGTCTGTCCAGGGGATGGATTTGAGTGAGACTGCTGAGTCCTGGGTCACTCTCTTCTAGGGACTCGGGCTTTGTCACTAGGTAGTTTTCTTCCAACTGCTGTACCTGCCTAAACAAGTGATGGATCCTTGAGTCTGTTCTTTCTCAGCAGGCTCCTTAGCTGCCCAGGCATCAACCCTGGGGCTTTCTTTGACCATTAGCCAGATGTGCCCAGAGAGCTTTGCCCATCAGCAGTGGAGGCTCTGTGGGTCCACGCTGGGATCCCACTCCACACACGTGATGCCTCGGAGATGCCCTTGGTTCATGTGAAGCATAAGATTAGAAGGACTGACGCTGAAGTCGAAGCCCCAAGACCCCCTGATGCTAAGAGCCGACTCATTGGAAAAGACTCTGATGCTGGGAAAGATTGAAGGCAGAAGCGGGTAACAGAGGATGAGATGGTTGGATGGCATCACCGACTCCATGGACGTGAATCTGAGCAAACTCGGGGAGATGGTGAAGAAAAGGGGAACCTGGTGTGCTACAAGTCCATGGAGTTGCAAAGAGTTGGCACAAATTAGTGATGAAAAACAATGACAAAATTAGTATAAAGAGCAGAGGTGTTCTGTCAGCCCTAATCTGGAGGAGGAAGAGCAGACTGGCATCCTCCCATTGAGACTTTCTCAACGATAAGCTCAGAGCACGCTTTGGAGCTGAGGGTGGAAGTAGGTCCACTGAACCCATTTCGTTCAGTGGGTGCTCGTGGAAGCCCTGGGCTGGGGTCCTGGAACCCCAGGAAGATCCTCTCCTTGTTCTCATGGCCACCGGGAGGATGAGAGGGCTGGGCATCAGAGCCTGAGCCGGCAAACTCCTCCGAGTGGCCTCTGCCCCCAGAGGTGGGGACGCGTCTCCTGCTGTCAGGACAGTGCAATCCCATCTTGCTAAGCCCTTCTCAACCACCAGGAGCCTCATGATCAAGTAATTCCGTGGGAAACTGGGGAGAAATGGGGCCTAGATGATGGGCACGGGGATTCGCAGGAACAAAGACCCAATTTCTGGTCTGCCGTTCTCTCCAGGACCCACCCTGCACCAGCCCCGCACCCTGGCATTCATTCCATCCCGTGGCTGTAACAAGGCGGTTCTGTCCCTGGTTGTGGATAGCTGGCCCCGGTGACAGCAGCCTGATGGGAATCTGAGTTCCCCACCCCCACCCCCTGACAGCCACCAATCAGATCACGGTTCCGAACCTCAGCTTCCCCATCCAGACAATGGGGACAGCCCTCAGGTTGGCCTGGCTGTCCCATGAGAACAAGGGGAGGAGAGAAATGAAACAGTGGGTGATGAGTGACTTGCAGACTGTAAAGTGCATGTACATCAAAGACCTCACTATCTTACCAGGAGACCAGCGGAATCAGAGCATTTAAGGCCACATATCTGTATTTGGTTTCCCAGACACGATAGTGAGGAGTAAGCAAATCCCGAGTGTGTGATTTTCCAAGGATTGTCAGTTTCCAACTCTGCTTCATCCCTTGGGGGCCACAACAGGGGAGACTCAGTGGGTAGAGCTCAGGGTTCACCAGCTTAGCTCTGCTCTCTTTTCTGCTTTACAAACGATGAGACGTCCATACAGAAAGATGCTAACCTTCAAGAGATGTCTAAAAGCCACAAAGTGCCCCTGGCAGACTTGTGGGGAAGACAGACCCCCCACAGATAACCCCAGGTAGGGCCCCAGAGGAAGAAGTCGAGCTCTTTGCTGAGTAAAGAGGAAAGACAAATCCCTTTTTTCCCCAGGATATGACAGTCACATTGGCCTCCTGAGATTTCTGGGAGAGACGTGGCTCCAGGAACAGGGGAGTACCTGGCGTCTGATTTGCTCAAATCTCTCCAAGCTCAATGCAGGAGACCAGGATTCAGTTCCTGGGTCAGGAAGATCCCCTGGAGGAGGAAATGGCAACCCACTCCAATATTCTTGCCTGGGAAGTCCCATGGACAGAAGAGCCTGGTGGGTTAGAGTCCAACGGGTTGCAAAGAGCTTGACACGACTGAGCACTCGGGCACACACGCTCCAAGCTCTCAGCTCTCCTGGCTCCAGACTCCCTGGGTGGCTTTGATCCAGTCATTTCCCCTCTATGAGCCTCAGTTTCCTCATCTGCATCATCAGAGGGTGGGCTGGAGGGTTTGCAGGCACCCTGTGAGCTCCAACACCTTAATCCTCTATTCACCAAGACCCTCTCCCTGCCAGGCCCATGGCACCCTCTCTGAGCCCTGCCTCCGTCTCCAGGGATTTCCAGCATCCCTACCTCTGGTCAAAACCCCTATAAATTCAGACTTCCCCTCCTCCCTATGAGGCCACTGCGGAAAGCAGCAAAGGCGGACAGAAAGCAACGATGTTTTAATTTACTCGATTAAATCACCATGTGGACAGAGGCTCGCGAAGGAATCTGCTCTACAGAACTTTTCGTTTAATAGAATTAGTTGAAACCAGATCAGCCAAGCCCCTGTTCCTGCAGGCCATCTGCCCAGACGGGGAAACGACTTCCCTAAATAGAACCCCATGCTGCCAGGAGCCTCTTCTAAACGGCCGGCAGGGAGCTGCCCCCTGCACCCGCCTGTCTGTTCGAATGGGTTCAAAGTCCTTCCCTTTGGGGCCAGCCAGGCCCTCAGTGCTCACGTCCACTTTCGGCTAAGACTCGGGAACTATAATCAGCTTCACATTCAGTTCCACCTGTGGGGGACTCCTGCCAAAACCGGGGACTGTGCAAAGGCGATGCCAACAGAGAGCCTTTTAATTCAGAAAAGAAGGCTGTCAAGTTATTGGCCTGGACTCTTTAAGAAAATTAGATAAACTAACATTTACTCAGCATTTTAGAATCTCCCAAGAAGTTTCCCACATGTTTTATTTAATCCTTGTGACAATCTTGGAGGAAGGTTTGTCATGGTCCTTTTGCAGACGAGGGTGAGAGAGGTTTAGTAATTCCCCAAGACTGCAGAGTTAGGAACGAGGACCCGGGGACCTCGATTGCATGAGTGCTCAGTCGTGTCCGACTCTTTGCGACCCCATGGACTTGTAACCCCCCAGGTTCCTCTGTCCATGGGATTCTCCAGGCAAGAATACTGGAGTGGGAAGCCATGTCCTCCTCCAAGGGATCCTCCCAACCCAGGGATCGAACCGGGGTCTTCTGTGTCTCTTGCATTGGCAGGCAGATTCTCTGCTGCTGAGCCTCCAGGGAAGCCCAAGCGAAGTAGTATAACTGCAGTGTCTCTTGCACATGGTGGAGTTTTCTGCCCTTCTGTGTACATGGGCCCAGAGCTGCTGGTTCGAATTCCACTTCTGCCCATTCTAGGTATATGACTTTGGGGAAGTTACCTGTTCTTTCTGGATCTCAGTATTGTCATCTCTGAAATGGGAGAGGGCAGTGACCCCTCTCTCTCGAGGTCAAGTGAGTTGACATAGAAAAAACTGTCTGGCACCCCAGACACACGTTCAATGTTTGTAACCCACGCTGGGAATCCCAGGTACCCACCTAAATCCTATAGGTGGCCTCCTTTTATCATGCCAGAGAGAAAGTTGCCAGCACAAAGACACTCAGGAAGGGGGACTCACCGTTTAGAACAAGGGTTAGCAAACTCTGGCCCTCAGGTCAAATCCAGCCCGTCTACTTTTGTAAATAAAGTTTTATTAAAACAGTCATACCCACTAGTTTACATATTGTCAATACCTGTTGTGACAGAAAGCATAAGGTCCCCAAAGCCTCTAAGAGTTACTGCCTGGACAGGTGGCACTAGTGGTAAAGAGTCCACGTGCCAATGCAGGAGACACAAGAGTCACGAGACACAGGTTCAGTCTCTGGGTCAGGAAGATCCTCTGGGGGAGGGCATGGCAACCCACTACAGTATTCCTGCCTGGAGAATCTCATGGACAGAGGAGCCTGGTGGGCTACAGTCCATAGGGTTGCAAAAAGTCCGACATGACTGAAGTGACTTAGCACTCATGCATGGACCTGTACAGAAAAACAGCATGGACATGTACAGAAAAAGTTTGCCAATGCCTGATTTAGAGTAAGAGGGTCATACAGACCCTCCCCCGCCCTCCACCCACCAAAGAGGCTGAGCTCTAGTTGGGGAGGAGAGAGGAAGTTGCTTGGGGACATTCTATCCTAATTGTTAATGAGCTTGTTTAACCTCTCAGGGTCCCACTCCCTGATCCTAGAGAACAGTTTGGGTCTTACGTGTTTTAATGTTGCATTCATGTTGAAAGAGGAAATTATGAACGTGCCCTGATTAGTCGGCCTTGAGGAGTTTAAAAGGAAGGAGGTGGGGTGGGGATAAACTGCTCTGTTATCAACGGCCACTTTATAAGTCTGGGACTTCCACCGCGGGGAGTGGCTGCTGTATGGAATTGATCCACACGGAGATTTATAAGGTCAAGTTTTATGAGCCTACAGATTCTCGTGGTGTATTACCACATCCTTATTACAAGCTCATGCTGCTGTCCAGTTAAACCAACGGAGCTAATATATTACTCCTGCCTGCCTGGGCCTGAGACTTGAAGGAAACACTGCAAATAAAATACTGCCTTTGGGACTCGATCGTGTCCTGTTTTTTTCTGCACAAATGACTTGGGTTGTTTTTGTCTCTCCCTAAACCCACAAACTGCTGTGTGCTCAGAACAATGCCTGGGGGGTGGCCCAATGGGACACTCCAGCTGACCCTGGTGATACCTCTCCAACGGGAGGGGACAGCCACGGGGGCCCTGCATAGACACTGCGCAGGAGGGATGTCTTCACCGCCGTCGTGCTAACAGGACCATCAATTAAGCCTGGGTTGTTTGTCTCTGGGATGTTTGAATGGGGAAGGGAAAGGCGGAAGCCTGAACCAGGACACGCCCAGGCTGGTGTGGGCATCCATGCCTTTGGCTCCGAGCCTCTTGACCCTCGCAATGGGGGACGCCCAGGACGGGGTTCCAGGCCAGTTTTGGGGAGCAGAGGCAGGGGCCATTCCACACAGGGGAGCAGGGGTCCTGGCCCCACCATCATGACTAGAGAGACATGTGGAAGTGATTCCTAATCCATCTCTGTCACCGATAACACGGGATGATCTTCTGTCCAAATATACACATTTACTTCTCTTTTCAATGAATGAACTGATCTACACACACACACACACACACACACACACACACACACACACACACACCCCACCCCACCCCACCCCCGGGTTCTGAAGCCAAAGCAAATGCTGACGACAACTGGCTGAGATGACCCCCGGAGTCTGTAATGCCCATAACATGAGGTCCTGCTGCCCCGTCCATTCTGCCCTGGCCACACCTCACTCCGCCTCAGGTGCTGTCGGAACCCCGGTCCAGAAAAATCTGAGCCTCTGGATCCACACCAGGGGCCAGTGGCAGATGAGCACTGGCAGGAGGGTCAGTCTTGCTGAGTTCTTGCCCCCTCGGTTTTGTGACCACAGGACAGCTCCTCTCTGGAGCTCATGGCTCATTTCCGCTTCCTTACAAAAAAGTCTCATTTCTAGAAAGCAATTTGACCATCTGCACGAAGAGTCTTAGATCATTTTGATTTGGGAATTCTACTCCTAGGAATCTATCTTATGGAAATAATTAGATATTTGTATAAAGATTAGGGATCAAAGTATGTATCCCAGCGTTGTTGATGTCAGAGGGTTGGAAATCACATAAACATCCAACCACAGGGGACTGGTTAAATAAACGTAGGGTCATCTAGTCAATGAAATGCTAAGCAGTCATTAAATATTTATCTTTGTAATGAATTTGTAATGACATGAGAAAAGCAGGCTATAATGCTTGCGGATAAAGCAGGATACAAGGAGAGTCTCAACCCTGGCTCCTGCAAAGCTGGAGAAGAGGCAGGCACTGGGGACCAACTCCCAGCAATTAAGGTTCCTCCCTCTCCCCTATCAGGGCCACGAGGGCAGCTGCAGGCCCACCCAGAGACCGAGTTCAGTCTCACCCTAGGGTGTCAGGCATGACTCTGCATCTTCCTCCGTGGGCTCCCTGCAGACCATGAAGCCAGTGGGCGCCCAGGACTCCCAAAGCACCTTCACAGGCCTGTCATTGGTCGCAGGGTGCTACCTGAAGAGAGCACCTGAAGAGAGTTGTTGTCCATGCCCAGGTCCTGGTTCCAGACAACTTGGCACAGAGAGGCTATGTGACTGGCCCAAGGTCACACAGAAAGTTGGTGTTGCCTGGATGTGAACCCAGGCAGGTCTACCTCTCCAAGCCCAGGGTCCATTCACAGTGAAGTCCCCCTCTCTGAGCCTGCTGCTGGGCACTGAGCATGTAACACCCCCTTGGATTTGCTGTACTTACAGCTGACCTTTGACTCAGCACAGGATGAGGTAGGGGAGGCTGGAGAAGCGATATGTTGGGGTGGCAGCAGGGAGCTAACAGGTATGCAGTCTTCCCACTGTCAGGCGTTGGAGTAGACACTATACAGGTGATAGAATGAACACGCGGCACCAGCTGTTGACCTTTACAGTGAAAGTCGCTCACCCATGTCTCACTCTTTGGGACCCCATGGACGGTACAGTCCATGGGATTCTCCAGGCCAGAATACTGGACTGGGTATCCCATTCCCTTCTCCAGGGGATCTTCTCAACCCAGGGATCTAACCCAGGTCTCCCCACGGCAGGCAGATTTTTTACCAGCTGAGCCACCAGAGAATTCTGCTAAAATCCCCACTGCCTCCTACACAGCTGCTGCTAAGTCACGTCAGTCATGTCCGACTCTGTGTGATCCCACAGACGGAAGCCCACCAGGCTCCCCGTTCCCTGGGATTCTCCAGGCAAGAACACTGGAGTGGGTTGCCATTTCCTTCTCCAATGTGTGAAAGGGAAAAGTGAAAGTGAAGTCGCTCAGTCGTGTCCAACCCTTAGCGACCCCACGGACTGCAGTCTATCAGGCTCCTCCATCCATGGGATTTTCTAGGCAAGAGTCCTGGAGTGGCTTGCCATTGCCTTCTCCGTCCTACACAGCACGCACTATTATTAACCTCACAGGTAGAGACACAGAGCGCATTCCTTGCCCAAGGTTATGGACTAGCAGGTGGCAGAGCTGAGACTCAAACCGAGGCAGACAGGCTCCCCAGCCCAGCTGAAACTCTCCCATCTAGACCCACAGCAAGGGGGCCCTGCGATTCACCCTCTCTCTGCCTTAGATCCCACTGGATCTGCCGGAGTAAAGGACTAATCCTCAGTCTTAAAGCCGCAGTCTTGTCAGAGGCCTGATGGCTCTCCAAGCAGCCCTTTGACGCCGTGGCTTGACGTCTCTGCATCATCAACAGCGGGTGTCCAGTGCAGGGGGCTGAGAAAGAACAAGAAAGCATGGGAAAGGTCATACCCGGGGAAGAGGCGTGGTGGGATGTGTGGCCACTTCCTCTCGCGCTCCATTGGCCAGTATCAGTCACGTGGCCCTGAGATCTCTGGAGGCTGGGAAGGCGGAGTTGGGTAGGGAGGGCTAGGTAAACTCCCCAAGGAGAAGTGAGGTGTTGGTAATGACTTTCACGGTCTGCCTTTCTGGACACCAAGTATTCTGTAAATGGCTCATCCCAGAGCCAACTCTCCTGCTCCCTTAAAAGAGAGAACTTCAGACCTCACAGTGCCCAGGTTGGGGTTTGTCTGGGCCCAGAATGGGGTTCAGGGGACCCACATTCCTACCCCCCAGCTCCCCACCCCTCCCCCCACCACATCTGGAAGGCTCTAGCACAAGCTGGAATCAAGATTGCCAGGAGAAATATCAATAACCTCAGATATGCAGATGACACCACCCTTATGGAAGAAAGTGAAGAGGAACTCAAAAGCCTCTTGATGAAAGTGAAAGAGGAGAGTGAAAAAGTTGACTTAAAGCTCAACATTCAGAAAACTAAGATCATGGCATTGGGTCCCATCACTTCACGTCAAATAGACGGGGAAACAGTGGAAACAGTGTCAGACTTTTATTTTGGGGGGCTCCAAAATCATTGCGGATGCTGATTGCAGCCATGAAATTAAAAGATGCTTACTCCTTGAAAGGAAAGTTATGACCAACCTAAATATCATATTAAAGAACAGAAACATTACTTTGCCAACAAACGTCCATCTAGTTAAGGCTATGCTTTTTCCAGTGGTCATGTATGGATGTGAGAGTTGGACGGTGAAGAAAGCTGAGTCCCGAAGAATTGATGCTTTTGAACTGTGGTGCCGGAGAAGACTCTTGAGAGTCCCTTGGACTGCAAGGAGATCCAACCAGTCCATTCTAAAGGAGATCAGTCCTGGGAGTTCATTGGAAGGACTGATGCTAAAGCTGAAACTCCAATACTTTGGCCACCTCATGTGATGAGTTGATTCACTGGAAAAGACTCTGATGCTGGGAGGGATTGGGGGCAAGAGGAGAAGGGGACGACAGAGAATGAGATGGCTGGATGGCATCACCAACTCGATGGACATGAGTTTGAGTGAACTCCGGGAGTTGGTGATGGACAGGGAGGCCTGGCGTGCTGTGATTCATGGGGTCGCAAAGAGTCGGACATGACTGAGCGACTGAACTGAACTGAGAGGCCTCAAGGCTCCCTGACCTAGTCCCTCATCCTTGGTGGTTGAGAAAGTTGCCAGTTCGAAGAAACGGGCAGCAAGGCAGGGTGGCCCACAGGCAGGGTGTGGTCTGTGTCTGGGTGATGATAACCCCCGCCTGCCCCCTTACTCTCTGTGCCCTGGTTGTCCTTCCCCACTTCAGCCCTCTCCAGGCAAAGCCAGGACAGGCTTGATGTCCCAGCTCCACTGAGCTAAGCTGGTGAGACCCCTTTTTGAAAATCTATGGGAAACATTTCTTCTCAGTTATCTGTGCCAGGAGTAGCAAAGCCATCGTGTGAGCCAGTGTCCTGTCTCTTATCGACCCTGTGCATCTTGCACCTGATCGTGTTTGCCTCTTTGCTTTGGCCACAAGGAAACACAGTCACCCTAGAAGTTCGGCTGTGTAAATGCTCACCACCTACGGCACCCTCTGCAGACCGAACTTAGCTTGGCTCCACCTTACTTTCCTATTGCACCCAAATGTTCTCATTTCCCCCCTTTCTTATTGCATTAAATGTATCCCCTTACAATGTCTCAAGTCCTCTTTAATGTGAGGAAGAAGTATAATATACATAAGTCCCTTAAACCCTCCTGCCCCAACATTCTGCTTCCTGTCCCCTCCCCGCCCCTGTTCTAAGGATTGCTCTAACGAATATCCTCATGAGACACTTTAGTTTTTAAACAGTCAACACTGAGCCAGACATCCAGAAAGATGGAGAATGCAAAGAACCATATTGCACAGCCACCACCACCGCCAGAATCCACATGGTCATCCCAAGGGATTTCTTCACTTTTTTTTTTTTTTTAATCCCAGCCTTAAAATGACATCAAGAGCTCTGGAGGAATTCCAGGCACTGTCTAGTTTTCATCCTGCCCTTCTGTTGTGTTACGGCCTTGTTAAGAGAAGATGATCATGTCTGATGCGAAAAATGGCTCCATCCCAGTGTTTCCCACGGCTCTGCCAGCCCTGCCCTTCCCCAGACAGCCTCAGAGGTTGGAGGGAATGTGGCCTGGGGCTCTTGGATGGCTCGTACAGAGCTCAGCTAAGACTCGTGAACACACAGCCGTCATCGTAGGCAGCGAAGAAGCATGGCTCAGAGAAGTGGGTGTTTCCCTCGCTGACAGCTTCAGGAGCATCTGAGAAACCGATCCTGAACGTGCCCATACTTTCTTCTGACAGTCATGCTGCTGTTGCTGTTCAGTCGCTCAGTCGTGTTCAACTCTTTGCGACCCCATGGACTGCAGCACGCCAGGCTTCCCTGTTCTTCACCACCTCCTAGAGTTTGCTCAGATTCATGTCCATTGAGTCGGTGATGCCATCCAACCATCACATCCTCTGCCACCCGCTTCTCCTCCTGCCCTCAATCTTTCCCAGCATCAGGGTCTTTTCCAGTAGGTCAGCTCTTCACATCAGGTGGCCAAAGTACTAGAGATTCAGCATCAGTCCTTCCAGTGAAGGTTTAGGGCTGCTTTCCTTTAGGATTGGCTGGTTTTGTTTCCTTGCTGTCCAAGGGACTCTCAAGAGGCTTCTCCAGCACCACAGTTCGACAGCATCAATTCTTTGGCACTCAGCCTTCTGGTCCAACTCTCACATCTGTCTATGACTACTGGAAAAACCATGGCTTTGACTACATTGACCGTTGTTGGCAAAGTGATGTCTCTGCTGTTGAACATGCTGTCTAGGTTTGTCATAGTTTTTCTTCCAAGGAGCAAGTGTCTTTTAATTTCATGACTGCAGTCATGGTCTGCAGTAATTTTAGAGCCCCAAAAAAGAAACTCTGTCACAGTTTCAAACACTTTTCCACCATTATTTGCCATGAAGTGATGGGGCCTGATGCCATGATCTTAATTTTTTGAATGTTGAGTTTTAAATCAGTTTTTTCATTCTCTTCTTTCACACTCATCAAGTTTCTCTTCTCTTTCCACCATTATAGTGGTATAGTCTGCATATCTGAGGTTGCTGATGTTTCTCCTGGCAGTCTTCATTCCAGCTTCATTCCTGGCTGATTCATCCAGCCTAGCATTTCTCATGATGTACTCTGCATAAAAGTTAAATAAACAGGGTGACAGTATACAGACTTGTCGTACTCCTTTCTCAATTTGGAGGTAGTTCATTGTTCCATGTCTGGTTTTAACTGCTGCTTCTTGACCTGCATACAGGTTTCTCAGGAGACATGTAAGGTGGTCTGGTATTCCTACCTCTTTAAGAATTTTCCACAGTTTGTGTAATCCACACAGTCCAAGGCTTTAGCATAGTCAATGAAGCAGAAGTAAATGTTTTCTTGGAATTTCCTTGCTTTTTCTATGATTCAATGGATGTTGGCAATTTGATCTCTGGTTCCTCTGCCTTTTCTATATCCAGCTTGAACATCTGGAAGTTCTCAGTTTACCTGCTGCAGAAGCCTAGCTTGAAGGATTTTGAAAATAATCTTGCTAGCATGTGAAATAAGTGCAACTGTATGGTAGTTTCAGCATTCTTTGGCATTGCCTTTCTTTGGGATAGGAATAAAAGCTGACCTTTTCCAGTCCTGTAGCCAATGCTGAGTTTTTCTAATTTGCTGACATATTGAGTGCAGCACTTTAACAACATTATCTTTTAAAATAGCTCAGCTGGAATTACATCATCTTCGCTAGTTTTACTCATAGTAATGTGTCCTAAGGCGGACTTGACTTCACACTCCAGTATGTCTGGCTCTAGGTGAGTGACCACACCACTGTGGTTATTTGGGTCATTAAGACCTTTTTTGTACCGTTCTTCTGTATATGCTTGCCACCTCTTCTTAATCTCTTCTGTTTCTGTTAGTTCCTTGCCTCCTTTATAGTGACCACCTTTGTGTGAAATGTTCCTTTGATAGCTCCACTTTTCTTGAAGAGATCTCTTGTCTTTCCCATTCTATTGTTTTCCTCGGTTTCTTTGATCATTGAGGAAGGCTTTCTTATCTCACCTTTCTATTCTCTCGAACTGTGCGTTCAGTTGGGTGTATCTTTCCTTTTCTTCTTTGCCTTTTGCTTCTCCTTTCTCAGTTATTTGTAAGACCTCCTCAGACAACCACTTTGCCTTCTTGTCTTTCTCTTTCTTTGAGATTGTTTTGTCACTGCCTCTTATACAATGTTACGAACATCTGACCATAGTTTTTCAGGCACTGTTCACCAAATCTAATCCCTTGAATCTATTTGTCACCTCCACTGTATAGTCATAAGGGATTTCGTTTAGGTCCTACATGAATGGTGTAGTGGTTTCCCTACTTTCTTCAAGTCTGAATTTTGCAATAAGGAGCTCATGATCTGAGCCATAGTCAGCTCCTGGTCTTGTTTTTACTGACTGTATAGAGCTTCTCCATCTTTGGCTGCAAAGAATACAATCAATCTGACTTTGGTATTTACCATCTGGTGATGTCCATGTGTAGAGTTGTCTCTTGTATTGTTGGAAGAGGGTGTTTGCTATGACCAGTGTGTTCTTCTTGGCAAAATGGTTAACCTTTGCCCTGCTTCATTTTGTATTCCAAGGCCAAACTTGCCTGTGACTCCAGGGATCTCTTGACCTCCTCCTTTTGCATTCCAATCCCCTGAGTTGAAAAGGAGATCTTTTTTTTTTTTTTGGTGTTAGTTCTAGAAACTCTTGTTGGTCTTCATAGAACCATTCAACATCAGCTTCTTTGATGTTAATAGTTAGGGCATAGACTTGGGTTACTGTGATATTGAATGGTTTACGCTGGAAACAACAGTCATGGGATTAGTACAAATTAGAGGAGGCCTATCAGCTACCTTTCTGTCCATCAGAGAGGAAATACACATGGAACTGGGTCAATTCCTACTTGGGGTGTGGACTGGGTGACCGAAGGACAAGCAGGGTCCCCTGAGTATTGGGGCCAGAAGGCAAGAGCTTAGACTTGAAGCTGTCTTACCCACTGAGTCACAGGCTGGGAAGCTGGAGTATAGGGACCTCACTTCTACAGGGTCGGGAGACCCAGGGGTGGGTCTTCCTTTTGGAGACACGAAGTACATGATGAATTCACTGTGCCCTAGAATGGGCATCCTCAGAGAGCAAGAGCCACAGTGAGAGAGAAGGTGGCACCTGCTTCATTTGACTATGAAAATCCCAAACACTAGTCTCCGGCCTGATGGGTTATTACCAGGCACGTGCTGCTGAGGAGCTGCTAAGGAGTACTGACCTGTATGGGAGAGAGAAGAGAAAAAGCTCCTTTTATCCTGACCCCCTAAGACCTTGCAGAGTTGGTTGAACTTTCCTTCTCTGATGAGGCATGGCAGGACTTGGAAAGGGGTTCATGGTAGAGGGTTGTACCAATGGCCCCGACTTACAGCCCTTCCCATCTCCTTTGCTGGGGGACTTTGCAGTCCCTTTTGCTGAAAGTGGCTACAAGCACATCATGTTTTATTGTGCTTCACAGATACTGAATTTTTACAAATTGAAGGTCTGTGACAACCCTGTGTTGAGCAAGTCTATTGGAACCATTTTTCCAACAGCTCTCTTCAGCCAAAAGATTGCGACTTGTTAGGACTTCCCTGGTGGTCCAGTGGCTAAGACTCTGTGCTTCCAATGCAGGGGGCCCAGGTTTGATCCCTGGTCAGGGAACTAGATCCCACGTGCCACAGCTCAAGAGTTCACATGCTCAAACTAGAAGATCCATGTGCTGCAGCTAAGACAAGGTGCAGTCAAATAAATACATAAATATTAAAAAAAAGATTATGACTTGCTATAGCTCAGATGAAGGCTATAATTTTTTAGCAATAAAGTATTTTTAAATTAAAGCTCCAATACTTTGGCCCTCTGATGCAAAGAGCCGACTCATCGGAAAAGACTCTGATACTGGGAAAGATTGAAAGCAAAAGGAGAAGGGGGCAGTGGAGGGTGAAATGGCTAAATAGCATCACCAACTCAATAGACATGAATCTGAGCAAACTCCAGGAGATAGTGAAGGACAGGAGAGCCTGGCATGCTGCAGTCCATGGGATTGCAAAGAGCTGTACTGGACTTAGCAACTGAACAAAAACAAAGAAAAATTGTCTTTTTAGACATAGTGTTATTGCATACATAAAAGATTACAGTATAGTATAAACATAACTTTTATATGCACTGGAAAGCGAAGGCATTTAATGACTCATTTTATCGTGATATTTGCTTTATTGCAGTGGTCTGGAACTGAACCCCCAGAATCCCTGAGATCTGTCTGTATCTCTTTATTCATCCACTGGGCATGCTTTATCCAAAAGGGTGTGAGGGAATGTGACACATGTACAAACTTGAGAAGGTGCAGATGTGTTTCCCTTCTGTTCTCACTCCTCTGCCATGGCTGTGAGAGCCTGCCAGGGCTGGCCTGCTGAAGGAAGAGACATGTGGGGTGGCCCCAGTCCCCAAACTGTTCCAGCTGAGGCCCCTCCAGATCAGCCAACCTGCCACCAGCTGCCAGAAATGAAAGAGACCCCAACCGAGCTCAGAAGAATCGCCCTGCTGAGCCCAGCCAAAATCAGTCACGGGCAAGATGCTTACTTGTTAGAGCCACTGCGTGTGAGAGTGGTTGGTGAAGCTCCATTATCATGGCAATAAATAACAGTCTCCGTTTGCACGAGCTTGTCTGAGCTGGGCAGGACCCTAGAAAATCTCACCCAGCGATTTTAAAGCTGTTTTTTTTTTAAGGACCATTGCAGATACATGTTTCATATTTCAGTGTTTTAACACCGTTGTTAACTGTTACAGAAAAGGAATAAAAAAATAACATAGACTCACATAGATGGAGAACAGATTTTAACACACTGGAGGCCACCACAAACGTGTATAACTTGGACTGCCAGGTTAACCAGATTTTGTTCAGACCTAAGAAAAAACAACCCTCCTTCTCCCCTCTGTATAACTAACTAATTAGTTACCTGAGACCCCTAGACAGATGTGCCACCAGTTGCCACTATTTAGCTCTGTGAGTGAGAATTCCTTTCAAAACTGTAAATTCCAAATAGACTCCAGAAATCAGAAATAAATTCACTTCAGCAGCAAAGAAAGCAAGTTTCAGAACACCTTCTTTTAATTGTTTATATTCAAAACTTCACTGGCTCAAAGTAAACATTACCATGGATTAATGAAATGCCATTGACGTCGTGTTTTTTCCCAGAAATCTGTCTGTGAATCATTGGGCAGGAATGGCCAACCTTGGACCCCACATTTCCAAGCAGCCATTGGCTGGAAAGAAGGGGTGTGACCATGAGATGGATGCTGCGGCACATCCCAAAGGGGCAGCAGGTGGAGGCTGTGGCCACCTTCACTCCTTTTGGTAAATTTCCTCATGAAGAAAGATCAGAGCAGCAGCTGCAACTCTGGGGACATGCTTCCATTCAGGATGAATCCCTCTGCCCTCTCATGGGGTTGGAACCTTGAGACTGGAGTCTGAGAATCAAATTCAGAAAGGAGCAGAGGGAGGAAATCAGATACCTTGAACATCAGTGCTCAAGGCATTTGCTTGTTTGTTCATTCGTTCAGTCATCAGCCAAGATTAAGAGAAGGCCGACTCTGTGCCAGGCACTGGGACCTGAGCACCAGGATTCAAGTCTGGCCTGCTCTTTGTGGAGCTGCGCTCTGGCAGAGCAGAAGGGTAGTGCAGTGCAGTGGAAGTATGGCAGCCCGCTCCAGTATTCTTGCCTGGAGGATTCCGTGAACAGAGGTGTCTAGCGGGCTACAGTCCTTGGGGTCACAAAGAGCCAGGCACAACTGAGTGACCAACACTTTCACACTTAACAGGAACAAAACCACATCTAGTAAAATGCCTGATGCTTCAGAGACACTCGAAATAAAGCATTACCTTCCCCCTTCCCTGCCAAGTTTGTTTGTGTGTTTTTAGCTTGCAAGTACCTGGTAAATAATACATCACTCACTAATGTTTAACCCTACTCTACTCCTACTGTATCTCTGATTTTTTTTCCTCTCCCTTTACCCATGAGGTAATAATCTAGCAGAGATATAGGGCTGCTATATATACAGTAGGGTGGTTTAAAACAACTGAAATTTACCCTCTCAGTTCTGGAGGCTGAGCAATCAAGGGGTCAGCAGGGCCATGCTTCTTCCAAAGTTTCCAGGGGAAACTCCTTGTCTCTTTCAGCTTATGGTGGCTCCAGGTATCCTTGGGTTGTGGCCTTATCACCCCAATCTCTGCCTCCATCTTCACGTGGCCATATCCCTCTGTGTCTCTATGTGTCTTCGCAGGACCTTCTTATAAGGACACCAGTCACTGGACTTAAGGCCCCCCCAATCCAGTGTGTTGTTGTTCAGTTGCTAAGCCTTGTCCCACTCTTTGCAGCCCCGTGGACTGCTTCATGCCAGCTCCTCTGTCCTCCATTACCTCCTGGAGTTTGCTCAAATTCATGTCCATTGAGTCAGTGATGCTATCTAACCATCTCACCCTCTGCCGCTGCCTTCTCCTTTTGCCTTCAATCTTTCCCAGCATCAGGGTCTTTTCCAATGAGTCAGCTCTTCGTATCATTTGGCTAAAATATTGGAGTTTCAGTTTTCACATCAGTCCTGCCAATGAATATTCAGAGTTGATTTCCTTTAGGATTGACTGGTTTGATATCCTTGAAGTCCTTGATTTCCCTGAAGTGTGATCTCCCTTTAACTACATCTACAAAAGCCCTATTTCCAAACGAGGTCATATTCTGAGGTTCCTAGCCGACATGAATTTTGAGAGGACATCATTCAACCCAGTGCAATGCCTCACAAATATTAAGTGCATCTGAAGTGCCAGGGCTGTGCTGAGAGCTCAGGAGATTTTAGCCACATCAGCTGTGCAGAGCGCTTAGAACAGAGCCTGGGACACGGAAAGTATTCACACTCTTATCACTGTCACTCATCCTCATTACCAATCTCTAAGGCAGGACTAAGAGCATCCCACTGATTATAAAGTGAGACTATTACTTTATATCTACATCCCTAATTTACAGATGTAGAAACTAAAACACGGAGAGGTCAAAGTACTTGCCCAGGGCCACACAGCCCTTAGTGATGGAGGCAGCACTTAGGCTCATGCAATCTGGTGCCAAATTGCCCCTAAACACCATTCACACCATCTCATGGGGATGAGGTGGGAGTCCTCCCCAAAGAGTTTCCTTGTTGTTCAGTCCCTCAGTCGTGTCCAACTCTTTGTGACCCATGGACTGCAGCACACCAGGCTTCCCTGTCCTTCACCATCTCCCAGGGCTTGCTCAAACTCATGTCCATTAAGTCGCTGATGCCATCCAACCATCTCATTCTCTGTCATCCCCTTCTCCTCCTGCCTTCAATCTTTCCCACCATCAGAGTCTTTTCCAATGAGCTGGCTCTTCACATCAGGTGGCTAAAGTATTGGAGCTTCAGCCTCAGGATCAGTCCCTCCATTTAATAGTCAGGACTGATTTCTTTTAGGATGGACTGGTTGGATCTCCTTGCAGCGCAAGGAACTCTCAAGAGTCCTCTCCAACACCACAGCTCAAAAGCATCAATCTTTGGCACTCAGCCTTCTTTATGGTCTCTCACATCCACACATGACTACTGGAAGGCCATTATAATTCTTGATTATCAGCTGCAACTGCTCTCCCATTTCAGAGATGAGAAAGTTGAGGCATAGAGAAGCCAAGCAACTTGTGACTGCGGTGCTGTGACTCCTCCACCTCTCAGTCTCCTGTAGGGGGGTGGGGGTGGTCTTTGTTTATCCAACACAAGCTGAACGACAATTTGTGCTCCCTTCGACATTCCAGGCCCAGGATCCAGCATGGGCTCTGTAGTTGCAGCTGCTAAAATCTGTTTTGTATTTAATGTGGCAAATTATGCCAAGTACACCAACCCAGAGCTGTTTAAAATTCCTCTGGGCCTTGAGGACAGCACTTCAGAAAAACATTTGCTTTGCTGTTTTCCCTGCTGTGGTCCTTCTAGCCCTTGGTGTGCCCAGAGCAGACCTGTGGTCCCCGGGAGTCTGGGCTGCAGAGGAAAGCCTTCCTCCTGCCTTCTCTCTTTGCCTCTCTTCATTTTCTAGTGGCCTCCGGGGGAGTTTAGTCCATAACATGAACCTAGACTTGGCCCTGATCTAACCCATTTACAGCCAAGGGAAAAAATTCCCCATTTCTCATACAAAATTCACTCCAGGTCCTCAGTGACAAAGCCATGCTCCAAACCATCAAAGGTCAGTTGTGGGCTACCCCGGGGCTGTGACCTCCCCTCAGATTCCGGGGCCACAGATAGAGCAGATTCAAGATGCCTCTTCTCTGAGAACAGGAATCCGGGGGCCAGGAGGTAGGAATAAGTGGAGAACTTCCAGAGACCCAGCTAAAGGTTACAGACTCAAGGCCCCACAGGGGTTTGGCAGGAAACATAAGTGAGCAAAGTAGGGTCAACGGGAGGCAGTAGGGAGTGGTGGGGACTGTGGCACAATGTGGGGACTGTGACCCGTCTCCAGGGCAACTGTTTTCAGCTCTGGCTGAGAGTTCCTGGACAAGAATAAGCCTCTGCTCCCAGATCTTCTAATCTGTCCAGAGAAGTAAAGCTCTGAACTTTTTGGTGAACCATTTTCTCTAGGCTCTCTCTTGAAATTCTTCAATTTTTCAATGTTGATGACTCAGTTCAGACTTTTTGAAAAACACTGTCTGGTTTGACAAAATACATGTTTGGGCTGTCTTACAGGCCTTGGGTCAGCACTTTGAGACCAGTTGAAGAGACACTGATAACACGACTTTTCGTTAACTTCAGTCTCTCAGGAGCAGGTGGTCCTTGAAGAAGGGACACACCCAGTGTGGCACCATCTTCTCAGTCTTGGAGATGCTTGGGTAGCTTCTTGTCCACATTCCCTCCCTTGCAAACTTCATTCCATCTCAGGCTTTAAATGAGCTTTCCAGGTGGCATGAGTGGTAAAGAATCCGCCTGCCAATGGAAGAGACACAAGAGACATGAGTTCAGTCCCTGAGTTGGGAAGATCCCCTGGAGGACGGCATGGCAACCCATTCCAGTATTCTTGCCTGGAGAATCCCATGGACAGAAGAGCCTGGAGGGCTACAGTCCATGGGGTCTCAAAGAGTCTGACATGACTAAACTGACTTAGCACACACACACATGCTTTAAATACCAGCAGATGTTCCCTAAACTAGTGTTTCCAGTCTTTTCCTCTCCCCTGAGGCCCAGGATCAAATGTCCAACTTCTGCTTGACACCTTTATTGGGATACCTAATAGCTCCTTCAGATTTAATCTGTCCTTAACCCAAGCACGCAGGGTGCCCATCTCCTCAAACCTATTTTTCTTGTCATTTTCCCCATCTAGGTACTACGTGTATCCTAAAACATCTGGCTGAGTCCAGCCTAGCTCAGCCAACTCCAGTCACCCTGTAGATGAATGATGACTACTTAAAGTCACTAAGCTTCTAGGGCAATTTGTTACACAGCAATAGCTGGCTGATACAGTGGTAGCATCTTTTCTTCCACTGTAATCACTTTTCTTGCCCCCATGCTCAACTTTTGAGGGGCATATTGTTCAAACAAGGCAAAAACAAGGGAAACACAGCAGTAAAGAACCACTCATACTGAGAAGAATCTGGAAGTCCTCTGGGATCAACATCATCTGAAATACACTCTCCTTATTTGGAATGTGACTAGAGACTTTTCCCATTCATCATTTTATTTAGGAGAAATGTTGTATTGAGTTATTTGAATGTGAATATCATTTTTTCTTATATAAACACTGACAAAAAATAAAATACTGTGAGACACAGATAGTATATAAAATTTGGGCATTAAAAAAAAGAGAAACGTCCTCTCAGGAAAACATTAACTGGGGTGGGATTCTGGGGAAGGGTGTCTATATTTCTTCAGTTCTAAGATCAATGATAGGTATCACTGAGTTAGTAACAACTTCCCTTCTGAGAAAAAAAGTAAAACATTCCACGTACATTTAGATTTTGGCACCTCAAATGCAGAAGAGTTAAACAGACACAACAAGACCCTAGATCTGAGGACACACAAGTGCTCACAGACTTGCGCGTGCCCAGGGATGCAGCAGCTGTCCCCCTTGACATTCCCAGCTGATGCTGATGACAGAGTCTAGTCAGAGCAAGTGTGTCCTCCCAAAGCGCTTCAGATCACTTTAATTGAGACGACAAAGCTTGGTGCGGCCACTTCACTTTGATCTGTGTCAAATTCTAAATGGAAACGCATCTGCTCTCCCTGCCAAATATTCCCCTGAACTTGGGGCTGGGGTCTGGATTCTGCCCCTGTGCGCCTCAGCCCATGGGTTCTGCCACAGAAGGATGCCCAGGAATGCTGTCTGTGAGATGGGCTTGGAGAGGCCTCCAGGAGGTTCTCCTGACACCCAAATATCTCCCTCACTGCCAGTCACAATGTCTGAAATTCCACTATTAAATTCTTGGATTTTATTTTTTTCCTTTTTAATGCAGAAATTATTTGTGTCCATCAAGGTTTAACCAGGAAGGCAGAAGACACGTTCAAACATTTTAAGGCAGCAAGGCAGCACAGAGATTAGCAATAGCAGGAACCACCAGCACCCCTGGATGGAGGACAAGGTTGAGGTGCCAGTGGAGCTGGGGTCGGGGCCACCCAGCGGCGCCAGGGGCACAGGGGGCTGCAGCGGACGGGGTGAAAGCTGACTCATGCAGGAGGCAAGGCTGCTTCTGGACTTTCTGAGAGGCATGGGCAGGGAAAGTCCCGGGCCCCACCTCCCCTTCCTGATCTGCCCTCGGGCCTTTCTCCAGAACCTTCCATTCATTAAACCCAGCCAGCGTTCCATTTTATGAATAGACCAGCTTTTTATGCATTCACCTTTTTACACATTCACCTAAATGACAGACATTTTGGTTGCTTCAGTTTCTGACTACTACAGACAAAGCTGCTGTGAATATTTGTGCACAAGTATTGGTCTGGACATACACCTTCATCTCTCTTAGGTAAATAGCTAGAAGTAGGAGTATGTGGAGAAGGCAATGGCAAGCCACTCCAGTACTCTTGCCTAGAAAATCCCATGGATGGAGGAGCCTGGTAGGCTGTAGTCCATGGGGTCGCTAAGGGTCGGACACGACTGAGCGACTTCACTTTCACTTTTCACTTTCACGCATTGGAGAAGGAAATGGCAACCCACTCCAGTGTTCTTGCCTGGAGAATCCCAGGGACGGGACAGCCTGGTGGGCTGCCGTCTATGGGGTCACACAGAGTCGGACACGACTGAAGTGACTTAGCAGCAGCAGCAGCAGGAGTATGTAATATGGTAGCTATGTGTTTAAATTTTCAAGAAGTTGTCAAACTCTTTTCCAGAACTTTACCTTTTAGCCTTTCCATCAGCAATATATGAGAGCACCAACTGCTTTATACCCTCATCAGCACTTAGTATTGTCTGCCTTTTTGATTTTAGCCATTTTAGTGCATGTATATTAGTATCTCATTAGACTTAAATGTGCCCTTCTTTAATCATTAAGAATGGGAACCATCTTTTAATACACTTATTTTCCATAAGTCTCTTTTCTTTGATGAAATGTCTGTTTAAATATTTTGCTTAATTTTTAGAATTTTCTTTTATCAAATTTGGAGTTTTTTAAAAAATACATTCTAGATACCAGATCCTTATCAATATGTGATTTACAAATATCTTTTCAGTCTGTGGCTTGTCTTTTTAATCACTAAACAGCATCTTTTGAAAAACAGAAGTTGTTAATTTCAATAAAGTATAATTCATCAATTTGTTCTTTTTAGGTACTGTGCTTATGGTGTTGTGCCTAAGGTCTTTGCCTAAACCAAGGCCATGAATGTTTCTATGATATTTTAGTTTTAGGCTTTACATTTAAGTTTATTATCCCTTTGAGTTAAATTTTCTATGCTTCAGGGTAAGGATTGAAGCTCTTTTTTTTTTTTTTTGCATCTGGATATTTAATCCATTATTTGGAGAAATTTAATTGGCCTTACTCCTTTGCTAAAATTCAGCTGACTTATATATTATACGTGGTTAAGATGGGTGGCTCTATGTCTGGACTCTTGATTCTACTAAGGGTTTTTAAAAATCTATTTGTCTATTTTTATGTCAACAGCACACTCTCTTGTTCTGTAACTTTATAATAATTTCTGAAATCAAGCAGTGTGGGTCTTCCAACTGTTTCTTTGTCAAGTTCTTTGAGCTAGTCTAGCTCCGTATGAATTTTAGAATCAGCTTGTCAACTTCCATCAAAAAAGCCTCCTGGGGTTTTGCCTAGGATTGCACTAAATCTCTGAATCAATTTGGAGAGAACTGACATCTTAACAACTTTGAGTCTATCAATCTAGGAACACAGTATAGCTCTCCCTTTATTTCCGTTCTGTCGCTCAGTCGTGTCCGACTCTTTGCGACCCCGTGGACTGTAGCCCACCAGGCTTCTCCGTCCATGGGATTCTCCAGTCAAGAATACTGGAGTGGGTTACCGTTTCCTTCTCCAGGGGATCTTCCCGACCCAGGGATCGAACCCAAGTCTCCCGCATTGGAGGCAGACGCTTTAACCTCTGAGCCACTAGGGAAGCCCCTCCCTTTATTTACGTCCTCTTTAATTTTTCTTAACAATGCTTTGTGTGTGTGTGTGTGTGTTTAACATACAGATCTTGACTATCTTTTGCCAATTCTATCTGAAGGAATTTTCTATCTGTTGTTCTATTGTATATGGCAGGGCTAAACCAATTGGCTAAATCTCACCCACTGCTTGTTTTCCTCAAACTTTCACTGGAACACAGTCACGCCCATTCACGATTGATACTGAAATAATAAGCTCTTCCCATATCCTCCAGTCTCTCTCTCGACTTGCCAGTCTTTTTTAATTTGTTATTTAATGACATCTTATGAAAAAAATTTAATTTTATATGATTAGCATGAATTTTACCACTCATCTTATAGTGTGCATGCTAGTTTTAAATGCAAATATAACAGTATTTGACTTATAGACCAAATGGCAAGAATCACACATTTGTATCTCATAGCTCATATGTATTTCGTATGTAGCATATGTATTTCGTTCTCACCAGAAAAGTGGAAACAGCACAAAACTAACTCAGGTTTTTAATTTCGCTTCTTGACATACTCACATTCTACCACCCCTCAACACCTTCAGCTCACTCGCCAGTGAAAAAAACTAAAGGGGAAAGGAACTGGGGGTTAGCACCCTTCCTTTTGCTTGAATGCCATCCTTTACAGCATTAGGTGGCTCTCACAAGGAAATAGCAGGAGACAGAAAGGATATCGTGGATCGTCTGCATTTCTTAGAATGCCATTGTCTTCTTTTCTGCATTTGAAACAAGTTAAGGTTGGAACAGAAATTGCAGCTTCCTGGAACTGTTAACACTCCCCCTTCGGCAGTCTGTAGATGGAACCATCTTACCTTGTACTTGCTTTGAGTCTCACTGACCTCTCATACGTTTGGGTCCATCAGAATTCTGCATTACTGGAGCCTCGTGGACACTACACCCAAACGGGGGGCGGGGCCAAGAACGCGAGGAAACACTGGACACCTAGCATCTGTTCGTGCGCATGCTCTGTTGTTCCCTCAGCGATCTCTTGCAAAAACACAGATGTGAGCTCGCGTCTCCAGCCTTACTGACAGGCAGGACTACCTGGGGTTCCCGTCTGTTTTCTATCCGACCCCCCAACCCGCGAACTCCCACTGCCTCAGCCTCCCTAAGCTCCTGTCAGGTCCCCAAACCCCCTGGGTGGAGTGAAGCCCCCAGCCCTTCACCTGCACGGTTCCCTCTGCCTAGACCTCTCCTCCCCTCTGATGAGTGAATTCCTCTGCCAGCGCTTCTTCGTGGGACTCTCCACGGACTTTATCTAGAGGAGCAAACTTCTCCTGCTTCTCGGTGCGTCCTTCCCACCCCTGCTTCTCCCCGGGAGTTATCTGTGTGCAGTGAAGAGAGCCGGATTCTGGAACCCGAAGAAGGGTTCAAACCTCAGACTCCCACTTACTCGCTTGGGGATTTTGGTCCGTAACTTCATCTCCCTAAATCTCAACGTTCCCATCTTTAAAATGAGGCTAATTCCAGGACTGCAAAGGTCTGCGGTGCCGATGAGATGTGGGCGGCTCTTCTTCGCCCCCGCAGTACGCTGAGCGCGTCTGTCCCTTTACTCGTCAGGATGCGTTCCCTGGAGTTCAGGGTCATCCCTGCAGCTCGTGGGCTTTGCCTGAGCTTCCCCCCTCCCCCAACACACACACATACACACAGTGCTTTTGGACTCTCCCCCTCCTTTTGGGAACGACATTTCAAATGGGAGACAGAATATGCCACCCCCCACCCCTACCCTGCGCCTTTCCCATTGCCCTGGAGTCAGTCCTCCTGCAGGAGTCAAAGTGGATTTCAACCTCCTTCATTTTCCATCCGCCCCAGCTAGGATTCCCATCCTGCCCAACCCTCCGATCCTCTGTCTGGGGCTGATTTGTGTTTACACCTCTCCTTTCTCTGTTTGTGTTCCCCCTCCCCTCCAAGGCTCCAGCCCGCATCATTCCCCACTCCTCAACTCTGCTCTCCAGCCTCCCATTTGCTCAGCCCACTTAGGGCAAGCACCAGTTTCCTCTCACAAACCCTAAGAGAGAGAGAAAAATAAAAGTCAGCCACCAATGCCAAAAGCCTCCACGAAGCCCAGACACCACACCATAATCATCTGGGGTTCCTCTACGTAATCATGGGTCCTGCCAAGTCTCTGGTTTAAAGGGGGGGAAATTATTATGTAAATATACATATCAGACTGTTAGGGATTTTCAGTGTAGATTCCAAATTATTTGCAGTCTTGAAAAGAGGTAGACAACCCTGGGTTGGCATCTTTCCTGGCAAGCCATGGGGCCACCTCGAGCCTCCATAGTCTCATCTGTGAAGTGGGTGCATCTCAAGCAGTTCTGTATGGGACAAATGATTCAAGGTAAGAGATGAGTGGAACCAGCACCCACGGCTGGGTGAGCACTGAGTGCTGTATTCATGTCTCTCCTCTTGAACAAAATTGTCCCCAAATGGTGGGGGGGTAATGAGCAAGAATTTACAAGCAGCCATGGGGGCGCCAGTAAAACCCGAGGAAAAATTATTTCAAGCAGGAGCATAGATGCTACTGGAAGGTCCATGGGGTTAGATGGAGTCAGCTTCTGAGACTCTAAGCAGCTCTGAGGGGAAAAAATAAATAAATGGTTTCTCTAATACAGGGCCATCTGGCGATTTGATAAAAGTATTGGGTTTCTCAAGGCAATCTGCGAGTGCTCCCTGGGCGCCAGCGTTTATGGCTTAAATATGACTCGCCTGTGGAACCAGCATTACAAATGGGAAACAGCAGCTCTCGAGCTTGTTCCCTAATGGGAGCCTTTCATCACCCAGTTACCCTTAAGCGTCTCCCTTCCTATTGTAATTGGCCCTAAATGAAAAGCATTAGTCCCGTCAATAAAAACTAATGGTTCTACTTACTAAAAAGAAGGGGGTGGGGACAAGAAGAGAGATCTCTTTAAAGGCAGGAAGGGATTGGCGTCGCCTCCCTTCCGGAAGGTCAGAATTTGATATTGGGGTGCAGAGAATCACAGCGGGAAAAGTGCCCCTCCGGGAGTCGGGAGACTGGGTCCCCATTCTGGCTCTGCTGTACCTTGCTGTGTGACTGTGGATGGGCAGCTGTCCCTCTCTGGGCCTCCCTGATCCTTGTTAAAATGGATATAATGAAGCCGCTCTGCTCTGTTCACAGTAGGGTTGGTCTCAAGGATCAAAGGCAAGCTGAACTCGAAAAGTCTTTGCAACTGTAGAGGGCCTGAGTCCTAGAGATGTCATGGCAATTTGATCCTTCCTGGAGATGGGAGCTGTCCCCCAGGCATTTCTAACCGTCTTCTGTCAGGACCAAAGGGAAGCCTATTTAGGGTCCCTGCGGCTGCCCAGCCCACAAAGAGAGGCTGTTTGAAATTAAACTGAGAAGGCATTCTCCACTGGGTGACTTGGGGAAAATAGTTTTATTTATTCGTGTGCATAAGATTTTTCAGAAATGGTTTAATCCTCTCTTGGCCATGGACCTTCCCCAGCCATAGGGCCCCCTCAGGGCACACAGTGGGAAAGGTGTGTCCTCCAGTAAAGCATGGTCATCAGAGCCTATGGATGAGAGGTCCAGGAGCCAGCCTGTGCTTTAAAAAGCCCTTACTCCAGACTTGTCACATTCTACTTTTGTTTTGTTCTCTGGCCCTGGAACATAGAGTGCAGGCTGTACCTGCTAGGAGGTACAACCCTTGCGGCTGAGAGGTAGGAAACTTCTGCTAGGATCATTTGCTGTGGACCAGACCTCTCACCATCTGAGCCACCAGCGAAGCCCCTTGAACATCAAGGAGACCAAACCAGTCAATCCTAAAGGAAAATCAACTCTGAATACTCATTGGAGGGACTGATGCTGACGCTGAAGCTTCAATAACTTTGGCCACCTGATGTGAAGAGCTGACCCACTGGAAAAGACCCTGATGCTGGGAAATATTGAGGGCAGGAGGAGAGGAGGGTGACAACAGATGCCATCCAATGGACATGAGTTTGAACAAACTCCGGGAGATAGTGAAGGACAGGGAAGCCTGGCCTGCTGCAGTTCCTGGGGTCACAAAGAGTAGGACATGACTTAGTGACTGAACAAGAACAGACCCCTCACCAGGAGCTGAGGAGTCACCGTGGTCTGTGCTGCTGCAGATTGAGATTCCCATGTCATGGTGAATAAACAGAAACTCCGCCTGGCGAAGCATCCTGGTAAAATATCCTGCTCAATTCCATGAAGCCATACAACAGCAAAGGAGGCAGTAGATTCAGACTGGGCACAGGGCAGGTGCTTGACCCTTCAAAATGACTTTCTTAGGACAGTGGACCACGGGACGGGGCCAGAGTCAGGTTCCGGAGCAGACGCTAGGATTGCTGCCCCTCTGTTGCAGTGCCCTCACCATCACGGAGCACACTGCTGCATTTCCCGCTATCGGCACTTGTAGTTCCTTGCCTGAAGTCTTTCTCTGGCCCCCAGAGACAGTGCTAGAAGGGCTGAGAATTCACACCTCCCGGGAGCAGCCCCTGGGCAGTGTCTCAGGAAACTTGGTGTATACATACCTCTACTCCCTCTCCCTTTGGTAAGGTAATCCTGAGTTGCCCATCTATGCCTCTTTCCCAGAATTTTCAGTAGGCACAAGCCACAATCTGCTGCACAACATATTCTTCATTGACTGTTTTCTCTTTCCTATTTCTCACTCTTCATTGTGCCTTAAATCTGTGTCTCGTGCTCTGATTCTGGAAGAATCTAAACCAAGATGAGCAGGTTGGAGCTGGGGAACGGACCTGGCAACTGGGTCATTCAGTGTCAAGGAGATGGGAACCCAGATCAAGGCTGAGACACAGCCATATTCATTCATTCGTTCAACATATATTGGCTATCACCCTGACGGACCATGCACTGTGCTAGGGCTGGGGCTTCCTGTGAGCACAAAACCGAGATTATCCCCAACCTTGGGGAAATCAGGGGGAGGATTCCATCAATAAGTGATGAACAAATAGCATGTCAATGACCTACCCCAGGGTCACGAGGATGAGAGGAGGTGACCAAACAGGATAATATCAGCGACGGATGTGCTGCCTCGGGGAGGATATTTGTAAAGAAAGCAAAGAGCGACAGAGTGGCCCCTGGGAAGGCTCTGAGCAGGAGAACAGAGGTTTCACCTGTAGGGGAAGCTCTGAGCTGTATTTGTCACAAAGCTAAAGTGGGGTTTTAGGACCTGATGGGCATGTAAATAGGACAAGTAATTGAAAACCTGATTCAACCTGGCTTTCACATAAAAGGGAAGAAGTTGCCTACAGGGATAGATGCTTTTGAACTGTGGTGTTGGAGAAGACTCTTGAGAGTCCCTTGGACTGCAAGGAGATCCAACCAGTCCATCCTAAAGGAGATCAGTCCTGGGTGTTCATTAGAAGGACTGATGCTGAAGCTGAAACTCCAATACTCTGGCCACTTGATGGGAAGAACTGACTCACTGCAAAGGACCCTGATGCTGGGAAAGATTGAAGGCAGGTGGAGAAGGGGATGACAGAGGATGAGATGGTTGGATGGCATCACCGACTCAATGGACATGAGTTTGAACTCCAGGAGTTGGTGAGGGACAGGGAGGCCTGGCATGCTGCAGTCCATGGGGTCGCAGAGTCAGAGACAGCTGAGCGACTGAACTAAACTGAACTGAACTGATGGGGTAGATGAAGTTTCAGATATAAATGGAATTGGGGATCAATGTCTTCAGGAACTGCCTTTGCTCCTACCATCCTCTTGGTTCACAGACTCATCTTGATTCTATTTTTAGACCCTCTCTCCCTTGCAGCTGAATACTTGCCAGATACACCCAATTGCTCAGCAAAAGGCTGGAAACTCTTATTGGTCCACCAAAGTGGTTCATACAAAAGTAATTTCATGTCGAGACCAAATGATATATTGATTGATTGACATCTGGGTCAGGTGCCACGCTCCCAACAGGGCTAATGGATGATGGATGTCACTGAAAGGCAATGCTTTTGCCCAGTGAAGGGGAAATGAATGCTGAGAAGGGAAACAATGTCTTCTAGAAACCCTACGCTCCCGTGGGAATGGCTAAAATGAAAAAGACTGACAGCAACAAGTGTGGGCAGGGATGTAGGTAGGATAACTTTCGAATGCTGCTGATGGAAGTCCTAAATGGCACAAACACTTAGAAAAAATGCCTGACATTTTCTACATATAGTACCATATGTCCCAGCTATCCTATTCCTGAGCCTATACCTGGCAGAAATGGGTGCTTATATCCCTCAACAAGGTTCATGGCAGCTTTCTGCATAATTGCCATGAAGTGGAAATGACCCAGGTATCCATCACCAGTAGAATGGATAAGTATACCTTGACATATGTGGGAGTACTGCTGCTAAGTCGTTTCAGTTGTGTCCGACTCTGTGTGACCCCATAGACGGCAGCGCACCAGGCTCCCCTGTCCCTGGGATTCTCCAGGCAAGAACACTGGAGTGGGTTGCCATTTCCTTCTCCAATGCATGAAAGTGAAAAGTGAAAGGGAAGTTGCTCAGTCGTGTCCCACTCTTAGCAACCCCAGGAACTGCAGCCCACCAGGCTCCTCTGTCCATGGGATTTGCCAGGCAAGAGTACTGGAGTGGGGTGCCATTGCCTTCTCCCAGTAGTAAAAAAGAATAGACCAATTCCAGGTACCAACCTGGATGTAGCTCACAGATGCATGATCAGAGAAAGAAGCCAGACACAAAACAGCGCTGTGTTTCTGTTTACTGTGATTCTATTTACATGAAGTTTTTTTTTTAAGATAATCTTTACTTATTTGTTTATGGCTGTACTGGGTCTTCGCTGCTGCTCGGGCTTTTCTCTGGATGCAGGAGAGGGATTACTCTTCACTGCGGTGTGCAGGCTTCTCACTGCAGTGGGTCCCCTTGTTGCGGAGCACAGACTCTAGGGCGTGCAGGCTTCAGTAACTGTGGTTCCTGGGCTCTGCAGCACAGATTCAATAGTTGTTACACACCCTCTTAGTTGCTCTGCAGCACGTGGAGCCTTCCCCAACCAAGGGTCGAACCCGAGTCACCTTTGTTGGCAAGTGGGTTCTTTGCCACTGAGTCACCAGGGAAACCCCTACACGAAGTTTTAAGGGAGGCAAAACTCTATTTAGTGAAAAGAGTTCAAATAGTGGTTATCTTGTCAATGGTGCTGAGTCGAAGCAGAAGGCTACCGGGATGTGGCAAGTTTCTGGTCTTTTTGTAGGTGGTGGTCACCTGGGTATATACACAGGCAAAAACTCATCAAGCTGAGCTGAACATCTAAGATTTCTATATGGAATATATGTATGTTACACCTCAATTAAAAATTAAAAAGAAATTAACTATTTGAACCTCCCCCCAGAGGACCATGTACTTCTGTGTATCTTTTCCCTGACTATTCTATTATTTTATCCTTATTGTTCCTTCTTCCTGATTCCTTAACCTATTTCTTTTCAGTCCATCCTATTGTGTCTTTGTAAACTATGTCAAACTCTTTCACCATGACAGAAGTTGAAAATTTAAGCAGGAATGAAAAAAAACAACTCGAGCAGTTGTCTATTTTTTTCTAACTTAATGAAAGTGATTCTCTTTTTATTGCCTTAGCTTCATTGCTTTTCATCCTAAATCAAGATTTTTCTCTGTCTGCCAATTTGCAAATGGACCAATTTCTACCAATTGGCCTTAACATATACAAATCAGTCTCATAAATAAAAACAAAAGTTTTCCAGCCGACACACTGGCTTTCCATCTCCAGGCCCCTGCCCCACGGTGTTCTTCTGGCAGTAAAACAAGAGAGCTATCATTCTCTTCAACACAGCATAAATTGTCATCTTTGCCTGGTTAAGTCTCAGATGCCGACTGCCAAAAGCAGGCCTCTGATTCATTCCACTGAGATTCCAGAGTAATCTGCCTTGCGGCCTGCAACCAGAGATGCCTTCAGCGGACCCCGCAATAAATTAACATTTAATCCTGGCCCAGGGAATGCCGGGCCTGGAACAGCCCATGGGGACGGCTGAGCCCACCCCTGTGAAGTCAGGGATGGGGCCCCAGCCTAGCTCTGTGCCCCGTGGACCCACCACAGTCCAGGGATGGATGTGATTTCTCGCATGGCCGGATGCAGGGCTCCATCAATGGCACCGTGTGATCCTGGGATCAGGAGAGCCTCTCCAAGCCTGTCTCTTTCCCACTCTGCCCCCATAAGCTGAGGTGCACAGTGGATTCAACAACCTCCTCTGCGTCTTGATGCCCTCTGAATTGCAAGCTGGTGAGCAGAGATCCCATGGTACCCCCAGAGCCCAGTGTTGGACACATGACCAGGACTCAGGCAAAGTTTGTCAGATGCCTAAAGACAGATCCAAGCGATGCCGCTGCCTGGTTGGGCATAGGAAGCCAGGGAGCAGGGAGAATCAAATATGACAGCCAGGTCGTTCTTAGATGACCCATTGGACAGTGATGCCGTTGACCTCAAAGAAGCACAGAGGAGAGGGAGCCAGTGGTGAAGGAGGAAGATAAACCTTGGCCACATACCTGCTCTGCCCCCCAGACCAGCGCCCTCTGAGAAAGATGCTGGGCTCACAGACACACTCAGAGCTGCTGTCCTCATCCACCCATCAAAATGCTCGAACAGAACAGTCAAATGGAATAAAGGCGCTCCGTTTACAAGGGTGGGATTCCAGGCTTAGCAAGAAAAGAAAGCATCTTTTCTTGAGATGGAAATGGACTGTGGGGTCACTAGAGACAGCACCCAGCTCTGAGAGATGGGACGGGGGCTCAGACTTGCCTCTGGGGCTGGGAGGACATGGAAGTGGATGGGTAGGTGTTCACCCTGGGTAGCCAGCTAGCCCCACCCCAGAGAGATGGGCCAGGAAAAAGCATCAGTGCCCACCCGGTGGAGGCTGAGACATGACCCCCAGCTGCAGGTCTCTGGGCAGCTCCAGGATGAGCCTCAGGGTCAGTCCCATGAGTGGCCTGAATTTATGTTTCAGAAAGAGGGGGATGGGAGAGCTTCATACCAAGAGACCTGAAGAAGGAACTGGGTCTGGGGCCAGGGCAGGGCGGAGGGACAAGCAATTCCCTCCATGAAAGATCAAGTTCAGAGCTACACAAGGGAAACTGGAATTGGTTTGAAGATGAAGAAGTTGTCCCTGCCTTGTCTCCTCCGGCAGACAGCCTGACATCCCAGCAGCTGCGCCAAAGCATGTGCATTGGTGGGGGCTCTGGGAGGGGGCGGGCTCAGTCCCTCACCTTGCAGACTATTGCAGACAGAAGGAGCTGGCCCTGTGCTGGTCACTGAGCAGGAGCTACAGGGGCCTGCAGGCAGCGGATGGGAGGAGCCAGCGAGGGCCGCGGCACTATCCGGCCCCTCAGCATCCGCGAGGCGCCTGCATCAGCATCCCTCGCTCTGCCCAATGACGTTCTTAACCCTCACGACCACCGCAGGAGGACAGTCCATCGTCACCGCCTCACTGACGACTCCAGCAGCCCCAAGAAGTAAAGATCGGCTGCTCAAAGTTACCTCTAGAAACCTCTCAGAACCCGGAGCTGGGAAAGCAGACTGCGAGATCATGCCGCCTGATCACGCCTCCTGATTCCACGGGATTTGAAAAGATGCCCCAGGAACGGGTGCTGGAGCCTCCGCACCTCACCCCCACAGAGAAGAGATGCTCGGTGTTCATATGCCTGCGTGGGCCATGAATTTTGTGATCTATTCAGCCAGTTCCCAGAAGGGCAAGAACTCCTTTATTATGTCCAAAGATCCATCTATGAAAAGATTACATAATAATAGCATTTCATAAGCGTTCAGCTCTTTGCAGTGTGCAGACTTATCACCTCTATGAATGCAGTCAAACCTCCCCGGAGCAACCAAGTGCAGAGGCTGGGCCTTTTCCAGCGCGAAGGTAACTGAGGCCCAGAGGGGTTAAAGGAGCTGCCCCATGTGGCACAGCATAACACGTGTCAGGCTTTCCACTCAAAGAAGCCTAAAGCCAAAGCTTATGTCAGCATTGTCTCGTGACAATAAGACTTTTTATTGAAGGGGAAAAATTTTTTTTAACATATGATGGATAGGAAGCAGCTTGGTGCTTTTAATTCAAGGAGCCTACCCCAAAATTGTAAGGTATTTCCTTTCCAAAACAGACTCAGAAGTGGTTTTGCTGTTTTCGTGGGACCGTCTGCGCCAAGACCCTCAATGACCACTCGGAGGGCTGAGGTACCGAGCGGGAGGAGCATACCGCCCACCCCCACCACGGAGCCTGGTCCTCCCAGAGAGGACTAGAGGGTGCTCCAAGTCTCTACAGAGGAAGCAGCACATTCCCACCATCTTCTAATTGCACACTGCTGGGTAACCAAGCCACGGAAAGTGATCAGACTCATGTTCCTGGGCCAGCTTCAGAGAAAAATCCTAAAAGCAAATTGTTGCGGTGGAAAAAAAGACTGTCTTTGTGCCAAGGAGTTCTGGGGGGCTGGAGGGGGGAGCGTTCCTGTGCTTCCCGAGAAAGTATCCACAGTGTTCATCCCATGTCTTGGGCAGCACCCAGGAGGGTCACCATCTCCTTTTCAAGCTTCTGTCCCCTGTAGGGCTTTGTGACCATGGCTAACCGACTAAACTTCCCTCTGTGCCTCAGTAGTGTAGAGGCATGGAGACCCACCTGCCAGGGTGGTTAGAGGATATAGAAACAGGAGAGAGGTAAGCACCTAGCCCCGTCCTGATGCACAGCAAGCTCTGCTAAATGTCACGTTTCTGACCATCACACGCGTGCACCCCTCCCCCACCAGGCAGGGGGCACCTGCTGCTCCAGAGGAGGGGTGCTCCCACAGTTCTGAACCTGAGATGTTGAATGAAACTCACCTCACTGGCCTTAAACTTAAACAGATTTCCTGGGAAAGTGTTAGTCGCTCAGTCGTGACCGACTCTTTGTGACCCCATGGACTGTAGCTCGCCAGGCTCCTCTGTCCAAGGGATTCTCCAGGCAAGAATACTGGAGTGGGTGTCCATTCCCTTCTCCAAGGGATCTTCCCGACCCAGGGATCGAGCCCGGGTCTCTTGGATTACAGGCATATTCTTTACCATCTGAGCCAATAGGAAGCTGTAGCTCAAACTCTGGAGAAGGAAATGGCAACCCACTCCAGTATTCTTGCCTGGAGAATCCCAGGGACAGAGGAGCCTGATGGGCTGCCGTCTATGGGGTTGCACAGTCGGACACGATTGAAGCGACTTAGCAGCAGCAGCAGCAGCTCAAACTCTGTCACCTAAAGCATGGGGGCCACTTGTGAGGCTTCTGCCATGTCTGTGTATGCTGGCAGTGAGGGAAGCAGCACTTCTAAATTCTAATAAGGCAATCTGTGTTGTCTGCTTCACCAAGTCAGCATGCAGCAGACACTTTGCTATTTTCCCACTGAATTGCTGAGGCATGTGGTGCTCAACTAGCAGGAAATTCTTATCTCCTTCTTGAGGATCCCTTGCTACATACTGAACCTCCCCCATCAGCTGTCTCATAATTATTTGGATCCTTGGAGACACACTCAGCCATGAAGGGATTATTCTTGCCTTCGTGGTCCCTTTGGGAAATGGAGTCTCATCTGCCCACTACGGTCATTACTCCCTGTGGCCACAAGATGTCACTGTTGAAGAGGGACTTGGTGCAGTCTGGGTAACATCTGCTCCTGAAGCTAACCCACTCTTGATCTTTGGGGCAATCAATAACACAAGAGTTGTGGTTCATATTCCCACATTCCCATACTCAACCATTGCTTCCCCCAAAATACCCACCACACAAGGGTGACTGGGTCCAGAAGGCTTCTCAGAATAGTTCTTAAATTATGCCCAGACCAGTTCTTTCCCTGCTGACCCTCTGTGATGGTCAATTTTATGTGTCAACTTGGCTCAGCCATGGAATCCAGCCATTTGAGCAAACATTATTCTGGATTTTTCTGTGAAAGTGGTTTTAGAAGAGATTAGTATTTAAATCAGGGGACTTTGAATAAAGCAGATTGACCTCTGTAATGTGAGTGGGCCTCATCCAATCAGCTGAAGGCCTGCATAGAATGCAAATCTGAGATTCCTCAAGCCAAAGGGAATTTTACCAGCCTTTGAACTTAAACTGCAACATCAGCTCTTCCCTGGGTCTCCAACCAGCCAACTACCCTGTAGATTTTAAATCTGCCAGCCTCCAAAACCATGTAAGGAATTTCTAAATAAATAAATCTAAATAAATCACACATATATATATTTATATATCCCATTGGTTCTGTTTCTCCAGAGGACTCTGACAAATACACCCTCCACCCCTGTTCTGATCAGGACTCTGGACACTTTGTCCTACCTTCAGATCTTTGTTGCAGTGAGTTCAGTCTTTCCTGATAACATTCTTCAATTTGGAATTTCAGAGAATGGACACAGGAAACTGACTCCCTGGACTAGTAAGCAAGGTGGTCTGAGCAACGAGGGTCCATCTGCCTTATATTTACAAACTCGGGCTTCTCAAAGATTCTTTTCTCCAACTCCCAGGGGCTGAGAATCCCAGGCTGTCTTCTGACAACTAGAAGCAGTCACAGACAGGACGATCTCTGGGCCTACTAAAGTGTGCCTGACATAGACTCTCTCATCTAATTGGATTCTCTGCTAGTCCTGGGCGGTGGGTGTTGTACATTTCACAGTGAGAAAGAAGCCTGACAAAGTCAGTCACTTCTCCTGGGTCACACCATGGGTCAGTGGCAAAGCTCATATGCCCCTCAGAGTTCATAATAATGTTTTAATAAAAATGCTATTTTTTAATAGAAAAGTAAAATTGGATTTGTGCCTTAATCTTCAGCCAATTTTAGCTGTCTTGGGGCCAGACTACACTCCAAACTTTTAAAACCATTTTTGGATTGATTAGCCAGGAACCAAACAGCTTCTAGGGAGTGTGCTTAGCAATGCCAAGCTGTTAATTTCCAGCAAAAGTTGACCATGATATTGAAATGAAAACTTGATAATATCTATTATTTATCATATTGTTCCCCCACCATCCCTTTATGAAAAATGGATGGAGGCCCAGAAACCCTAATTGCCATGCTTCTTCCGGATGGGAAAAATAATAATTTTCTCTGTTCTGCCTTTTTTTTTTATTTGAATAAAGTTTATGGAGAACTCAGAGTTTATTCCATCTGGTGTTTATGGAAAAGCAGAAAAGGTTTGGTTGTATCCCAAACCTTTGGGATAAGTCTGGCATGAACTAGGTATGCGACACTACAAAAGTCACTCCATCTTTCTGAGTCCCAGTAAAACCAAGAGGCATAACTGGAGAGTTAAAAGTCCCCTCCGAGTCCCATGGTCCAACGGGCTCTTGTCTGACAGAGAGCCCTGGGGCTCCCCCAGGGGTAGAACATTGCTCTGTAGAGAACGAGGCCCCAAGGCCCTTCTGTTCTCCAATACAGGTAACACCTTCATAATCTGAGCATTTCCAAGGTCCAGATGCTACTCCTGGCTCACACTATTGGCTACAAAATCTTGGACGACTCACTGAATACCTTGGCCTTTCTTTATCTGCATTTTCCACAGTGGTAAAGCAGGGATGATAACACTGGGCTGAAGCCTACCATGAAAATAGGAAACGGCTTCCCTTAAAATGTTTGCAAGGCCGAGCACTCCACCGGGAGAGTCCCTTGGAAAACAAGGTTTGGCTGCCTACCACTCACGCCCCCTTTGGCCATTGCAAGGTTTCTGTGCAACAATTGCTCTCCCCACTTACGGGCTGCAGACCGCTGGGGATGCCTCCACCCCTGATGGTTTGCCCCAACCTCTGTATTACTGAGGAGGAGGAGGGCCATTTGATTAGGCAGAGACAGGCAGAGTTATGGCTGGATGGTGGGGTGAGTTTTCTATGTCTAGTCCAGCAACTTCTGCTCCCCTTGACTGGATCTGATGCTCCTCTCCCCCAAGCCAAGAACGCCCATCCTCCAGGGGCACGGGCAGTTCTTTCCAGTGAAGTCAGGAAGGGCTAAAACTGGCAAAGGTTCTTAAGATCAATTTTCCAGTCAATTTCTATCCCTCAAAATGCCCTCCCCCTCACACACCTTAGGAGCTCCCGGAGGAACGGAAGTGGAGGAGAAGGGAATAGCTGTATGGCCAGGAGTGCTGGGGCCAAGACAGCTTGGCACCTGGTTTTTGCAAATGGCAGACCCTTTAGAGAGAAATGAGCAAACCAGCAGAATGTGTGCTTGCTTGTCCAGGCCAGGGCCTTCTCTGAGCCTGGGAGACAGAACTTGTATACCAAAGGGAGGAGGAAGGATCTTCTTTTTAAAACTGGATGGAGGCTTCTCCGGTGGTCCAGTGGTTAAGACTTCCCCTTCCAATACAGGGGGTGTGAGTTCAGTTTCTGATCAGGGAGCTAAGGTCCTGTTTGCCTCACAGCCAAAAAACAGACCAACAAAAAACGTAAAATGGAAACAATATTGTAACAAAATCAATAAAGACTTTAAAAATGGTCCACATTAGAAAAAAAAAAAAAAAACTGGGACAAAGAGTGGCAATCATCAGTTAAAGCTTCTCTCTCTCCTTCCTGGACACCGTCTCCCAGGGTCTGGCCAAGGTAAAGACTAGCCAAAAGTGAGGTTCAAATGTCCCACAAAGAAGTCTACGCTAGAGACTATTGTTGTTCATTCGCTAAGTTGAGCCCAACTCTTTTGCGACCCCATGGTCTGTAGCCCTCCAGGCTCCTTTGTCCATAGGATTTTTCAGGCAAGAATACTATAGTGGGTTGCCATTTCCTTCTCCAGGGAATCTTCCCTACCCAGGAACTGAACCCATGTCTCTTGTTATTGGCAGGCAGATTCTTTACCACTGAGCCACCTGGAATAGATGTTTATATAAATGGATTTAACAGAAATGTTAGTCTGCACAAATGGCTGTCTCTGCTGTTCTTTGAGCTGATTACTCATGAGAATTTTAGTTTTATAGCCCATAGATTTTGCACCAATGAGGAGGGAATGACAGCCCAGACCTGGCAGGGACCCAAGGGCTAACTCCTAAGCCTGATGCTTGGTTTCTGGTTTGAACAAATGGGTAGGTGTTGGGGTGATGCCTCCAATGGGGAGCTCTGGAGGAAGAGCAGCAGGGAAGGAAGATGTGAGTTCATTTGGGGAGTTTCTGAGTCTAACCTTCCTGAGCCAAGACCAAATAGATGGTTAGTCAATTGTTCAATATTTACTGAGCATGAAATATAGTCTAGACATGAAGGATTTATTGACAATACAATTCTGGACAATATACTGGCAGCCCAAGCTCCAAATTTATATCACCCCAGGATGTGGGAGAATTTTGGAGGAAGCTAAGAGTCCAGAATTAGTAGACTATTGGCCCCAAAAGGCTGTTTTATACCGGAAGTGACTGAGTTGACCTTGAATTGGCAACAAAACATTTCCACCAACAAAGTAACTGGAAGGTTTATAAGACAAGCTGAATTCAGTGGGAGAAAACTCCTGTTCTTGAGCCCATCACTGCAAGAGAAGGAGAAAAAGGAAAAGCAGGAAGAGAAGCAGACGGACAAGTGAGTCACTTAATATTGCCACCAAAATGGAGGTACAAATACCTCCCTTTCTTGCCGCACAGAGGAACGAGAGGGGAAAACAGCAATGAAGGCACTTTGCAGACTCGAAACTACACTTTCTGGTTGTGAAACGTTAGTTTTAAAAATAGATGTTTTATTGAGGAATGGAAGCTTTGGGGCCCTGATTGAAAGTTGTTTAGTGGTCAGCTCATCGCTAGGGCAGTGGTCTCCAAATTATTTTGATCTGGTATTCATTTAGTAAAAGGAAGTTTGCACCACTAATACATGTTAGTTAATTTCTTTATAAATGCAGTACAGGTCCTGTAATTAATAGCTAATATCCCACGACACAAGAAACAACTTAAGGGAAAGCGTAAGACAAAATCACGGAGACAGGTAAAAGATCTGTGGTTGCTTGGAGCTTGGTGGGAGAGAGGTATGAAAATGCAAAGCACGGAGGATGCTTAGAACAATAGGATATCTGTATAATATTGTAATGGAGGGGGTGCGATCACATACATTCATCAAAATCTACACAATGCCCGGGTGCTTCCCAGGTGGTTAGGTGGTAAAGAAACCACCCGCCAATGCAGGAGATTCTGGAGACGAGAATTCAGTCCCCTGGTTGGGAAGATCCCCTGGAGGAGGAAACGGCAACCCACTCCAGTATTCTTGCTGGTACAGTTCCTTGGCCAGAGGAGCCTGGCGTACACAGGAGCCACTGAGCACACACAATGAAACCATGGAGGCTCATCCATTGTAAGAATGTAGCACCAATGAAAGATGTTAATAACACGCGAAATTATGCGCGTGGAGGGGAATTACGGGAACTGTCTACACTTTTCACTCGATTTGGTCTATAAATCTGAAATTGCTCTAAAAAAATAAAATCCATTCATGTAAAAAATGTTTTTACCAAAAAGCCATTTTATTCAAGAATTTCACATGGTTTTAAAACACTAAACCCTCCTGAAAGAAAATTTTTTTTCCCATAAGTCCAGTGAAATGAATTTAACCATCTGCATTCATCCTAAAGGCAAAGCAGGCTGTTCTAATCCTTGTGAAAATCCATAGGCCAGCCCTGTTTTGACATTGTTAAAATCCATTTCTTAGAATCCTTTCTATCCCAAAACGAATTTGATATGCTTTCCTTTCATCGACCGCTGGGAGTTATTCTAAGGGGGTGGTCTCCGGGCGCTTTCTGTTATTTCTGGAGTTTAAAATAAGCTCCGTGTTGCTACGGAGGAGAGGAAGGTACATGAAAAGCTTACCGGGTTCCATTTCATGTTCCAGAACACAAATATTTCAAAATCAATTACTCAGCTCTTCGCTAGAGCCTTCAAAACCCGTCCCTAAGTCATAACAGAGGTGCCTGCAGGGCAGGAGGCCCCAGTTGGCCTCTTTGTTGTTATTTCGAAGTCTGCTTGCAAGTTCGGGGCTGGTGGATCTGTCGAGAGCCTGAGTGAGCATCTTCTTGACTTGTGTTAGGGTTCAGTTTCCCTTCTTTTCTGTCACCCCCAAATGCTGCAAGCAGAGTCACCGCTACACCCTCACACGGCTCCCACCCTTCCCGGCCCCATTTGGATCCCATGTGCTGAGCACTGTTCTGCGAAGTTCCTGTTTTACGTTGCTTCGTTACCAAGAAGTCTCGAAGGGTGGATATTAGAATTATCCCATTTTCTGGATAAGGAAACTGAGGCCAGTGGCACTAAGTAGCTCTGATGCTTTAAAAATTTCACAACAACAGACCTAGAGATGATCCTCTAAGTGAAGTGGGTCAGACAAAGACAAATATCATATGATGTCACTATGTGTGGAACCTAAGAAAATGATACGAACGAGCTTATTTATAAAAGAGAAACAGATGCACAAACATAGAAAACAAACTTACAGTTACCAAAGGAGAAAGGAGGGAGGCATAAATTAGGAGTCTAGGATCATCAGATACACGCAATTATATATAAAACAGATAACGAGGACCTACTGTATAGCACAGGGAACTATATCTGATATCTTGTAATAACCTATCATGGAAAAGAATCTGAAAAAGGAAAAATATACAAATATTGAATCACTTTGCCATACGCCTGAAAGTAATACAACTTTGTAAATCGGTTGTACAACTGATTGTCAATCAACTATATTTCAATAAAAATTTTAAACTAAAAATTAACATTAAAAAATTGGTGCTGGAGAAGACTCTTGAGAATCCCTTGGACTGCAGGGAGATCAAACCAGTCAGTCCTAAAGGAAATCAATCCTGAATATTCATTGGAAGGACTGATGCCGAAGCTGAAGTTCCAACACTTCGGCCACCTGATTCAAAGAGCTGGCTCATTTGGAAAAGACCCTGATGCTGGGAAAGATCGAGGGCAGGAGAAGGGGGTGAAAGAGGATGAGAGGGTTGGATGGCATCACTGACTCAATGAACGTGAGTTTGAACAAGTTCTGGGAGATAGTGAAGGACAGGGAAGCCTGTGCTGCAGTCCATGGGCTAGCAAAGAGTTGGACACGACTGAGTGACTGAAAAACAGCTAATCCAGAATGACCTCATCTTAACTTTAGTAATTACATTTGCAAAGACTATTTCTAAATAAGGTCACATTCACAGGCAGTGAGGGACACAGTCCAAACTGTGACAGGGGCTGAGTCCAGTGTGTACTGAGGAAAGAGTGTTAAGCACAGGAAACAGACAGTGCAAAGGCCCTGATGCAGGAATGTGCCCAGCATGTTTGAGGAAGAGCAGAATTTGGTGCCTTTCTGGACCCTTTCCAGAGGGAGGCAAGACCATATCTTGCTGCAGTAGTGCATGATGGCAGAGGAAAGAGACCACATCTTTTAGACTTAAAAGTAGGAAATTCTGCTGGTTTCAACAACACGGATGAAACTTGAGGCCACTACGCTAAGTGAAATAAGTCATTTAGAGACAGAAACCATATGATCTCCCTTACTTGTGGAATCTAAAAAAAAAAAACTAAGCCTATGGAAACAAAGTAGAACGGTGGTTGCCAGAGGCTGAAGTGTGGGAGAATGGGAAGACGCTTGTCCAAGGCTACACGCTTCCAGTTAGAAGACGAATAAGTTCCAGGATTTAAAGTATAACATTGTGACTATAGTTTACAATACCATGTTTTCAACCTGAAAGTTTCTGAGACAATAGATCTTAAATGGTCTCAACACACACACACACACACACACACACACACACACACGCATGCACACACAGAGATAGCTATGTGAGGTGATGGGTGTGTTAACTAACCTAATGGTGGTAGTCATTTCACAATATAAATGTATGTATGCAAATCACCACATGTAATATGTCAATTACAACTCAATAAAGCTATAAAATAAAGCCTCATTTCTAAGTAGCAATGGGCACAAGTAAATAACCATGTGATGTGAAAAATCTATCATTTCTACTAGTGACAAATTCACGGGGACTGCCAGTGCTTCAGTGGTTCATTGTCTATATTCATGAGCAAAGGACACGGCTAGATTTCCATTCAAGATTAGTAAAATTAAAGATGCAGTTTGTTTCTCCTGCTGGACCTATTCCAAGAGCTGGTGCTTTCTGAACTAATGCTTGCATGAGAATTCACCCCTCCCATCATCCCAATGAATCCCCTTTGATGCTAGAGGAAGTCTGCCATCAGAAGAAATGGGTTTTAAAGCTCTGTCTACACATCCTCCCCCACAGGGGTATTGATGATGGCTAAACAGGACTGATGCTAAAGCTGAAACTGCAATACTTTGGCCACCTCATGCGACGAGTTGACTCACTGGAAAAGACTCTGATGCTGGGAAAGGTTGGGGGCGGGAGGAGAAGGGGACGACAGAGAATGAGATGGCTGGATGGCATCACCGACTCGATGGACATGAGTTTGAGTGAACTCAGGGTCTTGGTGATAGACAGGGAGGCCTGGCGTGCTGTGATTCATGGGGTCGCAGAGAGTCGGACACGACTGAGCGACTGAAATGAACTGAACTGAACTGAACTGAAACCCTGGTTACTTCTCCTTACACAATGTGAGTCTCGGGGTGATCTCTTTCTGTGCTGTTTCTTGAGCATCTAGCCAGGAGAAGAGCCACGCATTCACAAAGCCTCTGTGGCACAGGCATTATGCTGGGAGCCTCACAATAGCCCTTCAAGGCAAGTAGCCCATTTCACAGCTGAAAAAACCAAGGTTCAGAAAGGCCAGATCTGTCTAAGTTCCCAAAATAAGGAAGAAGTGAAGCCAAGATTCAATTTCTGGTCTGACTCAAAGTCACATACTCCTATCCATGATATCATCAGAACAAAAAGACTTGATGCTGTGTGTGTTTTCTACATTAAAGCACGTGGCTCCATTTAGAAAACATGAACTCGCGATCATTCTGTAGTAATTATATTATATACCCAGCTGTCTTCATTGGACCTGAATGTTTCAACAGCTTGGATAATGGCCAAGGTGCTCAGTTGTGTCCGACTCTTTGCAACCCCAAGAATTGTAGCCTGTCAGGCTTCTCTGTCCATGGAATTGTCCCAGTAAGAATACTGGAGTGGGTTGCCATTTCCTCCTCTAGGGGATCTTCCCAACCCAGAAATAGAACCTGAGTCTCCTGCTTTGCAGGCAGATTCTTTCCCACTCAGCCTTCAACAGATTGCCTACAGATTTTTAGTGATCTGCGAGAGCCCTCAACTGCAAAATATGATCTGTGTAATTATAGCTGTGGTGCTTCCCAAATTATTTTCTGATGTCAAGCTTAATTCTCTTCCTCTTTGCCACCCAGCAGATTTGCTACACACTGTCAAGCTTGACTCAGCTACAACCCAACAGCTCAGGAACTCTCTAGAAGATTGAATGATGGCTCTCCAAAATATGTCTACATCCTAGTTCCTGAACCTGTGAATGTTACCTTACATGATAAAGGAAAGAATTTTATTTTATATGGCAAAAAATGCGATTAAGGTTTTAAAAAATATTTATTTATTTGGCTGTGCTAGGTCTTAGCTGCAGCATGTGGGATCTAGTTCCCTGACTAGGGATCAAACCTGGGTCCCCTGCATTGGGAGCATGGAGCCTTAACTATTGGACCACCAGGGAAGTGCCTACATTAAGGTTTATTATAAGAGACACTAATCCTAGACAACCCAGTGTTTAGTTGCTCAATCATGTCTGACTTTGTGTGACCCCATGGACTGTAGCTCACCAGATTCCTCTGTCCATGGAATTCTCCAGGCAAGAATACTGGAGTGGGTTGCTATTTCCTTTTCCAGGGGAATCTTCCCAACCCAAGAATTGAACCTGAGTCTCCTGCATTGCTGAAGCTCCAATACTTTGGCCACCTAATGTGAAGAACTGATTCATTGGGAAAGACCCTGACGCTGGGAAAGATTGAAGACAGGAGGAGAAGGGGATGACAGAGGATGAGATGGTTGGATGGCATTACCAACTTGATGGACATGAGTTTGAGCAAGCTCCGGGAGTTGGTGATGGACAGGGAAGCCTGGCGTGGTGCAGTCCATGGGGTTGCAAAAAGTTAGACATGACTGAGCGACTGAACTGAACTGAACTCCTGCATTGCAGGTAGATTCTTTACCATCTGAGCCACCAAGGACCCAAAATTCAATAACGTGTCCTTAATAAGAGCAAGGCAGAGAAAGATCAGACACACGAGGAAGGGATGTGAAGATGGGGCAGAAGTTAGAATGACGTGTCCCCAAGCCCAGAGACATCCAGGACTGCCCACAGGGGCCAGGAGCTGAAAGCGGCAAGGAGCACACTCTGCCCAGAGCCTTTGGAGGGAGCACAGCCCTGTCGACCCTTTGATTTCAGATTTCTGGCCTCAAGAACAGTGAGAGAATAAATTTCTGTTACTCCAATCCTCCAGCCGGTGGTAATTTGTTACAGCCACAGGACGCTCATACAAATCCCAGCCAATGGAAACCCTGACACGCTGCCTCTCCTCCTGGCAGAGCCGTGGCCCACCGGGGGCTCCTGCTTCTTTCTTGTGCTAGGGTTCCGCACCCCTTCCCAAGGGAGCCACTCACTCCGTTGTGTGTCCACAGGGTAAGGACCACGTCGGCCTTGATGGCTGCATAGGGCGAGCAAGGAGAAGATGGAGTTGCCTCATACACCTTCATCCGTGAACACTTGAGGTTCGGGCATCAGCTCCATGGGTTTGAATCTCACCTCCCACACTTAGTGTGGCTGAGTAACTTTGGGCAGCTGATCTCTGAGTTTCCCTTGGCCCCTCTCTTACACAGAGGAGATCAGTACTATCTCATCAGGCTGTTGTGAGGATGCAAGGAAATAACATGGAAACTTCTTACAGCAGTGCCGGCACTTCATAGACACTGAATGTGTCTTTGTTATTTTCGTCAATAATTACAAAAAGAAGGAAATGAGCAGTACTATTAATAGTAGAAGAAAGAAATCTGGATGAAGTATTGGAAAACCAAGTTTGGTGTTTTGGTGTTTTATCAATAACGTTCTGAACTATTCAAATACAGAATCAGATAGACAGATTAATAACTATGTTGTGTGTGTGTGCTAAGTCTTTTTAGTCGTGTCTGACTCTTCACAACCCCATGGATTGTAGCCCACCAGGCACATATCAAACTATTCAAATTACAAAACCTTTGTCTTTGCTGATTCTAATGCTAATGCTTATTTTCTATATTAGTATGTTTACTCTTACTTGTATTATTTCCTTCCTTTTATGTTATTTGGACTTGTTCTCTCTTTTTTATAACTTAATTATGTGGATACTTACTGTTGCATTTGACAGCTGTATTATCTTATTTACGTCAATTTGATTCAGTTTTCTAATTCTATTAACTCTTGTACATTCTTACCCAATTTTTATCTGTATATTCTATTAATTATCGAATAAGTTCACTAAACTCTTTCACTATAACTTTATTGCTTTCTTCTCTTTTTACCAATCTTAATTTTTGCCCTATGAACTTTGAAGCTGTGCTATTAAACATGCATATAAATTTAGAATCATTATAAATTATTGGTGAGTCAATGATTTTATGAAGCATCCTTTTGTCTTTAACAATGCTTCTCATCTTAAAGTCTACCTTGTCGGATATTAGTGTAAGCACATTGGCTTCCTTTTGCTCAGTGCTCCAGGGTGAGTATTTTTCATTCTTTTGCTTTCGGATTTTCTCTCTTTACTTTTCATGTGTGCTCTAGTAAGCTACACACAATTGGGCATTTTTATTTGCATCATGTCTGACCTTTATTCTAATTGAACTATGTAGCTCATTCACATTTAATACCATTTCTCATATGGTTGGTTTAAATCAGAATCTTACTATTTGTTTCTTGTTTTTGTTCCAACTACTCTATATGGCTCTTTCTTTTTATTAGTCAAATATTTTCGTATTCCTTTTGTATGCGTGTTCGTCATCCATTCCTTCGCTACACTTTTAGTGCTTACTCCAGACATTACAATGTGCATCTTTGATTTATTGGGGCCGAATATAAATTTGTATTTTTACTGCTTTCTGGATAATAAAAGGAACTTGGAGTGCTTTAACTCTGTCAATATTCTCCTGCCTTCTGCATTGTTGTCACATAGTTTAATTCTGCATACATTTGAACACCACAGGGCACTTGTAACTGTGTATACAGTCAATATTCATTTACACTTACCTCACATATTTACTCTATTCATCATTCCGTTCTTTGCTGAGTTTCAGTGTTCCCATCTGGGACTGTGCCTTTTCTCTGTGCCATTTCTCTGCCTGAGAAATTCCTTTTAACGTTTGGTATAGGTTTGCTTTACTGTAGGTTTTCTATGCTTGATTTTTTTGTCTAGAAATATGTTTGTCTTATATTCATATTTTCCCCAAAATTATCAAGCTTAATTTGGATCATTAAAATACTTTGATGATCCACAGTATTTTTCATAGAAGTTTCAAGACTCAAAGGCTTATTTTACTATTGTATTTTGATTTATTCATTTGCTCAATTTTCAGTTGAGAATAATTAATTTTTTGCAGCTTTGAAATATAAATTCACATAAGTAAAATTAACCTATTTTAAATGTTCAGGTCAACCAGCTTTGATCAGTGTATACAGTTGGGCAACACCACCACAGTCAAGTTTAAGAACATGTTCATCATATCCCCCCCAAAAAAAAATCTCCCTTGACCCTTTATGATCAACCCCTTCCTACACTCTCAGCCCCATGAATTATTAATTTGTTCTATCACTATAATTTTATATTTTATCGAATTTAACAAGTGGAATCACGTAGTATGTAGTAATTTTATGACTGGTTACTTGCACTTAGTTTGATTTTGGAGATACATCCACACTGTTGCCTGTATCAGTTCATCCCTGTGCATTGTGGAATAGCATCCCAGTGTATTATGTCTCATTTCACTTATACATTCACATATAATATATATGAATTAGATTAAGTGATTTAGGATTATTTTTATTTTCCGTTTTTAAGGACATCTTTGCCAGCTTCACAATTCAACGTTGGTTGGCCGTTATTCTCTTGTAAGGCATTATTTGTTAATTCTTTTAGTTTTTGTTTGCTTTTAAAAATTATCTATTTCTCTTTCAGTTCTGAGCACTTTTTTCCTCTGTGCAGATTTGTTTTTTCTTTCAGCACTTTGAAGATGTTGCTCAACTGTCTTCTGACTCACATAGCTTCTGATAATACAACTGCTGTAATTCTAACCCTTGTTCCTCGGTATGTGATATGTCCTTTTCCCTCTGGCTGCCTTCAAGATTTTCTCTTTATTTTTAGTTTTCAGCAGTGTGAATATGATGTGCCTAGATTTTTTTTTTCTACTTCTGCTTGAAGTCCTCTGGGCTTCTAGGATCTCGAGCTTGTTGTCATTCATTACCTTTGGGAAACGCTCAGCCTTCATCTCTTCAAAGACTCCTTTGCCCTGATCTCTTTCTCTTCTCCTTTTAAGATTCCAGTAACACGTGTCATAGACCATTTCATGCTGTTCTACAGCTCCTGTGTGCTCTGTTCTGCTTTTTTGCTCTCCTTTGTTCCCTTCATGTTTCAGTGTGGTAATTCATATTAGCCTGTATGCACGTATACCGATTCTTCATTTATGTTGGGTCTACCGATGAGCCTGTTGAAAGCATTCCCTACTTATTTCACCAATATTTTTATCTCTGACATTTCCTTTTGACTCTTTTGGTGTCCACCTCACTGCTGAGAGGCCATTTGTCCGTGTGTGTTATCTGCCTTCTTCACTAGACCTTTAGCCTAATTAGTCATAGTTACTTGAATTTCCTCTCCGATGGTTACAGAACACGGGCCTCTTTTGGTCTGGTTATATTGATGGCATCTTCTCTTGACTGAAATTTTTCTCCTCACTTTTTTATGTGCCTCATTTTAAACATTGATTTCTAAGCCTCACATTTGGAACAGTAGAGACTAATATAAATGGTGCTTATGCCTGGAAATGAGCACATCTCTTCTAGAAGGCTGTTATTTTCAAGACTGATTCAATCTAGTTTGGTTTTGAATTGGCTTTAAGTTTTGTTGTTATTGTGATTGTCTTCAATACATCACCAGATTCAAATTTCTCTGGTTTTACATTTTACTTAGAGTAGGGCCTGGCTTGTCCTAGGATTTTTCACAATATCCCCACTTTATCCTTAGCTTTAAGGTTCCATTATGAGCCTATGGAGAAGGCAATGGCAAGCCACTCCAGTACTCTTGCCTAGAAAATCCCATGGATGGAGGAGCCTGGTAGGCTACAGTCCGTGGGGTTGCTAAGGGTCGGACACGACTGAGCAACTTCACTTTCACTTTTTACTTTCACACATTGGAGAAGGCAGTGGCAACCCACTCCAGTGTTCTTGCCTGGAGAATCCCAGGGACAGGGAAGCCTGGTGGGCTGCCGTCTATGGGTCACACAGAGTCGGACATGACTGAAGTGACTGAGCAGCAGCAGCAGCAGTCCAATATTAGGCATGCCCTGTACTCCTGGGGCTCATAAGTGGGCCTTTCTTAGTAATCTTGCCTTCTTGAGCAGTAGGAATCTCTGGGTCAAGGATGGCTTCCTGCCTCTTACCCAAAGATAAAGGACTTTTCCTCTTTACAACTGCAGTAGGTCTAGAGTGCATTGATCAACTGGGAAATCATATGAGACAATGATAAAAAGGAAGCAAAGGACAAGAATACAAAAGGCTTCAAATCCATGGTGAGACTTGTGATTTTATTTTGAGCAGCATAGGAAACTACCAGAGGGTTTGATTAGTGACATGATTTGTTGTGTTTGATTCTCTGGAGGCAGAGGGGAGACTAGAAGGGGCCAGAGAAGGGGTCTGGGCAACTGATAATGGTCTAGACACCAGTTTCACAGCTGTGTCCAGCCTGTGAAAGTCATTGATCGAGCTGTATACTTAAAATGTGTGTACTCGCTGTGTGTATATTAAATTTCAGTAAAAAGTTTTAAAATGGCCTTTTCAAAGAAAAAAATGAAAAAGAAAATGTAGGAGTGTTGGTTGTCAAGGAACATTTCAGTTTGTTGGTTACTCTGAACTTTCCTAGGGAAGCAGGTGAAGACAGTTAATGAACCAGGTGTCCAAGAAAGAACAGCCTGGTTACTGTCTTCCAGAAGCTCTTGGGACCTTCCTGGCAATCCAGTGGTTAAGACTTTGCACTCCCAATGCAGGGTGCACAGGTTCAATCCCTGATCAGGGAACTAAGGGGCTTCGCTGGCAGCTCAGCTGGTAAAGAATACGCCTGCAATGCGGAAGACCTGGGTTCGATCCCTGGGTTGGGAAGGTCCCATGGAGATGGGAATGGCTACCCACTCCAGTATTCTGGCCTGGAGTATTCTGACCTGGTTGCAAAGAGTTGTACACAACTGAGCAACTTTCACCTCACTTTTTGGGGAACTAAAAGCTCCCTCATGTTGGGTGACACAGCCAATCAATCAATCAAAACATAAAGACCAAAAAGGTCTCCAACTAGTTGGAGGGATAGACTTGTTTTGTTTTAGAAATTTATGATTTCTTATGGCAAGTGCTATAATATGGGTTTTACAAGATGATACTGGGTTGGGGGCAAGTGAATAATATCATGAAGGAAGCAGAAGACGTTCTCAAAGGAGGTAACCCTTGGGTTTTCTCCTAGAAAGACAAGCATACATCCCCATTCCAAGGGGGTACACAAGGGCATATTCCATGCTGGGAAGCCCTGGTAGTTTGCTGTGTTCTGAGCTTTGGACTCCAAGGAGCAAATGGGGCTGACGGAACAGATAGAGAGTGGCTGTGAAGGACCTGGGGGCCTGGCCAAATGGCTGCATGCAGTGTCCCCGCAGAGATTCTTGGATAGGGGAATCCAGGTACAAAAGGAAGGGAGCAAACACTGGCAACAGGTACGATGGACTAGACCATAGTTTATTGCAGCCTCTACCCTAATTTACTTTCCAGGCTACCCTTGGAGAAGGTGATCGCTGGCTTAATTAGCCAGAATGTTTTTTTCCCAAGAATTCTGGGTCATCATCTCTTTGTTCCTATACAAAGGCGCAGGGATTGTGGAGTCTATTGGTTGCTCATTGTGCTGGACCTTAACATTCTTTCTTCCCATTGCAGACCAGCTGTGTGGCTTTGGGGAAGTCCTTTAACAGCTCTAGGCTCCTGATGCTCCCTAGATAAATTAGGGAACCAAACTTTGTGCTCAGGGCAGGAATCAGAACACATAATCTCGAAAACAATTTTATCTCATGTTAGTGACTTTGTAATAGTAGTTATCGATAATGTAGACTGAACACTTCATGGGCACCTAGCATTAATAACTGCCACATACACAGGCTTCCCAGGTGGCTCAGTGGTAAAGAATCTGCCTGTCAGTGTTGGAGATGTGGGTTTGATCCCTGGGTCAGGAAGATCCCTGGAGAAGGAAATGGCAACGCACTCCAGTATTCTTGCCTGGGAAATCCCATGGACAGAGGAGCCTGGTGGGCCACAGTCCATGGGGTCACAAAAGAGTCGGACATAACTTAGTGACTAAGTGACTGAACAATTATATGTAGACCCAACCCTCACAACGTTATGGGGAAAATACTGTTGTGAGCCTCAATTTACAGACCAGAAACCAGAATCACAAAGAGATCGAGTCACCCAAGGCCACAGATAAGAACCAGCAAAGTTGGAATTTGAACTCAAGAAATCTGTCCGTAGATTCACATCATTGGCAACTATATTTTAGTCCTTCTAGGCAAGCCAAAGATGTTGCAACTTATATGTTTTTACTTTTGGAGAAATTCATATACTTGTGTAAAAATATTATTATTTTCCTTTTCATCCTGTTTCCCATGGAGTTTGCTCCAAAACTGAATTCCCTTCAGGCCCATTTAATTTGGCATCGAGTATTTTATTGGTCAAACCTCCATTTTATTAACATTTCATTTTATGAAAGCTCAGTATAATTGCACTGGTCACATTTTCTCACAAAATTATTTTCACAGGAAAAAAAAATAGCAGCTTAACAGAACCATTGTGTTTGAAATCAGGAGGTAAAGGCCAAGACAATCTTTCTTACAAAGCATCCTCCACTTTTCTTCCCTGGAGGAGGTGCCACTGGAGTTTCCTAACAGGATCCTCATCACTTTCAATGTAAGGTCTTAAGGTGACATCAAGGAAGGTTCACTGCTATTTCAATCCCCTGATGCCACGGAAACTGCAAAATCAGAAGCAAGTTTGCTGCACTTATAGACTGTCAGAGCTGCTTTGAGAATCATTAGTCTAACCAGGGTGGCTCAGTCAGTAAAGAATCTGCCTGCAGTGTGGGAGACCCAGGTTTCATTGCTGGGTCTGGAAGATCCCCTGGAGAAGGGAATGGCTACCCACTCTAGTATTCTTGCCTAGATAATTTCATGGACAAAGGAGCCTTGTGGGCTACAGTCCATGGGATTGCAAAGAGTAGGACATGATTGAGTAACACTTCATTTCACCTGAAAAACTGAAATTCAAAGGTACTTTGTCATGTCCAACATCATTCAGCAAATTAACATCAATTTTGAACCTAGGTTTTCTGGGTTTTGCTTAGGTATTCTCCCCATTCTAGTCTAAGGGAAAAGAAGCTGAAAAATAAATTTTAAAAAAAGATTTGAACTTGATTTCACTTAGGGCAAATTTTGTTGTCTTCAACAAAATGGTGAGATTGAGTCTTGAAATGTTGTAGTTACGAGAAAACATAAAAAATAAAATGATAAGATGTCAGGGGAAGATATGGAGAGAAAAAGAGTAGCAAAAGGTCCTGAAGACTCACCGAAGAAATGACCAAGCACCAGGATCCATCACTGGCCAATTTCCAAAAGCCCAGAATTTCCAGAAAGGACAGACTGAGCATAACCTTCCAATTTGCAGTGGAAAATACATTCATATTTCAGAAAGGCAGTGTAGCTAGCTGTTCATTAAGAAGCTTTAGACAGCCTGTAATCCCAGCTCATAGGAAATTACTGCTCTCTTAAGCAATTCCAGGTTTGTTTGTTCAAGCCAGAGGTCTTCAATGCTTGCAGAGTTATTACTGGTTTATTAAAGATTCTATGGGAATAAAGCAAGAGGTCAAGCCTGACTGCCTTCGAAGATAGTAAGCAACTTCCATTAACCCAGGCACCAGAGCAGCTAAGGATTTTCACAAACTTGTGAGCAAGGTGCAGAATGTATGCTGTATGCAGAGAGAGGAGCTGGCACTTAGCAGAAAGATGTGGGAGACATGCCACATGAATGAGTGTGGCATTGCCACTTCCCTCCAGTTCAGTTCAGTTCAGTCGCTCAGTCGTGTCCGACTCTCTGCGACCCCATGAATCACAGCACGCCAGGCCTCCCTGTCCATCACCAACTCCCGGACTTCACTCAAACTCATGTCCATCGAGTCGGTGATGCCATCCAGCCATCTCATTCTCTGTCGTCCCCTTCTCCTCCTGCCCCCAATCCCTCCCAGCATCAGAGTCTTTTCCAGTGAGTCAACTCTTCACATCAGGTGGCCAAAGTATTGGAGTTTCATAAAGCCTCATCACTCAGGTGAATCACCTGAGTCTGTCAGTGGACAGCATGGTGGATGCACTGAGATGTAGACCCATCCCTGCTTTACTGCTTACCTGCTGTGTTGTCTTGGGTTTGCCACTTCACCTGTACGCACCTCCACATCTTTACCTGCAAGATGGGCATAATGATACAGGCGTCACAGAGCTGTTAGAAAAAGTAAAAAATGCATGGAAATGTATAAAGTCTTTATCATCATTAATTACGATGTCTTCCAGCATTATTCAGTTCAGTTCAGTTCAGTCATTCAATCATGTCTGACTCTTTGCAGTCCCATGGACTGCAGCATGCCAGGCCTCCCTCTCTATCACCAACTCCCGGAGTTTACTCAAATTCACGTCCATTGAGTCGGTGATGCCATCCAACCTCTGTTGTCCCCTTCTCCTCCTGCCCTCAACCTTTCCCAGCATCAGGGTCTTTTCAAATGAGTCAGCTCTTCACATCAGGTGGCCAAAGTATTAGAGTTTCAGCTTCAGCATCAGTCCTTCCAATGAACATTCAGGACTGATTTCCTTTAGGATGGACTGATTGGGTTTCCTTGCAGTCCTAGCATTATTATTATCATTGTTAGCTGATCTCCAACTCTGACCACGTAAGTGCATCCATGTTATAAGGATGAGAGATGTGGTGCCTGGCTTTGACAGAGTCAGAGTTTAGAAATGTTAAAAATGTCAAAGTTTAGGTCTGAAGAAGTAGGAACTAGGGAGATATTGAAGGCTTTTCATCAATGAAATAAGATGCTGAACCAGCATTTGAGAAAGACTGACTTGACAGGATTATGCAAAATAAACTAGAAGGTGAGAAAGACCAAGGGTTGGTGGGTCAGCTCGGAGATGATCATCACAATGAAGGCAGAAGGAAGAAAGTAGGAGGCAACCACTAGACCTCTAAAGAATTCCTGAAGCTGAAATACCCAGACACCAACAGGGAGGAAAAATAACTTTGAGGAAATAGACTATAGAAGAAAGAAGAAAGATATTGCATCCATGAAGCAAGAATAGGCTGCTGTATAAAAGGAACCGCAACACAAAAAGCTGCGTTGGAATTTTAAAATATAATAGGGATGGTAAGATTAAAGTTTTTGACAATAAATTATGAATTTGAGAAAATTTCACAAAAACTGAGAAAATGGCAATGAAAAAAAAAAGGAAGAAAAGTGGAGACAAGAAAGAACATGAGAGTTCTGCTCAGGAAGTTTAACATATGAATGACAGAAATTATCAAAAAGAAAAAAAATACGAGAAGAATTCTTAAAGAAATAATCTTCAAGAACATATTCTAGAACTGAAGGCAGGAGTTTTCAGATTGAAAAAGGTCTATTGAGTGTCCATCACAGTAGACAAAAAGCAACTCACTACAAGACTCACCATCAAGAAATCTGAGAGCACTAGAGACAAGGAAAGATACTGCGATCTTCCAGAGAGAAAAAGTAGATCACATGCCAAGGGACAAGAACTGTGACACATCAGGCATCTTCACCACAACAACCCCACCTCTAGAACACAGTGGTGCAAAATCTTTTAACTCAGAAGGAAGTAATTTTTATCCCAGAATTTTACACTCAGCCCTATAACATAGAATATCTTCAGACATTCAGCCTTATAAAATTTTAAATGAAAAATATCTATCACAGAAATCTACACAAGAAGGCACGTTTGTTTCTAGAAAAAGGAATAAACCAATTAAGAAAAAAGAATCCAGCACATAAAGCAAGGTTCATCACAAGAGAGAGGCCGTGGGAACCCCTGGGATGCTGGTAGATGGAGAGCCCAGAACACAACTCTGCACTTGAACCTTGACTGGCTCAAGTCAGAAATCTCCAGGAGAGACTTCCTCAGAGAGAAAAATGTGCAAAATACCCGATACATCCGAACAGCATTTATGTGGTTATAATAATGTAAAGGCAAATATTAATCTAAGCAAAACAAAGATAAAATGCACTGGGAAGCTGGAAAGATTCAAAAGTTGGAGGGGGAGGTGGACAGAGGAGGATGAAAGAAAACGAAACCCAGTCTTCCACAGTGAAAAGGCAAAACCGAAAAATCTAGTATAACATAAGCACATTATCTTATAATAAGAAGGCAATTTAAAAACAAAAACTCAGGCAAAACCGTTGAAAGTTGTGACCTCTGAAGAAAGCAGAAAGACTGGAAAGGAGGCTTCTGTTTTTCACAGCAAGCTCAGGAAAATTATTTGACCCTTTTTACATTGGATACGTGTAAATTTTGATAAAAATTAAAATTTAAAGAAAGAAGACATAGGTTGCATTCTGAAATCTTTGGAAACAAACAGACAACAGAAATCTCATTGTGAGCTCAAGTGAAAGCCCAAAACTGCCTAGAACTATAAAGACACCTTTGGTTGTCATGGCAAAGGGCCTTTAACTAGATATTAAAATTTTGAAAATCCATCCAACTCTGCACAAATTCGTTATGTGACTTGGGATAAATCCCATGAATTCTCTTAACTGTGCTTTCTCCTTAGAGCAAGATAGGGATTAAACTATAAAGTCATAGAGGTTCCCCATGGACCCCACATTCTGTGTCCAAGGTGCTCAGATTATGAACTCTTTCCTTAACCATAAAGTGAAAGGAAGTGAAAGTGAAGTCGCTCAGTCTTGTCCGACTTTTTGCAACCCCATGGTCTGTAGCCTACCAGGCTCCTCCGTCCATGGGATTTTCCAGGCAAGAGTACTGGAGTGGGGTGCCATTTCCTTCTCCAGGAGATCTTCCCAACTCAGGGACTGAACCTGGGTCTCCCACATTGTAGGTAGACGCTTTACCGTCTGAGCCACCAGGAAAGTCCTTGACCATAAAAGTCACACAAAGTCGCATGGAGGTGATACAGAGGAGAGACAACTCAGGAGGCCCTGCAGCTCACTCCCTCCTGCTCTGAGAGCTCAGCCAGGTCAATAGATTCGCATTCGTGCAGAAGGATGGAAATTCAACTAGTCCCCCTTCCTAGCAAGTTACCTGGCTTCTTCTTGTGAAACCCCCTTCTCTTTGTCTGTAGAGCCTCCCTAGAGCAGGGTCCCTCTCCGGACGCCTCTCCCAGGCATGTCCATACAAGGTAGAGCACTGATCACTCGGCGGCCACTGGTCCTGCACCATCTGCTACTTCTCTGCTGGAAGTTTCCCCAACGCATCAGCATGGACTCTGCTAGGGACACGTGGTGCTATCCTCTGTGTGTTCTCTTCAGGATGGATACCTGAGGGACCCAGAGACGCTCCCAGGAAGAGCAAGCCTCCCTGACAGCAGCCGGCTCCCCAGAATCAGCTCTGGACTAAGATGCTCTCACTTTAATAGAAACAGGCTGGAAAACTCTTTATGACAAATTGAAACAAAACCCCATGCCTTGGCTGTGGGTTATTTATTGAAAATCACCACGTTTTAAGAGTGGCGAAGAACATAAGTGCCTGTGGGCTTTGGCGAATCCTCTAAGAATTTATATTCTAAGCAGCCACACTGCCACCATGGGAAGGAAGCTGTGAACTAGAAGTGCACAGTGAGGAATCGTTGTTTAAATAGAGAACCAGAAAAGCCTCAGGCTTGTTATAAATTCTGAACCCAGATATTTTTTGGAAGAAAAAAACCTTCCACTGAGTGAAGGTATCCTTGTGTCTACTGAAGTCTCCTGGAAGCAGTATTGGCCTTCTGTATGTGGCAAAAATGGCCACCATCCCAGAATACGCCCCACCATCCTCTTTTAAAACAAATCCATACAATCCAATAAAATAAATGAAAACTAAAGAAGCCAGAGTTTAATATTCAGGGGATGTAATTCAAGTATAGCCAACTGGACCACTTCCCTGTTAATCAGAAAAATAGCAAAGTTTTTCTCCTTGTGTTCTTTGTAGAACATAAAGTTAATACTCTCTTTCGGGAGGCCACATGATGTGTGGAAGGAACACAAGAGGCAGAATGGAAGCCTGGCTTGCCTTAGACTCACTGCATCTCCCAGAAAAGGCTCAAGACCAGATTTCCCCCAACCTGACTGTATTAGAATCACCTGAGAGCCTTCTTTAGGAAATCAGATTCCCAGGCCCTCAGACTCTCAGCCTCTAAGCAGACGGCCCCACTCTCTCTGTCCTATTCCCAGCTCAGGGTCTCTCTTGCCTCTAACTGATCTCAAAAGAACTCACTTCTCTGCTCTCCCCATCAAGGAGTTGGGGCTCTTGGACAATGAAAACCAGTGATCAACACGTTTCAAGGTGATGGTTCATTATCATGACTGTGGCAATGGTCCACAGGTATATATCTATGTCAAGTCATGCACCTTAACTATATCCAGCTTGTTGTATGCTGATTATGCTCCCAGAAAGCTGTTTTAAAAGCAGCTAATCAGATGGTTGAGTGGCAACGTATGCTTTCAGGCTGGTAGCATCACCATCTCCAAAGGCAGTAAGGGGCAAACACACGAGTTACAGTGTATAGGTAAAGCTGCTGTAACCCATAGGTCCTAAGACACAGTGGCCCCAGCAAGACAGAAGCTTCTTCCTCTGTCTCAAGACAACCCAGCGGAAGGCAGGCAGCCCAGGCTGGGTGAGGTCCACCAGGTTCCTCCCATCTTGTTCTATGCTCATGTGATGGGAGCTGACCATGGCTATCCATGGCCACATTCCAGCTTCTAAGAAGCTGGGAGAAAGAGAAATTGGAGGGTTAGTAAGTTCCTTTTTGGGAAATGTTGCAGAAGTGGCATACAGCCCTTCCACTCACCTTCTGTTTGTGAGACCATGATCACGTGGCCACACTTGAGTTGCAAGGGAAGCTGGAAGATGTAGTTTCTGCCTATTAAAATTGGGGAAGAGAGGACTTCCTTGGTGGTCCAGTGGTTAAGAATCCACCTTGCAGTGCAGATATGTTTCCCTGATCAGGGAACTAAGATCCCACATGCCAGGGGGCAGCTAAGTCCATATGCTGCAATGAAGACCCAGCATAGCCAAAAAAGCAAAAAAAGGAAGGAGGTTTCTGGCTTCCTGGTAGCTCAGCTAGTAAAGAATTTGCAATGCAGGAAACCCCAGTTCGATTCCTAGGTTAGGAAGATCCGCTGGAGAAGGGATAAGCTACCCACTCCAGTATTCTGGCCTGGAGAATTCCATGGACTGTATAGTCCATGAGGTTGCAAAGAGCCAGACATGACTGAGCCACTTTCACCCTCTTCTGGGTTTCTGTTATTAAAAGGAAGGAGAACAGTTAGCCATCTCTGACCCTAGTTTTGAGGAGATAATAAGGAAAAAATATGGGGAGAACACTAGTCTCAATAAGTAATATTGCCACACAGAGCAGGTCCTCAAGAACTACAATTCCTGTTACTATGGTGAGTGATGTGTCAGTTTCCTTGTGTTGCCATAACAAAGTATCTCAGACTGGGGGGGAGGGGGTGGAGTTTAAATAATACAGATTTATTGTCTCACTGTTCAGGAGGTTGGAAGTCTGAGATCTGGGTGTCACATTGGCTCCTTCTGAGAGCTGTGAGAGAAAATCTGTCCTATGCCCCTCTCCCAGCTCCCGGTAGCCTGCAGCATCCCTTGGCTTGTCGATAACATTCTTATAGGTCTTGACATCATCTTCCCTCTGTATGTGTCTCTGTCTCTTCACATGGATATTTTCCACAAGGACCCCAGTCATAATGAACTAGGGATTCACCCTACTCAATTGTGACTCTATCTTAACTGACTGCCAAGACCCTATTTCCAAATAAGATCACACTGAGGTGCTGGGTTGGGGGAACTCCAATGTACAAATTGTGGGGGAGGCACAATTCAACCCATCACAAGCAGGAAGAGAACACTCAGGACACTCAAGTTCATGTCCCAGCCCTGCCACTGGCTAGCTGTGGACAATCTCACGAGGCCTGGTCTCATTGACCTCCTTTGTCAAAGATGAAATAACCACATCAAAGGCCTCAAGAAAACTGGGAAGGGCCTCGGTAAGACAGGCTGGAACCTGGGACCCTTTTCTGCAGTACTTCCATCTGGACAAACGGACAAACTTGTCCTTGAGCAACAAGACACACAGAAACTATAAAGGACTGAAAAGGAAAAAAATAAAACCAAAACTGCGTGCATGCACAGTTGGGGCACATTATGGACAATAAGACACAAAAAGACCAAAAGAACCCAACTGCCACTTCTGAAGAGCTGGGAGCAAAAGCAGGGTGCTGCACATGCCCCCTGCACACAGCACAGCCAAAGTGGGTGGGGAACCACCTCAATTACCCCTCTGGCCTGACCCCTGGACCCACTCACCCTCAACCCCTATGAGGAACCAGCTTGCCCCTCTCAGGGAGCGAGCAAGGAAACCTGTTATTTGTTCTTGCTCCCCTCTCCTGCAGCAGGGACCCCAATAAAACCTTGCCTGAATTTCTCATCTGGCTTCTTGTCAATTTCTGTTGATTAAGGAGGCCAAGGGGCTTCCCAGGTGGTGCTTGTGGTAAAGAACCTGCCTGCTAATGCAGGAGACATAAGAGATGTGGGTTTGATCTCTGGGTTGGGAAGATCCCCTGGAGGAGAGCATAGCAACCCACTCCAATATTCTTGCTTGGAGAATCCCATGGACAGGGGAGTCTGGCGGGCTACAGTCCATAGGATCACAAAGGGTAGGACACAACTGCAGTGACTTTGCACACACACACACAAGGAGGCCAAGAACCCTGATCCGTAACACTGGTGATTCTCTGCCTCTCACCCTCCTCTGGCTGAAAGGTCAGCTCCAGAGAAAGATGTATCTCTGGCATGAGCCCAGCTTCTCTTCCTGGGGTGCCCTCTTTTTTGAATTAAGCTTTGTGGAGGATTATCCACACTGCTCAAGTCAGAAGGGGCCTCTTAGAGAGAAATGCTACCATAGGCAAAATACCTTCAATTCCCTTAAAGGAAAAATAAAAAATTCCTTTTGGTCTACAGATGGGTAATTGTGTTCACTGTTTCCAAATGTCCACATGCCAGCCTGGGCCAGCTTTCTACTGAGATCAAACGGACTCCCGGGTCTCCTTTCTACTGATGTGGGTGTGCCTTTAGCCATGGTGTAAAAAGCTGATTCCTACACAGAGTGGGCTGGGCAGACTGCACTGTTCACACAGCAAAGAGATGAAGAGTCAAGCCTTTTCCAGAGTCAGACACCAGAAGTTACACCCCTCCCCCCTCCCCGCCTCCCCTGAGAAACTCTCAGGCTCCCAGATCCTACAGTCTAGGTTGCCCAACACGTAGAAACAAACCTGGAACATCCTTGAGCTCAGGCTGTGAAAGTGTTAGTCGCTCAGTCATGTCCGGCTCTTTACGACCCCATGGACAGTAGCCCACCAGGCTCCTCTGTCCATGGGAATTTTCCAGGCAAGAATACTGGAGTGGGTTGCCATTTCCTTCTCCAGGGGGTCTTTCCAAACCAGGGATCAAAGCCAGGTTGCCCATATTGCAGGCAGATTCTTTATTTCTTGAGCCACCAGGGAAGCCCAGGCTAAACTCAGGCTAAGGTATGCTAAAGTGGTAACCAGATTGCCATTTATGAATGTATCAAATCCACACGTTTTATGCCTTCAACTCACACAAGTCTCTATATCAGTTATATCTCAACTTTAGAAAAACTTCTGGACCAGCTCATGAAAATAAAACGGCAAGCAAGTTTTTCTGGTCTAGGTTTAAATTTTTGTGATTAAAGGCTAGGCTGAGTCTTATCATGAATTGGTATTTGTTGGTGTTTTTAGAAATTCAGTCAGTGAGTTAGTGTGAATGAGAGGGGAGAAAGATGTGCCCTCGGGCACACACCTGGCGGGTGTGAGCGTTGATTCAAGCCTCCCTTTTCCCAGGACATCTGGGAAATGTGCCTGCAGAGCCTGAGACAGTGCCTTTATCCTAAGGAAGAAATCAGACAAGTTTACATCAAAGACGGTCCACGCTGTTTAAAACAGCAAAGAATGCAAACAACGTCAACATTTAAGGAGAGCCTGCAGCTTGCCTCTTCGGTGCCTGAGTCTCAACTCCAGAGTCAGCCCATCTGGAAAGCCCTCTGGACATCCCTTCAGTTCAGTTCAGTTCAGTCGCTCAGTCGTGTCCGACTCTTTGCGACCCCATGAATCACAGCACGCCAGGCCTTCCTGTCCATCACCAACTCCCGGAGTTCACTCAAACTCATGTCCATCGAGTCGGTGATGCCATCCAGCCATCTCATTCTCTGTAGTCCCCTTCTCCTCCTACCCTCAATCCCTCCCAGCATCAGACTCTTTTCCAGTGAGTCAACTTGTCGCATGAGGTGGCCACAGTATTGGAGTTTCAGTTTAAGCATCAGTCCTTCCAATGAACACCCAGGATTGATCTCCTTTAGAATGGACTGGTTGGATCTCCTTGCAGTCCAAGGGACTCTCAAGAGTCTTCTCCAGCACCACAGTTCAAAAGCATCAATTCTTCGGTGATCAGCTTTCTTCACAGTCCAACTCTCACATCCATACATGACCACAGGAAAAACCATAGCCTTGACTAGGCGGACCTTGGTTGGCAAAGTAATGGCTCTGCTTTTTAATATGCTATCTAGGTTGGTCATAACTTTCCTTCCAAGGAAATAGCTGTGAAAAGAAGAGAAGCGAAAAGCAAAGGAGAAAAGGAAAGATATAAGCATCTGAATGCAGAGTTCCAAAGAATAGCAAGGAGAGATAAGAAAGCCTTCCTCAGCGATCAATGCAAAGAAATAGAGGAAAACAACAGAATGGGAAAAACAAGAGATCTTTTCAAGAAAATTAGAGATATCAAGGGAACATTTCATGCAAAGATGGGCTCGACAAAGGACAGAAATGGTATGGACATCTCTTATCCTCTCCTATTCCCACCATTGCTCTCCGTGTGCACGTGCTCAGTCGTGTCCAACTCTTGACCACCCCATGGACTATAGCCTGCTGGGCTCTTCTGTCCATGGGATTCTCCAACTAAGAATAGGACCTCTCCACAACTCCACTACAGCAACAGCATGCATTATGAGCCTTTATTCGGCACGTTTCTCTTTTAAGGACTCCAGAGTTTGGCAAACCACAGTAGGCCAGCCCACCACCTGTTTTTGTAAATAAAATGTTAAGGCACACAGCCACACCCATGGTTCACATATCCTCCATGGCAGGAGACCACAAGACCCCTGATGTTTACTCTCTGTCCCTTTACAGCATAAAGCTTGCCAACTCCTGAATGATGCCAGGAGCCCTTTGAAGAAAGAAAACATCTCATTCATTTCCACGACCTGTGAGGCCTGTGTGGTGCCAGGCACACAGTAGGCACTTCATAAATGTTGACCAGGTTGACTGATGAACATAAACTGTCAAAGAAGCAGAAGTTCTCACACTTGTACGCACGTCATCATCATCACCTTGGGTGTTTTTTAAAATGCAGGTTCCCAGGCCAAATGCCCACAGGTCTGATTTGACAGCTTGATCCCTTACACATTCCCAAGGTGACTCTGGCGCTGACAGACCTCACATGGGCTCTGTCAAGAGATGCTCGTGGTGACACAGGGAATCAGGCAGGTTTCAAGCAATATGGTGGGACTAGATAACCCTCCTGCAATGGGCTAGAAAAAAACACAGAAAACTCAATTTAAATGCAGAGCTAAGCCCCTGAAAACAAGTAAAGGCAATTTCTGGGGCTTCAAGAAATGGCAACTGACTGTCAGAGCAACAGTACAGGTGACCTGTGTCTGGCCTGGGTGGGGGAGATGCAGAGCTTGGATAACTTGGAAGCTAGGGCCTTAGGGGCTAACTGGGGCCAGAAGATGAGGCCCTAAGCCCAAGCACGATGGGAAGTTAGACTTGAGAACCCCACCTGGAAGTGGGGACCCTCAACCGACTACAACTTCAGAGAGGGATGGGTTAGAAAAATCCTTCCACCACCCCTGGGAGCTGACTGACAAGCTGATCTCTCTCAACCACATTGTCCTTTAAGACATCCCCATGGCTTATTTGCATTCATCCTCAGTATCAGCAGTTACACTCCCCATGTAGTTGAAGAACTTTCCAGCAGAGAAATTAACCTAAGAGGGCGGGTTAGCGAGCATCATCAATCCTGCCTTGTTGATTGCTTTAGAAATTAAGTTAGTAGCCCAGTGGTGATGGAGGTGGGTATCTGGTGTGCCTAGGAGAAGCATGTGCCAAATCTCCTTGATCATGTAACCCTCAAACTCAGCAGCAGAGTGTGTCCACCAAAAATGAGCTCACACTCCACAATCACAAAACAACAAGAGTGAGCCGGCAGACACAGCCAAACACTAATAAGAGAATTTTCGTATCTTACTGCTTCTCACCACCTTCTCCGGGTGGAATTACTGCTTCTGCCCGTGTTCTCTCCGCAGTTTATGGTCAACCTTGATGATCAGTTGCTAAAACATAGTCGGATCACATCTCTCCTCCGCTCAAAACCCTCCAGTGCTTCTCCATCTCATAGAGTGAAAAGCTGTGGGCACGACATCCCCCAACCCCTCATGACCTTTGACAGCTCACCTTTAACACTGCAACTGATGCCCCCCTCTATGCCCAAGGGCATCCCAGACGCATCCCAAACACAGCAAGTCTGTTTACTTACTCTGTGGTCTGAATTCTCTGTGGCGTTGTAAGCGTAAGATCTGGCTTCTGCCTTGCTCCTCGCTGTGTCCCCGGTGCCTGAAAGAGTGCCTGGCACATCCTAGATGTTCAGTCTGACTTGAATGAAAGAATGAGGACAACAGAAAGTCACTGCCGCATTGTCAGAGTAACTTGATTCTGTTAATGCTTTAGAAAAGTCACTCTTCACGTGAAAACCATGATGGTGTTCCCCACCTCCTGCCTCTTTGTGTTGATTTCATGGCCACGACTACTATGCAAGGTCAAGGAGAAGTGAACTATTTTTATGCCTACTTCATAGGTGAGAAATTGGAGGCTTGGAGAGCTTAATCTCTCATCTGACTTCATGCAACTGGAGGGATGGAATTGCACCCACCCTTCAAGACACCGCACTTAGCCACCCACTTTCTTACCTGCCAATCTTCCCCTAGTTTCAAGTTTCAGTATGAAATATCTCATGAGAGATTTAGAGCTGAAAACCTAAAATCATGTGTTCCTTAAAGAACGGTTCCAGGGATGAAATGTCATTTAATGAGGTGTCTCATGGCAGGATTACTTGTGGGGGTATTTCATCCAGGAAGGGACTGAAGCGGGAAGTGGCTGCCTCTGTAGGGTCAATGTTAACAGAGTTGATTGAGGTGAAAAGCCCACCCAATGGGACACAGATGTCCTGGACTCAGCCCAACACCGCCCACCACAAGCTGGCCCCAACCATTCTGGGTCTGCTTCCTCATCGACAAGAAGCAGAAACTCAGACTGATGGAAGGCCACGTCCTTTCCAGCTTGAAAATTCTCTGCAGAGCCACTGATGGTTGAACTTGAGAGACTAAAGTACTGATTCTCTTTCTCTAGTAAACACTCTTGTGATCGTTTCTCTGTCTGTGAAATGGACCCAAACACAGCTCTCAGGCACCCCGGGGACCCCGGTAATGCCCAGAAGCCAAAGCCCATGTCAGAGGAGGCTGCACTAAACTGTCACCATCTAAATGACTTGCCGTTGACTGACCTAGCACAGAATGTGGTGCTGAAAGCTGGAAGCCTAAGCAAGGCCTGGGTTCAAATCCTGACCCCACCTGCAGTGAGTCACTTAACCTTCAACTTCAGTTCTCTCCCCCACAAACCAGGGGTATTCCCAACTCGGTGGGGATGCTGAGAGGACTCCAGGAGGTTAGCGCCATCAAACGTTGAGCATCCATTAGGGAACTGTCTCTCCACTGACCGAGCCTTGTCAGGAAAGGAGAAAAGACAGTGTTGATCTCACAAAGGTTACAAAAGAAAGTTCATTCTTGGCTCATCCCTCTGTTCTGCACCAGCTTCTCTCCTGGACAGAGTCCACCAGGACCACATTGCTTCTGTGCTTTGGGCACGAAATAGCTGGTTTTAACAGCACAGACTGCAGAGCCGTGAAACGACAATTTGCAAATACCCATAGCCAAAGGCCCAAGGGGATACTGCCAGCCACGGCCCGTCAGAATAAACACGGATGGATTACATTGGGATAGGAGCTTTGTGCTGACAATGTTTCCTAAGCTGTGCCCAGCTGCTAGGGGTGGGGACAGCCATGGGGGAGGCTGGTGATGGCCCCAGCTGCCTGTCCTGCTCTCTCTGGCATTCCTGCCCCTTTGCTCCCCAGCCCCACATCACACCAGCCTTCTGTCCCTTCCCAGCCCCGAATGGGCCTGGAATACGCTGCCCCACAGACAGAGTGTTCCCCATTCCCGTCCCCACCCCCATCAGGGGCAAAGTCCCCTCAACCTGCAGATTGGTCTCTGTTTAAAACTAACCTCTGTGAAGAGACCCTCCCCTGGCCTCCCCCAGGGGAACCCCCCAAAAGAGCGGTCCCCCTGGCTTTGCTCTTAGAGCCCCCTGTAGAGTCTCCCTCATATAATGCATCACACTGGCGTTTAAATGATTAGTATAACTAAGTGACTGTCATTACAACTAAACAGTAACTTTCTGGAAAGGAAGGGTGTCCTCCTTGTCTGTCCTGCCACTGCTTAACCGCCAGGCTTGGCATCTCATAAGGATGAAGGAACGAGTGAGAAAGATCGCACATGCTAAATCAATTCAGTCATGTCCAGCTCTTTGCGAATCTACGGACTGTAGCCCGCCAGGCTCCTCTGTCCATGGAATTCTCCAGGCAAGAATACTGGAGTGGGTTGCCATGCCCTCCTCCAGAGGATCTTCCCAGCCCAGGGATCGAACCCACGTCTCTTCCATCTCCTGCATTGGCAGCCAGGTTCTTTGCCACTACACCACCTGGAAAGCCTCAGGTGAGAAAGTGGGGAACCATTTTATGGGCTCCTACTGTGTGCCAGCATGTCTTCCCTGGATGAGGAAATAGACAAGGAAAATTCCCAAGGTTTCTTGGGCCAAGAAGTAAGGAAGCAGGAATTGAATCCAGGCAGCAAGACCCCAAACTCAGTACCCTTGCATGACCTCTTGCTGCTCCATCCTCTGGGGTTCCAGCAGACCCACCTCGAGCCCATCAAGTCTCTGAAGTCACCCCAAAGTGGGGGGTCCCCACACGATAGTTAGAAGATGGACATCTGTTTGTGTATAAAGTCTCTGGCACCTGGAGACATTCATGGAGTGAGTGTCCTCTTTCTTTCTCTGTTCCATGTGGCCTGGAGAGTCCCACAAAGTGCCTTCATGTGTCTCAGCGATTGTGGGATGGGGGTGAGGGTTTATTCCACCACCCCCCGATCCTGAGGGCAGCAGAGGCAGCTGAGAGGACGGAGTAGCGCCCGGCCCACCGAGCTGATGCGCGAGCTCTCACTCGAGCAGACAAGGCTTAGTGAGCTATGCGAGCGCAGGGAATTTGCTGAAGTTAACCACAGCTTCAGCACCAACACAATGGCGTCCCGGGAAGCCGGCTGAAGGGAAACAAGATTACACACATCCTGCCGGCTCCTGCGCGCATCGGGTTAATGAGGCTTGATGCCTGCCTCTCTGTGCTCAAAGAAATTAATTGCGGCCCCAGTGCCCACCTCACACGGCAGGAGACGGGGCTTCCGACTGCACCTTTGTGAACCAGCTCCTGACTCACTGGCCTTGAGCGTTTGGGACGGTCCCCCTCCTTCCTTCCATCCTCGTGTCAGATTCTCAGTTGAAGTCAGTCCTTTCCTTAACACTTACCTACAACCTCTCTGACCTTGACAGGAAATAAATACTAGGCATAAGACTTTTGCTGTTGTTCAGCCGCTGTGTCTGACTCTGCGACCCCTTGAACAGCAGCACACCAGCCTTCCCTGTCTTTCACTGTCTCCCGGAGTTTCTTAAACTCATGTCCATTGAGTCGATGACTCTATCCAACCATCTCACCCTCTGCCGCCCCCTTCTCCTCCTGCCTGCAATCTTTCCCAGCCAGCATCAGGGTCTTTTCCTGTGAGTTGGCTATTCATATCAGGTGGCCAAAGTATTGGGGCTTTAGCATCAGTCCTTTCAAAGAGTATTCAGGGTTGATTTCCTTTAAAATTGACTGGTTGGATCTCCCTTGCAGTCCAAGGGACTCTCAAAAGTTTTCTCCAGCACCACAGTTCAAAAGCATCAGTTCTTCAGTGCTCAGCCTTCTTTATGGTCCAACTCTCACAGTTGTACATGACTACTAGAAAAACCACAGCTTTGCCTATGGCAAAGTGAGGTCTCCGCTTTCTAATAAGAATAACCATGTCTAACCTTGGAGTGTCTACTCCATACTGCCCACAAGCATTACACCATAACACCTACAGCACTCTTAGGAGACAAGGACTATTATTGTCCCATTTCACAGACGAGGAAACAGAGGTGGGAGGAATGTAACTTTCCCAAGATGCAGAGTCAGGGTCCACACGTGGCATGGGACTCTCAGTGCCAGGCACAGGCAGGCAGAGGGTAGCTCTGTGCGAAGGTCTCGGGACAGATGTTACAGTGGGAGGCCATGGGTTAACTCTTCATCTCTCTGAGCCTCAGTCCTTCCAAATAGGAAGCCTCGCTTCACAGGATTGAATGAGGATTAGAAGAGGAAATTCATGTGGACTGGGGATCCCAGCATGTGACACAAAATATTGCAGAAGAGTGGTTTGAACTCACAGCCCTTGTGATCTGACAGCTCGCAGAGGCAGGAAGGGCCACAAGGTCAAGACGCATGGGGGCCTGGTGATTCTGGGGTCTGACGGCCCTGGGATGGAAGTCTGGCTCCCTGACCAACTCTGGGGCCTTGACTCCAACTGCAAGTTCCTCAACAGTGGGCCTCTGGCTGCAGCCTCTTCATCTGTTTTCTGCTTCCCAGCCTAGAGTCTGGTACATAGGATGGATGAATGGAGATGGATGAATGAATGGATGGAAGGAGAGATGACTGGAAGGACAGATGGATGGGGGATGAGTGGATGCAGGGATTCATGGGTGGATACATGATGGATGAGGGAGATGGAAGGATGAGTGGGTGGATGGGCTGGTGGTTGGACAGAGTTTCAAAACTAAAAGGAACTGGTCAGCTGAATATAGATCTTCCTCTTCATGTGAACAAAGGCCTAAAGTAGGAAGGGACTTACTCGAAACCACAGAATTAATTAGTCCCAGGGCTGAGGACCCCCAGACCTTTTAATCCTACCTCTCCATTCCTTTAAGTTTCCTGATGTCATTTAGCACTTAGGCTGTGACTTGAAGCAGACAACCTGGATCACACCACCCAGAGTCCCTGCCCTGTGTGCCCGTGTCTGAGTTGAGTTATGTGTGGTGCTGCCTCCTTCTGCCTTCCAAAGAACACCCCCCACCCATCTCCTCTAAATACTAAATTATCCCCTCTCCTCTGGGACAACATCCCCACCTGGGGAACCAGGGGGCTACTCCCAGGTTTAATTCTGCTAAGGGCAACAGAAATCATCATGGCTATCAGTTACCGAGCTTTTGCTTGATGTCATATTTAAATCGACCTTTAGATAAATGAGAACAGCGATCATGAGGTCAAAAATAGTCACAGCTAACACTGACTGGAGTTTCTTCTGTCCCAGACATTGTGCTTAGCACTTTAACTTAACTCAGTGACGTAAGCGTCCTCCTTTCACAGGCGAGGAAACTGAGGCACAGAGAGGTTAAGTCACTTGCCCAAGATCACACAGCACTGGAACTCAAGAAACTTGGGTTTCAGTCTGGGAGTGTCTGACTCCAGGTTTGTGCACCTGGCCCCAACTGGTTCCCAGATTACACAGACAAAAAAAAAAAAAACCTCTCATTATTATGGGGGATTTCAGAGCATTTTCTACTCAATTTCTCATTTGTGCCTGGTTACTCGGTCGCATCCGTCTCTTTGTGACCCCATGGACCGTAGCCTGCCAGGCTCCTCTGTCCGTAGGATTCTCCAGACAAGAATACCGGGGTGGGTTGCCATTCATTTCTCCAGGGGATCTTCCTGACCCAGGGATCCAACCTGAGTCTCCTTCACTGGTAGGTGGAGTCCTTACCGCTGAGTCACCAGGAAAGCCCTCAATTTCTCATGACTCCTCAGCAAGGTAGGAAGGTGGGCCAGATGAGTCCTACCCACATCTAGACTCTAGAACTCTCTCATGTACAAAGACACTGAAAGCCTTGAGGTCAGCAAGCTTGGCTGCTGTACTTAAATCTGTCACTAACTTGCTGTGCAACTTAAGGAAAGTCACTTAACCTTTCTGAGCTTCCTAAATAACGCATAAGGGTCATTCTGTCTTTTAGGTGTATTTTGGATGGGAGGGAAAGAACAATTTCCAGGGCCAAGGATTTTTAGAACCATCCCAGGGGCTCAGAGGCCTCCTGAATGTGAAGGAAAGGTGATTCAAAAGAGCTGCCCACACAGAAGGGAAGGGGCAGCCAGCCCTGAAGCCCACTGGAAGATTCTTCATCTATAAAGTTTTTGTGGGAGCTGAGGGGAACTTTACAAGCGGCTCCAGACAAGGGGTTGTCAAAAGCCCGGCCACAGAAGAGGCAACGAGGCAAAGATGCAATTTCAGGGCAGCTCTTATTCAAACAGCAGAAAAAATTGTCTAAACATTGGCTCAGCTGCCAAGGCCACAGAGGCCTCCTGCAGTCTTGTCATTCCACGAGCTGAGAAGACTGAACCACAGGGTACTCTGCCAGCCAGGACTCTTCAGAGGTGCTGACGTGTCCTTGTCCGCCGGCCCCGTCCACTCCAGCAGCCTGCCCGAAAAGGACTTCTTACCCTGAAAGGGATGCTTCGGAAGAAGCAAAGGGAAGGATGAGTAAGAGCTGAGTGTAAGCAAGAGCTAGGAATAGGGGGGACAACCCCACCCCCACCCCGCCAGGCCAAAGTCACAGCTGGGGCTGGCCAGGAAAATCAGTGAGTAGGCAGACTCCACCAGTCCCTGTGTCTGCCTAGGAGCAATACTGGGGGGTGGGGTGGGCGGGGGGGCGGATGTGGGTGTGGGGGTTGGGAGAAGGACTCTTCTGGGGATCAGTTTAATTCTCACAATAGCTCTGCAGGGCGGGTACTGTTATTCCCATCTTAGGTATGAGAACAGGGATGGTCAGAGGATAAGGTAGTTGCTCAGTTATACAGCCATCAAGCTGGAGAAAGGAAATGGCAGCCCACTCCAGTATTCTTGCTGGAGAACTCCATGGACAGAGGAGCCTGGTGGGCTACAGTCCATGGGGTCCCAAAGAGTCGGACACGAATGAGTGGCTAACAAACACACACACAGCTATCAAGCAGTGTCTTCAAGTTTTCAATCCAGGACTCAAAGCCCATGAACTCCTGCCTCAGTGTGTCCCATGGCTGCTGCTGGGCCCTCAGTGAGCCCCAGGAGCAGGACGTGTCCCCGCATTTCCCACCAGACAGATGGAGGAGGTTCCCACAGATGGTTTGCACCAAAGGGAAAATGTCCTGCCTTTAAGACAGCAGAGGCAGCCCCCGGAGCAAGGGCCATCAATGCACACTCAGCACCTCTCACACACCCTGGAGGCCACAGCAGACATTCCCAAGCAAGTGCCAGGGCTCCTCTGGTTACAGGGGTTCATCTGGCTTGATCAACGGGGTGGCCAGTACCCTAGAAAGTGGACCCTCCAGGAGCCATCCTTAACCAGTGCCAGACACGAGCTGGAGGGTCAGTCCCCTGGGGTTGCCCTCCTCTGTGGAGCAGCTCTGGGGTGGGTTCTGCCCATTCTCTGGGCCCTCTGGGGACCGAGTCCAGGAAACCCACAGCAGGGACCCCCCACTTCACCCACTTTGCTGCCTCACTTCCCTTCTCTGGACTCATCACCCGCATCCATTCCTTGAATCACATCCTTGTCTCAGGCTCTGCTTTAGGCAAACCCACATGCAGGGCTTACCTTGTAGCTCAGTCAGTCAAGAATCCACCTGCGATGCAGGAGTCCGCTGGCAATGCAGGAGACCAGTCCGATTCCTGGGTTGGGAAGATCTCCTGGAGAAGGAAATGGCAACCCACTCCAGTATTCTTGCCTGGGAAATCCCATGGACAGAGGAGCATGACTTAGCGACTAAACCACACCACACACACAGACAACGACCCTGGAAGTAATAGGCGCCGTGGCAACGGGGCGCTCCTGGCCACACTCGCCCTCACAGCCTTAATTCTGAATCCTTCTTTTCTCTTTTTTATTGGAATAGAGTAGCTTTACAATGCTGTGTTAGTGTCTGCTGTGCAACATTGTGAATCAGCTCTATGTACGCACATATCCTCTGCTTCCTGACATATGTAGAGGACACACACATCCTCCTCCCTCCCACCCTCCCGCATCCATCCCTCTAGGGCACCACGGAGCACCGACCTGAGCTCCCTGCGCTGGGCAGCAGCTTCCTGCTTGCTGTCTGTTCTACACCTGGCACTGCACATGTCAATGCTACTCTTTCAGAGTCGTTCTTAACTCCTCCTGCCTGGAATCCCCCTCATTTTCGTCATCTGGGTATTCCTCTGGCGCTGTTTTCACTTCCATCCTTACCCTGCTGTGGGGATTGGACTTGTGGGTCATCCTTCTTTTCTACTCAACTAGATACTACCACTCCCACCCAGAGGCCATCCCCTTGGTGACAGGAGATCCAAGCCTGCCTCCTTCTCCCTTCTCTCACTCATGAATTGTCTACAGTGTCTCAGCCCCATCAGTGAGGTCCGACAAAGAAGGGGGAGTCGATGTTCACCCCCATGAGTCTGGTTTGGGCCAGCAGGTGGACGGTGATGTCAGTCAACCGAAGAAGACCTTAGGGCAAAAGAAGTTTTGCTAAAAGAATAAGTATCAAGTTAAAGTGCCAGAGGGACAACCCATGGTGATATCCAGGGACTGGGTGGAGCTATGGAGCTCAGACTTGGCAGATGAGGTGTTGCTGAGAGATTTCCATCACAAGGCAGATGGGCTAAGTCATCAAGTGGGTGAGATTCCCAAAGGCCAGGGCCTGACTCAGGATTTTAGGGGCCAGGAGCTTATACAATTTGGGATGGAGGTGCTTATTAAACCCACACAATTATACAGCCAGAATTGCAAGGCCTCTCTCAGACCCTTGGAAGGGATCCTTACTGAGTGAGGGACACTAAAGCTTAAGTCTGTTAACTTCATAGTAAACTGGCCTCAGAGTAGGGGGCTAAGAGACACAATGTGGTGAATACATTTCCTAATGTTCTGTCTCCATCACTAGAGTGTGAACATCCTGTGGTATAGAGTTATGTCAGCTTCACCTGTGGTCCTAGGTCCCTGAACAGTGAAGGGCTGCATCAGCAGAGCTCAGTGCAGGAAACAGCAACATGTCTAGGTATTTTTGGCAGGAAGGTATTCAGTATGGAGGAATAGGTGCTTACAGAATTATTGGAACAGCTGGATGTGTAGAAGTTACGCTTCTACTACTGGGGTTTTGACTTCAATGGTCACAACTGCTTCAATTTGGGGCTCAGAAAACAGATAGATATCCCTGCTGGTATCCCAGAAGCCACACACCCAGGAACTGATAAGTAGAGTAGGACATCAAGTGTGACCACTGCAAAACCTTACGACAGCCAGAACCTGCCCGTCCACTACCACAGCAAGAACCCTGATTTCCAAATCTTTTACAAGCTCATCTCATTAGCATAATCTAAATTAAATCCAGAACCCAAGTAAAGGGGAGTCTAGCTAACGAGATTTTTATCCTTCTAGCCTCTGGGAAACAGCGGAGTGGGGCGGTCTTAGAAGGGGGCACAAGTGACTGCAGAGTGCCCAGAGAAAGTATCAAAGACAGTGTCAGAGAGTGGGTGCTGCATTCATCATTGTTCAGTAGCTCAGTCATGTTCAACTCTTTGGAACCCCATGGACTGCAGCACACCAGGCTTCCCTGTCCTTCACCATCTCCCAGAGCTTGCTCAAACTCATGTCCATTGAGTTGGTGATGCCACCCAACCATCTCATCCTCTGTCATCCCCTTCTCCACCTGCCTTCAATCTTTCCCAGCTTCAGGGTCTTTTCCATTGAGTCGGCTCTTCATATCAGGTTGCCAAAGTATTGAAGCTTCAGCCTCAGCATCAGTCCCTCCAATGAATTTTCAGGATTGATTTCCTTTAGGATTGACTGATATTCAAATCTACAAGCAAATGACCCCAAAGCTTTGCGTTCTGAAACAACAGCATTCACCATCTTACAGTGTCTGTGGGTCAGGCAGCCAAGCACAGCTCACCTGGGTGCTCTGCTTCACAGCCTCTGCCTGGATGCCATCAAGGCGCCAGCCCAGGGGCAGTGGTCTCATCGGAAGGCTCTGCAGGGGAAGGAACCGCTTGCTCAGTGGTTGTTGGCAGCATTCAGCTCCTCATGGCTGTTGGCTGGGTCTCAATTCCTCATTGGTTGTTGGCTGGAAGCCACGTGGCCTCTCCCACATGCCAGCTGACGTCATCAAAAACAAAAGCCGAGAAGTCAAGAGAAAGAATCTGCTAGCAAGATGAAATCAGACATTTAGAACCTGACAATGAAAATGACTTCACGTCATTTTTGCCATATTCTCCGGTTAGCAGTGAGGCATTGGGTCCAGCCCACGTTCAAGGAGAGGTGCTTATCCAGAGTGTGAATACCAGGCGATGGGGATCATCGAGGGCCATCCGTTATGTTAACCACCCATCACACCAACAGACACTTGGTGAACATGTGACTGATGTAAGGAAAAAGTGTGTGTGTGTGTGCGGAGGGGGTTCCCTGGTGGCTCAGTGGTAAAGCGTCTGTCTGCCAATGCAGGAGACGCAGGTTCAACTCCTGGTCCAGGAGATTCCACACGCCTTGGGAGCAGCTAAACCTGTGCACCACAACTACTAAAGCCCACCAGTCCTAGAGCCCATGGTCCTCAACAAGAGAAGCCACAGTGATGAGAAGCCCATGCAACACCACCAGAGAGGAGCCCACTCTCACCAGAACTAGAGAAAGCCCAGCAGCAGCAGTGAAGACCCAGCACAGTCACATATGAATAAAGACAATTTTAAAAAGGGAAGGTGAAGGGAGACTGATCTACCTAAGGAGGGCCATCTGGCTGCCCACACGCAGTTTCACCTGGCCTTGGGGTCCTGATGGAATCACCTGGCTTAGAGTTCCCAAAGGTGATCAGCCTGGGGGAGGCCAGAGGACAAAGCAGGGACACCTCACTGAAATACACTCACATGACAGATGGATGAACGCCAAATATCCTTTGTACAGAGAAAGGTGACGGCCGGTGGACCCGCAGTTTGAATCAGCTGTGCATGTCATGTTGTCTCAGTTTGACCTAACTTTGCTTTCTCTTCTAAAACTTTTATTTCCCTATGTCTCTTTTTCCATTTTTTGGCCCCAACATACACATAAGAGACTGCAGCAATTCATTCACTTGGACACACTCGAGTGCCAACTAGGTACCTCGTCAAGCAAAAGGAACACGGAAGCAAGAAGGCCATGACTCTTCCGTTCTATGCAGACCCAAGATGGGGTCTCTGATGACTAGGTGTGACCAGAAACAAACATGGGGAGGCGGCCTTAAACTCCGACCCGGAGGGACAAGAAGGCTTCCCATGGAAGTGACTCCTAAGATGTGTCTCAGGCATGGCTCCCCAGCCTCCTACCGTGCCCTGTTTGGGGGCACCTTATTTTAGTCTTTGTTTAGACTAAAAAGAAAAGCAACTTAGAACTTACTTATCCTTAATGAAGTTTGATTAGCCCAGGACATCAGCCAACTGGAAAGAAAAATCAGTTCTTTGACTTTCAGAATGTTTGCTTCAGCGTGAGGAAAGCCAACACTTTGCCTCAGTGTTTCCATCTGTAAATGGGGCTGATCATATTTTGCATATACTTGCTTGATAAAATTGCCAGGGATGATTAAAAACAGGGTTCGCAGGCAAAGTCACTTTTTGAAAAGTGAGCCACTCTTCTCAGGAACTTTGAGGATGTCAGGATGAAAGAAAAGGCAGACATAAAATTCTGTGATTCTCTGAGAACAAAGTAGGCCAATCAATTTGTGTGCTTAATAGGTGACTGACTAGAAGACAGAGTTGGGAAACCTGTGCAGAGCCAAGGAGGGAACCAGGGATATTGATGAGAACCCCAGGTGATTTACAAAGGCAAGAACAAGGGTGGAAAAATCAATAACACCACACACAATGGAATATGTGGGTGTCGATGAAACTAGCGTTTACAAAGCAGCTTTAAGGACATGAGAATATGCTTGACCGAATATGAAAAGAAAATAGATGCAAAATTGTGTGCCTAGAGGCATGAAAATTATTCAGAGAAAATATATGTGCAGAGGAAAAGGAGTGGAAAGAACTTTGCTTAAATAAAACCACCAGGTAGTGGAATCTCAGCTTTTTTATTTTACATGTGAGTCTTCAGATTTGCCAAATATTCTAGGGAGGGTGTGCTATGCTTTGAACTCAGAAAAGGGAAATGTTTAAAGGTAAAGAAAGAAGATCAGGAAGAGGCAGAGGAGAAGAAGAATGGATGACCACTGGAAAAGATATTGGAAAAGGAGAAATCCAATGTTTCTGTTGCTTAAGTGCCCGGTGGGTTATGACAGTCCTAGGAAATGAACACACCCACCCTGGTCCAAGCACATCATCTCGTTTAAATTCACGACACAATGTCAGGACCAACTGGGGTGCAGTGACTTACCAAGGTGTCTTAGCCAATGAAACTATGGCTTTTAAGAGAGGCAATCAACTGAAATAAAGGGAACTGAAAAATGTAAAATTTTAAAGAGATCAAGTACTGTGTTCTGGTATTAGAGTCAGTGAAGGTAACATTGACTTGAACGGGTGCTCGTGTCAGGGGACTTTTGCAGCCGTGGAGTCAGTGCATGCGTGCTCTTGCTCAGTTGTGTCTGACTCTTTGCAACCCCATGGACTGTAGCCCACCAGGCTCCTCTGTCTGTGGGATTTCTCAGGCAAGAATACCAGAGTGGGTCGCCATTTCCTCCTCCAGAGGATCTTCCTGATCCAGGGATCGAACCCACATCTCCTGCATTGGCAGGTGAATTCTTTATCCCTGAGCCACCTGGGAAGCCCATGGAGTCAGGGTGCAGATCAAATTTCTCAGCACTATAACAGCAGCACAATCTCCCAGACTCAGTAACAGGCTAAAGAGCTGAAGACTCTAAAGTCCATGCCCCATTCACAAGGCCTCCACACCCTTCCGTTTCGGAGAATCCTGCATGCTTTCACATCCAGTCATTTTATGGATACACACTTAGATGTATAGACATCACCACCTCCAGCCACCTCTACCCTGGATGCCTCTCATGCTTCCCCCAAGACACAGGTGCCCACCTGGGCTCCGGCAGATCCTGGCTCTGCCACTTTGAGCAGATCCCTTGCCGGATTCTAGATGAGTCCTGAAGGCTCTCCCCATGCTTCTGTTTGCTCTCTAAGCACTCTGCCAAAAGCCTGGGAAGAGGGTCCCTGAGGAGGTACTGTTCCTTCAGAAATTAATAAAACAAGGGCACAGAGAGTAGAGCCACTCTCCAGTCCAGCTCACCTGGACTGGCAGCTTGAAGGAGAACCACACCGCTGAGCCCAGCCTGAATGTGTGCCCTAGATGACACACAAACCATGAGAAATAATTGTGATCTCTGAATGACGCCACACACTGTGGCTCGTTGTTACATGGCATCACCAGGCCACAGTTGGACCTTAGCAGTGCTTGCACATCACTGCACCTGCTTCAAAACCCTGTGGATGCAGCCCACCAGACTCCTCTGTCCGTGCAGATTCTCCAGGCAAGAACACTGCAGTAGGTTGCCACGCCCTCCTCCAGGGGATCTTCTCAACCCAGGAATCGAAGCTGCATCCCTTAGGTCTCCTGCTTTGGCAGGTCTACTATTCAGCCACCAGGGCTTTAAACTGATAAAGAACTGTTCCTGGTATGGTTTGATGCAGCGGGTGGTGGGGAGGGGGAATCCCTTGCCTTTGTGTTAAAATCATAGTAACAACAAAAACAGCAGCCTTAAGAAGCAGGAAGAAAAAGAGCTAAAAGCATAGCCTCTGAGTTCAAATACCAGTGTCATCCCTCACTAGCTGAGTGACCTTGGGCAAGTTACTTAACCTCCGTGTTCCAGTTGCTTACTCTGAATAATAATATGTCTAAATTATGGGACGATGTAGAGACTGAATGAATTTTTATATGTACAGTCTTATGCAGTATCTGACACTCTGAGTATACATTGAGCACCTACTGCATACCAGGCTCTAGGCTGGGTACCCTCACCCTGCTACTGGTTAGCCTCCCAATAGATACATCAGCCCAATTTTGCCACTTAGATCAGAGAAGTTAATCTGTCCAGTGCTCTCCATCTCCATATCTGTCCTGTGGCCCGAAATCTGCAATGCTCGTCCTTCAGTACCCCTCGCCTGTCTTCCCCGATCTCAGCTCAGTTGTCACGTCTTTACAGACATTCTCCTGACCTTCTCCCCCAGCCCATTTCCTTATCATACACTTTCACAATGCCAGGTACCCGTCTAGTGGGGCTGCATCAGTCAGGATAAGCCGGACTCTGCTGCAGTAACAAGTAAGCCCTTATCTCAGTGGCTGATCAAAGGTCATTTCTCTCTCACGCTGCAGGTCCACTGCGGGATGGTGGCGGGGAGGCGGGTGCTAAATCATCATGGTCTCTCTGGAACCAAGGTCAGTCAGGCTCCATCTTGGCACATGCTCGCATATCCACTGAAACATCTGGAAAGGACCTGGGCGATGGTCCCTGGCCTTTAAAGCCTCCACTCGTCACTGGGCCACATGACTCCTATGCTCATGTTTCACTGCCCAGAGCAAGTCACGGCCAGGCCTAACTTCAAAAGAATGGGGAAGTGCAACCCACCACATGTATGATGACGGATGGAGAGGCCACCTCTTCAGAGAGCATCACTAGTAATTACCATGGTGGCAGTTACCCCAGGTGTGAACTGACGTGCATTTCCTTGACTGATGTATGTCAGCCTTTCCCCCTAAGACTGTATGCTAGGAAGAGGGCCCCTGTCTTTGCTCATCCTTGCATCCCTGGTGCTTTGCACACGGTAGGCACTTAATAGGTACACTGAGTACATTATTGTAGTGATTCCAACATCACCCCATGATAACACCTGGATTTGAATCCCCCTCCAGCTAACTTCTCACTGTCTCCTTGGAGAGTAAGGAGATCGAACCAGTCAATCTCAAGGGAAATCAACCTTGAATACTCATCAGTTTCACTGATGCTGAAACTGAAGCTCCAGTATTTTGGTCATCTGATGCAAACAGTTGACTCATTGGAAAAGTCCCTGATGCTGGGAAAGATTGAGGGCAGAAGAAGAGGGCAGCAGAGGATGACATGACTGGATGGCGTCACCGATGCAATGGACATGAACTTGGGCAAACTTCAGGAGATGGTGGGGGACAAGGGAGGCCTGGTGTGCTGCATGCAGTCCCTGGGGTAGCAAAGAGTTGCACACGACTGGGCGACTGAACAGCAACAACTAGCTACCATAAACATTTTTTCTCATATCACTGTACCAACATCTGAATTCTATCAACTAAAGCCTAAATTGGGTATCCTCTTTTCAAGTATGTGTATTTTTGTTTGTTTTATTAATTCTGAAAGCATTCAGATAGGAATAATATGATTAATTCATGTCTCAGTGGGGAATTAATTCAATCAGATTTTTTAAATTGAAAAACAGGGTTTGGTTCTCCCTCAGAAACTGAATCTAGAGTATAGGAGATGGGATGGACCATGAGATAAAAAATGAAGAACAGAAAGGAGGGAGGGCTCGTTTCCGAACAGTTACTTCCTGGCAACATTTTGAGATGAATGACAATCTTTGGCCATTTCCTAGTTTTGCCTACTGTGGACTCTGGCTGTACAAAAAGAAGCAGTTCCAGCTGGACAACCCTGATTCGTTCCTTAGAAGGCCCGAGCTCAGAGAAACTGTCATGGGACCGCAAAATTCCATTCAATTTGAGTGTACAAGTAAGAGAGGAATCTGCACAAATCTAACTTTCCTTTTTCTTAATTGTGGTCAGAAGTCATTTGGCCTAGAGTGAGCAGGCCCTGGTTATGAAATACTTTTACTGAAAGTTGCCCCACACAACACCCTGTTATCCACAGGGCCTTGTGCAGTGGGATACAGAAGCGCCCTCTTGTGTAGCACCTGAGAACTACAAGCACAGCACAGCCATCGCTGGACAAACCTCTGGTTTGCAAAGGATAAGCATTCCTACCGCCCTTTCTTTTGTTGTCAACCACTAAAATCTCAGCCTCCAAGCAGAAAGCCTAAAAGATGCACATTAGCATGGGATTCTTAGGAGTAAGGGGACAGAAAGTATGGGAAGAACTGAGCTATGGTCTGACAATCACGGGTTCACAGTAATGAAGCTACTTGTATATTTTCCATAATCATAACTTTTCCTAACTGTCAGCTTGAGCTGAACAATGAACAAAGAGGAAGAATCTCCTGTTTTTAAGGAAAAGAGAAAACATACTTGGATAAATTAGGAGTTTGTGACTAACAAATGTATGTATACACTACTATATATATTAAAATAGATAACCAGCAATGATCGCTGTATAACACAGGTCAATATACTCAATATTTTGTAATAACCTATAATGGAAAAGAATCTGAAAAAAATAGGTACATATGTACATATAAATGAATCATTCTGCTATACATGGAAACTAACACAATGTTGTTAATTAATCATACTTCAATTTTCAAAAAAATTTTTTTAATCAAAGACATCCTTGGAACATGATCAGAGTTAGGGACAGGGGTGGGGTTGGGAGTGATAATTCCACACAGACATTTTTGCTTTGAGAATCTAAAGATTTCAGCAGAGAGACTTTTTTCTGAGATGAACAGGCATGTTTTAAACTGGTCTGTGATTTCATCTCCTTTTTGGTTTTCAAAAGCCTGACTGGGGAGCACACTCAGGTAAGAGCATTTACATTTTAGCCTGAGGATTTCCTGTCCCACAAAAGACGTTTCTGCAGACCTGACTACTGGTGACTCAGAAGCACAAACAACGCAAGAGGTTTCTAACCTCAAAGGCGAGGCATCCCCGGGCACTTTTATTGGTTTCATCATTGAGGTCGATCTAAAATTTTTCCCCAGAAAACACCCACATCCAGCTCCTGCTTGCATCCCAGCAGATAGGGGGCCCCTCTCAGGCCCACACGGGATAAGGACATCCAGCTCAAATGCCAAAGAAATTCTTATCAAGTCACAGCTTCTTTCTGTGGGGAGGGAGGCAGGATAGTTGGAATGACTTGAGGCAGATATGATCATAGTCATAAAGAACCCATAATTACCAGTAACATTTACTAAAGAATTTAAGTAAAGGAAAAGAAAGAGAAGAAAAGAGAGAATGAAAACAACAATTAAAGAGTAGGACAGTTCATGCTGTCAATCTTATGAATGAGTTTCCAGAGCTTTCTGGAAAGTTCTGGAAAAGTCCTGTCGCTCCTTTGGGATCAGGAAAAATGTGGGCTCTCAGAAGACAAACACTGTCCCAACTGAATTCCCCTCCTCTTTTTCTCCAAATGTTACTTGAAAAGAGAAAATTCAAATCAACAAAATCATGTTTTCATTTTGGGGATCAGAGGGCACAAAAGACTGAAACAGCCCCAAGAAATCCCAGTGACAAGAGAGGTTTTAGGAAAGGGAGTGGCAAAGATGGGAAAGATGTTTGTAAAATAAGTGCGCACTATGGTCAACCACCCTGATGCTCAGATGCTCAGCTTCTAGGTAAGAGAAGGTGCTGGTGTGAACTCCCCATGGCAGTGGGAAGGCTGAAGGTTTCAGCACGAACAAACACAGGTAGTGTTTCCAAGCTGAAACTTTGCCCACAAAGTGGTGTTTTTGGCTTGGTCCTCAGCTAAATCTTATGAAAAGGCCTCTCTCTAAAGTGCCCTTTGGATGGAGACCAAAAAATTTGCCCTCAATATAAACTACTGAAGAAGTGGTAGAGCTACTATTAAATGTGGTGGAGAGACACCCCCCAGTGTGCGAGTCCCCGGCCCCTGCTCAGAACAACCACATGAGGGAAACTGGGACCCGGGAGATGAACCACAGGCCCCATCACTCTCTGGCAATGTCTGCTTTTCAGTGTGGACACCGTGTCTATCACAGTAAACTTTCCCTTTTGTTTTTAGCTTCCCTGATGGCTCAGGGGTGAAGAATCTGCCTGCCAATGCAGGAAGCATGAGTTCGATCCCTGGGTCCAGCAGATCCCTTGAGAGGAAATGGCAACCCACTCCAAGAATAAGCCTTGCCTGGGAAATCCCATGGACAGAGGGGTCTGGCTGGCTGCAGTCCATGGGGCTGCAAAAGAGTAGGATGGATGGATGGATAGCTTAGCAACTATACAACAACAGACCTAATTCAAAAATGTTCTTTTCTTTCCTCACTTCTCATTTCATTTATTGGAGAAAACCTCTCTTCCTATGTCTATTTTAGAGTGATTTCTAGGGAATTGATAGACCTGTAAGTATTAAATGTCATACAATATACCTGCCTTTTCCATTTAAATTAAAACACAAACACAACCCCCCAAACTGCAGGGCAAAGTGGGAACACAGCATGATGTACAATTAGCTTCAAATCACTGCACATACCTCTTAACTCTTTTAGCTTCAGGCCCTAGATGCTATCTGCAAGGAAGATGTTTCAGAGCACAGGGACCCCCTCCTATGCAGAATGCCCCCCCGAAAAGCCACCCCCAGATCACAGGCAGCCACCTCACCAACCACCTGCTTGGTAGGAGCGAAAGCAGAGGCTGCACGTTGGTGACACTGAGACTCCACTGATCACTGAATGTGATTTCGTAATACTATGGAGACTGGGCTTTGGGTATCGCGGGGGGAGTTTGATCTCCGCTGAAAAGATGCTGTGAAGAAATTTCAGTGAGTCTGGGGGCTGGGGAAGGGAGCGGGGCAATGACGTAGAACTAATAGTAGCAAACTCAGATAACCCTGGTAGAATAAAAGGCAGAGAAAGATGCTGAGATATCCTCATCTTTTTATTCTGTGGTATTGTAGACAAATGCGGGTGTAGCCCCCAGAAAGTCAGAACTGCAATAATAGGATGGGTGGATGGATGGGTGGATGGGTGGGTGAATGGGTGGATGGATGGATGGGTGGATGGGTGGATGGGTGGGTGGATGGATGGGTGGATGGATGGGTGGATGGGTGGATGGGTGGATGGGTGGATGGGTGGATGGGTGGGTGGGTGGATGGATGGGTGGATGGATGGGTGGGTGGATGGATGGATGGATGGGTGGGTGGATGGGTGGGTGGACGGATGGGTGGGTGGATGGGTGGATGGATGGATGGGTGGGTGTGTGGGTGGGTGGATGGATGGATGGATGGGTGGGTAGGTGGGTGGATGGATGGATGGGTGGGTGGGTGGGTGGATGGGTGGATGGATGGATGGATGGGTGGGTAGGTGGGTGGATGGATGGATGGATGGATAGCGGAGTGGGTGGACAGGAAGACAGGTGAGTAGGTGAACTGGTAGATGAGTGGATGTGTAGTCTGGCAAATCGGTAGACGGAGGAGACTAGTGGCTATGGGGATGGATGGGTAGGTGAGTAAATAGAATAAGCCTTTTCCCATTTTTATATGTAATTTCATTACAGCACTCCCCCTTCAACATTCACAGTTTTTTTATTTTTAAAATTGCCATCAAGCACTGAATACAGTAAATTAGCCACTCTATATCCACTGCTAGTGGACATATACATTGGTACAACTTTTTCAAATGATAAAACTTATCAAGAATATTTAAAAGATTGGTGCATAACAGTATTTACAGCTGCTTTAGTCACAGTGGCCAAGAGGTGGAAAACAGCTCCCATGACCGGTGGCTGAGCAAAATGCAGTCTAAATGTACGATGAAATAATCAGCTATATGTACGATGAAATAATCAGCTTTAAAAGGGAAGGAAACTCTTTTTAAAACAATTTTTAACAGTTCAGCTAAAAAGTTAAGAATGTTAATCAGACTTGCTCCTGATCTAATGCTGACCACTCTCCATGTGAACACAACGTAAGCTGACAGAGAACTATTTTCCCAGTAATGGCCCTGGATGGATGGGGCTTTACCCACGTACCCTTTTAAATTCTCAATGGTGACCAAGGACATTGTTTTTGGTTTCTGTTTCATTTTGCTGTTCTGGCTATATTGAAATATACTTCACAGATAAAACTGTACATATTTAATGTGATGATTTAATGTGATACATTTCAGTATAATTAACAAATGCACCACTTCACGTGGTGACCTTTTTCTTTTTTTGGTGTGTGTGTATGGTGAAAACTCTTAAGATCTACTTTCTTAGCACTTTCAAGTACACCGTACATATTGTTAGCTATCATCACCAAGTTGTACATTAGATCCTGTGAACTTATCTTAAAACTGAAAGTCTTTACCTTTTGACCAACACCTCCCCATTTCTCACACATACACACACCCCAACCCCAGCCCCTGGCAACCACCATTCACCTCTCTGTTTCTATGAGTTTAACTTTTTTTTTTTAAACAGATTTCATATATAAGTGGTCCCATACAGTATTTGTCTTTCTATGCCTGGCTTAATTCATTTAGTGTAATGCTCTCCAGATTCATCCATGCTGCTGCAAATGGCAGATTTCCTTCTTTTTATGGCTGAATATTATTCCATTTTTTGTGTGTGTGTGTTTATAAATCAGGTTTTCTTTATCCATCGACCCACTGGTGGACAGTTTGGTTGTTTCCACGTCTTGGCTACTGTGAATGACACTGCAATGAACGTGGGAGTGCAGAGATTTCATAATCACTGATTTTGTTTCAGATATTGATCTAGAAGTTGGATTGCTGGATCATACAGTAGTTCTGTTTTTAATTTTTTGAGGAGCCACCATACAGCTTTCCATATGCCTTTACCAATTTACATTCCCACCAACAGTTTACAAAGGTTCTCTTTCCTCCACATAAAAAGAAGGACTTTCTGATACATGCTACCACACGGATGAGCGCCCCCTTCTCCTCCCGCCTTCAGTCTTTCCCAGCATCAGGGTCTTTTCCAATGAGTCAGCTCTATGCATCAGGTGGCCAGCGTCCTGGAGCTTCAGCTTCAGCATCAGTCCTTCCAGTGAATATTCAGGGTTGATTTCCCTCAGGATTGACTGGTTTGACCTCCTTGATGTCCAAGGGACTCTCAAGAGTCTTCTCCAACACCACAGTTTGAAAACATCAATTCTTCAGCGCTCTGCCTTCTTAAGGTCCAGCTGTCACATTCACACATGACTACTGGAAGGACCATAGGCTTGACTATACTTTGTCAGCAAAATGATGCCTTTACTTTTTAAAACACTGTCTAGGTTTGTCATAGCTTTCTTTCCAAGAAGCGAGCGTCTTCTAATTTCATGGCTGCATGGTTGCAGTCATGCATTCAAATGATAAGGAAAGAGCGGGGTACTTGAAATATTGCCCACAGGCCTAACCCAGCACCCGCACATGGCAGGCACACAGTAAACCTTTGCTACAGCAATCAGTGCATTGAAAGGTAAATGAGGGAATGCATCAGTGAACCAGTGAAGGACCACATTCACCTGGCAGGTGGCGAGACAAGGATTCTAGAAAGGAAACGTCCCAGGAAAGAGGAGCTTGCCAATATAAAGTCCCACTGTGTGCCTGGCATTCCTTGTCCATCCAAGACCAGTCGTCACCCCTGAACCCTCAGAGTCAAGGCAACAGTTTACTGTCCTGCCCACCGTCCTGCACAGGTCCATAGGGAGCCAGACTATGCCCAGGTCTGTCTGCTCTTTCCGCCCCCTTCTCCAGGTATCTCTGTGAAACCCCTGAATTGCCCAGTTCTCGATAACACCATTGTCTTTGCCCCAAGTAACTGAACCCTGGAGAATTTCCGCAGGAATCCAGACGGGTCTGTGGCAACGGTGGCAAACCCTGTGGTGCCTGAGACTGGCCCTTTGTGCATCTTTACCTAACAAGGCAGAGGTTCCTGCTAATTGGGTTTGTTCGTGGGTGTTCTACGAGGTCCTACAAATTGCTGTCAATAAATCCGGGACCTGGAGCAATCCCGGAGGCTGACTAGGATTAAATCTCATCTCGGTTGGGAGCTGATAAGAGCAGCCTCAGGTCCCTTGGAGGGGCCTGGAAAGTACCTGGGAGGCCCCCACCCCACCTATCAGCAGCCCAGCCCCTCCTGGCTCAGTTGACAGCAGCTATTTATGCTCTGGGGCCTGGAGACCCTGTTCTTACAATGACTTAAGGGTTGCTTGGAGGGGCCATAAATTAAGCCTGGAATTCTAGAATAAATGTCTTCTCATGGGCGCTGCTGTTGGAGTAACCACGAGGCACATTTTCTTCTGGAGCCAGGGTGTTGGGAGAAGCCCACACAGCCCCTCCTCAAAAGACAGCAGAGAGAGAGTCTCCCTCCCCCAATGGATAGACACATCTGCTCTGGGAGAGCAACCACACTGAGAAGGCGGGCTTAGGAAGCCTCCACATGCAGACCACCCCCGAACTCCCCAGCGAAGGCTATGGCCCTGCCAGCTTCTGCTGCAGGACTTAGCTCTAGCCATGACAGATGCAATGCAAAGAACATGGTTTTGGAAGCTGGAGGCGAGCTGGGAAGCCAGCTGCGGGGGAGCAGAGCAGCTTCCTCACCTTGCTGAGCTTTGGGGGCCTTCATTCATAAGACGGGAAATCATGGATGGACCTAGAGAGTGTCATACTGAGTGAAGTAAGTCACAGGAGGAGCAATATCACATGGTAGCCCTTATACGTGGAATCTTAAAAAAAAACGTACAAAGGAACTTTTATAACAGAAAGAGACTCACAGACTTAGAAAACGAACTTATGGTTGCCTAGGGGAAAGATGGGAGGAAGGGATAGTTAGGGAGTTTGGGATGGTTATGTACACAGTTATATTTTAAACAGATAACCCAAAAGTTCCTATTGTATAGCACATGGAACTCTGCTCAGTGTTGTGTAGGCAGCCTGGATGGGAGGCGGAGCTTGGAAGAGAATGGATATGTGTATATGGATGGCTCAGTCCCTTTGCTGTTCACCTGAAACTATCACAACATTGTTCATCAGCTGTACCCCAATACAAAATAAAAAGTTAAAAAAACCTAAAAAATAAGATGGGAAATCAACCCACTCATGTATGGGGTTTGTATTAGACCTCTAGGGCTGCCATCACAAATACCAGACTGGGCGACATAAAGCGCAGAAAGTTAGTTCCGGAGGCTGGAAGTCCAAGGTCAATGTGTCAGAAGGGCTGATCTCTTCTGAGGCGCCTCTTCTTGGCTTGTAGAAAGCTTCTGCTCCCTGTGACCTCACGTGGTCGCCCCGCCGTGTTTATCTGTGTCCAACTCGCCTCTAAGGACGCCAGTCCTAGTGGATTGGGGCCACCCCAATGACCTCATTCTATCGTAATTAGGTCTTTAAAGACTGTCTCAAAACACAGTCACGTTCTGAGGTTCTGGGGGTTAGAGTTTCAACATATGGATTTGGGGGGACGCAGTTCAGCCCATCGCAGTGCTGACTTGAGTGGACTCGTCTCCAGGGCCTTTGGTCTTCCTTCCTGAGAGGTTGCACCCACTAGATATTCTAAAGCCACGTTTCCCAGGAACGGGAAAGAGGACTCAGATTTGCTGCGCATCCACTGTGTGTTGGGCTTCCCGGGCGGCGCTAGTGGTAAAGAACCCACCTGCCAAAGCAGAAGACGTAACAGATGCCGGTTGGATCCCTGGGTCAGGAAGATCCCCTGGAGAAGGCATGGCAACCCACTCCAGTATTCTTGCCTGGAGAATCCCATGGACAGAGGCGCCTGGCAGGCTACAGTCCAGGGGGTCGCAGAGTCAGACATAACTGAAGCGACTTAGCACACATGCACTGTGTGTCAGATGCTGTTATGGGCCTCATGTACGTAATATTCTTTGAGCAGAATCCAGTGTGTTAAGGGATTGTGTGTGTGTGTGTATGCGTATTTTGTTTCCTACTGAGATTGAGGAATGGAAATTCTGCCATGGGATAGGGGCTTACATGAATTCTAAGGCCCCAAGAGTTCTGGAAAAATGGGTTTTGTTTACATTTATTCACTCATCCAATAAATTTAAACTGAGTTCTTATATGACCAGGTGTTGTTTCAGGCAAACAGCATACAAATATCTCTGTCCCACTGAAGACTGCACTCTAGTGGAGGGAACCAGATCATTAGGAGACATAGTGAGTCATCTAATACGTTAGGGGAGCAGGTGCCTAGTGTAAACAGAGGGGCATGCCTCCCAAGGGGGCTGGGGGGCTCTACTTTCCATATAGGGTAGTTCTGACAGAAGCTGAGCAAGGATGCGAAGGAGGGAAGGGAGATAGCCATGCAGATGCTCAAACTTAGCATATTCTTGGCACAGGGAACAGCAAGTGCAAAGGTCCTGTGGCTGGTATGACAGAAACAAATGACAAGGAGGCCAGGGGGCTGGCCAGAGTCAGCAGAGGGGAGTTGACAGAGGAGGAGGGTAATGCGGTAATCAGGCCCACATCCGGTATGACTTGGAAGGCCTTTGCCTTCTCCATCAGGGAAATGGAAATTATTGGAGGGTGAGAATTAATGAGGGGAGGCATCAGGATAGGAGAATTCGGAAAAACAAATGGGATGAAAAACCATGTCAAGAGATGTCCATGACCCAGACCACGTGCTGGCACGTGACTACAGTCAATGCCAGGTCTCTGACCCACTCCTGGGGAAGCCAGAGGCCAATTTCACAGCTGGAAGTCCGGCTTTTCAGAGCTCGCCCAATAGTACATACTGTCGGCCCTTAGGGATGGTGGTATTGGTGTGGATTAACACAGAGAGACCTGATAAATAGTTAACTAAAGAAAAAGAAAGGCCACAAAACCGCAGGTGGGAAGCAGTGTAATGAGTGGTTCACGTTGGGGTTCTGGGAGCAGGCTGTGGGCTTTGAATCCCAAGGCTGCTGCTTGTTGCGTAATCTCAGGCAGACTTCACACTGTGATGTCTCATGTGTATGATCTCATGGTGGCTTTAGAAAGGTGGCCGAACAGACAATCCTGTGCATGTAACAAAAGGTAAGGAAAGATGCTTACCAAACCACCAAGGCCATCATCTGGGGTGGAGGATAACAAGGAATATTGTTGCCCACGGACCTCCTCTCTGCTTACGATTCCAGAGCCTTGGGAACCCAGACACATCCCACCCCCATCCTCTCCCACCCCACCCCACCCCCACACCCACACAGCCACAGCGGATCCTCTGCAGATAAGCCGGCTGCATTCTCCCGATGCTTCCAGGGAGGAGTGGGCAGTAAACTGCTAATTTATGGGAACTTTTCCAGCTACAGGGTCCCTAAGATCCCCAGCAGGGATGACCCGAGCCAGTGGAATAAAATGGGTGATTAGATATCCAGGCCCTGACATGAAGCAGCCCAGTGCATCAGGCAGGAGGTGGCCTCCATCAGGGCCCCCACGAGCATCAGATAAGGACTGGGCCAGAGAGAAGACAGGCCCCCTGACAGCACTGCTGCTTGCTAATCACACCCAGAGCAGGAGCCAGCTAACAGCACCCTCGGCCCCCTCTGTGCGACCCCATGGACTAGCCATCCAGGCTCCTCTGTCCATGGGATTCTCTAGGCAAGGATATTGGAGTGGGTTGTCATTCCCTCCTCCGGGGCATCTCTCTGACCCAGGAAGCGAATCCAAGTCTCCTGTGTTGCAGGCAGATTGTTTATCATCTGAGCCACCAGGGAAGCCCATATAAGTCTGTGTAAATCACTCATATACTAGCTAATGTTTTAAAACTTGGAAATGGAAAGCAAAACTCTAAATTTCTATTTTCTCTTTAAAAGTCGAAAGTCGTGGCCTCCCTGGGGTCATTCCCTCCTGGCTGAAGCTGGCAGTTGTTGTCCACTTGGGCCATCGGCTGCACCCAGCCTCATTCCCCACCTTGTTTTCTGGCCCCCTTGGCATTGGTATCTCAGCTCCCGAATATGAGGCAACTAACCTCGGACACAGCCTTGAGACAGAGATTTTATTAAACACATAGGCCCATGGCTGTTCAACTAGAAAGACATGGGATGTAACACCACCATTTCCTGCTGATCCAAGGGAGTTGTTACCTTGATGATAATAATTTCTCTTCCTGGGGCTATTAACTGACCACTTGTTATATCCCCACCTGTGTTGCCTGTTATTTAATCTTCAGAACAACCCAGTGAGAGCTGAATATTAGCCCCATTTTACAGATGAGGAAACTGAGGCCCAGACCCAGTAAGTGATGTGCCCAGCTATAAAGTGGGATGACAGTCATTCAAGGTCACTTCTGCTTGACTTTTCCATGTTCTCATTGGTAAAGAAGAGGTGCCTTTGATCTAAGGAAGCCATCTGGGCTAGGAGAAAGAGACCAGAAGCAGGAGTCAGGAACCCTCCTTTCAGGGAGGCCCCAGCTTGGAGTTAACACAGGTTCTCACAAGGTACTCGCTGCCCTGAACCCTGTCTCCCCACCGCCTCCATGAGTGGACACTACCATGGGACCATGAGCTTCCCCTTACATGTCAATCAGAAGGGTCAGATACAGTCAGACATTTTCAAAAGTCAATACCTTTCCAAAGGCAAAAGCTTATTAGGGAAGGAGATGTAATTCTGCAGCCCCCAGAGAGATGCAGTTTCGATCCTTGAGTTGGGAAGATCCCCTGGAGGAGGGCATGGCAACCCACTCCAGTATTCTTGCCTGGAGAATCCCATGGACAGAGGAGCCTGGTGGACTACAGTCCACGGGGTCACAAAGAGTCAGACACAACTGAAGCGACCTGAGCACACAACACAAGCAAGCAAACCAAAGTCAAAAGGGAAAATGAACTTTAAATGTTAGTTTTCAATACAAAAAAATCAAGAAATGTTCATGCTCTGCTTTGGGACTTGTCTCCACAAACGAGGCTCCCACCTTCCTCAGGATGTCACCAACTGCCTCTGTAGATGCAAATATATACAAATTACTCCTAAAGGGGTGGGTGACGGGCAGAACACCAGAGCCCGGGTGGGACCCAGGTGCTCACCTCTCCGAAGCTCAGCTTTCTCATCAGTAAAATGGAGCTAGGGGCTCGTGCTGCGCCCGCTGGGAGAAGATGCCTTCTGATTCTGCAAGCTCTGAGGCCCATCCTGAGCCAAGTAGTGTGCTAGCTGCTCAGTCAGGCCCAACTCTTTGCGACCCCATGGACTGTAGCCCACCAGGCTCCTCTGTCCATGGAATTTCCCAGGCAAGAATACTGGAGTGGATTGCCATTACCTTTTCCAGGGGATCTTCCCAACCTAGGGATCAAATCCAAGTCTCCCGCAGGCAGACTCTTTACCATCTGAGGTGCCAGAAAAGCTCAACTAAGCTACCATGTGAGGTTCAGTCTCATCTGAGCTACCAGGGATTCTGAGCCAAGATGCTGGACTTTTCCTGAGGATTCAAAGAGCCACAAGGAGGGTTCACTGGATGCCCAGGTACAGGACACAGCACCCACTCCTGGTGGATGAGCAGGGTTCCCATGGGGAATAGAGAAAGCCTTCTGTCTCATTCTAAGAGGGAGGATGTCTGCAGTCCAGATGACACCTGTCCTACGCTCAGCCAAACCCAGAGTCATCTCTACTCCTGCTGCCTTCTAAGGTACCCGGAACCTGCCCCTATGGACTCGCCCTGGAAAACCTGGAGACCACTAACATTGACGGAGCACTTACCAGACGGAAACCCCATTTTACAAATCAGGACCTGGAGGCACAGGAAGCTTAAGCAATGTGCCTGAGTTCACATGGCTGCTCAGAGACGGCCAGGATGTGAACCCAGACCCACTAGGTCCAGCGCCTACCCTCGGGCTCTGATGTAGGGCTCCCTTCTGCCTCATCCCTTGGGGATCCTTAAGCTCAAGGCCAAGCCCGTGTCCTCTCAGAAACCTGCCCCAGCCACCTTCTAACCATGCAAAATATAACTCCTGTAGCCCGGGTGCCTCAGTGCCCATAAACCAGGCTTTTAATCCCTGATGACGGCCCCCCTTCAGCAAGCATGCAAGGTGGCCTTTGTTACTGCTGCATTGAATGATGGGGGCCTGAAGCTCAGGACATATAAGTAACCTGACAAGGCTGTACTGCCAATCAGTGCTAAGGCAGGATCTGAACTCAGGTCCACCTGATCCCAGAGCACCTGGATTTACACTCTTACACCCTATCAGACTGTCAAACACAGCAGCCATCACTTGGCACAGTGACATCCAGTGATTAGGAAAGGTCTCGGATCAGAGGGGCTTGAGTAGAGACTTGACGGAAGGAAGAGGTCAGGGGAAATGGGGAATAGCCGGCAGAGAACAGCAGTCCCGAAGGCTGAGTGGAAAAAAATATTTAAACAAGGAGCAAATGGGGACTTTTCCTGGTTGTCCGGTGGTTAAGAATCCAGGCTTCCAATGCAGGGGACATGGGTTCTATCCCGGGTTGGGAAACTATGATCCTGCATGCTGTGTGGCCAAAAAAATAAATAAAAAGTAAAGAAAGATGGAGCAAATGCTGGCTGTTGAAGGATGGAGAAGAGGACAGAGGCAGTTCCTACTGATGGCCATAGGTGCAGGGGAAAGTGCTGGACTCTGACAAAGTGAGGGGGTTGCTTCACCCTGGGGCCTTCGGGGGCTTTGAGGGGTGGGTGCACCTTCTGAAGGAGCTTCCCTGGTGGCTCAGTGGTAAAGAATCCACCTGCAATGCAGGAGTCACAGGAGATGTGGGTTCAGCCCCTGGGTTGGGAACATCCCCTCGAGGAGGGCATGGCAATCTGCTCCAGTATCCTTGCCTGGAGAATCCCATGGACAGAGGAGCCTGGAGGATTGCAGTCCATAGGGTGGCAAAGAGACGTGACTGAAGCAATTTAGCACACACAAGCCTTCTGAAGGCCCAGGTGTGAGACAGCATGCATGGTTCTCCCAAGTGTATCTGACCTCCAAAAGCATCTCCAGGATAAACATTCCTCAGAGAAAGAGTTGGAAGTATAGAAAGCCATTTTCTCCAGGGGCTGTTTTCTGGGCTGGAACAGAAGATGCAGTCTTAAGCCCTCAAAATGTGACCCTGTGAAAAAAGACCCAACCCACAGGTAGGTGCACCCCCTGCTTTCTGAGCTGCCGCCCTGGGAGGCAAGGAAATGAAAAAAAAAAAAAAGGTCTGTGGGAACAAGAGCAAGGGCCTCAACCTCCCCAAGCCTCAACTTGATAGCACTTCCTGTGCTGGACTTTTGGGGAATTAAATGACTCAACTTGTGAGGAAATGGTCACATCAACCGTGAAGCACTGAATAATTATGAGTCATCATCACTCTGAGTCATCATCACATCTCTTAACAATGGTTTAAGATGTTAACTTTCCCCCAATACATTTGTGGGCTTCCCAGGTGGCTCTAGTGGTAAAGAACCCACCTGTCAATGCAGGAGACATAAGAGGTGAGGGTTCGATCCCTGGGAAGATCCCCTCGAGGAGAACATGACAGCCCACTCCACTATTCTTGCCTGGAGAATCCCATGGACAGAGGAACCTGGCGGGCTACAGTCCATGGGGTCACAAAGAATTAGACATGACTGAGAGACTAAGCACGCACAATACATTTGTATATCAATGGGGCCCTTCTTGAAAAGTAAAGCCTGAGTCAAAAGGGTGGTAGTAAAGATAAAAATATCGACCCACCCTCCCCAAAGACAAAAATAATAATAAATAATAAAAATGGCAAAAAAAAAAAAAAAAAGCCAGCAAAAGTTACCCTTTGTTTACCATTAATCTCTGCCTGGTCCTTTACCTCTATAAGCAGTGACCTGATGGGGTAGACATTAGCATCTTTATTTTACAGATGGGGAAAACAAGACGCAGAGAGGTGAAGTAACCTGTCCAAGGACACACAGCAGGTGAAGACGCCACTGGGAAGGGAAGTGATTTATTCATTCATCCATTTACAAAATATCTGCTTCCTCTGTCCTGTTGTCTACCCAGGGGACTGAACTCACCGAGGCAAAAATGGAATAAATGATGATAGAGAAATGCCGGAGGTGCTGAGAGATCAAAGTTAGGCCTTAAAGACAGGAGAACTGCCTGGAGGAGGTGATGCTGACACTGAGCTTTGAACATGAGGACTTTGGAAGCAGAGAGACAAGGGCATTTCAGAGCAAGGGAACGACTTGCTACCCAGGGGACAAACAGCAGCCTGAGTGCTTTCAATCACATCCTTATCCTCTGTCCTCAAGCATGCTCACTGCCAGTGCCTGGTCAGTGAGGGGTCCCCTTGGAAGTAAGGGCTCCCTTCTTTTCCTGGTCCCGCTTTTTGGAAAAAAGACCAAGATGGGACCAGGGTATGGGCACCAGTGCTGCCACCCTTGGGCAAAATGACCTTGGGAATATCGTTTTTTGAGTCTCAATTTCCCCAGAGAGGGCATTGTTTGGGAGAGTGATTTTCAAAGGGTGGTGTCTGAACCAGCAGCAGCAGCAGCCTTACCTGGGAGCTTATCAGAAACAAATTCTCACCCTACACCTGTGGAATCAGGGACCCTGAGCGTAGGGCCAGCAAACTGTGTCTTAACAAACCCTCCAGGGTTGCTGATGGCCTGGAGCAGTCTGCTACCCCAAGCCTGGTCCTGGGACCTGCCACATCACTAGGGAGCCTGTTAGAAATGCTGAGTCTCAGGCCCAGCTCAGACCTACAGAATCTGCATTTCCACTGGAGCGCCAGGAGGTCTCTTGTAGATTGACGTTTGAAAAGCACAGTCCTGAGAGCTGGGTGACACCTCCTGGCAGTTATAAAGCTCTACCCGGCCCTCTGGAGAAAATCACCCAACCTTTTTTTTTTTATTATTGTTTTAAGTTTATTTTATTTTTTTTTAATTTTTATTTTTATTGGAGGCTACTTATTTTACAATATTATATTGGTTAGTTTTGCCATATATTGACATGAATCCGCCCCGGGTGTACATGAGTTCCCTCTCCTGAACCCCCCTCCCACCTCCCTCCTCCCCTTATCCTCCCTCTGGGTCATCCCCGCATACCAGCCCCGAGCATCCTGTACTCTTTCTCCAAAGACTCCCAGGCTCCCAGGCAGGAGGGAAGCCCTTTAGGTTCAGTTAGGGCTCTTTGATCCTTTCCAATCTCTGATAAGAACCGAGGGCAAGGGGCACTGGGGGGGGGGGCCCTCTGGCAATAAGGGGAAAGTGTTTTCCTCCAGGAGGCATGGAAACCGAGTAGCCCTCTTCTGCCAGCTTGGCCAAGGAATGTCCCCTCGCAGAGCCTCTGGAATTGGGAAGAAATTCCGTGCAAATTCCACGGCCATCCCAAGCCAGTGCGAAATCGCAAGAGCTACCCAGTGTGGTGCAGCCCAGCTTGAATGTGAGTTCAAAACAATTACCAGCCGACATGTGTTTCCTATGAACGGTGCAAGTGTTAAAACGGATTTAATTTTCTTTTGTAAATAAAGAGGCCCATCCAGACCAGCCAGTTTATCTCCCTGGGAGAGATGAAAGTGTTTCATCTGCCAGTAGCCTCTGCCCACTGCGGAGGTGGGGGGTAGCTATCTGGGCCCCATGTGTTCTCTATCTTGTAATCCAAAGTCATCTTTCCCATGTGGGACTGTTTGGGCACCATGGGGTCTTGGCTGGAAGTCTTATTTTTAGTTATCTAAAACGGTACTCCTTTTCTTTCTTCTTTCCTTTTCTTTTTTTTAAATTCATATTAGTGATTCATAAACAGTAAAATTAGTCTGCTAGGGGCTAGTGGAGGCATCCATCCTGGTGGCGCCTGCTTTCCTGGGTTAGTAGTTAAAATAAATCATTGCTGTCACAATGGAATTCAGGCCTAAAAATCACCTGTAAGAATCCCCACCGCCTCCCCGCTCCACCTCCCCAAGCCCCCAGAGCGTCAAGGATCAAAGCTATCTCTCCCAACTCCAGCTGAGGGGGTGAAGGAGGGATGAGGCGGGAGAGGGGAGGAGGGAGGGGGGGAGGGAGGGGAGGACGGAGAGGGGAGGAGGGAGGGGAGGAGGGAGGGGGAGGCCCAGGAGGAAAACACCAGAAGTTATACCAAACCAGGAAATGAATGTCTCAGCTCTATTGTTGAAGCTGGAAGCACGAAAGTATGAGGCCAATTTATGATATTAGTTGTTTCTAAAGAAATATGATTAACCACTTTATTATGTAAAGTTATGTTTCCACTTAACCTCCTCACGCTGGCATCCAGAACTGGGGAGTGGGGTGGGGTGGGGGTAGGGTGGGGTTTTTTTTGCTTTTTTTTAAACTGCAAATTTAATAAATTCCAACATGCCCAAACTTCCTGACTTCCACTGTCCAGCGCTGGTATCTCTGGAAACTTCAATCGTGGGAGATAACTCACTCAGCCTGCTGCCTACCTTCAGCGGCCGATGCCCTAATCCGGGATCAGGCAAATAAGCTTTCATCTTCGCAGCACTTAAGTTAATTACATGGAGGCCGGTGGAGGCCCCGGAGCCGACTCGGCTCTGCGCACAGCCCTCCCGAAGCCAAACATCATAGGATCCAGATGCAAACCCTTGGCAGCTTAAGCCCAACAAATTTCCTTTGTCAAGAAATGCAAACAGCCAAACATCGCCGCGTAGGCTACTTCAGTGAGTGGGCCTCCTTCTGGGGCGCTGGGCCCGCGGGGCGGAGGCCAGAAGCAAGACCAGAAACCAATTAAAAAAAAAAAAAGCACAAGTGGTCAGGGCCTCCTCGCTGTTTCCCAGGCGTCCGGCGGGTTGCTCTGTTTTATTTTGAACGGATTACTGATCAAAATGACTGGCCGCCTCCTTTAATGGAGCCGGAAGTGTCTCGATGATTTAGGAATCCATCCTAGCAGTGGGGATGCCTGAGTAGGGGAAGGGCTGCCCCCACTCCCAGCCTTCCTTCTGAAGTTGGCTTCTGCACCCTGCTCTCTGGTTCCCTTCAATCTGTCCCAGTATGCATAGTCCCTTGGCTTGGACCACCCCCCACTCTGCAGATATCCTGCCCCTGCTCTCTGTCTCCCTGGGACCTGCACTGTCCGGCAACCTTCTTCCCTAACTTTGTGTCCCACCTGCCATCAGAGCGACATGTGGCCCTCTCTCTGCCCCCTGCTCTGCAGGGTGGCTTGGACTGGGTGGTGAATCTGCCTGATTCTGGGGGCGGCCAGAGGAAGCCCACTAGGGCAGCGTGACTAGGGCAAAGTTCATGAAGCCACAAAGCTGGAATTTTCACTCTATCCGCCTGACTTTGGTGACTCAGAGCCCAGGTGGGGAGTAGAGGAAAGTGCCTGATTAGCTTCCTGTTGTGGATAAACTTGTGTTTCCCCAAAGGTTAAGTTCAAGTCCTAACCCCCAGGAGCTGCTACTACTTACTATTACTTGGAAATCGGGTCTTTGTAGATGTAATCTAGGTAAAACAGAGAGCATTCTGGGCTCAGGTGAACCTGAATCTGATGGCTGAAACGCCTAGAAGAAGACAGAAGTTTGGAAACAGAGAGTCAGAGAGAAGGGAGATGGTCATGTGAAGACAGAGGCAGAAACTAGGGTGATGCCACTATAAGCCAGGAACCCGCAGACACCAGGAGCTGGGAGACACCGAAGGAGCCCCCTCTTAAGCATTCAGAGGGAGGGTGACCCCCAACACCTAGATTTCAGAGATCCAACCTCCAGAGCTATACAAAGTACATGTCACTTGTTTTTGCCCACTGGAAAAAAAAAGCACAACATGAGAGTTGCGAGTTATGTTTTATTTGGGACAAATGAGGACTATAGTCTGGGAGACAGCATCTCAGACAGCTCTTAGAAACTGCTCTAAAGAGGTAAGGGGGGAGGTCAGCATATATGTGATTTTGGTGAACGGGGAGTTCATGCAATGAAGCACATTTTTCTGCAGAAGGTTTCTGCTAGTCACAAGGAGCAGACATCACCATGAAGGAATTTAATGCTTTTCTAGATATGAGGAGATAGAGTTGAGCTCATAGAGTCAGTTCCTGAAAATATCTAACCATCTGAAGACCTGTCCTGCCGTGTTTTTTTTTTTTCCCCAGAGCACAGAGTCCCTCATTTCGCTCTCTACCCTGAAATCCTTTCGGGGGTGTTGAAAATCAGCAGCTGCAGCAGCACGTGATTTAATCCTTGTAGAGGCAGATGGCAAGTGCCAATCTGTGGTGTTGTTCAGTCACTAAGTTGTGTCCAACTCTTTGCGACCCCATGGACTGCAGCACACCAGGCTTCCCTGGTGTGCCAATTTGCACTATCTCCCAGAGTTTGCCAATTTGCAGTTGATGTTTTAAACCACCCAGATCATGGTGGCAAACTGCTTTGCAACCCCAGGAAACAAACACACCTTCTAAAACTACCTGTGTGTTCCCACCTGGACCCAAGCATCTGAACTGGATGCTGGGGCAGCTACTCCCACAGCTATGCCTGTCCTCGTGGCTGGCATACAGCGCTGAAACCTGCAAATATCCAGCTGACTTGCAGGCTACAGCCAAGCCCAGGGCCACCCTTTCCGCCTCTAGGACTCTATGCCTGGCCACCAAGTCCCCTCCTCTGTGGCTACCCTGGGGCTTTGTAGCCCCCTGTACTGACTTGGGTCTAGCTGGCAGGCCCCCAGCCCTTCCACCAGATGTCCCTCCTCCCCGGAGCACAGCTCTCTTCTAGGCCTCTTAGGCTCACCCAACTCTCAAGACCCAAACCCAGGGTCCCTCCTCCCAGACTTCATGAGCGCTTCCCTGACTCCCATGCAGCCTGACTTGGGGCCTCCCTCTGTGTCCCCGTGGCCCCTCACACAGCACCTGTCACTGTCACTTGCAGGGTTCATTACCGTGAAGCAGGTGTCACAGGTGACCCACCTGGAGGACACTCTCTGAGTGCCCACCCTGCTCCCATGTGTGTGGAATGAATAAGCAACTAATAATTAAGTGTGAGTATCCCAATGCCATCCCTGAACGTGTACTCCACGTGAAACTCAGCATTCCCTCAAAGATCATGGCCCCCACATAGGAACAGAAATAGGAAGGGACACCCCAATAGGACCTGCCGTGCCCTAGAAAGGCAAAGAGAAATAAAGAGAAAAGCACTCTGAATTCCCTAAGTTGGCACATTGAAGCCAGACCTGAAACATGCTGTCTGAGCTCTTGCTTTTGGTGTGTGCATAGAAGGAAATTGAATTTTGTCTCATTGGAGAACAGTCCCTCCTTCAAACCCATCTTATTAGCCTGTGTCTTTGCCTGTTTACTTTCTCCTGGGGGACGATCCCCTGGAGAAGGAAATGGCACCCCACTCCACGGGGCTTCCCTGGTGGTTCAGCTGGTAAAGGAGACTCAGGTTCAATCCCTGGGTCAGGAAGATTCCCTGGAGCAGCAAATGGCAACCCACGCCAGTATTCTTGCCTGGAGAATTCCATGGACAGAAGAGCATGGTGGGCTACAGTCCACAGGGTTGCAAAGCGTTGGATGTGATTGAAACAACTTAGCACACACTTTCTCCTGAGGGAAAATTAAGGCAAGAAGAGCAATCCTATTAATCCCCTGAAGGCAACTAGCTTGGAAGGACCCAGCATAAAACATCCTCACATCGGTGCTGTGAAGAAAGTTCCAGAGACAGGTCGGTGTTTCATTTATGGAAAAAGATCTCTGATCCCTGAATCAAGGAAGACTCTTTCTAAAAGTTCACCAGCCAGTAACTGGTGATATTATTTCCCCACCAGAAGGAGAGTTGGGACAGGCCATGTTCTCTTGTGTAAAAGTATGACTTTTATACTGAACTTCTTGCTAGGCTTCAAATATGCTGCTCTCTGTTGTCCCTTCTGCTGAAACTCCACTCCTGGCATGTCTTGGCCCGAATACCTACTCCTCCTGCTGTGATGTTGGTGCTTTAGTCACCAAGTCGTGTCCGACTCCTGCGACCCCACGGACTGTAGCCCACCAGGCTCCTCTGTCCATGGGATTCTCCAGGCAAATACTGGGGTGGGTTGATATTTCCTTCTCCAAGGGATCTTCCCAATCCAGGGATCGAACCCAGGTCTCCCACGTTGCAGGCAGATTCTTAACTGACTGAGCCACCAGGGCTCAGCTTAAATGTCACATCCTCAGGGAGGCCTTCAATCCCATCCAGCTCATCCCCTCCTGCAGGCCCCCATGTGTGTGAGAGTTTCTAGGTGAAGTAACTATCTCTGCCCTGGTCACACTGTACACCAGCATCCAGCACCCAGCACTGAGGAGACTCAGTATCCATAAAGATGAACCATAAAGATGAACTATAGCTGTTTCCCTATAACCCTATTTCAGTGAAGGTCGCAAACCAGTGTAACCAGCCATTCAGGCTTGACAGCTGTAACAGAGACCCAGAAAAATAGCAGTTTAAGAAGGTAGAAACTCATTTCTCTCTTATCAGGAATCCAAACTCCCTCTATCTTCTCCCTTTTCTTTAATAGAAAATGTCTACCTCAAGGCTATGGCTTTTCCAGTGGTCATGTATGCATGTGAGAGCTGGACTATAAAGAAAGCTGAGTGCCAAAGAATTGATGCTTTTGGACTGTGGCATTGGAGAAGACTCTTGAGAGTCCCTTGGACTGCAAGGAGATCCAACCAGTCCATCCTAAAGGAGATCAGTCCTGAATATTCATTGGAAGGACCGATGTTGAAGCTGAAGCTCTAATACTTTGGCCACCTGATGCAGAGAACTGAGTCATTGGAAAAGACCCTGATGCTGGGAAAGATTGAAGGCGGGAGGAGAAGGGGATGACAGAGGATGAGATGGTTGGATAGTATCACCAACTGGATGAACATGAGTTTGAGCAAGCTCTGGGAGTTGGTGATGGACAGGGAAGCCTGGCGTGCTGCAGTCCATGGGGTCGCAAAGAGGCAGACACAACTGAGTGACTAAACTGAATGAATGACCTCATGATCCAAGATGATATCTCGAGCTCCTGCCCTCTCATCCACACTCCAGCCGGTAAAATGAAAGGGGACAGAGGAAGGCAAGCTCCTGCACTTAAGGATGTGCCCTGCAGATTGTACACATCACTTCTGCTTGCATCCCACTGGCCAGAGCTTGATCACATGGCCACACCTGTCTGCAAGGGAGTCTGGGAAAGTCATCATTGGCTGGGCACTCACATGGCCAGCTAAGAACTCGATAACTGTAGAAAAAGGACAGAACAGATATTAGGGGACAGTGGGCCTATTCTGCCTCCCCTGGAATCATCCTGAGGAACTCTCACACGCCCCTCCTCCCAAATATTTCTCTAACCAATCACTATATCTTTGTCCTTTGATTTTTACCGTGAAAGTGTATTTTGGTTCTGCCCCTTCTCCCCTCACTACTGTACCTCAGATCAACCACATTCGTTTGCCCCATAGCTGTAAAGTGCAGTGATCTCCTCCCGTCTCTGGTCCTGCCACCTTTTGCCCCCATCCATCCACCGTATCTGAGTCCACCTGGTCCAATCCTGTAGGGGGCAGTTTGGAAATATCTATCAAAAGGACAAATTCATAGAGCCTTTGAACAGTAATTCTATATCTGGGAATCTACCCCACCACTGTCTTAGTCTGTTTGGGGTCCTATAACAAATTGCCATCAACTAAGTGACAGACAAGCAATAGGAACTTATTTCTCACAGTCTAAGATCAGGGTGCAGCAGCTGGAACCACACGCAATGAGTGCAGGAAAGTTTAAGGGGGGTTGTGGGTGCCGGGTGTGCTCAGCTAGAGAAAATGCAGCACACTACACACAGGCGCAGACGTTTTCTAAATTTAAACTTAACGTTCTCTAAAAATAAAACTTGCACATTTAACTTGCTTACAAGGGCTTGAAACCTAAGTATGGACCAAGAGCAGAGGAGGAAAAGGAAATGGATATTATGGCATGATGACATCATGGATGCAAGTGTTTTCCTTTAGTATCATTTTATATCATTCATGTCCTCTTCCCTTTTTCAGTGATTAAGATGTAATGAAGCAAGAAGGATGAGGGCCGGGAGGAACTGGCCGCCTCCTCTCCTACAGGTTGATGAGGGCAAAGGAAGAAGATGGATGTCAGGCCAGTTTGCTCATACCATCGCGTCTTTTCCACAACCCAGTCAAGTGCTGTTAACCTCACGTTACAGATGAAGACATTGAGATTCAGAGGGAAAAAGGAAATTTACCCAAGTTACACAACAAGTGAGTGGAGCTGTCAGGGTTAGAACTCAGGTCTGGGGGTGGGGATGGGGCAGGTCTCAGGTCAATGCGTGCTCCTCGAATCCACTTCTAGCCCATTCCAGCCAGCTCAGCCCACTTCGTGTTCCGCTATTCTGTGCAAGGCGCACAGAGAAGGGACTGCAGCTTCTGGGGGCGTGGTGGTCACACAAGTCTGTTCATCAGAAGCCGCATCACCCACCCAGAGGACACACAGCTAGGAGCCTTCATTTGCCCCTCACCCAACGACAAATGCTCCTCATTCAACAAGTGTTTTTCAAACATCTGTTCTAGGTGCTGTTGTAGATGCTGAGGAGGCAATATTGTGGCAGTCATTCCAGCGGAGGGGATGAAGAGTGCACGAGGAAACGTGGAGAGTATGGAGCAAGGGAGACGGGACCAGGGCCCTACTGAGAAACAGAGCAGGTCAGGCGAGGAGTGGAACTGTGTCCATGTCAGGTGCCCAGGGAAAGTGGCCACCGTGGCGGTGAGCAACATGAGCCTCTAAGGGGGAGCATTTCAGGCAGATGGACGAGCATGTGCAAAAGCCCTGAGGTGAGAATGGGCTCAGTGAGTTTGATGAAGAGCAAAGAAACCAACACTTCGGCAGGAGTGGCAGGAGCTAGGAAAGAGAAGGAGCCGAGGTCTAAACCCATCACCCCGAGGCCACGGTTGGGGTCCTAGATTTTATCTGCATGAGAGGTGAGCCACTGGGTTTTGAGCCCAAAAGTAACATGTGTTGGAAAATGGCTGAAGGGGGATACATTCGTCTCCCAGGGTTGCTGGAACAGATTATCCCAAACTGGGTGGCTTAAAACAACAGATATTCATCTTTTCCAGTTTCAGAGGCCAGGAGTCCAAAATCAAGATGTCAGCAGGACTGGACCCCTCTGGAGGCTCCCTTCCAAGCCTCTCTCCTGGCTTCTGGTGGCTTCCCACCATCCGTGGCACCCCGTGGCTTATAGACGCCTCACTCCAGTCTCACATGGCCATCTTCACATGGCCGTCCTCTCTGTGTTTCTTCTCCCCTCCCTTCTGTTCTATGGACGTTTGTCATTGGCTTTGGATCCCACCTGGGTCACCTAGGATGCTCTCATTTCAAGATGCATTGAAGCCAGACTCACAGGTTCTGGGTAGATGTATCTTTTGAGAGCCAGCATTCAACCCACCATGGGGGCCAGGGTGGACACAGGGAAGGGACCAGTTAAGACATTACTTCTCTCACTCAGGTAAATGATCCTGATGGCTCATCTGGACCAAAAAGGGGAAAGTCGAGTCTCAGCAGGTTTAAGAGTTTATCAGGAGATGGACTCCAAAGGATGTGATGAATGACCAAGTACAGAGAATTGAGGAAGAGGGCACAGTTAAGGATGACTTAACTGCCACCTTTTTGGCTTAAACAAATAGGTGCATGCTTGCTCAGTCGTGTCCAACTTTTTGCAACCTTGTGGATTCTAGCCCGCCAGGCTCCTCTGTCCATGGGATTCTCCAGGCAAGAATACTGGAGTGGGTTGCCATTTCCTCCTCTAGAGGAACTTCCCAACCCAGGGATCGAACCCAGGTCTCCTGTCTCCTGCATTGCAGGCAGGTGCTTTACTGCTTGAGTCATCAACTAGGAGGATCATGATTTTAAAATCTTTTATTTTATCCAATCCTATACCACAAAACTTACCCTTCTCACACAACATTGTAAATCAACTATCCTCCAATGTAAAATAAAAATTAATTTTAGAATGTTTAAAAAGTACCCTTCTCCCCAGAACCAATTACCCCAGTTCCCAAAAAGAGCACACTCAATCTCTTAAAGCTGCTCTGCTTCCTCGCGGGGCCCCAGGAAACACAAGAAGACCTTCGTGTGATTGCTAAGTAATTGCTTTTCAACTGTAAAAGTAATTAAGAAATGGCACCAATTTCCCTAAGTGTAATGTAATTAAATCCACTGGCTTGGAAAATCATTTGCGATAAAGTGAAACAGCAAAAGATCAGGGGAATTAGGAAAGCATCTGACACTAGGGACAGAGTGTTCTCAGGGGCTTTTCCCCTGGAGGGGTGGCTTTGGCAGGTGCAGGAGGAGGCTGGCAAAGGAGTCAGGGAGGGTGGGGGATGGGAGGGCCAGATCCCAGACTGGAGGCCCAGCCGGGACAGGGTTACTCGTTGGTGGGGGGCGGGGGGAGCCCAGGGACCAGGTGGAGTGGCATAGAGGCCTTATCCCAGGAAGTCAAAGGCAGCTTCAACTTTGGTCAAAAGGGTGGTAAAGGAAGGACTTCCCTGGTGGAGCTCCTTCACTAGTCAGGGAACTAGATCGGACAGACCGCAACTAAGAGTTCACATGCTGCAGTTAAATAATAAAAGATCCTGCGTGCTGAAATGGAAGATCAGTGAACACACACACCTCAACCAACTCGTACAGCCAACTCAATGTTGTTGTTGAAAGTGTTGCTCAGTCGTGTCCGACTCTGCAATGCCATGGACTGCAGCCCACCAGGCTCCTCTGTCCATGGGATTCTCCAGGCAAGAATACTGGAGTGGGGAGCCATTCCCTTCTCCAGAAAAAAAATTAATAAATAAATATTAAAAAGTAAAGTGAAGGAAGCAGGGTGAATGACTAGACTTGAGGAAGGAAGCTGCACCATGAATAGAAGCTGGTGAAATCAGGGTCCAATTGGGTCAAAAAGTTGGGTCAGGCCGAGCACTTCAAGACCAAGACTCTGATCAAAAGGCAGAGCGTCCAGGGTCTTTTCTTCAGTGGTTCCCGCTGCAGGTACAGAGTGTCATGGCTGAAGGGAGCCAGGAGGGCCAAATAGATTTCCAGGATAGACTGAAGCTAGCACCTCTGGAGCAGAGTGTGGTAGAGAGAACTAAGAAAGAGATTTTACATCAGGCGGCAAGCTCTAGGTTCAAACCCTGACTCACAGGATTTGTTCTCTTGAGCACTCTACTAAGCTCTCCGAGTCTCTGCTTCCTTTGCCATAGAGCATAACCGTTGTTCCCAACAAGCACATTGTTGGGGAAGGATGGACCCAATGCACAGAATGGGCTTTAGTAACTGTCAAGGCCCACACCAGATGTCCACTGAGGCTGCTGAGAGAGGTCCTCCATCCTCCAACCCCTGCATCCTGTCTCCTCCCCCCCGAACCCCGGGCCCTATCTCCAGCTAAGACTGCTCCCCCTCCCTCCCCACATCAGCCCCCCAACGCCTTCTCCACTGGCTCCCTCTGCTTGACCAAGGCCCCTACCCTATACCTCTCAGTTTCCTGGAATAAGAAGAAAAGTAAAGGCTCTCCTTCACAGGGTATTCTAAGGATCGAAAGAGCTAATGCATGAAAAAATGTGAAGATCGAGCCAGGCCCACACCTCTGCAGGAGCGCTCAGCTATGGTTATTATTATTACTGGCAATCTAGAAAACAGCCAGCAAAGAGAAGAAACAAAAATCACCGCCAGTCCTCCCACCTAGCAGGAACTATCATTAGCAACTGAAGAATAACTTTCTTGACCTTTCAAAAATGCATATTGTTAATTTATTTCGTGGACTTGATCATATTCTTACACACTGTTTGGGGAACCTATTTTTGTCATTGACAATCTACCCTGAACAACTTTACACGTTAGCACACTATACATCATCATTTTAAGGTTGCCAGATTATTTATAGTATTATCACATGTATGTGTAGTCAGTCAGTTGTATCTGACTCTGCGACCCCAGGGACTGTAGCTTGCCAGGCTCCTCTGTCCATGGGATTTCCCAGGCAAGACCACTGAAGTGGGTTGCCATTTCCTACTCCAGGGAATCTTCCAATCCAGGTATCGAACCCAAGTCTCTTGAGTCTTCTGCACTGCCAGGCAGATTCTTTACCACTGAGTCACCCGGGAAGCCCAGTATTATCACATCATGGTTTAATCAATTAGCAATTCCAGGAACTGTTGGCAAAGCTGGTCTCCATGCTTCTTTCCAACCAATTCCCACACCCCAGTTCAAGCCTAGTTTTCCCTCTGGCCAGACCTTCCTACAGATCTCTATGAAGTAAGACACAGTTGTGAAAACAACACCTCCTATTCAAACACCTTCAGTGGTGCCCTGGTACTTAACAACTGAAATTATATCTTCTCTCCCTGGCATTCGAGGCTCTCTCCAAAGTGTTGCCCCAATCCTGTTGGCTCCTAAATCCCCTTGTCACACTCCACAGAGGGCCTCAAGGACCCTCATCACTCTTGCTGTTCCCAGAACACTTAAGGAACTTCTTCCCCCATCCCCACATGTCTTGATCCTGCCCATCTTTCCAAACCCAACAAAGTTCATTTTCTCCCTCTAAAACTTTTCTGCTGCCCATTGTATCACTCAGGATCAGATTCAGCTAGGGAACTCAATACAACAGTGACCTATACAAGGTAAAAGCTCATCCTCTCTGGCATGAGGATGACCTGAGATAGATGATCCAGGGTCTAGTATGGTAGCTCTTCTACAATCTGGCACCCAGATTTCTTCATTCCTATGCCATTCCTGGGATGAATACTCATCCTCGTGGTCTAATATAGTTGCTAGAGCTCCAGACATTGCATCTACATTCCTGAGAGAAGAGTTTGTTTGTTTTATTTATTTAATTGGCTGCACCATGTCTTAGTTGTAGCACCTGGGATCTTCAATCTTTGTTGCGGCATACTAACTCTTAGCTGTGGCTTGTGAGAGTTTCTTCCCTAACCAGGGATTGAACCTGGGCCTCCTGAATTGGGAGGGCAGAGTCTCAACCACTGAATCACCATGAAGTTCCAAGAGAAGAGTTTTAAAGATGATGAGAAGAAGATTGCATGCACTGTCTTTCAGGAAGCTTTCCAGAAACACCGCACAGGACTTCTGTTTGCATCTTGTTAGCAAGAACTCGTTCACTTAGTCACCCAGGTAGAAAAGAGGCTGGGGAAGGGCATCATGTACTCGTCACCAAGAAAGAAGGAAGAATGGATACTGAGAGACAGTCCAGCACTCCACCACTAGAAGAAATAGCTCCTTCCTCTGAGCTCACAAGGCATCTCCCATGACACCAGGCTCTAACTCCAGGAGGCGGCAGGGTCTAAGGAAAGACAGAAGCTTTGGAATCAAACAGACCTGGGTTTAGATCCTGGCTACTGGCTTTCTAGCTAGACAGTTTAGGAACCACTTAAAACGTCTCAATCTCTGTGTCTTTAAAGAAAAAAAATGAAGCCATTCTGAGGTCATGAAATAGTCTTATGGACATGGAGTACCCAGGAAAACATTGCATAAGACTCTGATAAGTAATCGTTGGCCACAACCCACTTCTGCTTTGTGTCATGAATCCCCATGTATTCCATATTCTACACAACTATTACAGTGGTTGAATCCAGGCTCCTGGCACATGGTAAGGGCTATCAGTAATATTTGCTGCATTCAGCTGACCCCAGTTGTCCTGTCCCTTCTCCTGGGCTCGTTCTGGCTCTGCCTTGGTCAGTGAACTCTTGGCCGCTGGAATGCTGAGCATGTAGCTGACTCAACTTGTTTGGGATGGGGCCCAGAGACCTAAATTTTTCATCTTCCCAAGGCTGAGAATGATTGGTCCAGACATAAAGCCCCTTCCACCTCTAACTCTACAAGCTCTTGACAGAGCAGGAAGCAAGCACTCAGTAAATGTCATGGTTGTTATATTGGCTCAACTACCATTGCTGGAAAAGGCCATTTTCATTCCAGTTCCAAAGAAAGACAACGCCAAAGAACATTCAAACTACCACACAATTGCGCTCATTTCACATTCTAGCAAGGTAATGCTCAAAATTCTCCAAGCAAGACTTCAATAGTATGTTAACTGAGAACTTCCAGATGTACGAGCTGGATTTAGAAATGGCAGAGGAACCAGAGATCAAATTGCCAACATCCGTTGGATCATAGAAAAAGCAAGCGAATTCCAGAAAAACATCTACTTCTGCTTGATTGACTATGCTAAAGCCTTTGACTGTGTGGATCACAACAGACTGTGGAAAATTCTTCAAGAGATGGGAATACCAGACCACCTTACCTGCTTCCTGAGAAACCTGTATCCTATCCAGGTCAAGAAGCAGCAGTTAGAACCAGTCATGGAACAACTGACTGGTTCAAAATTGGGAAAGTGTGTATATTGTCACCCTGTTTATTTAACTTCTATGCAGAGTACATCATGCGAACTGCCGGGCTAGGTGAATCATAAACTGGAATTAGGATTTCCAAGAGAAATATCAACAACCTCAGATATGCAGATGATACCACTCTAATGGCAGAAAGTAAAGAGGAACTTTAGAGCCTCTTGATGAAGGTAAAGAGGAGAGTGAAAAAACTGGCTTAAAACTCAACATTCATAAAACTAATATCATGGCATCCGGTCCCATTATGTCATGGCAAATTGATGGAGAAAAAGTGGAAACAGTGACAGATTTTCTTTTCTTAGGCTCCAAAATCACTGCAGATGGCGACTGCAGCCATGACATTAAAGGACACTTGCTCCTTGGAAGAAAAGCTATAACAAACCTAGACAGCGTATTCAAAAGCAGAGATATCACTTTGCCAACAAAGGTTCATATAGTCAAATCTATGGTTTTTACAGTAGCCATGTATGGATGTGAGAGTTCGACTATAAAAAAGGCTGAATATCAAAAGATTGTTGCTTTTGAACTGTGATTCTGGGGAAGACTTTTCAGAGTCCCTTGAACTGCAAGATCAAACCAGTCAATCCTAAAGGAAATCAACCCTGAATATTCATTGGAAGGACTGGTGCTGAAGCTGAAGCTCCAATACTTTGGCCACCTGATGCGAAGAGCTGACTTGTTGGAAAAGACCCTGATGTTGGGAAAGATTGAGGGCAAGTGGAGAAGAGGGTGACAGAGGATGAGATGGTTGGATGGCATCACCGACTCAATACACATGGGTTTGAGTAAACTCCGGAGATGGTGAATGACAGGGAAGTCTGGCATGCTGCAGTCCATGGATCACAAAGAGTTGGACCCGACTTAGCGACTGAACAACTGTTGCTAATAAACAAACCCTAAAACGCAGAAGCATCAAGCAGCCATGTCTCTATAATCACAGTTCTGTAGTCAGGAAGTTGGGCAGGTTTGTCTCTGTTCCCCAAACTCTGGGCCCCAGCCAGGCTACTCAAAGGGATGGTGGCTTGAAGGCTGGGATCACCTTTAGGCATTTTCACTCCCACAATTGGCCATTGATGCCACCTGTCAGCTGGGTTGCTGGTTGGAATGCAGGTGGCCTCTCCCTGCGGGCTTGGTTGGGCTTCTTTGACAGCATGGCGTCTGGTTCCCGAGAGATGGTGACCTGAGAAAGCAAGGCAGGCACACGTGGCATTTTTATGACCTAATAAACTGGGCTGTCAGTCACATAGTATCCCTTCCACCATAGTCGCAAGCCTGTCCAGGGCCAGATGGAGAGAAGCAGACCCCACCACTCAGTGGGAGCAATGTCAGCGTCACAGTATCAGAAGGACAAGTGGATCAGGAGATATTGTGGACGCCGTCTTTAGAAAGTACTGTCTGCCACAATATAATAACAAGAAGAAGAGGAGAGGAAGGAGAAAGAAGAGGAGCAGAAATCATTGTCACCATTGTCATCATCTGTGATGACCCAGGCCACCACCACTCCATGTAAATCAGCTTTGGAAATGGACACTCTCAGATCTATCACCCACCAGCCTTGAGACCTTGCCTGAGACCCTTCTCTGTGCCTTCTGTTCTGAATTTATACCAGAGGGATCAGAATTCTTCCCTCCCAGCACTGTGTGTTGAAAGTGAAAGTGTTAGTCACTCAGACACGTCCGACTCTTTGCGACCCCAAGGATTGTAGCCCACCAGACTCCTCTGTCCATGGAATTCTCCAGGCAAGAATCCTGGAGTGGGTAGCCAATCCCTCCTCCAGGGGACCTTCCTGACCCAGGGATAGAACCCAGGTCTCCTGGGTTCTTTACCATCTGAGCCACCAGGGAAACCTCCAACACTGTCGCGGATCTTAAATATTCACACAACACACATAAAGTTCCTAGGGCCTGGTGTCGTCTCCTTTCAAAGCAAGATGGAGTTTTTCTATTCAGGGCTGAATTAGAGCCACCCTTCCCCACGGACACTTCTGCAGCCTTGTGGGGCACTCAATCAGGGTCATGGACTATGGGAGCCCGGCCAGCGATATATCCAGGCCAAATTTTCTAATGGAGTCATCATGAGTCTTTTAAACTTCAGCTTCCTGGATGAATATCCTTTGAAGTTCCCCGAGGTGGCTGGAGACTCTTTGCAAACCCCCTTGACTTTCCCCCAGTGGGATATTTGGTTGGTGATACGGCTGGAAAGATCCACAGGAGAGACACGCTGTATCTTTCTTCCTAAACTCCCCAGTCCTCCAAGGAAAGGCCATGTTTGGTTTGAAAACAGAATGGCTTTATCACCAACCAGAGCCCTGGATGAAATCTCTCCCCCTAAAGCTGAATAAACAGCCCGGGCTCCACTCATACCCTGCTCTTAGCTCTTGGGACCCATTTGGGCTTATCTAGGCCTTGCCTTTCACCCCAGGGTTGCTCAGACGCCCTCTTCTTGGAGGTGTGCCCTTGAGCCCCAGAACACCCCACAGGCTGGAAACCTGCATGCTGCTCCATCTCCTCCTGGAGGGAGGAAGAGGCAGCTGGATTCGAGCCTTTTCCTACTCTGAGCCTCAGTGACCACATCTGCAAAGTGGGCATAATGTTGCCCCACCAGACTGGGCCAGGGGTGAATGAGATCATTTTAACAGGAAGCGCTGGTGGTAGGTGCTCAGGGAGCCCTAGCTTGATGTGCAGAGAATGTGGCCATGGTGGGACTCAGGGTCTGGCTTGGTTCCAAATATACTGCTTGTGTGCTGGCTGATCTTGGGCAAATTCATTAACCTCTCTGAGGCTCAGATTCTTCAGCTTGTAAATAGCCCTGTGATAATAAGATTGCTACAGAGATTAATACAGTGCTTGAACACTCGACCTAATGCCCAGATGCTTCATGAATGATCATGATTTATTAGAATTGTCATTAGCATTAACTCATTACAGTCCTTTAGGGAGGGACTTATAATTTATTTAATCCCAACACTTTGCATACACAAAATTGAACTCCTTAATGTGGTTGTGCACAGACACCTATAATTTTAGTTCATTTCTATTTTTTAACAGAAATTTTTTTTGAGATCACTGTAGAATCACCTCCAGTTTTTTCATTTTCTTTCTTTTTTTTTCCACAGCATGTGGGGTCTTAGTTCCCCAACCAAGGATTGATTGAACTGGGGCCCTCAGCAATGAAAGCACAGAGTCTTAACCACTGGATCGCCAGGGAATCCCTGATTCATATGCAGTTGGAAGAAATTACACAGAGATAACTTGTACACTTCCCCAGAGTAACATTGTACAAAATAATACTGTATAACATTTACAAAATATTTTTTATATTTCCAGCCAGCATATTGGTTGATGCAATCCACCAGTTTTAATCAGATTTTCCAGTTTTATTTGCTCGCATTGTATGTGTGTTTGTGTGATGTTCTGTACAGTTTTATCACCTGTGCAGATTTGCGTATCCCCACAGTCAAGACACCGCCACGAAACCCCTTGTGTCACGATCCTATCATTTTGAAACTAGAAAGGACCCTGAGTTTGGCTTTACAAGTCAACATAGCATATGAATTAAGAGGGGCTCAGTGGTCTGCCCACCTGAGTTCAGAGCCTGGCTGGACGGTTACCCCGTGTGGTCCTGGCAGTACCTCTTTAGTCTCTGTTTCCTCATTTGGAAAATGGGAAAATAACAGCTCCCAGCACACAGCAAGGCATCTCATAAACGCAAGCTATTGGCATAGCTTCCAGAAGTTAGTGATGAAGAAACCCAGGCCCAGGAAGAAAAGATATGTGATCAAATCACACAGCAAGCTGAAAACAGAGCTCAGGTGGGACCCCAGGCTGATGACTGCACTTGTATTCTGCTACTTGACCAGGTTCCGGATGCTGACTGGCTGGGCAAGTATCCCCAGCATCGACGCCTGAGGGAGACAAGTGACCTAAATTCCACTATCACCCCCACCCCCGACCCCGCCTCAACTGCCTCATCTGCAAAATGGGAATGGCGGTGGGGCTGCAGTCAGAATTTGATGATGTCGTCCACATGAAGCAATTAACAAATTAAGAGCCAGTATGTGCATAGTTATTATTAATGTTAAGTCAGTTGATATTACTAGTTAGTGGCATGGTCTTAACTGATTCTTTTTTAATTTAAATTATTGTGAGGACCCTGTGAGCTTGGAAGTTAAAGTGAGCAAACATGTCAAATCACAAAATTGTACAGGTGGCCCTCCATACCTATGAATTCAGAACTAGCAGATATCAAGGGCCTACTCTGTGCTAGGTCACTTCAGTCATGTCTGACGCTGTGCAACCCTATGGACTGCAGCCCGCCAGACTCTTCTGTCCATGGGATTCTCCAGGCAAGGAGCGGGGTGCCATGCCCTCCTCCAGGGGATCTTCCTGACCCAGGGATGGAACCTATGGCTCTTACATCTCCTGCATTGGCAACAGGGTTCTTTACCACTAGGGCCACCTGGGAAACCCCAGGTCTACTCTGCTATACCACTTTATCCAAGGGACTTAAGCATCTGAAGATTTTGGTATCCCTGGGTGTCCTGGAACCACTCCCCCAGGGATACTGAGAGAAGACTGAGTAAGGGAATCATAGAACATTATCACAGAATTCACGTATATTCTGTTAGCACTGAAATAAACAAAACAGAACTAAAGGCTTTAAGTAACTAAGCCAGGCTGATCCTCTCCAGTGTACAGGGAAAGCACAGTTTCTCATTGCTCCCAACAGAATTTCCTTCTTTTTGTGGCTGGATTAACTCCTGAATACAGAAAACTTCTGATCCTGTACTTGGAGCCTGCTGTTAAAATGTCCTTTCCCAAAAACACAGGTTACAGTCCCCTCTCTCTCTCTCTCTCTCTTTCCCTGAGATCACAGGAGGCATTTGGGCCTTTAAGATAGCATTCATTTGGAGAGAGATGGTAATATACAAGATTAATGAAAATCAGCACAATCCCTCAGAATAGAAGAGAGCTTTTGTTCAATCGTTTGTCCTGCTGTTAATTATGCGTTAGGTGGTGATAAATGCTTTAAATCAAGCGATGCCTTGAAAACCATTTAAATGATTTTCACCTAATTAGGTTCCCTGCCTTGTTCTGAGCCTGGGGGATCCCCCCGTGTGTCACCCCCCTCTTCGGAAACGAAACATGCCAGGGGGATCCACAGACCCTGAGCCCCAGAGGGAAGGAAGATTTCCTGGCTCCCATCAGCTCTGACCCACCCCAGTGGGCACACAGTTGTGACTGATTTCTCGGAGTGGCTTTGCAGATCAGAGATCAAAAGGAAATTTATCAGTTTCTGTCTCCCTTCAGCCTATTCCAGCCAGACTTTATGACAAGACCCTATCTGCCTTAAAGTTGAGAAGCCCCCGGAACCGAGGGGAACAGAGGAGAGGCCAGCAAGCTGTCACTGTCAGACCAGGGGCAGAAATTGCTGCATGGCCGCAGGAGGGGTGGGGCAGGGAGGGGTGCTAGTTAGCGCAGCTCCCAGGGCCCACAGATTCATAAAGGCTCCCCTGCCCTGCTACCCGCCACCCCTCCGCCAGAGTTAAAACATCATCTGTGCATCTTAAAGAAACTGGCTAAAGGTGAATGGGGCTTCCCTGGTGGCTCAGCTGGTAAAGAAGCCACCTGCAATGCGGGAGACCTGGGTTCAGTCCCTGGGTTGGGACGATCCCCTGGAGAAGGGAAAGGCTACCCACTCCAGTATTCTGACCTGGAGAATCCCATGGACTGTCGTAGAGTCGGACACAACTGAGCAACTTCACTTCACTTCACTTCAAAGGTGAATGGACTGTCTGGAAAGGAAGGGACAGGTGGGGGTGGGGGGAATAACCTAATCTCCCAGAGAACCGGGATCCTTAATCCAAGGCAGACGTGAGCCTAAGACTCTTGCAGCCAAAGTACAAGTTTGGGAATCAAATGAGCTCCTTCTCCTGGGGGGCCTCCAGGATTGCAATTCAGCCCATTCTAACTCAGGCGGGACCCTGTGTTCCTTCGGTCACCACCCCTCTTTTCTGCCAGGAAATGCAAACATTAGAAGACAGTTCATCTGCAGGCAAATGACCACAATCCCAGGCTTCCCTGGTGGCTCAGATGGTAAAGAATCTGCCTGCAACGTGGGAGACTAGGGTTCAATCCCTGGGTTGCGAAGATCCCCTGGAGAAGGAAATGGCAACCCACTCCAGTATTCTTGCCCGGAGAATTCCATGGACAGAGGAGCCTGGCGGGCTACAGTCCATGAGGTTGCAAAAAGTCAGACATGACCGAGTGACTAATACGCACACACATACACACAACCACAGTCCCTAAACTGTGAAATGCTGACCCTGGCACTCTGACATGACCTGATTCTCTGATCCGAGTCTGAATCCCAATCAAGATTCGCTCCCTCCAGCACCTCTGTGGATTCCTGATTCCCTTCTGTCTCCAGGAACTGAAACATCACAAGGACAGCGGCTCCCACTGGGTTTTAACCTCTCGCCACCCTCTCTGAAGCCAGAAGATCCAAAGAGAAAAACGAAACAAGAATTAGTTCCTTCAATAGACACCTCTTGTAGCTTAAAAAAAAAAAAAAGAAAAAAGAGCCAGTTCACATTTGAAGTTGGAATCTTCGTTGGAGCTTTTCCCCTCCTTTCATCCGGAACAATTCTCCCATTTACGCTACAGAGGGTTGCAGAACCCCCTGAAGTTGCAATTATTTGGACATTTTTGGAACATGTCTGTTAATGATTTGTGATCCTAAGGACTTATTTTGAATTAATTCCTCTTTTAAAGGGCAGTTTGGTCTCCCAATAAGGGGCAGACCCCGAATGCCACAGCCTCTGCCTTTGTGCTAAATGAACTCTTTAGAGGTTCCAGATGACGCCTGGCACCGGACAGAAGGAAGCCAGCCAGAGAGGTCACCGCTCTGGGCCAGCTTCCCGGGACGATTGCCCCTCCCCATCCTCCCCTTCCCCTCCCCCCCATCACTGGGCAGGAAGCGGTGCCCCCCAGCCAGGCATTTCAGAAATGCCTTTGAGACAACCGGCCAGGCCAGCAAGGCCTTGGTGAGCTCTTAGCAGGGGCAAAATGGGAGCTGGAGTCCCCAAGCTCCTCAAACCGCCACCCAGAAGGCCCTTAATCACCCCTCCCCCCTACTATTTTTTATTGTGGTAAAATAGACATAACATAAAAATTATCATTTTAACAATTATTAAGTGACATTAAGTACATTCATTAAGTGGCACTGCATAATTTGGCCACTTGATGCGAAGAGCCAACCCATTGGGAAAGACCCTGATGCTGGTAAAGATTGAAGGCAGGAAGAGAAGGGGACGACAGAGGATGAGATAGTTGGATGGCATCACCGACTCGATGGATATGAGTTTGAGCAAACTCTGGGAGATTGTGAAGGACAGGAAAGCCTGGTGTGCTGCAGTCCATGGGGTGGCAAAGAGTCCAGCATGACTTAGCAACTGAACAACAACACAAAATTACATGCACATTGTTGTGCAGTTAGCTGTCACCACCATCCATCTCCAGAGCTAAGTCTTTAGCTGTTGCCTCTGCCCAGAAAGCTTTTCTTTTGCCTCTTAGCTGGGCTAACTCCTAGTAACTGTCAAGTCTCAACTGAAATGCCACCTCCTCCAGGAAGACTTCTCCGAGAGCCCCATTAAACATGTAACTCCCTATTCTCCCCTTCCTCAGGCCTTGGCGCTCACAATTCTAGATTATGTCTTTATAAACTTGACTACTGTAGGTACCTCACGTAAGGGCGGAATCACACACTATTGGCCTTTTTTTGGGCTGGCTTATTTCACGCAACATAATGTCCTCAAGGTCGATCTGTGTCATAGTGTCTGTCAGAGTTCTTTCCTTTTTAAGGCTGAGTCATGTTCCATTATGCATACACCACCTTTTGTTTATCTGTTCGTCTGTCACTGGATATGTGTGTTGCTTCCCCCTTTTGCTAAATGGTGAAGAGTGCTGCTGTGAGTATGAGTGTGCAGATATCTGTTGCGGAGTTCCTGCTTTCAATTGTTTGGGGGTGTATACCCAGAAGTAGAATTACTGGATCAGAAAGTAATTCGTTTTTATTTATTTTTAATTGGAGGATAATTGCTTTACAATATTGTGTTAGTTTCTGTCATACAGCAACATGAACCGGCCACAGGGACGCGTGACTCATATAGTAATTCTGTTTTTAGTATTTTTAGAAACTGCTAGACTATCTCTCACAGCTGCTGAACCATTTTACATCCTCACCAACCGTGCATGAGGGTCCCAGTTCCTCCACATCGTCCCCACCACTAGATATTTCCAGTTTGTTTGATAGTATTCATCCTAATGGATGTGAGGTGGTATCTCATTTTGGTTTTGATTTGCATTTTCTTAATGGTTAGTGATATTGAGCATTTTTTCCATTGCTTATTAATCATTTGTGTCCATTTTGGAAAAATGTCAACTCATGTCCACTACCCGTTTTTATTGGGTTGTTTGGTTTTTTGTTGTTGAGTCATAGTTCTTTATATATTCTGGTTATTAACCCATTATCAGATATATGACTTGTGAAGACTTTCCTTGCTATCATAGATTGCCTTTCACTCTGGTGACACACAAAATGTTTTCATTTTTATGTAGTTCAATGTATCGATTTTGCCCTTTGTTGCCTGTGCTTCTTAATCACTCTTGCCTTGAAGTCCACCTGTTCCCTCCACCTAGAATGTTCTTCCTTCACCTCTTAGTTGGGCTAACTTCCAGTAACTGCCAAGTCTCAACTGAAATGCCACCTCCTCCAGGAAGTTTTCTCTGATAGCCCCAGCCTGGGATAGGTGCCCTTCCTCTTATGTTCCCAGGGATGAGGGGCTTGCTTCAATTAGAATATGTATTCAATTATATTATAACTGACCTTTCCACGAATATATACATATGCCCCTGGATTTTGAGTTCCATCAGGACAGGATTTTATTTTCTAATTCATTAGCCAGGTGCTTGTCATAGGGAAGGCTCTCAATCAATATTTGTTAGAAATAAGCTAATTTTGTGGCTCCAGATGTTTTTTCTTTATAAAGACCTCTTACATAAGAAAGTATCTCATAAATCCTCTCCTGATAGAAATTCTATTACCATGTCTATATTAATGAAGTATATCCATGACAGAAACAGTGACGTTGTCAAATAAATGGTTCTTCTAAATCCTAACAGTATCAACAGTCATTCCATCTACAACCATGCTAGGTTTGCTTGGAGATTCCAAGACAGAATAACTAGTTTCTGTCCCCTTTCCTGGGATCCAAGCCCACAGATTCAGTTCAGTTCAGTTCAGTCGCTCAGTCATGTCCGACTCTTTGCGACCCCATGAACCGCAGCACGCCAGGCCTCCCTGTCCATCACCAACTCCCGGAGTCTACCCAAACCCATGTCCATTGGGTCAGGAATGCCATCCAACCATCTCATCCTCTGTCGTCCCCTTCTCTTCCAGCCCTCGGGTCTTTTCCAATGAGTCAGCTCTCCACATCAGATGGCAAAAGTATTGGAGTTTCAGCATCAACATCAGTCCCTCCAATGAACACCCAGGACTGATCTCCTTTAGGATGGACTGGTTGGATCTCCTTGCAGTCCAAGGGACTCTCAAGAGTCTTCTCCAACACCACAGTTCAAAAGCATCAATTCTTTCGGCGCTCAGCTTTCTTTATAGTCCAAATCTCACATCCATACATGACCACTGGAAAAACCATAGCCTTGACTAGATGGACCCTTGTTGGCAAAATAATGTCTCTGCTTTTTAATATGCTGTCTAGGTTGGTCATAACTTTCCTTCCAAGGAGCAAGCATCTTTTATTTCACAGCTGCAATCACCATCCGCAGTTATTTTGGAGCCCAGAAAAATAAAGTCTGACACTATTTCCCCATCTATTTGCCATGAAGTGATGGGACTGGATGCCATGATCTTAGTTTTCTGAATGTTGAGCTTTATGCCAACTTTTTCACTCTCGTCTTTCATTTTCATCAAGAGGCTCTTTAGTTCTTCTTCACTTTCTGCCATAAGGGTGGTGTCATCTGCATATCTGAGGTTATTGATATTTCTCTCGGCAATCTTGATTCCAGCTTGTGCTTCTTCCAACCCAGCGTTCCTCATGATATACTCTGCATATATGTTAAATAAGCAAGGTGACAATATACAGCCTTGATGTACTCCTTTTCCTATTTGGAACCAGTCTGTTGTTCCATGGCCAGTTCTAACTGTTGCTTCCTGACCTGCATACAGGTTTCTCAAGAGGGAGGTCAAGTGGTCTGGTATTCCCATCTCTCAGAATTTTCCACAGTTTCTTGTGATCCACACAATCAAAGACTTTGGCATAGTCAATAAAGCAGAAATAGATGTTTTTTCTGGAACTCTCTTGCTTTTTTGATGATCCTGCAGATGTTGGCAATTTGATCTCTGGTTCCTCTGCCTTTTCTAAAACCTGCTTGAACATCTGGAAGTTCACGGTTCACATATTGCTGAAGCCTGGCTTGGAGAATTTTGAGCATCACTTTTCTAATGTGTGAGATGAGTGCAATTGTGTGGTAGTTTGAGCATTCTTTGGCATTGCCTTTCTTTAGGATTGGAATGAAGACAGACCTTTTCCAGTCCTGTGGCCACTGCTGAGTTTTCCAAATTTGCTGGCATATTGAGTGCAGCACTTTCACAGCATCATCTTTCAGGATTTGAAATAGCTCAACTGGAATTCCATCACCTACACTAGCTTTGTTCATAGTGATGCTTCCTAAGGCCCATCTGACTTCACATTCCAAGAGGTCTGGCTCTAGGTGAGTGATCACACCATCATGATCATCTGGGTCGTGAAGATCTTTTTTGTATAGTTCTTCTGTGTATTCTTGCCACCTCTTAATATCTTCTGCTTCTGTTAAGTCCATAGCATTTCTGTCCTTTATTGTGCCCATCTTTGCATGAAATGTTCCCTTGGTATCTCTGATTTTCTTGAAGAGATCTCTAGTCTTTCCCATTCTGTTGTTTTCCTCTATTTCTTTGCATTGATTGCTGAGGAAGGCTTTCTTATCTCTCCTTGTTATTCTTTGGAAATCTGCATTCAAATGGGTATATCTTTCCTTTTCTCCTTTGCTTTTCGCTTCTCTCCTTTTCACAGCTATTTGTAAGGCCTCCTCAGACAGCCATTTTGCTTTTTTGCATTTCTTTTTCTTGGGGATGGTCTTGCTCCCTGTCTCCTGTACAATGTCATGAACCTCAGTCCAGAGTTCATCAGGCACTCTATCTATCAGATCTAGTCCCTTAAATCTATTTCTCACTTCCACTGTATAGTCATAAGGGATTTGATTTAGGTCATACCTGAATGGTCTAGTGGTTTTCCCCACTTTCTTCAATTTAAGTCTGAATTTGGCAATAAGGAGTTCATGATCTGAGCCACAGTCCACTCCCGGTCTTGTTTTTGCTAGCTATATAGAGCTTCTCCATCTTTGGCTGCAAAGAATATAATCAATCTGATTTCGGTGTTGACCATCTGGTGATGTCCATGTGTAGAGTCTTCTCTTGTGTTGTATTTGATATGAAGAGGGTATTTGCTATGACCAGTGCGCTCTCTTGGCAGAACTCTGTTAGCCTTTGCCCTGCTTCATTCTGTACTCCAAGGCCAAATTTGCCTGTTACTCCAGGTGTTTCTTGACTTCCTACTTTTGCATTCCAATCCCCTATAATGAAAAGGACATCTTTTTTGGGTGTTCTAGAAGGTCTTGTAGGTCTTCATAGAACCATTCAACTTTAGCTTCTTCAGCATTACTGGTCGGGGCATAGACTTGATACTGAATGGTTTGCCTTGGAAACAAAGAGAGATCATTCTGTCGTTTTTGAGATTGCATCCAAATACTGCATTTTGGACTCTTTTGCTGACTATGATTGCTACTCCATTTCTTCTAAAGGATTCATGCCCACAGTAGTAGATATAATGGTCATCTGAGTTAAATTCACCCATTCTAGTCCATCTTAGTTCGCTGATTCCTAAAATGTCGATGTTTACTCTTGCCATCTCCTGTTTGACCATTTCCAATTTTCCTCAATTCATGGACCTATCATTCCAGGTTCCTATGCAATATTGCTCTTTACAGCATCGAATCTTGCTTCTATCACCAGTCCCATCCACAACTGGGTGTTGTTTTTGCTTTGCTTCATCCCTTCATTCTTTCTGGAGGTATTTCTCCACTGATCTCTAGTAACATATTGGGCACCTACTGACCTGGGGAGTTCATCTTTCAATGTCCTATATTTTTGCCTTTTCATACTGTTCATGGGGTTCTCGAGGCAAGAATACTGAAGTGGTTTGCCATTCCCTTCTCCAGTGGACCACATTCTGTCAGACCTCTCCACCATGACCCGTCCGTCTTGGGTGGCCCCACACAGCATGGCTTAGTTTCATTGAGTTAGACAAGGCTGTGGCCCATGTGATCAGATTGGCTAGTTGTCTGTGATTGTGGTTTCAGTCTGTCTGCCCTCTGATGCCCTCAACCATCTATTTTATTGATGTGAAAATTAAGTATCAAAAGGGGGAAAGGAATTGCCCCAGTGATTCCAGCAGTGATAATAATATGTCCTAAAATACTGCAAAAATCCTGCCCTGTTCTCCCTGAAAGATGCTTACTTTTGTTGGACTTCATATAGAATTTGGGAAAATCTAGTGGCTGTGGCATAGACAAGGTTGTTTGTACACCACCCTGTTTCTTCTTCCCAAATACATCCTGGTCTATATTTCCCAGTACCCCTTGCAATTCAGCAGAAGACCATAGGACTGAATTAGAGCCAGTGGCACATGGGCAGGGAGAATGGAAGTTGCTCTAGTCCTTAAAATCATCCTTTCCCTTCATCTTTCCAGGTGCCTTGGCAGCCACATGTTTAAGATAATAATGTCCCAAGATGGAAGAAACTTCACAGCATGAAAATAATTCCTTCAAAGTGCCCTGAAGTCCCACGTCCAAGAACCTTGATGGCCATTGTATTTGGACTTGAATGGGCTTGTTGTTGTTCAGTCTCAATGTCTGACCCTTTATGGTCCCAAGGACTGCAGCACCTCAGGCTCCCCTGCCCTTCACCATCTCCCGGAGCCTGCTCAAACTCATGTGCATTGAGTCAGTGATGCCATCCAACCATCTCATTCTCTGTTGTCCCCTTCTCCTTCTTCCTTCAATCTTTCTCAGCATCAGGGTCTTTTCTAATGAGTCAGCTCTTCACATCAGGTGGCCAAAGTTTTGGAGCTTCAGCTTTAGCATCAGCCCTTCCAATGTATATTCAAGGTTGATTTCCTTTAGGATTGAAGGGTTTGATCTCCTTGCAGTACAAGGGACTCAACGGTCTTCTCCAACAGCACAGTTCAAAAGCATCAATTCTTCACATTCAGCCTTCTTTATAGACCAGAGGTGTTGTTACATTATCTGCAGCCCAGAAGGAGAAAAACTAGATTCAGGGATCCCATATTTTCAGAGAAGAAATCATACAAACTGATTGGAGGCTGGTGAGTCTACTTATAATTTAAGTGAACAAGCTCCATATCCATAAAGTAGTATTTTATGTGCAAATAAAATATTTAATAACTTAATGTGCAATGATGTACATGCTTTGAGGCAGATGGTGATATATTCTGAAGATGTTTAGCAGGAGTTCTGTATTTAGCAATGATGAAAATCTAGAGTGGACTAGTAGTTATTGTTTTTTCCAGGAACCCTTTGCTTCATCTCAAAAAACATGGACAAAAGGGCTTCTATAAAAGTAAATTTACACTGACCTTTTCCCTTCCTGTCTGGGGAAACTTCCTCTATTTTCAAGGTTCCCTTGCCCATGAAATGTAACAGCCTCACCTTACCAGCAAGACATTTTGAAATGACAAAGTATTCATCAAAATCAAATTCTTCTTTGTAGCAACATGGATGGACCTAGAAATTATCATACTGGCTGAAATAAGTCAGATAAAGGCAAACATCATATGATATCACATGTGGAATCTAAAACAAATGGTACAAATGAACTTATTTACAAAACAGAAATAGAGTCACAGGTGTAGAAAACAAACTTATGGTTTCCAAGGGGAAAAGGGTGGGAAGGGATGAATTGGGAGATTGGGATTGACATACACACTGCTATTTATAAAGTAGATAGTTAATAAGGACCTCCTGTGTAGCACAGGGGACTTTGCTCAGCACTCTGTAATGACCCGTATGAGAAAATAGTCTAAACAAAAGTGGATATATGTATATATCTATAACTGATTCTTACTGTATACCTGAAACTAACTCCCCATTGTAAACCAACTATGCACCAATAAAAGTTTTTTAAAAAACATCAAATTCTTCTGTCCTAGGTTTGTCCAATTAAGTGGTGACATCTTTTCTGTTTTTTTTTCTTTTTTCATTTTAACCAAAGCTGAATCAAAGTTTTTAATTTCAACCTCTGACTTTGAGAATATCATTTTCATGAGTGCTAGAGAGTACCCAGTGCTCAAATAAACTCAAGGGACAAACTCTGTTAGCAACGGCAGATGGATACAGACCTTTTCTAATGATCTCTTGTGTTAATAAAATCACCTCCATTTTTAAGAGACTTGACCAATGGCACAGAGCTCTCTGCTGCAGAGCTAAATTTAATCCCCATATGCTGAGAGGTAAACCAGGTAGAAGGGAGCTCTGCCCATTATGCAATTAATTCAATTCCGCTCATCCCTACTGGGCACCTACTATATGTCAGGTCGCTCAAGGAATTCACTCATGATCTAGTCAGGGAGGAGATGCACAAACAGTGTTGCTGACTTGGTGCTGTAGAGAAGAGCCGTTAGCTGAGCCTGTCCGTGGGCAGACACTGCTCCAAGTGCTGTACCCGTGTTGTCATCTCATTTAACCTTCAGGACAGATGGCAGGCTGCATCCTATCAGGACCATTTGGCAGCTGAGAAAGAGACACAGTGAAGTCACTTGGAGTCATTATTCAAATTCTGGAAGTCTGATCTGGGGCCCATATTCATCAACTGTAGCCATGCCTCTGGATGCTGGAAACGTGGGTGATATGGTCTCTGAGAAGGCAGTCACCCCAAGTCGGGTGAAGCCTGGGCATTCAGGAAGGCTTCCTGGAGGTGAGAAGCCTGTACAGAGTGGTATGGACAGAATAGAAATTAACCAAGGGTGAAAAAGATGTTCTGGGCTGAAGGAATAGTATATGCCATGACAGAGAGATCAATATTAGGGCTCTTCAGAGAAATAGAACAAATATGAATGTTTCTATTTACTGGTTATTTCTTTTTATTATTTATTTATTTATAGGAGAGAGGGAGAGAGAATGAGAATTGGCTTTAGGGGCCGAGAAGCCCCACCATCTCCCATCTAGAAGCTGGGCCCCCAGGAAAGCCAGCAGTATATCCAGTCTGAATCTGAAGGCCTGAGAACACGGGATCTGATGATGTAAATCCCAGTCTAAGGGCAGAAGAAGTTGACATGAGATGTCCCAGCTCAGTGAGACAGGGAAAGAAGGGACAAATTCCTCCTTCTTCCACCTTTTGTTCTGTTCAGACCCTCAGTGGACTGGATGATGCTCCCAACTCACCCCACCTTATCTCCCCATAACCCTGACTGGTTGAGAGTTCTGCTTTCCTGAACCCACCCATTCAAATGCTAAGCTCACCTGGAAACATCTTCACATTCACAGCCAGAAACAATGGGGTTTGGGGAGTTTTATTGACCAAGCTGTGCATTTGTGGGATCCCATTTCCCCAACTAGGGATCAAACGTTCACACCCCTGGACTAAAAGGGCAGAAGTGCCCTGACCATCATGGAAGTCCTCAGAAACAATGTTTAATCTGGACACCAGGTGGCCCCCTCAAGTTGACACATAATAACCATCCCAGCAGCATCATCCCTTCTAGTGGTGGACGGGAAGGTGGTGGAATATCAAAATATGATACATTCATACAATGGAATACTTTTCAGTCCTAAAATGGACATGTTTCCACTTCTACAGTCTGGTGAACCTTGGAATTACATGCTGAGTGAAAGAAACCAGTCACAAAAGGTCACATATTGTGTGATTCCATTTCTATGGAATGTCCAAAATAGGAAATCAAGCCAGCCAGTCCTAAAGGAAATCATCCCTAAATATTCGTTGGAAGGACTGAGGCCGAAGCTGAAGCTCCATTACTTTGGCCACCTGATGGGAAGAACTGACTCACTGGAAAAGACCCTGATGCTGGGGAAGATTGAGGGCAAGAAGAGAAGGGGACGACAGAGGATGAGATGGTTGCATGGCATCACCGACTCCATGGACACGAGTCTGAGCAAACTCTGGGAGATGATGAAGGACAGGGAAGACTGGCGTGTGGCAGTCCATGGGGTCACAAAGAGCTGGACGTGACTTAGTGACGAACAACAACAAATAGAGATAGAAGGCAGGTTAGTGGTTGCTAGAGGCTGGGGCAGCATAGCATCAGGAGGGTTTGCTAATGGATATGGGGGTTCTTTGCAGGGAGGGTAACAGAAAGGTTCTGAATTAGACAGTGGTGATGGTTATACAAGGGTGAATCTACTAAAAACTACTGATTGTACACTTTCAAATAGCAAAGTTTATGTTACGTGAATTATATCGCAATACAACTCTAAAAACGAATACAAGAAACGATCATGACAGACATTGAGTAAACACATAAATTGAGGTAGCATAACAGGAGCATGGCGGATCACACAGGGGAAGGGAAAATAAAGTATAGGGGTAGCAGGAGGGCCGACTCATTTGAAAAGACCCTGATGCTGGGAAAGATTGAAAGCGGGAGGAGAAGGGGAAAACAGAGGATGAGATTGTTAGGTGGCATCGCCGACTCAATGGACTTGAGTTTGAGTAGACTCTGGGAGTTAGTGATGGACAGGGAGCCCTGGCGTGCTGCAGTTCATGGGGTCGCAAAAGAGCAGACATGACTGAGCGACTGAACTGAACTGAACTGAGCAGGAGGGCAGGGACATCCCCTGATCAGGGCTGAAAGATGAGTACAAGTTTATCACACTGTGAGAACAGCCCAAGGAAAGATGTGGCCAGCTGCTCAGTGTGGCCGGACTGGGGCGGGGCATTGGGAGAGCCTGGAGTGGGGCTGGAGAGGGAAATGTCAGGCTGCTGAGATCACAGACGTATCACCCAGACCCAGGCCAAATTTTAATTTAGTCATTCCTATAACTGCAATCAGGGGTCGCCCTGCTTGACTGCTGGCTCCAAGAGAACAGCATATGGGCATGACTTATTCTCAACTGTTGGCCCAGCAGCCAGCCCAGTGCTCCTCAGGAGGAAGCTTCTGGAACTGACTCTCGTTGTCCACCTAGCTAGCTTTTCGTGGGCTCTGCCCGCTGCCCTGCTGCCCTGGGCACCTGCTCCACATGTCCCAGTACATCAGACCGTGCGCCACTGAAGCCATTGCATCAAGGCAGATGCTTGCTCCTAAGGGCTGATGGAGTGGGGACTCTAACGCAGGAACCCAGCCTCAGATGCCCAGCGCTCCCATGTGCCGAGGCAGGAAGTGAAATTCACATGAGATACAATCACAAGGCAGATGCAGAATTCTCTAATTCAAACCAACCGCTCCTCCAAAGTCAAAATCCCACTGTACCCAGACTCTGCAGCCATCTCCAGCTGAACCAATCAGGGGGCAAAATACCCCTGACTTGTTCATGCAGAACAAATTTGTCTCCTAAACAAATACCAATCAGCCAAACAGCCCAGAGTTAAATACACTGACCTCACGATAAACTTAAATAGGCCGTCGGGTCTGGACTAGTGGGTGGGGGGCTCCCCCAGAGTTCTTTCCAGAGAAAGGAAGATCCGATGCTTTACCAGGGTCGCTGTCCATGCCCTGAATTTCTTTTTTTTTTTTTATTGGAGGTTAATTATTTTACAATATTATATTGGTTGGTTTTGCCATACATTGAGGGATATGGTGGGCTCCAAACTCAGGAAGCCACCACCCCGACCTGGGGGAGCAGCCCAAGCACGGAGCTCAGCAGATGGGAGCCCACTCACCTGCTCCAACCCTCCTGTTTTCTGGGAAAGCCAGAGCTACTCTGGGCTGGGGTGGGGCAGGCTCAGGCCCGAGGGGTTAGAGACTAGAGACAGTGTCTCAGGCCCCGTTTCATCCCATGCAGATCTCTCCATAGAATAAGAGTAGCGGTGACATCGACTAATTTTGTATGTGTCACCACTGCACACATCAACCCTTAAAGTTAAGTTCAGTTCAGTAGCTCAGTCATGTCCAACTCTTTGTGACCCTATGGGCTGCAGCACGCCAGGCCTCCCTGTCCATCATCAACTCCCAGAGTTTACTCAAACTCTTGTCTATTAAGTCGGTGATGCCATCCAACCCTCTCATCCTCTGTCGTCCCCTTCTCCTCCTGCCTTCGATCTTTCCCAGCATCAGGGGCTTTTCAAATGAGTCAGCTCTTCGCATCAGGTGGCCAAAGTGTTGGAGTTTCAGCTTCAGCATCAGCCCTTCCAATGAACACCCAGGACTGATCTCCTTTAGGATGGACTGGTTGGATCTCCTTGCAGTCCAAGGGACTCTCAAGAGTCTTCTCCAACACCACAGTTCATCAATTCTTTGCACTCAGCTCTCTTCACAGTCCAACTCTCACAACCATACATGACCACTGGAAAAACCATAGCTTTCACGAGACTGACCTTTGTTGGCAAAGTAATGTCTCTGCTTTTTAATATGCTGTCTAGGTTGGTCATAACTTTCCTTCCAAGGAGTAAGTGTCTTTTAATTTCATGGCTATAGTCACTATCTGCAGTGATTTTGGAGCCCCCCAAAATAAAGTCTGTCACTGTTTCCCCATATATTTGACATGAAGTGATGGGACTGGATGCCACTATCTTAGTTTTCTGAATATTGATCTTTAAGCCAATTTTTTCACTCTCCCTCTTTCATTTTCATCAAGAGGCTCTTTAGTTCTTCTTCGCTTTCTGCCCTTAAAGTTAGGTATTGTTATTATTCCCACTTTACAGTTGAAGAAACCGTGGCAACTTGCACAAGGTACTACACTTAGCAAGTGACTGAAAGGAGACTCTAATCTGGATCTGTCTAAATCTACAGCCTGGGTTGTTATTGTTTAGTCGCTAAGTCATGTCTGACTCTTTTGCCACCCTGTGGACTGTAGCCTGCCAGGCTCTTCTATCCATGGGATTTTCCAGGCAAGAATACTGGAGTGGGTCGCCATTTCCTTCTCCAGGGGATCCTCCTGACCCAGAGATCAAACCTGTGTGTCCTGCATTGACAGGTGTTTTCTTTACCACTGAGCCACCTGGGAAGTCCATAGCCCGGGTATTATCCATTAATGTGATGCTTCCTGCTAGCAGGCCAGCAGTCCCAGTTTCATGGGACTAGGGAGATTCTAGGGCACCAGACTTTCAGGGCTAAAACTGGTTGTCCCAGGCAAACTGGGATGGTGGTTTATTGTGATGGGCTGAATAGTATTAACAGCACCTCCCATCCAAAGATGTTCACATTCTAATCCCTGAAAACTATGAATGGCAAAGGGGACTATGCAATGTGATTAAACTGAGGATCTTGAGATCTCAGGCTAACTCCAGGATAACCCTTAAAGTTAGGTAGTGTTACTATTCCCACTTTACAGATGAAGAAACTGAGGCGACTTGCACAAGGTACTACACTAGTAAGTGCATAGGGTAACTCCAGGAGTTATCCTGGATTATCAGGGTGGGCCCAGTATCATCACAAGAGTCCTTATAAGTGGGAAGCAAGAGCAAGTCAGGAAAAAGACAATGTCACAACAGAAGTAGAGGTTGGACTGATGCAATGCTCACTTTGCAGGCGAGGAGAGGGCTACAAGGCAAGGTACTCAGGCGATCTCTAGAAGCTGGAAAAGCCAAAGGACTGAGTCTCCCTGGGATCCTCCAGAAGGAGCCAGTTCCACCAAAACCTTGACTTTAGCCCAGTGAGACCCACAGGGGACTTCTGACTTCCAGAACAGTAAAATAATAAATATCTGTTGCCACAGCAGCAACAGGAAAACTGACACAGATACCCCGGTTGCCTCCAGGCACCAGCCTTGCCACTCTGTCTTATTTTCTTCTTCCAGGAGAAGGAGCAAACATGGGTTGACCAACTGTGGTATCAGGCCCTGAAAGAGTCTCACCCATTCTTTCTTTTTTATTTTTTAAAGATTTTATTTATTTATTTTGACGTGGACCATTAAAAATGACCCAGGTAGCTCGAACGGTCTACCCAGGTGGCTCAAAGAATCTGCCTGCAATTCAGGAGACCTGGGTTTGAGCCCTGGGACGGGAAGATCTCCTGGAGAAGGGCATAGCAACCTACTCCAATATACTTGCCTAGAGAATTCCAGGGACAGAGGAGCCTGATGGACTACAATCCATGGACTTGCAAAGAGTCAGACACAACTGAGTGACTAACACCCACACACATTTTAGAAGACTTTATTGAATTTGTTACAATATTGCTTCTGTTTCATGTTCGATTTTTTGGCGGAGAGGCATGTGGGATCTTACCTCCCTGACCAGGGATCAAACCCTCACCCCCTGCATTGGAAGGCAAAGTTTTAACCACTGGTTCATCAGGGAAGTCCCTCACTCTTTCTTTCTTGCATCGTCTCATGAACACCTGTGGACAACAAGTGTGAACGTGTTATTATTATGATTCTGTGCTTACAGATGAAAAGACTAGGCAAGAACCAACGAAGTGGGTTTTGGAGAAGCACGTTCCTGAATCTGACTGTCTTCCCAGGCTCTGAATTTCACCCCTGAGCCCCATTCGAGAGCTCGGGGCCCTCTACTCCTGGGCTGCTGCTGTTCATTCATTCATTCTGCAGACACTGAGCTGGCAACTTCTTGATGCCAGAATAGCCCCAGCCACTGGGAATTCAGAGAGAAGCATACACTTTGTCCACAGGAACCTCACAGTCTAAGAGGCCAATGGTCTCCAAAGTGGGAAAATGCACAGCAGGGGCTGTGCACAGTGACGCTGGGGTGTAAGAAAATGGGTCAGAATTGCTACTTCTGTTGATTCTTACCTAATAGTTATCAGGACTTAGGAAACTAAGCTCTACTGCATTTAATAGGCGAGTCAGTATTGGTGCCCAGAAGCCCACCTGGGTCTGGTGGGTTCACGTGAGCAACCCACAGAAATGAGGGCTTGTCACCTGGTGGAATGTGCTGAGGACGGGGAGGGGGTTTGTAATGGTGCTGGCTCCTCCTGAAGTCTGTCCAGCACAGGGCAGTGTGGTTACCTGCACCAGGTAAAGTGGGTTTGCAGCTTTATATTATTCTGCTAATTACACGAACTTTACCAAGAACACACAGCTGAACAATTCCTACAGAGAAACCACAGATGGAAGACAATGTGACATGTAAGTCTGAGCAGGCCAGAAAACAACAAATCTGATGCCGCTTCTCCTCCAAGTACGAACTCTCTCTCCTCTCGGGTTAAAAACCCTGACATCTAATCAGAGACAAGGGAAATGGGAGAGAGAGAGACAGAGCGAGTCAGAGAAATTCACCAGGAAAATAAGCTAAATATGGACCCCTGCCCACTATTAACAACACATTTCTCTGAATGATTATATATTGTGCCTGGAGATGTTAACTACAGATTTTATACAGTAAGATATGTTTTTTTTAAAAAAAGCACTCAAAAGATTATGAATAATTTTTGTTTTAGCACTGGGAATGAAAAGAATAAAAATATACTTTTAAGAAATGTTGTTTAATAGTTTTAAAAATCCATTTCAAAATTTCTCTTTTTCTGTGAGATTTTAACATCGATTACATATTTAGTTATTATACATGCATAATTTATAAATATAGATGAAGTGCCTGCTCTTTGCATGTGGAAAGCATGCTTTCCGGGGTAAATAAATTTTTTAAGTGAAGACAAGAATGATAGAGGTGACAGGCATGTCAACCATGAAGTTGATAAAATGTTACAGATGCCTATTTAGTAAAGTCAGCTGCCTACACTCTGTTCCCTTCTGCAGCAAGAAAACCCTGCGTGTTCTCTCTGGGTGTCTATGTGCCTGCTCATTTCTCAGTCTCCTTTGCAGTTAGAGGTCCCCATGTGATAGTCTTCTGGCCAATGGCAAGTGTTCTGATTGTCAATTGCAGTGCAGGAAAACCAACCCCGCAGCTAATAGCAATCGTAGTCTATTTCCTTTATGATCTGAAGGTGGCAAGGCTCATCTTTGCTCCAGGGGCGCGAGGAGCCATCTCCAAGATGGCTCACCCATCCGACTGGCAAGCTGGTGCTGGCTGTGGTCTGGAAACTGTAGGCTGGGGGCCTCGGTTCCTCTCCATGTGGGCTTCTCTGTGGGGTGACTTGGGCTTCCTCACAGCATAGCAGCCTGGTTCAGAGAGAGAGAGGATTCTAAGACGTAGGAAATGGGAACTGGCACTTCCTGAAAACCTGGACCTGGAAACCAGCCTGGCACCTCTGCTGCTATATTCTGTTGGTCAAGCAGCCCTTGAGCCGTTTCGTATTCAAGTCGAGAACACAGAGACCCTGCCCCTTATGGAGGGAAGTGGCAAAGAATTTATAACCATCTTTAATCTGCCGGTACCTGGAAGTAGAGGTTGCCAAGGGTTATTAGGAAAGCTTGTACATCCTTCTCTACTATTGCTTCCTTATTCCTTTTCTTGGAACTCAGGTTGGTGTAGAATGCCCCTCCTGTAACCAGGAAGTACCACAATGATCACCACGCGCTGGAGGGGTGGGGCAGGAGGAGCCAGGAACCCTGGGAACATCACGAAGCTGCTGCCCCCGCCAGGAGGACAGTCCATGTCGAGGCTCTTTGTGAAATGAAAGGACGTACCCTGCTCCTTGGTTCAGCTCCTCCAGTGACATCTCAGGGACAGGCAGCTAAACACAAAGTCCCTAAGCCAGAGCTCAGAGTTCTAGGAGCCCCAAGGACAGAAGGATGAGACGACTTTATAGGGAAGTGATGTTGGAGACCCAGCCAGTCCATCCTAAAGGAACTCAGTCCTGAACATTCATTGGAAGGACTGATGCTGAAGCTGAAACTCTAATACTTTGGCCACCTGATGCAAAGAACTGACTCATTGGAAAAGACCCTGATGCTGGGAAAGATTGAAGGTGGGAGGAGAAGGAAATGACGGAGGATGAGATGGTTGGATGGCATCACTGACTCAATGGACATGAGTTTGAGTAAACTCCAGCAGTTGGTAATGGACAGGGAGGCCTGGCATGCTGCAGTCCATGGGGTCACAAAGAGCTGGACACAACTGAGCGACTGAACTGAACTGATGTTGAGTCAAGACTTGAGAGGTGAGTAGACAGCAGAAGATTTCCTGTATCAGAGGGACACCCTTCACTGTGGCTGCCGGCCAAAGCTCCGCTGCCTGAGTTGCAGCCCCTGGGGAATACCATCTTCCAGGATCCCTCACTTCTTCTCAGCTACCTGAGACCTCCTTCTCCCCCAGTGCCCCCAAGCCCACCCCTGGCATCTTCTCACACCCACACCGCCCCCCCCCCCCCGCAAGACTGTTTCAAGGGCATAAGCACTAGGCAAGGAGTCACTTAGAAAAGGGACGAAAATGGGAACCAGGCACCTTCTAGGAACCAGGTCCTGGGCTCTGTTTCCTGCTTGATATCATCTCTTTTAACTCTTGCAACTACTCTGAGAATAAGACACATATCCCCTCTTCACAGGGGCAGGGGGAACCGAGGCTCAGAGAGGTTAAAGACATAACCAAGGTAGTCAAGGTAGTTATGGTTTTTCCAGTGGTCATGTACGGATGTGAGAGTTGGACTATAAAGAAGGCTGAGCGCTGAAGAATTGATGCTTTCGAACTGTGGTGCTGGAGAAGATTCTTGAGAGTCCCTTGGACAGCAAGGAGATCAAACCAGTCAATCCTAAAGGAAATCTCGCCTGAATATTCACTGGAAGGACTGATGCTGATGTTGAAGCTCCAATACTTTGGCCACATGATGTGAAGAACCAACTCAGAAAAGACCCTGATGCTGGGAAAGACTGAGGACAAAAGGTGAAGGGGAAGACAGAGGATGAGATGGTGGGATGGCATCACTGATTCAAGAGACATGAGTTTGAGCAAACTCAGGGAGATAGTGGAGGACAGGGAAGCCTGCAATCCTGCTGGACTGCAATCCTGCAGAACTGCGACCCTGCAGCCCATTGGATCGCAAAAAGTCGGACACGACTAAACAACAAAGTCACATAGCTACTAAGGGAGGAAGTTCAGTGCAGAGTTCAAGCTCCCTATGTCCCTTCAATGCACGCATTGATTCGAGCCGAGAATGCTCCCAATCTGCATTTAGAAACCTTGAATTCAACTCTTATCCCAGACACCCACACTCTATGTGGCTTAAATCACTTATTTCACCTCCTTGAGCCTCAATTTCCTCATTTCTAAGATGAGCGAGTTCTGAGGGCTGAATAGGAGCTCTCAGAGGAGGTTTGTCTCTTTAATATCCTTTGATCTTACGCAACTTCGGATAACATCAAGGTTTATAAAAACAAAGTATCATCAAACAAGCTTGTAATAAAATTCCAAAGCAATATGTAGCGGGGAAAACGGCTGTAAATCCACAGGATGTCAATTCCAAGTTGAATACAGTTTACAAGAATATGGTTCAAATATCACAAGGTCAAAACAATTTTGAGCTTTCCAGTATTTACAAACATACCTCACTTCATAAACCTTTCCAATCCACGCTGCACAATATATACAGGACCATTTTAAAATGACTCCAGTTAATTTGATGTGGCTTGAAGTGAGGTCTGTTAGAAATGTGCTACTAATTTTGGACTTTTGTGTTTAGGGGAAAATGCGATTGAAGCTTAATCCAATTTTCTAACACCCGAAAACAGCTACAAGGAAATAGACAGGCATGAAGGAACAATGGCAGAGCTGGCCCCAGAAAAGGCTCAACTCACCACTAACTTGCCCTGCTGGAATGTTCCATACCAATAAAATGTTAGCCCTTCAGGCATGAGGGAAAGTCAAGACATGAAGGTAGCTCATAATGGCGCAGGGAGCTTGGTGAGAAAAGTCAACTTAGCTGGTACAGCTGACCTCGAGAAACTATTTCTGGGGGACGTATCTGCTCTGACTAGCTGCACAAAGGACTCTTTCTATATATCCACCTGATCTTAGAACTAGATGGCTGATGATAGTAAAACTTATCATTTGTGTGCTTGTGTGCTAAGTTGCTCCAGTCGTGTCCTACTCTTTGTGACCCTATGGACTGTAGCCCGCCAGGCTCCTCTGTCCATGGGATTCTCCAGGGAAGAACATTGGAGTGGGTTGCCATGCCCTCCTCCTGGGGATCTTCCCAACCCAGGGACTGAACCCGAGGCTCTTATGTCTCCTGCTTTGGCAGCTGGGTTCTTTAGCACTCGCACCACCTGGGAAGCCCTATCACTGGTTGACCTGCCCCCAGTGCGATGCTTGGTTTGCCGAGCTAACTGTAGTCTCTTCTTTCTTCTATATCGACCTTATCCATCAGTTCAGTTCAGTTTAGTCACTCAGTTGTGTCTGACTCTTTGCGACCCCATGAACCGCAGCACGCCAGGCCTCCTTGTCCACCACCAACTCCCGGAGTCCACCCAAACCCACGTCCACTGAGTCCGTAATGCCATCCAACCATCTCATCCTCTGTCGTCCCCTTCTCCTCCTGCCCTCAATCTTTCCCAGCATCGGGGTCTTTTCCAATGAGTCAGCTCTTCGCATCAGGTGTTCTCTTACGTGTAGCCAAATGCATCCTAACTTATCATGCAGTCTGTACTTTGCATCATTCTATTTATTTGCAACAACAAGACTGAAAGATAAGTATTAATTCCATCAGTTATGGGCTGATGAAACAGGCTTAGTTAAGTAACTCCCCCAATATCATTTACCAGAATTGGGGGGACCAGAATTCACACGTAGGTCTGTCTAACTCCAAAGTCTGTGCCCTTCATGACATCCCATGTGTCTTTGTCTCTGCCTATTGAGACAAGCATTGACCTGGGTGTCAGGGTCCTAGGGTCAATTTCACACTCTTCGCTAATTTTCTGACTTTGAGAAATCACCTCATCTCTGAGCCTATTCTTTTATCTTAAGCCTTGCAGGGTTACTGAGAAGCCCAAGGGTTCATTTCATTTACTGTAACATGAATAATGTTTGGACACATTATACAGATAAATATTTCTATCTCCTCTTCCTTATTATAAATCTCATTCTCTGTTAGCCATTCTGCTTTAGGGTTCCAGGAAAGAGAAGAACAAGAATGCCACCTTGGAGTGAAGAGAGACTGACAGAGGGAAGCCCTATTAGACAAGAAGGAGAGTGACAGAAGAGAAGAGAGCTCTTGAAGAGAAGAGAGGAGATGGAATGGAGTAGAAGGAGATGGAATGGAGTAGTGACCTGCCTGTGACCTTGAAGTAGAAATATCCACATAATTTGGAGAAACTGGAGGATAGCAAGTGCATAACCCACTGGCCAAGGCAGAGCCGGAGGAGGCTGCAACCTGCTAGGAGAAGCTGTGCTTGGCATGTGATCCAAGCACCACCACGGCAGTCAAGGCAATAGGAAGCATTGACAGAGGGCATGTCTGGATACATGACCCGAAGGAGGCACTGCTCATTCTCCATGATCAACAGAGCATCCAAAACTTCCCAAATGCCTTCAGTTCAGTCATTCAGTCATATCCAACTCTTTCCAACCCCATGGACCGCAGCACGTCAGGCTTTCCTGGCCATCACCAACCCTTGGAGCTTACTCAAACTCATGTCCATCAAGTGAGTGATGCCATCCAACCATCTCATCCTCTGTTGCCCTCTTCTCCTCCTGCCCTCAATCTTTCCCAACATCAGGGTTTTTTCCAAAGAGTCAGCTCTTCACATCAGGTGGTCAAAGTATTAGAGCTTCAGCTTCAGCATCAGTCCTTCCAATGAATATTCAGGACTGATTTCCTTTAGGATTGACTAGTTTGATCTCCTTCCAGTCCAAGGGACTCTGAAGAGTCTTCTCCCAAATACCTTGGTGAGAGGCAAAAAGAACAAGGGGACCTGTCGAGGCTGAAGTCAGAAGGAAGGAGCCACAGAATGCAGAGATTTGAGAGCAGAAGTACAGCGCCAACACCATTTGCAGTGTGTGCCCAGATGATGCCCTGGAGGCTAGCTGTGCCCAGCTGACCTCATTAGATCTGACACAGGGGTCCAGGGACCAGATCAGCCCAAATGGGACCTGTCACCACAAAGTCAAGCAGACCTAGGGACACTGCAACCCCCCGCCTCCATAGGGTCATGGAAGCATCACCCCCACCTCTTGCAGATGTCAAGAAAGGAGGAGACCCTTAAAGCCTGAGCGTGTACCTGAAAGGGACTCTGCTACTGAGACGTGCAATTGTGGAAGAGACTGAGATTCCAAGACTAACAAATTGTGGGTCCCTCTCTGCTTTCTGCTGCTACTCAAAACCACAGTTAAGGTCATTTTCAGAAACCATGGAAGTTGCATTTCCTTTTCCTGTGTGAGAGGCGGTTTGTAAGGCTGCAATCCCACTCTACCCAGTATGATTATTGGTCCACCATACCCTGATGCTGGGAAAGATTGAGGGCAGGAAGATAAGGGGGCAACAGAGGATGAGATGGTTGGATGGCATCACTGACTCAATGGGCATGAGTTTGCGCAAACTCTGGGAGATAATCAAGGACAGGGAAGCCTAGCATGCTGCAGACCATGGGGTTACAAAGAGTCAGACTCTACTCAGCAACTGAACAACAACAACAATATTGTCTCAAAAGAAGACTTCTATGAAAACTCATTGTAAAAAATATTCCAACTAGAGGAGAGAAGTGAATTCAGGTGAACTGGATTTCTTCCCAAGGCCAACTGAGACCCATTGGTGTTTTAAGCAGGGAAAAGTCTGAAGAGGTTTGTGGTTTAGGAAAAACTAGAGGCAGAGGGGAGACGGGGCAGGATTTGAGGCCCAGAGCCTAGGATGTGAGATGGTCCAGAAGAAAGAAGATGGTGAGGATCCTTGACTTAAGCAGGGGCCACATAGGAAACAACTAAGGAAGGCAAGACTCTAGATATAATCAGATAGCAAGTCTGGCCGCTGTCACTTGGCACCTCCCCTTGGGCACAAACCATCTCCTCTCTGAACCTCAGTCCCTTCAGTCGAAGTGAAACTGAAAGTCGCTCAATTGTGTCCGACTCTTTGCAACCCTATGGACTATACAGTCCATGGAATTCTAGAGTGGCTAGCCTTTCCCTTCTCCAGGGGATCTTCCCAACCCAGGGATCAAACCCAGGTCTCCTACATTGCAGGCAGATTCTTTACCAGCTGAGCCATAAGGGAAGAGCCCAGAAGGAGATAACACTGATCCAGCAGAGATGTCAGGAGCATTCAGCGAGATCACAGGGAAAACACACAGCACAATATTTCTCCTGCTACTATTTCTATCCCTACCCCTGCCCCCTGCTATGGAATGGTACCTTTTCAAATAGTAACAAAGATGTCTAAGAGAGGTACACCTGCCTCTGCTGTTAGGAAAACAAACAAGAAGCCTCTGTCTTCTGCTTGGAGCAGGAGTTATCTTTACAGAGGTACGCTGGGATCTGCAAAGCATAAGAGAATTTCATTACAAGTCTATAAAAAGGCACTCGGAAAGAAAACCCTCTGCACAAGGGGCCTCTGCCAACCACATCCAGATGTATCATGAGAACAACATGCCTCTTAGGGATTAGGTGAGACCCAGGATCTTGAACCAGAGTGTTTTCTGCTTTAGCTTACCGTGAGAGATCTGGCAGGCTCTTCTCTTCTCAGGCCCTCAGTCTCCCCTACCTGGGAGGGGAATAAACACCTCTGCAGTTACAAGATTCCTAGGAGGCTTACGAGGAAGCATAGGTGAAGGGGAGAAATCCAGGTGTGGAGTCACCTGGATGACCTTGGGGGGAATCATCCCAAACCTCAGCTTCCTCATCTGTTAAATGGGCACAGCACTCCGTGTCTGTCTCCCAGAGTTCATTCATTCTTCCAAGTCTGAAGAATGGACAGTGTCTGCCAGGTATTGGGCTAAAACTAGGTACCAGGAGTGTCACCAAAACAGCAGATACAGCAGTTGCTGTCTTGGGACTTAAAAATGTTGGTCAAGGTCACCCCTAAGAACAGAACAGATTCCTCTATACAGAGGCAGTCAGGCCAAAGAACCTCCAGGACAGGGCTGCCTGGGTTGGAATTCTCATTCTACAGCTGAGCCACTTTTCGGAAGTCACTTCCCCTTTGCATACCTCAGTTTCCCCATCTGTACGATGGCAGTAATACTAGTTCACTCAATTGTAAGAACTCATTGAGGTAAAATGGGGAAGGCTCTTAGAAGGGTTATCTGCATGTCCTCTCTTCGAGTCTTTTTTTTTTTTTTAATGTTTATTTATTTGGCTCTGCCAGGTCTTAGCTACAGCACAAGGGATGTTTATTTGTGGCATGTGGGATCTAGTTCCCCGACGAGGGATCGAACCTGGTCCCCCAGCAATTGAAGCATGGAGTCTTAGCCACTGGACCACCAGGGAAGTACCCATCCAAGTCTTATTTCGTAACAAAAGGCCCTACACTACCGGGCCCCTGTCCCCTTGTAGTCTCATTCCCTAGTATTTTCCTGCCATGTACAGTCACCCAAAATCCAGGGACACCAAGCCACTCCCAGCCTCCAGTCTCGCAAACACTTTGATCTTGGATGTCCAGAACTGAGAAAATTAATGTCTTGTTTAAGGCCTCCAGTCTGCGGTGCTTTGTTAAGGCAGCTCAAGTAGACTCATACAGATACACGTGTAGGACATTTTTATTATTTTTTTCACATCCTCTCCCCTTTTAAAAAAAAATGTAAAATATTTAATTGGAGGGTAATTGCTTTACAATATTGTGATGGTTTCTGCCAGACATCAATATGAATCAGCCACAGGTATACGTATGCCCCTACCTCCCACCGCATCCCACTCCTCTTGCTGTTAAGGAAATCTAGAAAGAGGGCACTGATGAACCTGTTTGCAGAGCAGCAATGGAGACTCAGACATGGAGAGAGACTTGTGGACAGAGTTGGGGAAGGAGAGGAAGGGATAAATTGGAAGAGTAACATTGAAACACATATATATTAGCATATTTAAAACAGGTAGCCAGTCAGAACTTGCTGTATGATGCAGGGGGCCCAAACTCAGTGCTTTCAAATTAATTTTTAAGCCATTGCCTAAGTCACATAGGGCTTTCTTAGTGGCTCAGTGGTAAAGAACCCACCCACCTGCCAAATGCAGGAGACCTGGCTTTGAATCCTGAGTCTTGAAGATCCCCTGGAGAAGAAAATGGCAACCTCTTCAGTATTCTTGCCTGGAAAAACTCCATGGACAAAAAAAAGAAAGAAACCTCCATGGACAGAGGAGCCTGGTGGGGCTATAGTCCTTGGGGTTGCAAAACAGTCGGACCCAACTTAGCAACTAAATGGTCAAATTGGAGTTTTTGTTTTTACTTAGCAATATATAGGAAGAGTCAGACACAACTGAGCAACTATCACTTTCAGATTACTACATAGAAATCTAATTTTTAGGGACTTCCCTGGTGGTCCAGTGATTAGGACTCTAATTATCATCACCATCAGATTTAGGAGGCAAATGAAAAGCTTAATGATGGGTCAAGCCACTCTGTGGCTCAGAAGCTAAGCAGGATTTACATGTATCCACAAAAATTCTGAAATTTTAAAATTAAGACAACCTTAAGGGTCCTCTAGTCTAGCTTCATCCAATAGAACTTTCTACAATGCTGGGTACAGGTCCAAACCTGCACTGTCCATTATGATGGCCTGTGGCTAGTAGCTATAATGGAGAAGGCAATGGCAACCCACTCCAGTACTCTTACCTGGAAAATCCCATAGACGGAGGAGCCTGGTAGGCTGCCGTCTATGGGGGTCTATGGGGTCACACAGAGTCAGACACGACTGAGTGACTGAACTGTACTGAACTGACCTTGCAAAGCAGGGAGCATGGGTTCAATCTCAGCTTGGAGAACTAAGATTCCACTTGCCATGTGGCTTGGAAAAATAAATTCTCAAAAAAAAATTAATTTTTAAAAGATGCTGTGAAAGTGCTGCACTCAATATGCCAGCAAATTTGGAAAATTCAGCACTGGCCACAGAACTGGAAAAGGTCAGTCTTCATTCCAATCCCAAAGAAAGGCAATGCCAAAGAATGCTCAAACTACCGCACAATTGCACTCATCTCACACGCTAGTAAAGTCATGCTCAAAATTCTCCAAGCCAGGCTTCAGCAATATGTGAACCATGAACTTCCAGATGTACAAGCAGGTTTTAGAAAAGGCAGAGGCACCAGAGATTAAATTGCCAACATCCGCTGGATCATGGAGAAAGCAAGAGAGTTCCAGAAAAACTTCTATTTCTGCTTCATTGACTATGCCAAAGCATTTGACTGTGTGGATCACAGTAAACTGTGGAAAATTCTGAAAGAGATGGGAATACCAGACCACCTGACCTGCCTCTTGAGAAACCTGTATGCAGGTCAGGAAGCGACAGTTAGAACTGGACATGGAACAACAGACTGGTTCCAAATAGGAAAAGGAGTATGTCAAGGTTATATATTGTCACCTTGCTTATTTAACTTCTATGCAGAGTACATCATGAGGAACGCTGGGCTGGAAGAAGCACAAACTGGAATCAAGATTGCTGGGAGAAATATCAATAACCTCATATATACAGATGACACCACCCTTATGGCAGAAAGTGAAGAGGAACTCAAAGCCTCTTGATGAAAGTGAAAGAGGAGAGTGAAAAGTTTGGCTTGAAGCTCAACATTCAGAAAACAAAGATCATGGCATCTGGTCCCATCACTTCATGGGAAATAGATGGGGAAACAGTGGAAACAGTGTCAGACTTTATTTTTTTGGGCTCCAAAATCGCTGGGGATGCTGATTGCAGCCATGAAATTAAAAGACGCTTACTCCTTGGAAGGAAAGTTATGACCAACCTAGATAGTATATTAAAAAGCAGAGACATTACTTTGCCAACCAAGGTCCATCTAGGCAAGGCTATGGTTTTTCCAGTAGTCATGTATGGATGTGAGAGTTGGATTATAAAGAAAGCTGAGCACTGAAGAACTGATGCTTTTGAACTGTGGTGTTGGAGAAGACCCTTGAGAGTCCCTTGGACTGCAAGGAGATCCATCCAGTTCATTCTAAAGGATATCAATCCTGGGTGTTCATTGGAGGGACTGATGCTAAAGCTGAAACTCCAATATTTTGGCCACCTCATGTGAAGAGTTGACTCTGATGCTGGGAAAGATTGGGGGCGGGAGGAGAAGGGGACGACAGAGAGTGAGATGGCTGGATGGCGTCACCGACTTGATGGACATGAGTTTGAGTGAACTCCGGGAGTTGGTGATGGACAGGGAGGCCTGGCGTGCTGTGATTCATGGGGTCGCAAAGAGTCGGACACGACTAAGCGACTGAACTGAACTGAACTGAATCAAAAAAATGTGTGTATCATAATTTACTCAACCTTTCCAGTCCCAATAGACTTTCCAATTGCTTCTAGGCTTTTGCCACCACAAACACATGACAATCAACACCCTATTCCTATGGGCTTGGGTCTGTGCTCAGTTGTATCCGACTCTTTGCAACCCCATGAACTGTAGCCCGCCAGGCTGTCTGCCCATGGAATTTTCCAGGCCAGAATACTGGAGTGGCTTGCTATTTCCTCCTCCAGAGGACCGAGGGATCGAACCTGTGTCTCTTGAGTCTCCGGCATTGACAGGTGGGTTCTTTACCACTAGTGCCACCTGGAAAGCCATTCCTGTGGCCTTGCATTCTAGGCTTTTCACTTCTGCAGGGGAGAGTCCCAGTGTGGGATAGCAGGACCAAAGGAAATGTGTGTTTCTAAATGTTAACAGATTCTTACAAATGACATTCCCAAGAGGCCTTGCCAGTTTCCAAGGACCCACACAATAACTCCTGGTCCCACCAGCAAAATACAGTATCAGAAACTTGCCCTCAGAGTTCATGGCTAGCTCCGTGTCTGCAGAAAGCCCCAGTTCCTTTGAGATCAGCTGGCCAGGTGGTTTCCAGGTGGCAGGGAAGTAAGTTGACAGATGACCTGGGTCTTGGCTGAGTGTCCGTGGGCAGGTTGTTCAACCTCGCTGAGTCTGGATCGTCATCCAAAGAGGACCCAGACCTGGTCCAACTCACCTTGCAAGCATTTTGGGAGAGAGCAGACACAGAGGGTCACGTGACACGTCAGGGGCGATTCTCCCATCCCCTAAGCTGACCTTCCTGACCACACTGCTCTGAAGGCAGTGTCCCCGAGCCCCGTTTATCCTTCCTCCCAGCTTGCTCGGCATGCCTGGTCCTTCCCTAGGATGGGCCCTTCCTGAGCACCACTGTCCTTTGCCCGTCCTTTGCCTTCCCATCTGCACCTCACCGCATCCTTCCGAGGCCTGGTCTGCCACACTGGGGGTCAGTCTTCACTGACAAATGGCACTGCTCTCCTTCTGGTCACAAGTTTGGCAAGTCAACCTCATCAATTCAGCAAAATAATAACAATACTGATACATATTTGCTGAATGGTTCAGTTCAGTTCAATTGCTCAGTCATGTCCGACTCTTTGTGACCCCATGAATCACAGCACGCCAGGCCTCCCTGTCCATCACCAACTCCCGGAGTTCACTCAAACTCATCTCCATTGAGTCAGTGATGCCATCCAGCCATCTCATTCTCTGTCATCCCCTTCTCCTCCTGCCCCCAATCACTCCCAGCATCAGAGTCTTTTCCAGTGAGTCAACTCTTCGCATATGGTGGCCAAAGTATTGGAGTTTCAGCTTTAGCATCAGTCCTTCCAACGAACACCCAGGACTGATCTCCTCTAGAATGGACTGGCTGGATCTCCTTGCAGTCCAAGGGACTCTCAGGAGTCTTCTCCAACACCAGAATTCAAAAGCATCAATTCTTCGGTGATCAGCCTTCTTCACAGTCCAACTCTCACATCCATACATGACCACTGGAAAAACCATAGCCTTGACCAAATGGGCCTTGGTTGGCAAAGTAATGTCTCTGCTTTTTAATATACTATCTAGGTTGGTCATAACTTTCCTTCCAAGGAGTAAGCGTCTTTTAATTTCATGGCTGCCATCAGCATCTTACCAGGTGCCAAGCACTTCTCTAAGTGCTTGAACTTAACGTGTGTTAGTTCATTTACTCTTCACAGCAACCATCTTGCTGCTGCTGCTAAATCGCTTCAGTTGTGTCCAACTCTGTGCGACCCCATAGACATCAGCCCACCAGGCTCCTCTGGCTCTAGGATTCTCCAGGCAAGAACACTGGAGTGGGTTGCCATTTTCCTCTCCAATGCATGAAAGTGAAAAGTGAAAGTGACGTCGCTTAGTCGGGTCCGACTCTTAGCAACCCCATGGACTGCAACCTACCAGTCTCCTCTGTCCATGGGTTTCTCCAGGCAAGAATACTGGAGTGGGCTGCCATTTCCTCCTCCAGGGGATTGAACCTGCATCTCTTACATCTCCTGCATTGGTCCTTTATGGGGAGACTCAATGTTCCAGGCAAGTAGGGGCCCCACCCTGTCTGTCCCAGGGGTTCCTCTCTGGCCCCCAAGTTCCAAATATTGAGTTGGCCAAAATGTTCATTCAAGTTTTTCATAAGATGTTACGAAAAACATGAACAGACCTTTTGGCCAACCCAATAGAAGGTCTACGGCAGGTTAAACCACATCGGATACCTCCATCAATCCCCCGCCTCCCCTACCCTCAGTTCAGTTCAGTTCAGTTCAGTCGCTCAGTCGTGTCCAACTCTCCGCAACCCCATGAATCACAGCACGCCAGGCCTCCCTGTCCATCACCAACTCCCAGAGTTCACTCAAACTCATGTCCACAGAGTCGGTGATGCCATCCAGCCATCTCATTCTCGGTCGTCCCCTTCTCCTCCCGCCCCCAACATTTCCCAGCATCAGAGTCTTTTCCAGTGAGTCAACTTTTCGCATGAAGTGGCCAAAGTATTGCAGTTTCAGCTTCAGCATCAGTCCTTCCAATGAACACCCAGGATCGATCTCCCTTAGAATGGACTGGTTGAATCTCCTTTCCGCTCTCACCTGGAGCACCAACTATGTGCCAGACGCTGGAGAAGCAGAGCTGGAATTAGGCCAATGCCCGCTCCCCCCTGGGGGACCACAACGTGGTCAGAGCTTCACACCCAGAGGGGTCCCCACCCTGCCCAGGAGCAGTCAGGGAAGACTTCTGAGGGAGGTGATCTTCCAGCAAAGAGATATGGGGACCATATTGTTCCCGGAAGAAGACACAGCAAGGGCAAGGACTCAGAGGTCATCAAGAGAAGGCCACTTGGAGTGGCCACCCAGCACTGAATGCCCTGCTAAGTTCTGAAAAGAGTGCCTGGATTCCATTCTTGGAGCCCAGAATTAGAATTACTGTCACGGCTGCATCTGACATCTACTCAAACCAATTCGTTATCATTAGGAAATGAATCCCTAATGAATTTCTGCCACCATTAAGTCTGATTTACAGTAGGGGTAATCACCCTTGGAAGCACACGCTTTATTCCTTTAATTAATAATCCCCGCTTATCAGCAAACCTAATGATCATGGGACAAAAAAATGGAAGTAAGCCTCCCAACACTAGCACCAGCTTCCCCATCTCACCTTTGGGGATGGGGGAGAAGGGTCAGCTCTCTGGAAAGGGTCTAGAGACCATGCCGTCTGCCCGTGAGGGTGTTAACAACCCCGATCCTCCAGCTAAGACTCTGAGCCAGCCAAATGGCAGGGGCTCAAACCTCATGGTCCACAGGTCACAGCCAGCCTCTGCTGTGCTGGGCTCCCTGGTTCTCTGCAGGCTCACCCATGCTGGGGCATCTCCATGCCGCCAACAGGGTCGTGTCTAGACTTCAACAAATCTGAACAAGCCGGTTCCTGCTTAAAACACTTCAGGAGCACCCTTGTGTCCCAGTGTTCTGCACCCCAAAACCTTCTACCTGAACTTTCCTCCTATATACCCAGCATCCCTGCCCATTCTTTTCCTCTTCTCCCTGACCCCGCAAGCATCCTTGTGTGACCTTATGCCTCTTTCTGACATGAGCTCCTTCTTTCCATCACCACGTACGCAGCCTTCTCCCATCCCTCTACTTCTCCCCTAAGCACTTTGTACGAAAATGATCTGTCTCCGTATCTGGGAGGCAGGTGGACAAGCCAGCAAGTAGTGCAAATTTAACATAAGGAGCCACCATCAGCACGTGTGAGGCAGAGTGGAAATCGATGGGGACAGCCAGGGAGAAAGTTGGAGATGAGTGGAGTAGGTGCTTAAGAGCCAGTTCCGTATGAATGTTCCATCCACCATTACTAACCACTCAGCAGGGACTTTACTGAGGCATCTCCCATAAATGTCACATCAGTGCTGAGAGGTAGGTATTATGACCCCATTTTATGGATGAGAAGACCAAGGTCCAGAGGCACCGAATATGCCTGGGGTTATGCAGAGCCCATGAGTGGCAGAGCTGGATCCCAGTCCCTGAGTGTCTGTCCCGAGGTGCACACTTCCAAGGGTATCGGTTTTTCACAGTTGTTTTTTTTAAGGTCCTTATCGAATTTGTTACGATATTACTTCTGTTTTACATTTTGGTTTTTTCGCCACAAGCCATGTGGGATCTTAGTTCCCCAACCACTGATCCCTGGTCCAAGTCTCTGGATTCATCTCCTGATTCTCTGTCTCCAGTGACGTGGCTTCAGCCACACCTGACACAGGTGTGGACACACCAGGCTGTCTCCAAGCTTGAGGACTGCGCCTGCTCATCCTCTCTCTCCATTGTCAGCTCTAGCTCCAAGTCTTCCCAAGGACACCCCCCCACACACAAGAAGCCTTCTCTGGCCCTCCTAGACTGTGCCCCCCACCATGGGCTTCCATAGCACCTGGGCTGACCCCATAGCATTGAACTTACCTACTGCAAGGCAGCTCTTAGAGGAGGTTGCCCATGACTGTGGTTAAGAGGGTGAACTCTGGATCCCAGCTGCCTGGATGTGAACCCTGACTTCCCACTTGCCATCTGCATGATGATAGGCAAATCACCTGGGCCTCCCTGTGTGCCCTCTGTCAATGGGGTACAGACCTGTGCCTCCCTCATGGGGTCCTGTTAGGATATAAGGGTAGATAAGGCTTAAAGTTCAACATTCAGGAAACTAAGATCATGGCATCTGGTCCCATCACTTCATGGCAAATAGGTGGGGAAACTGTGGAAACAGTGGCAGACTTTATTTTGGGGGGCTCCAGAATCACTGCAGATGATGACTGCAGCCGTGAGATTATAAGACGCTTACTCCTTGGAAGCAAAGTTATGACCAACCTAGACAGCATTTTAAAAAGCAGAGACATTACTTTGCCAACAAAGGTCCATCTAGTCAAGGCTATGGTTTTTCCAGTAGTCATGTATGGATGTGAAAGTTGGATTATAAAGAAAGCTGAGCACTGAAGAACTGATGCTTTTGAACTGTGGTGTTGGAGAAGACTCTTGAGAGTCCCTTGGACTGCAAGGAGATCCAACCAGTCCATCCTAAAGGAGGTCAGTCCTGAATATTCACTGGAAGGACTGATGCTGAAGCTGAAACTCCAATACTTTGGCCACCTGATTCAAAGAACTGACTCATCAGAAGAGACCCTGATACTGGGAAAGATTGAAGGTGGGAGAAGAAGGGGATGACAGAGGATGAGATGGTTGGATGGTATCACCAGTTCAATGGACCTGAGTTTGGGTAAACTCTGGGAGTTGGTGAAGGACAGGGAAGCCTGGCGTGCTGCAGTCCATGGGGTTGCAAAGAGTCGGACACGACTAAACAACTGAACTGAACTAAACTGAAGGCTCTCAGAAGGGCCTCCCCAGCGGCTCAGCGGTAAAGAATCTGCTTGCCAAAGCAGGAGATGTGGGTTCAATCCCTGGGTTGGAAAGGTTGCCTAGAGTAGGAAATAGCAACCCACTCCAGTATCCTTGCCTAGGAAATGCCATGGACAGAGGGTCCTGGAGGGCTACAGTCCATGGGGTTGCAAAGAGTTGGACACGACGGAGCAACTGAGCATGTGTACCCAAGCCTCTTACAGGAGTACTCAACACGTTTCCGGTCAGGAGGTCATTCCTACTTACACTCATGCCATCTGTACATCCCCCCAACCCGGCCCAGCACTGGAGACTCAGTAGTTGCTCCATAAATATTTGTTGAGCTGAATTACCCTCACAAAATGGAAACAGAACTTGGCTCACAAAGAGGGCGATCACTCAGATTACACATTAGGCGATTTTTCCAGAGTTCATCATGCCAAATGTTGTACATTCTTTATTATAGCAAGGGCAGCGAGATTCATTAAAGGGTAGCGCCGTTTCATTAGCAACCCTTATTTTCAGAATTTTATAACTCGACCACAAAAATTCACTCCAGGCAAAAACGCTAACTTTCGTCTGAAAGTAAATGGGTTTATTTTATAAATTTTTATGCATTTTCCACACATAAACAAATGGCTAGATAAACCATTCTTTAATGGAAGGATTGCAAGAGGAAAACTTGATATTTTGGCATAGGAGACAGCAAAACTCAAAAAGAGGGTTGGGGGTGGGGGCAAGGGGCTTGCTTGGGTGGGATGTGAGCTTCACTTCGAATTTATACATAATCTCTTCTCAGAGCTTTTTCAAAGGTCCCTTGGATCATGAACAGAGGAGCCTGGCAGTCCATGGGATCAGAAGGAGTTGGACTTGACTGAAGCCACTTAGCATATAGCATGCTTGCTTCATAATGACTGCCACTGTGAGGGCTTCACCAGGCCAGCTGCTGTTCTAAGTGATACATATGTATTAACAAATTCCTCCAAATACAAATTACATGTCCTCCTAAAGGATGGGTGTGTGTGTGTTAAGTCGCTTCAGGTGTCTCTTTGTGACCCTGTGGACCGTAGCCCGCCAGGTTCCTCTGTCCATGGGATTCTCCAGGAGAGAATACTGGAGTGGGTTGACATGCTCTTCTCCAGGGGATCTTCCCGATCCAGGGATCGAACTCACATCTCTTATGTCTCCTGCATTGGCAGGTGGGTTCTTTACCACTAGTGCCACAAATCATAACCCCCCCCCAAAATTTGTGTCCACCCGGAACTGCTAAATGAGACCTTAGTTGGAAATAGGTCTTGGTAGATGCAATCAAGTAAGATAAGGCTATACTAAATAAAGGTGCACCCTCAATCCTGGGACTGATGACTTTTTAAAAATTATTTATTTTTGACTGATTAAGTCTTCATTGCTGGGTGAGTGCTTTTGCTAGTTGTGATGGGCTTCTCATCACGGTGGTCTTTCTTGCTGTGGAGCACAGGCTCAGTATAGTCTCAGAAGTTTATGGCTTGCAGGCTCAGTTGCCCCAAGGCTTGTGGGATCTTCCTAGACCAGGGAAGATCCCTGTCCCCTGCACTGGCAGGCAGATTCTTCACCACTGGACCACCAGGGGAGCCCCTGACTTGTGTCTCATAAAAAAAAAAAAAGAGGGAAATTGAGACCCAGGCACACAGAGGTGAGAAGGCGCTGTGATGACAGAGGCAGAACTTGGAATGACACAGCGGGAGCCGAGGAAAGCCAAGGACTGCCTAGAGCCTCCGGAAGCTGGCAAAAGTCAGAGGATTCTTCTTCCCTGGAGCCTTCAAAGGGATCCTGGCCCCGATGACACCTTGCTTTGGGCTTCTATCCTTCAGGACTATGAGAGATTACATTTCTGTTGTCTTAAACCACCTGGTTCATGGTCACCTGTCATAGCAGTCCCGGGAAACTAAAGCAAAGCCAGCCTTGGTAACTTACCTGTTTGCGCAGCAAGTAGGCAGAGCTGAGATGGAGACCCTGGTGGGTTTCAGGGTTCAGAGGCGTCCCCAGTCCCTACCTGGCCATCAGCAGATATCACATAAACTTTTTGAGCTCAACAATAAACAATATGCCTACAGATGACTGCATCTCTTAATCCTTTCCCAAGTCCCCACAGGAAGAATAGGAGGAACGAGCGCCTCCAATGTTTTGTTTTCATTTAAGGATTTAATATTTACTTATTTCTTTGCATCAAGTCTTTATTGCAGCGTGCGGGCTTAATTGCTCCTCAGCATGTGGGGGCCTTAGCTCCCCGACCAGGGATCGAACCCATGTCCTCTGCAATGGAAGGCAGATTCTTCACCACTTGACCACCAGGGAAGTCCCACCTCTAAGGACTTTAATTCATAAGCTACCTTTCATTCATTTCCACACCGTGGTAAGATCTGATTAGGGCAACAACACAGATCTTTACACACATTCAGTGTCAAGGAAAACAAAGTCACAAGGAAAACTGATTTGATAGTGCCTGGGTCAGGGCGGGAACCCCACCCTCATCCTCAGACAGGTACGCCTCTGTCCTTCACACCTGGCCACATGATGCACAGCAGGGGCATGTCCAGGGGAGGGGATTCCAGCAATGACACAGTCATTTAAAATGTACAGGGACTTCCCTCGTGGTCTAGTGGTTAAGAATCTGCCTTGCGGTGCAGGGCACATGGGTTCAATCCCTGGTCAGGAAACTAAGATCCCACAGGCCTCGGATAAACTAAGCCCATGGATCACAACTAGAGAGTCCATGTGCTGCAATGAAAGAAACCCCGTGATGCAACTAAGATCCAAGGCAGCCAGAAAAAAAAGGTCCATTGCATAACTGATTCATTTTGCTGCACACCGGAAGCTAAAGCAACACTGTAAATGGACTATACCTCAAAGAAAAAAATAATAAAATGTCCGTATCAGTTCATCATGATACATGTGGAAAATGTGCACAGTGCTATGAAGTGAAGGAACAGCTTACAAAATGGTATGTATAGTGCACAGAATTCTCATAAAGTGTAACTGAGGGAGCTCCCTGGTGGCCTAGTGGTTAGGATTCTGGGCTTTCCCTGACATGACTCTGGTTCAGTTCCTGGTCAGGTAACTGAGATCCTGCAAGTCACACAGACAAAAACAAAAATTTTTTTTTAATAAAAAGTAAAATAAAATGTAAATGCAAACACAAACAAAGGAAAAAGTGTGTGTGTGTGTTTGTGTATCTTTCCAAAAACACCCAAGAAAGAATGGAGAAGAGTTGACAGGGGCTTCCCTGGTGGCTCAGCTGGTAAAGAATCCACCTGCAATGTGGGAGACTTGAGTTTGATCCCTGGGTTGGGAAGATCCCCTGGAGAAGGGAAAGACTACCCACTCCGGTATTCTGACTTGGAGAATTCCATGGACTGTACAGTCCATGGGGTCGCAAAGAATCAGACGCAACTAAGCGACTTTCACTAATAACAGTTCAGTAGGAAGATAGTCGGAGAAGGCAATGGCAAGCCACTCCAGTACTCTTGCCTAGAAAATCCCATGGATGGAGGAGCCTGGTAGGCTGCAGTCTGTGGGGTCGCTAAGGGTCAGACACAACTGAGCGACTTCACTTTCACTTTTCACTTTCACACATTGGAGAAGGAAATGGCAACCCACTCCAGTGTTCTTGCCTAGAGAATCCCAGGGATGGGGGAGCCTGGTGGGCTTCCGTCTATGGGGTCACACAGAGTCGGACACGACTGAAGTGACCTAGCAGCAGCAGCAGCAGCAGGAAGATAGTAGGGCTTCCCAGGTGGCGCTAGTGGTAAAGAACCCACCTGCCAAAGCTGGAGATATAAGAGGTGTGGGTTCGATCTCTGGGTCAGGAAGATCCCCTGAAGGAAGGAATGGCAACCCACTCCAGTATTCTTCCCTGGAGAATCCCGTGGACAGAGGAGCCTGGCAGGCTACAGTTCATGGGGTTGCAAAGAGTCGGACACGACTGAAGTGAGTTAACACGCATGCACACACACAGAAAGATAGTAAGGGTCATTTTTGCCATATTTTGCTTTACTTATTGTCTGAATTGCTTTCAATGAATACGTATTAATTTTGTAATTAGAAAAAAACAAGAGAACTCTCTACAGTCAGGGAGGTCCAGGAAACCCGCAAACCCCAGGGAATTGTGCTGGACATCTCCTGCAGAGCGGGCACCACAAACCCTCCAGGTCACAGGGTCTCACCCAGCAGAGGCCCAGTGGGAGAAAGGCTTCTGTTGAGTCAGCGGCCTAGACGAATGGAGTTTCGGCTCCCTTCTAGGCTCCCCCTGCAGCCACCCTAGTAAGCTGCTGCTGCTGCTAAGTCACTTCAGTCGTGTCCGACTCTGTGTGACCCCATAGACGGAAGCCCACCAGGCTCCCCCGTCCCTGGGATTCTCCAGGCAAGAACCCTAGTAAGCAGGCCTTTCTTATCTGAAATGCAAATGAGTTCCTTAAAGTTAATCTGAACCTCCTGGCTCAGTAAGTAACAGGGAAGCGAAAAAAATAAGAGGGCCTACCAAATCCCACAGGGACCTGCTCATTTATAGTTAGTTGAACAGGGTCACCAGAGGGGATTTGAGTGTTCTAGAAAGAGAAGCAGAGACAGGCAATCACCCTTGAGTGATAGAAAGGCCCAGGAGGTTCTTGTTCAAGACACTGTGTGCTAAGTTGCCTCAGTCATGTTTGACTCTTTGCAACGCTATGCCAGGCTCCTCTGTCCATGGGATCCTCCAGACAAGAATACTGGAGTGGGTTGCCATGCCCTCCTCCAGGGGATCTTCCTGACCCAGGGATCGAACTCAAATCTCCTGTGTCTCCTGCATTGGCAGGTGGATTCTTTACCACTAGTGCTACCTGGGAGGCTAATACAAGTTTTCTGTGGCTGCCAAACAAATTACCATAAGCCAGATAATTAAAACAACAGACTTATTTTCTCACAGTTCAGAAAGTACCAAATCAAGGTGTCTCGGATTTTGTACACTCTCTCCTAAGGCTCTTGAGGAGATTCCTTCCCACCTCTTCCACCTTCTGGCGGCTCCTGGTGTTCTTGGCTTGTGGTTGCATCACTCCAGCCTCTGCCTCCAGATTCACACAGCCGTCTTCTTCCTGAATATCTGTGCATCTTCTTAGAAGGACTGTTGCTGGATTTAGGCCCACCCTAACCCAGTATGATCTTTCTACTTAGTCACTAAGTCATGTCTGTTTGACTCTTTGCTGCCCTATGGATTGCAGCCATCCAGTCTCTTTCGTCCATAGGATTTCCAGGGAAGAATGCTGGGGTGGTTTGCCATTTCCTTCTCTAGGGGATCTTTCCAGACTGAGGACCGAACCCGCATCTCCTGCATTGCAGGCAGATTCTCTACCACTGAGCATCCAGAGAATCTTAGTTGCCTCTGCCAAGATCCTATTTTCAAATAAGGCCACATCCTTAGGTTCTGGGGTGACATGAGCTTTTAGGGTACACTACTCAAATCAGTACAGAGACATATTGGTTCCTAGGACTAGAACTACTCCCAGCCTACCCTGAGGTTGTCTGTCCCAAATCCCACATCCAAACAGCATCTGGTGACTGATACACCCTTGGAGCATCTGGTCATTCATCAGTCAACAACTATTAACTCAGCAAACAAAGAAGGACCCAGACACATTAGGGTTAGACATTGGTGTGCACATTTGCTCACTGTGATGGCTGATTTTACGTGTCAAGTTAATTGGATCACAGGTGCCCGGTTAAACATTATTTCTGTGTATATCAGGGTGGGGGGTGGGGTGAGTATTTCTGGATGAGCTTAAACTCAAATGTAGACTGAGTAAAGCAGTGTGGGCTAAGTCACTTCAGTCGTGTCTGACTCTTTGTGACCCCACAGACCGTAGTCCACCAGGCTCCTCTGTCCATGGGTTTCTCCAGGCAAGAATACTGGAGTGGGTTGCCATGACCTTCTCCAGGGGATCATCCTGACCCAGGGATTGAACCCATGTCTCTTAAGTCTCCTGCATTGGCAGGCAGGTTCTTTACCACCAGAGTCCCTCCACAGTGTGGATGGGCCTTCTCCAATCAGTTGAAGGCCTAACTAGCCTGAAAGGCTCAGTAACAAAAAATTCTTTCTCTCTGCCTCTCTTCAGGCTGAGACATCCGTCTTCTCCCACCTTTGAACTTGAACTTGGACTGGAACCATTGGCTCTCCTGCTTCTCAGACCTTCAGATTTGGACTGGAACGACACCCTCAGCTCTTCGGTCACTTTTCCATTCAATTTATGGAGTTCCTGGCCCAGAGTGACTTCACCACAGCCTCCTTCCTCCCAGGCCTCCATAGCTGCAAGGCAGTTCTCATTTTGCTGTTTGTGGGCCTGTACATGTACCTTCTTCACAAGGTGCCGTCCATTTCTGAATGCTTAATATTAGGGGAGTCATTTTAATATGTTGACATTTCTTAAACACCTATTCCATGCCATTACTAGGCAGTTACTAAGCAACTATTACATGGGGAGCCAATGCTTGCTATTGGGGCAGCAGGACAGGTAAAGAATCTTTCAGGGTGTCTAATTCTCTGGATAGAGGGGAGCGCACAGAGTCACAAGATTTGGAAGTTAGCATCATAGACCCTCAAAGAGGTCTTCTTTGCATTTAATTTCTATTGCAGTACAGCTGCTTTACCATGTTGTGTTAGTTTTACTGTACAGCAAAATGGATCAGCCATATGTGTACATATATCCCCTCCATTTGGCCTTCCTTCCCAGTCAGATCACCACAATGCATCAAGTAGAGTTCCCTGTGCTATGCAGTACATTCTCATTAGTTCTCTGTTTTATACATAGTATCAATAGTGTATATGTGCCAGCCCCAATCTCCCAGCTTCTCCCACCCTCCCTTTCCCCTTTGGTATCCATACATTTGTACTTTATATCTGTATCTCTATTTCTGCTTTGCAAATAGGTTCATCTGTACCATTTTTCTGGATTCCACATATATGCGTTAATATGCAATATTTGTTTTTCCCTTTTTGACCTACTTCACTCTGTATGATGGTCTCTAGATCCATCCAAGTCTTGATTCATTAAATAAATAGCTCCATCAGGTGCCATAGGTTTAAGTCCCAAACCAGTGCTTGAATCCTAACCACACCACTTTTTGGGTAACAGCTGTATTAAAATATCCTACACATACCATACAATTCACCTATTTACAGTGTATAATCCAGGGGTAGGGAGGGATGGATGGGAGTTTGAGATTAGCAGATGCAGACTAGCATATATAGGATGGTTAAACAACAAGGTCCTACTGTATAGAACAGGGAATAATATTCAATATCCTTTGATAAATCATAATAGGAAAGAATATGAAGAAGAATGTATACATATATAAAACTGAACCACTTTTTGTACAGGAGAAATTAATTCAGCATTGTAAATCAACTATACTTCAAAAACTAAGTTAAAAAATAAAGTGTACAATTCAATGGTTTTTAGTATTTTCACCACAATCAACTTTAGAACATTTTTATCATCCCTACGAAGAAACCCAATATATTTTGCCTATTACCCCTAGTCCCCCACCTTTCCCAACCAAAGGCAATGACCATTTACAGATGCTCCATAGATAGAATCATACAATGGGTGGCTTCTTTCACTCAGCATGTTTTCACCGTGCATCCGTGTTGTAGCAGAAATCAACACCTTAGTCCTTTTTACAGATGAATAATATTTCATAGTGTAGATGGAGCACATTTTGTTTATGCATTCACCAGCCATGGATGTTTAGCCTATTTCCACTTTTTTGTTATTATGAGCAATGCTGCTTTGAGCACATGTGTACCTGTTTTGGAGTAGGCATCCTTTTCTCCACCCTTTGGGTAGATTGGAGTGAAATTGTTGGGTCCTGTGATAATTCTGTTTTACTTTTGAGGAGTTTCTGGACTGTTTTCCACAGTGGCCACACCATTTGCCATCCCAGCAGCTGTGTACGAGGGTTCCGACTTCTCCACATCTTCACGAACCTTGTCATTATCTGTCTTTTTGACTCTACTCATCCCAATTCGTGGGAAATTGTGCTCCATTTTTTAAACTACCCTTTCAGTTCAGTTCAGTTCAGTCGCTCAGTCGTGTCTGACTCTCCGCGACCCCATGAATCACAGCACACCAGGCCTCCCTGTTCATCACCAACTCACGCAGTTCACTCAAACTCATGTCCACAGAGTCGGTGATGCCATCCAGCCATCTCATTCTCTGTCGTCCCCTTCTCCTCCCACCCCCAACCTTTCCCAGCATCAGAGTCTTTTCCAGTGAGTCAACTCGTCGCATGAGGTGGCCAAAGTATTGCAGTTTCAGCTTTAGCATCAGTCCTTTCAAAGAACATCCAGGATTGATCTCCTTTAGAATGGACTGGTTGGATCTCCTTGCAGTCCAAGGGACTCTCAAGAGTCTTCTCCAACACCACAGTTCAAATGCATCAATTCTTCGGCGATCAGCTTTCTTCACAGTCCAACTCTCACATCCATACATGACCACGGGGAAAACCATAGCCTTGACTAGACGGACCTTTGTTAGCAAAGTAATGTCTCTACTTTTTAATATACTATCAAGGTTGGTCATAACTTTCCTTCCAAGGAGCAAGCGTCTTTTAATTTCATGGCTGCAGTCAGCATCTGCAGTGATTTTGGAGCCCAAAAAAATAAAGTCTGACACTGTTTCCACTGTTTTTCCATCTATTTCCCATGAAGTGATGGGATCAGATGCCATGATCTTCGTTTTCTGAATGTTGAGCTTCAAGCCAACCTTTTCACTCTCCTCTTTCACTTTCATTAAGAGGCTTTTTAGTTCCTCTTCACTTTCTGCCATAAGGGTAGTGTCATCTGCATATCTGAGGTTATTGATATTTCTCCCGGCAATCTTGATTCCAGCTTGTGCTTCTTCCAGCCCAGCGTTCCTCATGATGTACTCTGCATATAAGTTAAATAAGCAAGGTGACAAAATACAGCCTTGATGTACTCCTTTTCCTATTTGGAACCAGTCTGTTGTTCCATGTACAGTTCTGACTGTTGCTTCCTGACCTTTTACTGGTCTCTTAGAAAGCATCAGCAACTCTGCCAGGAATTTTCCACGCACTATGTCATCTGTCCCTTTCAATAAGTCTATGAAGCAATTATTTTTATTCTCCCTCTTTTACAACAAATACTGAGAGAGTGAACAGGTGTGCCCATGATCATTCATCTCAAGCACACAGGCCAATTGCTATAGCCTTTTGCCTCCCACTTACCAGTTGTAAAACGGGAGTGATAAAGAAGATAGCCATTCAGTGTGATGCGAAAATGGGATGAAGTAATATGCCTAAGTGCGTGGTGCTCCTTCACTCACTCATGCATTAGCAACCAACAGGCTTTCTCAAGCCCTGGCATGAGGGAGGCAGCGTGCTAGGCCCTGTGTGAGCTGGAGTGTATTCCGTAAAGTGTGGTCAGCTGACCAGCAGAATCAGCAGCCTCTGGGTGCCTATTAGAAACACAGCACCTACACACCTCCTGAATCAGAAGCTGGGTTTTGCCAAGATCCCCAAGTAATTCATCTACTCCGTGAAGTTTGAGAAGCACTTCATGAGAGCAGTGAGCACAACCCAGACTGTTCATTCAAATCACTTGTACAGCGTACTTTTTAATTTAACTTTTAGTTTATATTAAAGTATAGTGGATTTACAATGTTGTGTTAGTCTCACTGTACTGCCAAGTGATTTAGTTACACACATACATATGTGTATGAACGTATGTGCATTTCAGATTCTCTTCCCATATAGGTTATAACAGAATATTGAGTAGAGTTCCCTGTGCTAGAGTTCTTTCCTTGCTGATTGTCTATTTTAAATATAATAGTGTGTGTATTAGTTGCTAAGTCATGTCCGACTCTTTGCTTCCCCTTTGTCGCCCGCCAGGCTCCTCTATCTGTGGGATTCTCCAGGCAAGAATACTAGAGTGGGTAGCCACGCCCTTTTCCAGAGGATCTTCCTGACCCAGGGGTCAAACTGTAGTCTTCTTCATTGAAGGTGGATTCTTCACTGGCTGAGCCACCAGGGAAGCCCAAACATAGCAGTGTGTACCTGTTAATCCCAGCCTTCTAATTTATCCCCTGCCCCTCACCTTTCCCTTTTGGTGACCATAAGCTTGTGCAACTCTTAAAGCTAGAAATGCCAGTCTCTCTTCTCCTCACACTCCGCTCTCAGGTTCTGATTCAACTGATTCGATCTTCCTCTCCTGGTGCAGGGATCCAATTGTGTGTCAAGGTCAGGAACCTGCACTGGGGACCACATGGTGCATGGCTCCCGCTCGCAGAGCCTCCTGTACATGAGTGACGTGGCTTTGAACCAGGAGACTGGTGAAATAATCTAAGCCAAGAATAATGGTGTCTGGATGGAAAAGGAACAGCAGACCCCAGAAGTGTCTAGGGGATGATCCCAGCAGAACCTCACCAAGGGAAGCAGAGGGAGAAGGCAGTGGTGACATCAGTGGTGACCACGTGACTGAGCAGGAGCTGGTGGTACCATTCTGGTAAGGAGGCAGTGGTCATGAAAGTAGAGTGTACAGACAAGCTGAGTTGGAGGGGGCCTTTGGAACAGCCAAGGAGGGGTATGTTGCAGGTAACAGGATAAGTAGATCTGATGCTCATCAAGAAGGTGAGGGATAGAGACATGAACTTGGCTGTGCAACGACATGATCTTTCAGACCATGCGATTACAACCTTTTTTCATTTTGGGATGTTGGCATACCACATTGGGCTATGTTCTGCAGATGGACCTGTAAGTGTGGGCGATAACCCATTTGGCTTCCTGGAAAGCAGTACATTTCTCAATCAAAACCTTGGACCTGGCCAGGAATGCCTGAAGAAGGGAGATAAAAAGACACACTTTCTCTCTGGCCTGGAGTCTAGGAGAGTAAAAGGTGCCCTGGAGAGTTACCTGCTCCCATGTACATATATGTATGTCTATGACCCAGGGACCACTATCTGCATGGAGACTCCAGGGAAATTCTCATTCAGGAGTAAAGGGAAAAGGGTTTCTTTGAATTATTATTTGTGGTGGAGGGACTGGAGGTGATCTGGGTGTCTATTCATCACCAGGAGGATGGATGACTAAAATGGGGCAGAAATCCACCTCAGAGGAGGTATATGCTAAGTGAGTCAAATGATGTACAGAGCAAATTCTTTGGTTTGATAACCTCTATGGAGATTAAAAATCCATGAACAGACAAAACAACACTACCTACTTTCCAAGCATACATAATAATATAAGGATACTCATTGTCATAGACTAATTGTTCTTGTGCCCCTCAAATTCACATGTTGAAAGCCTACTCCTGGTGAGATGGTATTTGGAGATGGGAGCTTCAGGAGGTAATGAGGTCATAAGGCTGGGGCCCCATGATGAGATTAGTGACCTTGCAAGAAGAGGAGACACAGTGAGACATGTGTGTGGACACGGTGGGATGGCAGCCGTCTTCAAGCAAGGCCCAAACTTGGTCTTGGACTTCCCAACCTCCAGAACCGTGAGAAATAAATGTCTATTGTTTAAACCACCAGTCCATGGCATCTTGTGATACCGGCCCAAGCAGGCTAAGACACTCAACAAACGTTTTAAAGTGCCTGCCTGTGGTGGTCATGGGGAAGGGGCATAGAGGAGAGAGTGCAGATGTGCAATGGAGATAAAAAGAGAATAAATAAATAAAGCAAAAAAGAAGCCTCCCACAGGACAATGATGAATATATACCATGAACTAAGGAGTAGGATTAAATTCTCTACTTCTGATTTCTTAAGATAAAACTGGAAGAGGGTGGCCCTGTACGCTCTTGCCAAGTCAGTGCTTCTTCTAAGGCAGTGGGTGAAGCCAAAAAGTGAAGGTCCCTAAAACCCTCTTTATATGGATCCTCATGGCATGACACAGTCCCACAAATCCTGGAGAACAGGATGGCCCTTGCAGTAGCCAGCTTCCAAGACAGTCCCCTGGGATCCATGCCTCCCAGCACTCAAGTCCCTGTGTAGTCAACCCCTTTATTGAACCAGGGCTGCCTCTTGGTGACCAATAGAATGTTAAGGAACTGGAAATGTGTGACTTCTGAGGTTAGATAGAAGGCATTGCAACGACCACTTGCTCGAGGGAAGACCAGCCACCATGCCGGGAGGATACTCGAGCAGTCCTGGGGCAAGCACCCTGGCAGAGAAACTGAGCGCTCCCCCCCACCCCCAACCAACAGTCAGAAAGAACTCGCCGGCCATCTGAATGATCCAGTTTGGAAGTGGATCCTTCAGCCCCAGCCAAGCCTTCAGATGATGCAGCCCAAGCTGATAAATGAGTGCAGCCACAAGAGAGCTTTCAAGTGACTGTCCATGAGATCCCTTCCTCTATTCCTGCCCATGGAAACTGTGACTATAATAAATGATGCTGTCACACCACTACAGCTTGAGCTGATTTGTTACCTAGCGTGAGATAACTTACACAGCTCTGTTGGTTCAGACCTTGTAAGCCAAGCTGTTTACCTTCTTTGGTCTTGTTACACTTATTCCCCTTGAGTTTTTCCTTCATTCATTGTTGGTGTTTAGTTGTTTAGCTGTGTCCATCAGGCTCCTCTGTCCATGGGATTACCCAGGCGAGAATACTGGAGGGGATTGCCATTTCCTTCTCCAGGGGATCTTCCTGGAGGAAGATCAAATTCACCCAGGGATCAAATTCACATCTCCTGCATCTTCTGCATTTCAGGCAGATTCTTTACCATTAAGCCACCAGAGAAGTCCTTTTCCTTTGGATGTAGCCATAACAATATTAAGAAAGTTTCTCGTGTCAGCTGTGCTTTAGGAAAACCAAGAGGAAGGGATTTTTTCACTCTTAGGTCAGAGATTTGCAGGAAAGCAGGCCCTTCTGACATTCCCCAGAGGAGGAGCAAGCAAGAATTCCAAGAAAAGAAAACTCAGAGAGGGGCTGTGTGGCCAGTTGGCCCCTCCCATCAGAAAATTCTCCTCTCCGGGCTAATCTGGGAGACTCTGGGTTTGATCTGATTAAGGCACATAGCCTTGCCTTCCTGGTACCTCTAGGCTTTAAGTGATCATTTAAAACATGGGACTGGATGAACTAACCCTGGGAAAAGAGGGTTTCCAGTGAGTAGACACAGAGAGCTGAGCCCTGGGGAGGAGCAACAGTCAAGTCTACCTTTGGAAGAGGAGGCAGAAAGGAGAACAGGAAAGGATCAGACACAGGGTCAGATCAGGGCTCCAGATGGTCTTGGAAACCAAAGGAAAAGATTTTAAAGTGGGAGATTTTAAAATGTAAGTGTAATGGCTGATTCATGTTGAGGTTTGACAGAAAACAGCAAAGTTCTATAAAGCATTATCCTTCAATAAAAAATAAATTAATAAGAAATAAAAAAATGTCAATTTACAATGTAAAATTTTGAATGTAAAATCTTCACAATATTTTTGTAACAAGGTGCATGCGTGCTCAGTTGTGTCCAACTCTTTGCAACCCCATGGACTGAAGCCTGCCAGGCTCCTCTGTCCATGGAATTCTCCAGGCAAGAATACTGGAGTGAGTTGCCATTCCTTTCTCCAGGGGATCTTCCTGACCCAAGGATCGAACCCGTGTCTCCTGCATCTCCCACACTGGCAGGCGGATTCTTTACCACTGACAGACAAACAAGAGAACTGGATCTCATTTGCTTAAACGAGAAAGAAGGCTGGACATGATGACAGCTCTGCAAGCATTTGGAAGGAAGGTTAGACCTTTCACAGATCCAATAAATGTGATCCTCACCAGTTATACTTCTCAGAGCTCCGCTTCTGGACCCAAACAACCTGGACGGTCACCAGGACCCATCATCACGCAAGCATCTACTACCTTTCAAGAAGGTGAAGTCATTTCCCCATGTCTGTTTCTCGTCTTCAGACAAGGCACATCTCTGGAAATTGCTGAATGGATGGTTTTAGCAGAAAGATGGGTTCTGTCTGCAGCCCCTATTTCCCAGTCACTGCTACCTTTTGTTTCTGTGTGCTCTGTCTCTCTGTGAACGCTGAGATCTCACTGAGCATCCCCCAGAGAGGGACTGCACTCGGCGTGCTGAACCATCCCCGGAGGAAACACACAATCATCTTCAATGAGCAGAGGACAATGAGGAGGGGTCCTGTTACATAATTGAGGAGACAATGTCTTTGAGACTCAGTCTGGTTCACTTTTCACACTAAATTAATCTTAATAAGCATCTGCTTTGAGTAAAGGAAGTTTTGTGATAATTCAACCGTGACCTCTGTGAACGTCCAAATGATTTCACTTTGGTCCCCGCCAGCCCCGAGTATCCTATTGAAATGGTCGTCTTTATTTCATGATCATCAGCATGTTAACATGAGCTGATTAATCCCATCAACCTAACTACACAAATCGGACACAGCCCAGGGCTATGACATCATTAGCTTCGGGACGCGATTGCAGAGGATGGCAGACGGGGCCGGTCAGCAGGTCCCACAGGTCATTTGATCCAGGCTCCTTGTTTCTGAGAATGAAAAGCAGATTCTCCCTCCAGCGTGCTCTCTGGCTCCAAGATCCAGGTAAAATTGTCCCTAGCAGGGCACCCCTACTGGGAGCACATGTTATGCAGGCCCACTGAGTCTCTGTCCCCGCCATGGAACCGTTTGTGGCCAGGCCACTAGACACTTAGGCGGGAGTGCAGGCCCACCAGCCTGTGGGTCTCAACAGCCAGTGTGACCTCTGCCAGCCTCTCTTTACCCTCCTCCACCATTTCCTTTTAAAATATTTTTTATTTTGTATTGGGGTATAGCCAATTAACAATGTTATGATAGTTTCAGGTGAACAGCCAAGGGACTCAGCCATACATATACGTGTATCCGTCCTCCCCCCAACTCCCCTCCCATCCAGGCTGCCACATAACCTCCAGCAGAGTTCCATGTGCTGTACAGTAGAACCTTGTTGGTTATCCATTTTAAATACAGCAGTGTGCACATGGCCATCCTAAACTCTCTAACTCTCCCCCTCATCCCCACAGCTACCAAAAGTTCACTTTCTAAGTCCTGTAAGTCTCTTTCTGTCTCGTAAGTAAGTTCATTTATATAATTTCTTTTTAGATTCCACACAAAAGGGATGTCATACAGTATTTCTCCTTCTCTGTCTAACTTACTTCCCTCACTATGACAATCTCTAGGTCCACTCACGTTGCTGCAAATGGCATTATTTCATTCCTTTTAATGGCTGAAGAATGTTTCGTTGTATATATGTACCACATCTTTCTCCAGTCCTCTGTCAACAGGCTTTTAGGTTGCTTCCATGTCTTGGCTATTGCAAACAGTGCTGTAATGAACATTGATTCCTCCATCGGTTCTGCGCACACCTTCCTTGTGACTACATCACACTCTTTCTTCAGAGCAAGAGCCCCTAACTACCTGGACATTTGTGTTCCCTGCCACCCGGCAGTCATCACACCCGGCATCTGCGTCCATGATCGTTCAGGAAGTTTCTCTTCCCACTGTTTATAGGCTGTGTGACAGTCAGTCATGGGGTTCTGCCTCCTCTGAGCCCGAAGAGAGATTCTGGGACCAGCAGCAAGCATCAGCATCACCTGGGAATTTGTAAGAAATGCACATTCTCAGGGCCCTTCCAAACCTGCTGAGTCAGAAAGCCTGGGACCGGAGCCCACAAGCTGTGTTTTGGTAAGCCCTCACAGTGGCTCCATCAAATGCTGATACTAGAGGTAGGCAGGCGGACCAAATTACTCCACTGTGGCCACGAGTCCACCGTCTACACCTGGGTCCCTCTCGGTGTGGTACATTCTATGGGTCTGACAGGTGGATGCTGACATGTATCCACCATGACAGTATCATACGAGGAGAGTCTCTGCCCTCAGATCCTCCGTGCTCCATCTACTCATCCCTCCGTCTGTGTTGACTTAAGCCACTAGTTAGGGCTTCCCAGGTGGTGCAGCTGGTAAACAATCCACCTGCCAATGCAAGAGATGCAAGAGACATGGGTTCAGTCCCTGGTAAGAAGATCCCCTGGAGAAGGAAATGGCAACCCACGCCAGTATTCTTGCCTGGAGAAAGTTCCATGGTCAGAGGAGCCTGGTGGGCTACGGTCCACGGGGTCACACAGAGTTGGACACGACTTGGTGACTCAGCATACACACGCCCATAAGCCCCTCGTCTGTGGTAATTTGTTACCATAGACACTTTTTCCCTCCCCCAAAGTTCGACCTGGAAAAGGGTAAGGTAACACAAACGGGGGCTTCGGCCAGTGCCCCAGCATCAGCTTGGCCACTCGCTTCCCGTGACCCGCATGCCCTGCCTCCCCACAGGTGCCCTGACTTCTGTCCATCCAGAGCCTGTCTCAGCCATGATCGACTGTCATCGCCATACAAGTGGCCTTTCTGCTTCAGCTGGCCAGAGTTGGTGCTTGTTGCTTGCAACCCAAGGGCCTTCTCTCCAAAGTGCTGATTTGAACAACGGTTAGAGGTAGTGCCCATAGCTTACACTGAATTCAGTGCTTAGGATGTTGTTGTTGTTATTCAACTGTTAAGTCATGTCCAACTCTTTGCAACCACATGGACTGCAGCATGTCACGCCTCCCTGTCCCTCACTGTCTCCTAGCGTTTGCCCAAATTCATGTCCATTGAGTCAGTGATGCTACCCAATCATCTCATCCTCTGTTGCCCTCTTCTCCTTTTGGCTTCAATCTTTCCCAGCATCAGGGTCTTTTCAAATGAGTCAGCTCTTCGCATCAGGTGGCCAAAGTATTGGAGTTTCAGCTTCAGCATCAGTCCTTCCAATGAATATTCAGGGTTGTTTTCCTTTAGGATTGACTGTTGGATCTCCTTGCAGTCCAAGGGACTTTCAAGAGTCTTCTCCAGAATCATAGTTCGAAAGAATCAGTTCTTTGATGCTCAGCTTTCTTTATGGTCCAAATCTTACATCCGTACATGACTACTGGAAAGACCATAGCTTCGACTATATGAACATTTGTTGGCAAAGTGATGTCTTTGCTTTTAAACACACTATTTAGGTCTCCTTCCAAGAATCAAGTGTCCTCTAATTTCATGGCTGCCATCACCATCTGCAGTGATTTTGGAGCCCAAGCAGAGAAAATCTGTTGGATGTTAAGAAAAACCTATTTCCATTTGTAGGATACATTTTAAAACAACACTGCCACAAAGCTAAGAACTTTCCATGGAAGGGAGAGGATCTGGTGGTTCCAGTTGCTGAGAAAGTTTCTTGAGACTTCTGGGCCAGGCTGAGAACACAACAGGCACCATCATAGCCTTATTTATTTGATTCTCAGGACAATCCTCTAGAGTGGACACTATTGTGTTTCCCTTTACAGGCAGGAAACAGAAGAACAGAGAGGTTGGTAGACCTGTCCACGGCCACACAGCCCTCCTTACTCAAAGAGTGCAAAGACCGCCATGCAGTCTGAAGTTCTGGTGTTGTTTTTCAGCTATATCGCTCATAGCTCAGTACCTTTCTGTACCTCCTCTCTCTCCTATTAAATGGTGGTCACGATACCCATGTGACAGGTGGGCATAGATAAAGTGCTGCAATGCAAAGAGAGACCTCTCAACAAATGGCCATCCCTCCATATGAACAAACTTATGCAGATGAGAAAACCACAGCCCATAGAGGACAAGGGACATGCCAAATACCAGCCAACCAGTGGCTGCCAAGGTCAGAAATAGCATTCTGAGCCAGACCCGGAAGTTTCCAGAAGCTTGCTCAGCAACTTCAGCCATCAGTAAGAAATCTGTTCCTTTTCACGGAAAGTTGTGCTCTCTTTGGCTGTTTTGTTTTAAACTCTCTCCTAAAAACTAAGATAGTTTTATTTTTTTCCTTAACATTTTAAGAAACATTTTACTTTCATTTATTATTGCAAATTATAACTTGGATATGAAGACATGAGATAATTTGGCCTGCTTTTCAATTGGGATTTGGGGCTGGAACACTATAGGGTTAGAGAGACAGATCCAGTCCAGTTATTTCAAGATTTCTGCTTGCACACAGATACACACACCAGTATCGCAAAATGAAGTCAGGGTTGGAGGCAGGAAAATTGAGAGGCCAAGCAAATCAGGCCTCCCCTGGGTGACCTGTCTGCAGACCTCAGCACGCCACCTACCCAGCCCTTCGGAGCCCACGCACGCACACACACATGGCTTAGATTTCTCTTCCTCAGCCTGGCACAGAGATTTAAACACAAATATCCTGTGAAAGGAAATGAGTCCGCGTCGACTCCTCGACTCGCAGATTTGCTCCACTTTCTCTGATTTTAGCAAGGACTCCAGGAGTGGAAGAGGCCCACCTGGGGTAGGCATGAATCTGGAGGCAGGACACCTGGGCACTGGGCCATCCTCTGCTACTAACTCACTCTGTGATCACAGGTCAATCATCACTGGGCTAGTTTTTACACTAGGGAAGGGAAGAGTGACATCTTGTACTGAGAAGAGATCCCAGCTAGAACCCCTAGGGTTCACTCATTTCTATATTTGTTGAGCAACTGCCCTGAGATGCACAGAAGCCATGGATGTGAGCAGACGCACCATCCTGATGAGAAGTTCATCCCTGGGGATCAGGGAGGGACCAGAGTATGCTCCACCCTTATCCTCAGGTCTACCACAAACCATGATTTGGATAGCCTTGATATTACAGCCTGAAGTATCCCTCCCAAGTTCATATATTGAAGTCCTAACACCCAGAACTTTAGGTTGTAACTATGTTTGGAGATAGGGTCTTTAAGTGGATAATTAAGGTTAAATGTGGCGTGAGTGGTAAAAAACCCACCTGCAAATGCAGGAGATGTAAGAGACATGGGTTCGATCTCTGGGTTGGGAAGATCCCTTGGAGGTAGGGCCTGGCAACCCACTCCAGTATTCTTACCTGGAGAATTCCATGGACAGAGGAACCTGGCCACCTACAGTTCATGGGGTCAAGAAGAGTCGGACATGACTGAAAGTGAATACTCAGTCATGTCCAACTCTTCTGTAACCCCATGGACTGTAACCTGCCAGACTTCTCTATCTACGGAATTTCCCAGACAAGAGTACTGGAGCAGGTTGCCATTTCCTTCTCCAGGGGATCTTCCTGACCTAGGGATCAAACCTGCACCTCTTGCATCTCTGCATTGGCAGGCGGGTTCTATACCATTACACCACCAGGAAGCCCCTAAGGCTGAGGCCCTAATCTGGTAGTTCTGATGTCTTTATAAGAAGTGTGCATGCATGCTAGTTTGCCTCAGTCATGCTGTTGCAGGAAGGGGGGCCCCTTCCAGAGCCCGAAACTGGGCTCTTGCCTAACACTCAGAAATGAATTGTCCGAGGAGACATATGTGCTGACAAAGCAAGAGATTTTATTGGGAAAGGGCACCTGAGTGGAGAGCAGTAGGATAAGGGAAACCAGGAGAACAGCTCTGCCACGTGGCTTGCAGTCTCAGGTTTTATGGTGATGGGATTAGTTTCCGGGTTGTCTTTAGCCAATCATTCTGACTCAGAGTCCTTCCTGGTTGTGTATGCCTTGTTCAGCCAAGATGGATGCCAGAGAGAAGGATTCTGGGAGGTAGTGGTGTCTCCTTTTGACTTTTCCTGAACTCTTCTGGTTGGTGGTGGCTTGTTAGTTCTGTGTTCCTTACCGGGACCTCCTGTCGTAAAACAACTTATGCAAATGGTTACTATGGTGCCTGGCCAGCGTGGGTGGTTTCAATCAGTCTGCATCCCCTAACAATGTCTGACCATTTGTGATCCCTTGGACTATAGACCGCCAGGCTTCTCTAGGCCACTAGGATACTTCATGCAAGAATGCTGGAGTGGGTTGCCATGTCCTCCTCCAGGGAATCTCCCCAACCCAGGGATTGAACCCATGTCTCATGTCTCCTGCATTTCCAGGCGGGTTCTTTACCACTAGCACCATCTGGGAAGAAGAAGTGATACCAAACAGTTGGCTGTCTGTCTCCAAGCCCAGAGACGCAAGGCCATGTGAGGACACAGTGAGAAGGGGGCCGTCTCCAAGACAGGAAGAGAGGCCTCAGCAGCAGCCAACATTAATGGCAACCTCGATCTTGGATGTCCAGCCTCCAGAACCACGAGAAAATGACTGTCCTTTAAGTCGCCCAGCCTGTGACACTCTGGTGACTCAGGTGAACTGATGCGCCTCTTCTCAGGCTGCTTCAGTCCCCCAGCTAGCTCACTGAGTCTTTGCCTTTTTCATCCCCAGCCCCTTTAGAAATCTGATAAAACCGCAGATGGTGGAAAACACCATTTCAGAGGCCTCTCCTGCCCACTCAGAAACAGTCACGAGAGGGCCTTGAAGCCCAGCCGGTCTCAGACATGCCTGCCAGCCTCAAGTCTCCCCACCTGGTCTTACCCACTGACATAGAAACTCTCCCCTCTTCACTCTCAACAATTAACTGCTATCTCGAGCAAGCAAAGAACACTGGGGTCTCTCAGTCACTGTCAGGCAAACCATTAACCATTTTTCATTACAGAAGAGGACCCACACGGGGGAGTTAGAAACTTTCTTATGCAAATCCTATCCAAAACTTAACTCAGACATCCTCTGCTCCTGGCCATAAGCAAGTAGCTACACAAAAGTATTCAGACTAAATGAGAACAACTATGAAGGCTCTTTTTTAAAAAGAGCTGTTTGAAAGGCCTTCAAAAATATCCCAGTCAGTCCAAACCCCAGAGGAACACACTGAAGTGTTACCTCCTCTGCTGATTTTAACTCCCGGGGTATTTTTCACAATGTGAGCCATAGAAGCCGAATTAAAAGCAGCAATCTAGAACATCAGGCAGCTACTTACTTAGACTAGAAGGCTAAGGAAAAAGCAACAGAGACCTGAGTACAACAAGCACCTGTGATGAATAGGGCAAGGCACCAGGGAGCGGGGACCCACAGGAGGACAGTGCTATAGCCCACGCTGAATTTCTCTGCAAGGAATGTACCAGATTTTAAAACTACAAGGTCACAGGGAGACAGACAGAGAACCCAACTGGAAAGCACCTGCTTAGAGGCTGAACACAGACTCCGGCACTCTCCTGGGTTTGGGGAAACAAAATTTGGAATTCACGGTAAATCAAAAGAAAGATTCCTAATAAATACTTCAGCCTTTCAGTTGAAACCCTAAAGGGCTACCCTCTAAAAATATGGTAAGGCCAGACATGACTGGATGAAGATGATGTACCCATACTTTACCCATCAATAAGGAGAAAATTAAACCCTTTCTGGAAGAATAAGACTTCATCCAGAAGCTCTATAATTTTTCATACACAATTTTCAGCATGCAATAAAAAATTACCAGGCAGGATAGAAACAGCGTTGAATACCAAAAATAGAAAAACTAAGAGTGAAAACAGATTACAGAAGAACCAGATGTTGGAGTTTTCAGACATAATCTTTAAAAGAAGTATCATTAATATGCCCAAGAAAATAGAAGAAATGATGGAGAAAATCACCAGAAACTGGCACCTATTAAAAAAAGAATCAAAGCCTGCCAGTTTTCCCTCAACAGACTTACTGGTGCTGACAATCATGTAATTTAATTCCTTAAAAATTCCCTCTCAATAAATCTGTATCTATAAATATCTATAGATATATCAGTTCAGTTCAGTTCAGTTCAGTCGCTCAGTCGTGTCCGACTCTCCGCGACCCCATGAATCACAGCACGCCAGGCCTCCCTGTCCATCACCAACTCCCGGAGTACACTCAAACTCATGTCCACAGAGTCGGTGATGCCATCCAGCCATCTCATTCTCCGTCGTCCCCTTCTCCTCCCGCCCCCAACCTTTCCCAGCATCAGAGTCTTTTCCAGTGAGTCAACTCGTCGCATGAGGTGGCCAAAGTATTGCAGTTTCAGCTTTAGCATCAGTCCCTCCAATGAACATCCAGGATTGATCTCCTTTAGAATGGACTGGTTGGATCTCCTTGCAGTATAAGGGACTCTCAAGAGTCTTCTCCAACACCACAGTTCAAAAGCATCGATTCTTCGGCGATCAGCCTTCTTCACAGTCCAACTCTCACAACCATACATGACCACGGGAAAAACCATTGCCTTGACTAGACGGACCTTGGTTGGCAAAGTAATGTCTCTGCTTTTTAATATACTATCAAGGTTGGTCATAACTTTCCTTCCAAGGAGCAAGCGTCTTTTAATTTCATGGCTGCAATCAGCATCTGCAGTGATTTTGGAGCCCAAAAAAACAAAGTCTGACACTGTTTCCACTGTTTTTCCATCTATTTCCCATGAAGTGATGGGACCAGATGCCATGATCTTTGTTTTCTGAATGTTGAGCTTCAAACCAACCTTTTCACTCTCCTCTTTCACTTTCATCAAGAGGCTTTTGAGTTCCTCTTCACTTTCTGCCATAAGGGTGGTGTCATCTGCATATCTGAGGTTATTGATATTTCTCCCAGCAATCTTGACTCCAGCTTGTGCTTCTTCCAGCCCAGCGTTCCTCATGATGTACTCTGCATATAAGTTAAATAAGCAAGGTGACAATATACAACCTTGACGTACACCTTTTCCTATTTGGAACCAGTCTGTTGTTCCATGTCCAGTTCTAACTGTTGCTTCCTGACCTGCATACAGGTTTCTCAAGAGGCAGGTCAGGTGGTCTGGGATTCCCATCTCTTTCAGAATGTTCCACAGTTTATTGTGATCCACACAGTCAAAGGCTTTGGCATAGTCAATGAAGCAGAAATAGATGTTTTTCTGAAACTCTCTTGCTTTCTCCATGATCCAGCGGATGTTGGCAATTTGATCTCTGGTGCCTCTGCCTTTTCTAAAACCTGCTTGAACATCTGGGAGTTCACGGTTTACATATTGCTGAAGCCTGGCTTGGAGAATTTTGAGCATGACTTTGCTAGCGTGTGAGATGAGTGCAATTGTGCGGTAGTTTGAGCATTCTTTGGCATTGCCTTTCTTTGGGATTGGAATGAAGACTGACCTCTTCCAGTCCTGTGGCCACTGCTGAGTTTTCCAAATCTGCTGGCATATTGAGTGCAGCACTTTCACAGCATCATCTTTCAAGACTTGTAATAGCTCAACTGGAATTCCATCACCTCCACTAGCTTTGTTAGTAGTGATGCTTTCTAAGGCCCACTTGACTTCACATTCCAAGATGTCTGGCTCTAGGTCAGTGATCACGTTATCGTGACTATCTTGGTCGGGAAGATCTTTTTTGTACAGTTCTTCTGTGTATTCTTGCCACCTCTTCTTAATATCTTCTGCTTCTGTTAGGTCCATACCATTTCTGTCCTTTATCGAGCCCATCTTTGCATGAAATGTTCCCTTGGAATCTCTAATTTTCTTGAAGAGGTCTCTTGTTTTTCCTATTTTGTTGTTTTCCTCTATTTCTTTGCATTGATCACTGAGGAAGTCTTTCTTATCTCTCCTTGCTATTCTTTGGAACTCTGCATTCAGATGCTTATATCTTTCCTTTTCTCCTTTGCTTTTCGCTTCTCTTCTTTTCACAGCTATAGATATATAGATAAAGAATAAATATGTATATATATTAGAGTTCTCTGCAGAACTCTAATACAGACAAGATCAATCACTGAAGAGAAAATGACTCAGCATTTTCCTAAGGTTTACGGGGATACCAACACAGAGATTCAAGAAACTTTACAAATGCCAAGCAGGATAAATACAAAGAAAAGAGACCAAGAAAGTCGGGGGTGGGGGGCTGGGGTAGGGGGACACTGGCTCCAGTTGTTATGGTTATTACAGGATGGAGCTGGGATGAGGCTTCCCATGCAGGGTTCAGATTTCCCACTGGCACAGAGGGAAGATGCATCCAGGTTTTCTGAGCTTGCCCAGATGTGAGGCAAAGTGGGAAGAGGGAGAGGTGGCTTGAAGGCCCATCAAACATCAAAATAAAGAGACTCTATGACAGCAAATTGTGGTCAAACTACTGAAAAGTAACAGCAAAGACTATAACCTTTAAAAGGTGCTTTATCTTAAAAAGAGCAATGATAAGATTTCTCAATAGAAATGTTGAAAGGCAGACAATATAATGGCATCTTTTGGGCACCTAACTAGAATTCCATATCCAGGGAAAATATCACTTTTTAAAGAAAGGGAAAATAAAGACATTTTATACAAATATGGAGAAAGAAATGGCAACCCACTACAGTATTCTTGCCTGGAGAATCCCACGGACAGAGAAGCCCGGCGGGCTACAGTCCATGGGGTCACAAAGAGTTGGACACAACTGAGTGACTTTCACTTATACAAATAAAAATTTAGAAAGCTTATTGCCAGAAGATCAGCACACTGTAAATTAACTATACTTCATAAAATATTTTTTTAAGATATGAGATACATTGTGAGGATAGAATAAAGTTTTTAAAAACTCCAATGTAAAATTTTAAAAAAATTTAAATCATACACAGAGCTGAAAATTAAAATAAAAATTCTCAAAGAAGCAAATAGAAAATCATTTTACTTTGTTTTTCTGCTTAAAATGGCTGTAGATATTTAGTGAAAATATTTTAAAACTACAGAAAAGTATTTTAAAACTGAAAATAAAAATCATGCATATAATAAAAAAACCTCAAATGGCTAGTGTACATATGAATACCTACTAAATGTTATAAACCACCAAGAAATGAAATTAAAACTCTGTGGGAGAGGGTGAGGGTGGGATGGTTTGGGAGAATGGCATTGAAACATGTATGTTGTCATATGTGAAACGAATCGCCAGTTCAGGCTCGATGCATGTTACAGGATGCTCGGGCCTGGTGTGCGGGGATGACCCAGAGGGAGGATAAGGGGAGGAGGGAGGTGGGAGGGGGGTTCAGGAGGGGGAACTCATGTACACCCGGGGCGGATTCATGTCAGTGTATGGCAAAACCAACCAATATAATATTGTAAAATAATTAGCCTCCAATAAAAATTAAAAAAAAAAAAACCATGAGTTACCACAGTTACATCCACCAGATTCACTAAAATGTAGAAATTACACGTGGTAATACGGTGTGTTGGTGAGAAAGTAGAACAATTGAAATTCTCTCATAAGCCAGCGGCAGCATAAAGAGGCACCAAAACTTTGTGAAACTGGCAGATTCTACAAAAACACACCCTAAGACGCAGCAGCCCCACTCCCAGGTATCGATCCCACAAGAATGTGTCATATCAGCACACCAATAGAGACTGCCAGGAGTATTTACAGCAACATTAGTCACAGCCGCCAAAGACTGGAAACAGACCACGCATCCTTCAAAAGGAAAAGACATCAACTGTGCTGTTGTTCAGTCACCAACTCATGTTTGGCTCTTTGCAGCCCCGTGAACTGCAGCACGCAAGGCTTCCCTGTCCTTCACCATCTCCCGGAGCTGGCTCACACTCGTGTCCATTGAGTCTGTGATGCCGTACAGCCATCTCATCCTCTGTCCTCCCTTCTCGTGCTCTCAATCTTCCCCAGCATCAGGGTCTTTTCCAATGAGTCGGCTCTTCACATCAGGCGGCCAACTGCGTTATAGCTGTGCAATAGAATTCAACACAGCAAGAAAAAAGAACACAGCTGTACACGGATGTCTCACCAGACACAAGGATGAGCGAAGGAAGCCAGATACCACAGACAACACACTTGTGTTTTCATTTTCGTAAAACGCCAAAGTGAGTTAAAATAATCTATGGTGACAGAAGCAGCTGCCTAAACGGCAGCTCCACTTAGCGGGGGATAACAACCGGAAGCAGGCCCGAGGGACACTTCCAGGAGTCAGCTGTGCTCTGTATCTTGATCTGAATGGTGGTTTTCAGGGAGTATACAGCATTTTGTAAAAAACTTTGGAGCTTAGGGTTTGCACTTAAGGTTTGCAAAACTGGCTGGATATATGTTTTAACTCCATACAAAGTTTGCCCCCCACTCCCAAAAAGTAGAAACTTTAATTTCTGGGCCAGTAGGGTAGTGGTTAACTGGAGGAGGGCAGGGCATCCCATGCCAGTATTCTTGCCTGGAGAATCCCTATTGGCAGAGGAGCCTGGAGGGCTACAGTCCATGGGGTCACAAAGAGTCGGAGACAACTGAGCACAGCACACCACAGGGTAGAGGTTAAAGAGACAGATCTGGAGTCTGACAGCCCCAAGTTCAGATCTTGGCTCAACCACTTACAGCCTGTGTTTCCTGAGACTAGCCTCTCTGTACCTCAATTTCCTCATCTGTAAAATAGAGATAACGTGTGTGTGTGTGTGTGCTCAGTCGCATTTGACTCTTTGCCACCCCACGGACTATAGCCTATCAGGCTCCTCTGTCCATGGTATTTCCCAGGCAAGAATACTGGAGAGGGTTGCCCTTTCCTTCTCCAGGGGGTCTTCCCAACCCAGGGATTGAACCCACATCTCTTGCATCCCCTGCACTGGCAGACAGATTCTTTACCACTGCACCACCCGGGAAGCCCCCCAAAAGGGATAGCACTATTAACAGCACCCAAGTTTAAGATTGTTTTGAAGACTCATGAGTTGATCCAGGCAGAGTTTTTACAATAGTGCCAAATATATAGTAAAATCTTAATAAGATTTTACTGCTTTTTTTTTTTTTCTGTTGGTGTTATTATCTCTGCATCCAACCTGAGGGCCACACAAAGCTGGGGCCAAAAAGCAAAGACCTCACACTCTCAGGCATTTGTCCTGGAAAAATGAAAACTTGTGTTCACACCAACATCACGAACATCCTTCAGCAGGTGAATGTTTCCACACCTTGGAACACCACTCAGCAAGGAAGAGGAACAAACCATTGCTCCATGAAACAGCTTGGGTGAGTCTCAAGGGAGTAATGCTGGGTGAAAAAAGCCAATCCTAAAATCATATAAATGTATGCTTCCATTTATAAAACATTCTTGAAATCACAAAATTACAGAGCTGAAGAACAAATTTGTGGTTGCAGGGGTGGGGTATTCGGGGTAAGGGAAGAGAAGTAAGTATGGCAGTATATGGTGAAGGGGCCTTGTGATGATGGAGCTGTTCTATATCTTGACTGCAATGTTAAATGCATGAACCTACAAATACACTAAAATTGCACAGAATTAAATATATATGTGTGTGTGTGTGCATGTGTGTGTGTGTCTGTATATACACTTCAGTTCAGTTCAGTTCAGTCACTCAGTCGTGTCCAGCTCTTTGCGACCCCATGAATCTCAGCACGCCAGGTCTCCCTGTCCATCACCAACTCCTGGAGTTCATTCAATCTCATGTCCATTGAGACGGTGATGCCATCCAGCCATCTCATCCTCTGTCATCCCCTTCTCCTCCTGCCCCCAATCCCTCCCAGCATCAGAGTCTTTTCCAGTGAGTCAACTCTTCACATGAGGTGGCCAAAGTATTGGAGTTTCAGCTTTAGCATCAGTCCTTCCAATGAACACCCAGGACTGATCTCCTTTAGAATGGACTGGTTGGATCTCCTTGCAGTCCAAGGGACTCTCAAGAGTCTTCTCCAGCACCACAGTTCAAAAGCATCAATTCTTCGGCGATCAGCTTTCTTCACAGTCCAACTCTCACATCCATACATGACCACTGGAAAAACCGTAGCCTCAAGTACATGTAAAACTGAGGTGAAATCTAAATAATCTTGGTAGATTGCATCAATGTTTTGATTGATATCGTGGGATAGTTGTGCAAGACATTATCTCCAAATGGAGACAGTCATAGTTCCCAGTAGTCATGTGTGGACATAAGAGTTGAACCACAAAGAAGGCTGAGTGCTGAAGAATGATGTTTTTGAACTGTGGTGTTGGAGAAGACTCTTGAGAGTCCCTTGGACTGCAAGGAGATCCAACCAGTCCATCCTAAAGGAAATCAGTCCTGAATATTCATTGGAAGGACTGATGCTGAAGCTGAATCTTCAATACTTTGGCCACCTGATGCAAAGAGCCGACTCATTGGAAAAGACCCTGATGCTGGGAAAGACTGAAGGCAGGAAGAGAAGGGGACGACAGAGGATGAGATGGTTGGATGGCATCACTGACCCAATGGACATGAGTTTGAGTGAACCCCGGGAGTTGGTGAAGGACAGAAAAACCTAGCATGCTGCAGTCCATGGGGTTGCAGAGAGCTGACACGACTGAGCGATTGAACAACAAAATCACTGGGGAAGACTGGAAAGAGGTTGCACTAGCTCTCTCCGTAGGATTGCTTGGAACTGCACGTGAATCTACGAAGATCTTTGATGTCAATCAGCCAAGGTTTGATGTTCTGGTAACTTTTGGCAGATTGTTGTTGTTCAGTCACTAACTTGTATCCGACTCTTTGCAACTCCATGGACTACAGGACACCAAGCTTCCCTGTCCTTCACTATCTCCCAGAGTTTGCTCAAATTCATGTCCAGTGAGTTGGTGATGCTATCCAACCATCTCATCTTCTGCCACCTCTTTCTCCTTTTGCCTTCAATCTTTCCCAGCATCATGGTTATTTCCAATGAGTCAGTTCTTCGCATCAAGTAGCCAAAGTATTGGAGTTTCAGCTTCAGCATCAGTTCTTCCAATGAACAATCAGAATTGATTTCATTTAGAATTGACTTGTTCAATCTCCTTGCTGTCCAAGGGATTCTCAAGAGTTTTCTCCAGCACCACAATTCAGAAGCATCAGTTCTTCAGGGCTCAGCCTTCTTTATGGTCCAACTCTCACATCCATACATGACTACTGGAAAAACCATAGCTTTGGCTATATGGACCTTTGTCGGTCAAGTGATGTTTCTGCTTTTTAATATGCTGTCTAGGTTTGTCATAGCTTTCCTTCCAAGGAGCAAATGTCTGTTAATTTCATGGCTGCAGTCACTGTGCACAGTGATTTTGGAGACCAAGAAAAGAAATTCTGTCACCATTTCCACTATTTCTCCTTCTATTTGCCATGAAGTGATGAGACTGGATGATCTTAGTTCTTTGAGTGTTGAGCTTTAAGCTAGCTGGTAAACCCCCTCAATCCTCAGCTTTGCCATCCACCAAGTGGAGATATTCATAGTTCCTAGGATTATAGTTGGAGAAGGAAATGGCAACCCACTCCAGCATTCTTGCCTCGAAAATCCCATGGATGGTGGAACCTGATAGGCTACAGTCCACAGGATCGAAAAGAGTCGGACACGACTGAGCAACCTACTTAGATGGAGTCACTGAGCCCAGTGTCTCGAGATACATAAATTTTCAACAAATGTCACTTTAGGGAAAGTTACAGTCATTACAAATACGAAGAGGGGGTGTTAAGGAGATGAACTGATTTGTCCTAGGTTGGCCTGAAAGGAGCCAAGATTCCAGTCCCTGAAGTTGGGTTCTGTTCAGTAAGAGGGGAGAGAGGATCAAAAGTGGGAAATCTGGGGGTGGACACACTGGTTTTCTCTGCCTGACATTGTGCTTGAGTGTGTTGGGAGAGGGGAGAATTAGGAACCGGGAAGAGGTGCATTTGGAGACAAAGGAGGAAGAGGTCAGAGAGCAGACACCAAAAAAAAAAAGCTAAGAAAATCAAAGGGCCGCTGGGCAACAATAGTTTGGGGGCTATTGTGTTCTGGCCCAGATCCTCTGGCTAGGTCTGAATGGAGTTCCCCAGCCATGTCCTCCTCTCCCATCAGGGTGCAAGCAGAGGTCAGCTGGGTTCAAGGATGTGACAGCTGCTCTGGACAGCAAAACACACTGCACAAATATTTGTTGTTGTTGTTGATATTGATGATGATGATAACATGACGATTTTTGTAACTGCTGATTGAAAGAACTCTTGGCATCATTTTGCATTTTTCACTGCCCTCGCTGGCCCAAATCTAGGAAACTTGTTGTCAGTCTCCAGGTGCCTAATGCTGGCGGGGCTCAGGGTCTGGTCTTTCAAAACCAGAAGTGACCACCAAAGCTCTCTAGGTCCTTGCCACTCAAAGTTGGTCCAAAGACTGGCAGGAGCAACGGCATCACCTGGGATTTTGTTAGAAACGCCCGCCCGAGATTGCTTTGAACAGCATCAGCCTGGGTTTTAACAGCACCCTCAGATGATGTGCCTGAGCACCACTCTCTACTCCAGACCGCTGGTTTACTGCCAAGGGAAGAAAGGCGCAGAGAGGATGAGGGGCCGCCCCAAGTCCCAACATTCGCACCAGAGTCAGAATCAGCGCTGGGGCCCAGGTTTGAGGGCTCCCAGACAGCTGCCTTTAGTGGGAAGCCTCTGGTTAAGATGGACTGAAGTGGAATGGGGCTGAGACTCCCAAGTAAAGAGAAAAGTTCTCTGTCTTCTGTCCTGAAAGCTGTCCTGGTAGGAAAACAAGGTCCCTCGGTGACCTCACTCAGCTTGAGCCTTGGGTACAGATAGCAAAGTCTATCCAGCTTGCAGACATAAAAATAATCGTCCTCTTCCCAGGAAGCTGGTACAGAAACATCACAGGAGCTGGGCTTTTTCCGGGATAGACCACTTCCTCTCTTTGGGCCTCGGTCTTCTCATTTGGAATCAGAGCTCTCCTCTGACAATAGTGATGAGGCACCTGAACTGCCTGGTACTGGGTCCTCTGTAAAGAGTCCCATGTGCTTCCAAGCCTGGGGGTCACAAGACACAGGAAGGTCATTCAGTGTCTGCTAAGGATACAAGAAAGTGGGAGGCAGTGGGGAGACTGCACCCAGAAAAAACATAGCGAATCACAAGTGCCACTGTCGGAAACATTTATGGGGCCCCACTTGCCAAAGCCAAGCTTTGGCGATTTCGCTTCCCCTGGTGTTCATTTGGGTGACACCAACTGCTTCTCCTATGAACCGTATCAGTCGAAGAATGAAAACACTGAAAAAGGCATCAAGTTAGAAACCTACTGTTCCATCTTCACTTCCCAGAAGAGGAACCTGAGACCCAGTGATGGGCAGAGGCCTCCCAGGGGACACACAGCATTAGCAGTAACATCGCGACTCTCCACCCCTTTGTCTGCAACCCTTCCTGTCTCATATCCTCCCCACCCCTCTTCTAAGACTAAAGTCACAATTCAATACTGACTGACACGTGTCCTCCCTCTATCGGAGGTAGGAGGGTGGTTGAGACTTGGTTTGGTTAGTTCCTCATGTGCGGAAGCTCACTGCTTAGCAGGGGCTTAGCCAGAGGAGACTCTCCCTACTTAAAAGTCACAACCACGGGCTTTCCTGCTGGCTCAACGGTAAAGAATCCGCCTACCAATGCAGGAGATGTGGATCCCATCCCTGATTCAGGAAGATCTCACTCGCTGCAAAGCCACCGAGTCTCTGCCATCACAACTGTTGAGCTGCACTCTAGAGCCCAGAGCGGCCACTACTGAGCCCACGTGCTGCAGCTGCTAAAGCCTGGGTGCCCTAGATCCCAGGTTCCCAGGAAAAGAAGGAGCAAGAGAAGCCACTGGAATGAGAACACGGAGCATCCCGACCAGAGTAGCCCCTGCTCGCGCAACTAGAGGAAAACCTGCACAGCAATCGTGAGCCAACACAGGCAAAATTACATAAATAAACAAACATATTTGTAAAAAGTCCCAACAGTGGAAGGATGGGAGGTGGTTCCCCCCACCCCCATCCCCGTGATGTGTGGGGTGGGACTGGGGTGGGCAGGGTATCAAGGGGGTGGGACTATTCTAGGGGGTGGGTACCCTAGGGAAGAGCAGTCAGCTCTCAGGGTTGAAGGACAGCTTTCCAACAAAGATGTTGAAGGATTTAGCAGAGTTGCTGGATACACAATCAAGACACAGAAATCACTTGCATTTCTATATACCAACAATGAGAAATCAGAAAGAAATTAAGGACTCAATCCCATTCACCGTTGCAACAAGAAGAATTAAATATCTAGGAATAAACTTCCCTAAGGAGACAAATCTGCTGGCATATTGAGTGCAGCATTTTCACAGCATCATCTTTCAAGACTTGAAATAGCTCAACTGGAATTCCATCACCTCCACTAGCTTTGTTAGTAGTGATGCTTTCTAAGGCCCACTTGACTTCACATTCCAAGATGTCTGGCTCTAGGTCAGTGATCATGTTATCGTGACTATCTTGGTCGTGAAGATCTTTTTTGTACAGTTCTTCTGTGTATTCCTGCCACCTCTTCTTAATATCTTCTGCTTCTGTTAGGTCCATACCATTTCTGTCCTTTATCGAGCCCATCTTTGCATGAAATGTTCCCTTGGAATCTCTAATTTTCTTGAAGAGGTCTCTTGTTTTTCCTATTCTGTTGTTTTCCTCTATTTCTTTGCATTGATCACTGAGGAAGTCTTTCTTATCTCTCCTTGCTATTCTTTGGAACTCTGCATTCAGATGCTTATATCTTTCCTTTTCTCCTTTGCTTTTCGCCTCTCTTCTTTTCACAGCTATTTGTAAGGCCTCCTCAGACAGCCATTTCGCTCTTTTGCATTTCTTTTCCATGGGACTGGAAGAGGTCAGTTTTCATTCCAATCCCAAAGAAAGGCAATGCCAAAGAAAGCTCAAATTACCGCACAATTGCACTCATCTCACACGCTAGTAAAGTCATGCTCAAAATTCTCCAAGACAGACTTCAGCAGTATGTAAACCGTGAACTCCCAGATGTTCAAGCAGGTTTTAGAAAAGGCAGAGGCACCAGAGATCAAATTGCTAACATCCGCTGGATCATGGAGAAAGCAAGAGAGTTTCAGAAAAACATCTATTTCTGCTTCATTGACTATGCCAAAGCCTTTGACTGTGTGGATCACAATAAACTGTGGAACATTCTGAAAGAAATGGGAATCCCAGACCACCTGACCTGCCTCTTGAGAAACCTGTATGCAGGTCAGGAAGCAACAGTTAGAACTGGACATGGAACAACAGACTGGTTCCAAATAGGAAAAGGAGTACGTCAAGGTTGTATATTGTCACCTTGCTTATTTAACTTCTATGCAGAGTACATCATGAGGAACGCTGGGCTGGAAGAAGCACAAGCTGGAATCAAGATTGCCGGGAGAAATATCAATAACCTCAGATATGCAGATGACACTACCCTTATGGCAGAAAGTGAAGAGGAACTCAAAGCCTCTTGATGAAAGTGAAAGAGGAGAGTGAAAAGGTTGGCTTGAAGCTCAACATTCAGAAAACAAAGATCATGGCATCTGGTCCCATCACTTCATGGGAAATAGATGGAAAAACAGTGGAAACAGTGTCAGACTTTATTTTTTTTGGGCTCCAAAATCACTGCAGATGCTGATTGCAGCCATGAAATTAAAAGACGCTTGCTCCTTGGAAGGAAAGTTATGACCAACCTTGATAATATATTAAAAAGCAGAGACATTACTTTATCAACCAAGGTCCGTCTAGTCCAGGCAATGGTTTTTCCCGTGGTCATGTATGGATGTGAGAGTTGGACTGTGAAGAAAGCTGATCGCCGAAGAATCGATGCTTTTGAATTGTGGTGTTGGAGAAGACTCTTGAGAGTCCCTTATACTGCAAGGAGATCCAACCAGTCCATTCTAAAGGAGATCAATCCTGGATGTTCATTGGAGGGACTGATGCTGAAGCTGAAACTGCAATACTTTGGCCACCTCATGCAGCGAGTTGACTCACTGGAAAAGACTCTGATGCTGGGAAAGGTTGGGGGCGGGAGGAGAAGGGGACGACGGAGAATGAGATGGCTGGATGGCATCACCGACTCTGTGGACATGAGTTTGAGTGTACTCCGGGAGTTGGTGATAGACAGGGAGGCCTGGCGTGCTGTGATTCATGGGGTCGCGGAGAGTCGGACACGACTGAGCGACTGAACTGAACTGAACTGAAGGAGACAAAAGAACTGTACACAGAAAATTATAAGAAACTAATGAAAGAAATCAAAGATGACATAAACAGATGGAGAAATACTCCATGTTCCTGTGTAGGAAGACTCAATATTGTGAAAATGACTATACTACCAAAAGCAATCTATAGAATCAATGCGATCCCTATCAAATTACCAATGGCATTTTTCACAGAAATAGAACAAAAAATTTCACAATTCATATGGAAACACAAAAGATCCCAAATAGCCAAAGCATTCTTGAGAAAGAAGAATGGAGCTGGAGGAATCAACTTTCCTGACTTCAGATTATGCTACAAAGCTACAGTCATCAAGAAAGTATGGTACTGGCACAAAAAACAGAAATATAGACCAATGGAATAAAATAGAAAGCCCAGAAATAAACCCATGCACCTATGGGTACCTTATTTTTGACAAAGGAGGCAAGAATATATAATGGGGCAGACAGCCTCTTCAATAAATGGTACTGGGAAAACTGGCCAGTTACATATAAAAGAATGAAATTAGAACACTTCCTAACACCATACACAAAGATAAAATGGGTTAAAGACCTAAATATAAGACCAGAAACTATAAAACTCTTATAGGAAAACATAGGCAGAACACTCAGTGATATAAATCAAAGCAAGATCCTTTATGACCCACTTCCTAGAGTAATGGAAATTAAAACAAAAGTAAACAAGTAGGACCTGATTAAACTTAAAAACTTTTGCACAGCAAAGGAAACTATAAGGAAGGTGAAAAGACAACCCTCAGAATGGGAGGAAATAATAACAAATGAAACAACTGACAAAGGATTAATTTCCAAAATATACACATAGCTCATACAACTCAATGCCAGAAAAACAATCCAATCAAAAAATGGGAAAATGACCTAAACAGACATTTCTCCCAAGAAGACATACAGATGGCTAACAAACACATGAAAAGATGCTCAACATTGCTCATTGTCAGAGAAATGCAAATCAAAACTACAATGAGATATCACGTCACACCAGTCAGAATGGCCATCATCAAGAAGTCTACAAACAATAAATGCTGGAGAGGGTGTGGAGAAAAGGGAATGCTCTTGTATTGTTGGTGGGAATGTAAATTGATACAGCCAATATGGAAGATGGTATGGAAATTCCTTAAAAAAAACTAGGAATAAAACCACCATATGACCCAGCAGCAGTCCCACTCCTAGGCATATACCCTGAGGAAACCAAAATTGAAAAAGACATATGTATCCCATTGTTCATTGCAGCGCTATTTACAACAGCTAGAACAAGGAAGCAACCTAGATGCCCATTGACAGTTGAATGGATAAAGAAGTTGTGGTGCATATACACAATGGAATATTACTCAACCATAAAAAGGAACACATTTGAGTCAGTTCTGATGAGGTGGATGAACCTAGAACCTATTACACAGAGTGAAGCGAGTCAGAAAGAGAAAGAGAAATCCCGTATTCTAACACATATATACGGAATCGAGAAAAATGGTGCTGAAGAATTTACTTACAGGGCAGCAGCGGAGAAACAGAGAATTGACTTATGGACCTGGGGAGAGGGGAGGAGAGGGTGAGACGTATGGAAAGAGTAACGTGGAAGCTTACATTACCATATGTAAAATAGATAGCCAATGGGAATTTGCTGTGTGGCTCAGGAAACTCAAACAGGGGCTCTGCATCAACCTAGAGGGGTGGGATGGGGAGGGAGATGGGAGGGAGGTTCATGGGGGAGGGGATATATATATACCTATGGTTGATTTATGTTGAGGTTTGGTGGAAAACAACAAAATTCTGTAACGCAATTATCCTTCAATTAAAAAGTAAATTAAAAAGAAAAAAAAAGTTGCAACAGTGGAGGGATGGGAGGTGGTTTCCCCAACCCCCACCCCATGCAACATGTGGGGTGGGACTGGAATGAGCAGGGCATCCCACGGGTGGGACCATTCTAGAGGTTGGGTACCCTAGGGAAGAGCAGTCAGCTCTCAAGGTTGGAGGACAGCTTTCCAACAAAAATGTTGGAGACCTGGAAAAGTAATTTTTGGCTCCACCTTGAGAAAAGCAAGCGGCAAAGTCAAAACTAATAAATATTTAATTAAAGGTCTACAGAAGGTAGCACGGTGTCAACATCATTAAGTTGCTAAATTAATTATTCCTAAAAATTTCACTACATGTGAAAACGATTTCAATTTTCTCACTTTGAAAGAATGTCCCAGTTCACCCAATCATTCCTAAGAAGTGGCAGCCATTATAAATTAGGGCCTTGTAACCAAGTAAAGCAAAATTAAAATTATTAAAAAATTCTTTCAAAGGTTTTATCATAAAAAAGCTCAGCGTAATGTGTGGGATGTTGCTTTTTTCAAGAGTTTGCTATGATGAGGGTTGAGACCTCCAAAACAGGGGTACTTAAGGGCCTGCATACTTTGGAATGTTAACCGGCTCAGGTCTGGTGGCAGACTAGCCTGCCACAAATCCTTGGGCAAGTCACTTAGCAACTCTGAGCTTCTGAAACATCCAGGGGAGTCAGAAACCCCAACTTTGGGAACCCGTTGTGAGAATTCATGTCAGGCAGTAGAGAGATATGGATACTAGCTAGGAAGCAAAATTTAAATGGGTGGCAAAACAGCTCACTATCCAAGAGAATATTGTAGTGCAATATACTTTTTAACTGTGGTGTTGGAGAAGACTCTTGAGAGTCCCTTGGATAGACCCAACCAGTCCATCCTAAAGGAAATCAGTCCTGAATATTCACTGGAAGGACTGATGTTGAAGCTGAAACTCCAATACTTTGGCCACCTCATGCAAAGATTTAACTCACTGGAAAAGACTGATGCTGGGAGGGATTGGGGGCAGGAGGAGAAGGGGATGACAGAGGATGAGATGGCTGGATGGCATCACCGACTCGATGGACATGAGTTTGAGTGAACTCTGGAAGTTGGTGATGGACAGGGAGGCCTGGTGTGCTATGATTCATGGGGTCACAAAGAGTTGGACACGACCAAGCGACTGAACTGAACTGACTTTTTAAAAGCAAAATTAATGCACACACCGAAGAAGGCAGATGAGCAAAATACTAAATATGAAAATACGATCTTTCGGGGATACTAGGGCCAGCCATTCTTGAGGGACCATTCTAGTTTTGCTAACTGGTGGCACAATTCCTTCGTGCCTCTGTTCCTTTATCTGAGGGACAAGGCTAATCATCTTCCCAACTGGAGGAGTTTGGGGGAGCAGAAATGGGTTAATAAACGGTGGCTCAGACGATAAAGAATCTCCCCACAATGCGGTAGACCCCGGTTCCATTCCTGGGTCAGGAAGATCCCTGGAGGAGAGCATGGCAACCCAGTCCAGTTTTTCTTGCCTGGAGAATCCCATGGACAGGGGAGCCTGGCGAGCTACAGTCCAGGGGGCTTCAAAGAGTCGGGCACGGACTGAGCGACTAACATTCCTACTAAAGGACTTAGAACAGTGCGTGGCAGGTAGGCGCTTTAAGTCTTTACTGTTACCGTGAAAAGAAAGCATTGCGTTCGGTGGGAACTTCACACGTCGTAGGAGAAAGCCAAGGTCACATTGTCTCCAAAATTTGGTTTGGGCCAGGGCCGGGCAGTTGGTAGCGACCCGCGCCGCAGCTCCCGGCCCCAGGAGGCGCTTGAGCGGCTCGGGGTTACCGGACCCGGCGCCGGGGAGCCGGGGAGCCGGGCGGGGGCGCGCGGGGCCGGCGCGGCCACCCGCGGGTCCTCGCCGCGCTCGCGTCTCCGCCTTTGTCCCGCTCCGCGCGGCCGGCCGCGCCCTCCTCCCCGCGCCCCGAGGCGGCCGAGCGCCCTTTGTCAGCCCAGCGGCGCCTGGGGGCGGCCCTGACACTTGATCCAGCCGCCCAGCAAGCCCCTCATTAGGCCCGGCCGCACTTCAAAGTGTGCGCGACCGTCCAGCTCCGAAGGCGAGCCCCGCGGTCCCAGAGGGCGCGGTGCCGTTCCTGCCCTGCCGCGCCCGGGACACCGAGGGGGCGCGGGAGTCGGGGCTCGGGGTGAACGTCAGCTCCTTTGGTGAGAGGTGGGCGGACGCCTTCCCCCCAAGCGGGCCAATAATGGAACGCTTCTTGTCCATTTCAGACTCTAAACGGAAATCTCACGAATGTCTAAGAAAGCTTTTCCTTTGCTGAGAACAGAGATCAGATGTGGTTAATCCAGTCTTTCCTGTTTTTTTCTGGCTTGAGCAAGGACGTGATTGCTGGAGTTACGGCAGCTCCCTTGCATTTAGGAGCGAATGTCCCCAAATTTCAGAGACAGTGACCCCATCATCATGAGCTGCTGAACCAATGCCTGTTATGACCTGTCTCTAGACATCTTACTAGTGAGGAAAATATCCCCCCCTCTCTGTTTAAGTTGCTATTAGGAGGGTTTTGTGTTGGCCAAACCTTTTAGAGCCATCATGCCACCTAATCTTTGTATTAATCCTATGAGAAAGTGATTTTATTCCATGTAAGAATTTTTTCACAAGCTCGATCTGCTAAGGCTCTGCTTTTGTAGTTCTACACAGTCTCTTGAAAAGCAGATCGTAGTCCATTTGCACTCACCCCAACACAGTAAGCTGGAGTTTTACTCTACCCAGATATGGTCTAAGCAAGAAATTGCTTTGAGAAACAGATGTGGGCCAGAATCCAACACCTCCATCCAATAACAAGGGAGGAACTGGTGAGTTGAGGCTGGAAAAAGGTCTGGGAATCTTAGGGTTCTGGGGTTGCCACAGCCATTCTGAACTTGACGCAGTTTACTGGTGGATACTGGGGGTGAGCAGAAGGCACGCTGAGGATTCTCTGAACATTTCTGGGACCCTGGGGGAGCCAGTCTCCTTTTCTAGAAGCTCCAATGGAGGACAGGGTGGGTGGTGCTTTCAAAGCTCCCCATTAGAGTCAGTCAAATGATACAAACCTCCACTTGCTTCTGATATGATGGTCTGCTATTTCACCATTAAGTTTGTCATTTGGGTTAACAAGCAAACATCCTGGGAGGTGAAGAAGAAGGTGAATACTATCAACCCTTCACTCCTCAGTATGGATTATTTGCTTCCATTTTGTAAGACGTAGGCTAAAAGTTCTCAAAGAAAAGAAGTTTTATTAGGAGATGTTGAATAAATGTTGTAGCATGAACACGCTTGTGCATGAATGAGCTGCATTCATAAAGGAGTGCTCAGAAACTTACTGGTGGGCTGAGGAGCTTAACCCAGGTGTGTACACACACATACACACGCACAAACTCTCTAACAGGAGATGCAGAGCTTTTGAAGTCTTAGGTAGCAGAAACAAACTTCAAAAGTTCGAGAGGGTGCTAATGTAATAAGACTAAGTTTACCAAAGGCAGATGTCAGATGCTAAACATTTGTCCACAATTGCCTCACACAGGGGGAGATGGGAAAGGCAAGGCTTAACAGCAGCAAGGATGACAAAGATGGGGATGAGGGTGGCATGGGGGAAGGAAAGGGAGAGGGGAGGCTGGTGGTCTCCAGCTCCTGTGAATCCGGAGTAGGACCTGGCTGCCAAAATATTAATGAGTTTCTGAGCCGCTGTAACACAAGCACAGTTTTCAGAACGGGAGACCCCAGAGGCATGAGAGTCAGACCACACCTGAAGTCTAGGGCTCAGTTCTGGGAAGAAACACGGGCAAATGGTGACCAAAGGAAAAGCCACGTGACAGGAAAGGGAACTGGGGTGGCAAGTAGGGCAGAAGATGTGGCCTCAGAGAAGCCAGAAGGCTGCGGGGGGCAGCTGGAGGGCAGGGACTGTGTCTGCTTCAGCTCGGTGTTCCTAGTGCCTGATGCAGCGCCAGAGACATGTTCATGGCTCTGTTAACAGTTCCTGCATGAACAAACTGGAGCATCCCAGCACGAAAGAGCTTTCCCATGAAGGAGAGCTCCCCATCCGCGAGAGTGTATCTGTACAAAATAGATGGTCCCTTGCTGGAGTTTCCTAGGAGAGATCCAAGCATCCAGTAAGGGCTTGGAACAGATGCTAAAGATCTATGTCCTGAGCATCTATTCCATAAGTCTAGATATTAAAGGGCTTCCCAGGTGGCTCAGTGATAAAGAACCCACCTGCCAATGCAGGACATCTGAGTTCAATCCTTGGGTTGGGACGATCCCCTGGAGAAGGAAATGGCAACCAACTCCAGTATTCTTGCCTGGGAAATCCCGTGGACGGAGGAGCCTGGCGGGCTATAGTCCACGGCATCCAAAGAGCCAGATGCAACCGAGTGACTAAACAACAAAGATATTAAAGTCCTTACCATGTCTGCCTCTCAGACTATATTTCTCTTTCATCAGTGATTCCCAAAGAGAAGGGAGGGATGAAAAAAAGGGGAGTCCAGTGTGAGCACTGCCAGCTCCCTGAAACTACTCCCTTTCTCCCCACTCTCAAGAGGAAGGCACCCCTCCCTGGCCTCACCCCCAGTGCACCCCTTCACTGAGAGCGTTCATCGTGCTGTGTTTTTCCTGCCTCTGCCTGCTTTGTGTGTAAAAACCTCTCTTCCCGGAGGTCTGGCTGCATTTGCTTTGTACCATTTTGCCATCAACACTCACACAGTACTGCTTGAACAGCACCTGTTAAGCCGAAGAATTGATGCTTTTGAACTGTGGTGTTGGAGAAGATTCTTGAGAGTCCCTTATACTGCAAGGAGATCCAACCAGTCCATTCTAAAGGTGATCAATCCTGGGTGTTCATTGGAAGGACTGATGCTGAAGCTGAAACTGCAATACTTTGGCCACCTCATGCGAATTGTTGACTCACTGGGAAAGACTCTGATGCTGGGAGGGATTGGGGGTGGGAGGAGAAGGGGACGACAGAGAATGAGATGGCTGGATGGCATCACCGACTCTGTGGACATGAGTTTGAGTGAACTCCAGGAATTGGTGATGGACAGGGAGGCCTGGCGTGCTGTGATTCATGGGGTTGCGGAGAGTCGGACACGACTGAGCAACTGAACTGAACTGAACTGAATGAATGGATGTATGAGTCCTGCACTCTTTAGACTTTGTTAGGAATGCATTTTCTACACTGGCATATCATTTATACAATATTCTTAGGTAGAGTTTGTACATACTTTTCCACTGGAGGAAAAAGGAAGGCAGATGGGGGTGGGAGGTGGGGAGACATTCTGTAGAAGTAAAAACAACCCTCTGTGGGTTTCAGAAATGTCTGGGATATGATGCCTGAAGCTGAAACATCAGGTTGTATTTACTCTGGCTGTTCTGTAAACAATTGTATGGTTCCTCAAAAACAAAAAACAAACAGCAAAACCTCTTGTTACTTCTTTGTAAAGAAATCGTGTGAGCATGTGCCTCTGAGATTCTGGGTCTTGAGAGCCTTTATTTTAGTTGCTTTGGTCTCCAGGGTTTAGAAAAATCGTATATTGATCTCGTGCTGTGTGTAAGTGCTTTCATTGTTGTTGCTGTTGTGGTGGTGGCGGTCCCAGCCCACAGCCTGCAAGATCCCAGTTCCCCAATCAGGGATTGAACCCTTGAAAAAGAAAAGGGCAGAGTCCTAACCATTGGTGACTTCCCTGGTGGCTCAGATGGTAAAGTGTCTGACTGCAATGCGGGAGACCTGGGTTCGATCCCTGGGTGGGGACGATTCTCTGAAGAAGGAAATGGCAACCCACTCCAGTATTCTTGCCTGAAAAAGCCCATGGATGGAGGAGCATGGTAAATGACTAAACGACTTCACTTTCACTCACTAACCACTGGAATTCCCTGTGTAAGGGTTTTCTGTTTTGTTTTTTAAGTCTTTATTGAACTTGTTACAATATTGCTTCTGGTTTATGTTTTGGTTTTTCATCCTTGAAGCATGTGGAATCTTAGCTCCCTGAGCAGGGATGGAATCTGCACCCCCTGCATTGGAAGGGGAAGTCTTTACCACTGGACCTCCAGGGAAGTCCTTGTGTAAGAGTTTTTAATGAGCAAGAGGGGAAAAAATGGTTGAAGAAATTTCAGTGGTGGTGGGGGGCGGGGAGCTCTCTATTCCATATCACAGTTCCTGATGCTAAAGCAGTGCCTGACCCACAGTAGGGGCTCAGTAAATACTCAGAGAATGGATAGATTCTACTATTGGATTACTGTCTAATGGATTACTGTCTACTTCAGAGATAAATATCACACAAGGAACACATTATTAATAGCACTAGTTCGTCTACCAACACCAGAATGGTTAAGTGTGATTCTGATGTTAAACACAAAGAAATACGATGGAGGAACTAGTCAATGGTGGTAACTGAATATTAGGATTCAGAACAAGTTGTTCCTGGGTGTTACCTGCCACCTGCCCAATCCGTTCTTCCCTTAGTTATTCTTGGATCCGGATCTCTGGCTACCTTTTTCAATGCTTTTGAAGACAAGGTAGAATATAAGTATTAAGCAGGTGGGTGGATAGAGAGTGAGTTAAATGACAGAAGATGGACAGTGAAGTTGATGGGTGAATAGTCAACTGCACACAAAGGCTCCTTCTCTGTCTGTACCTATAGTATCAGCCTGGCAATTTTAGTCTGGCAACACATCCTAACCAAATAGATTGGCCTCTAACTCTTCCCTGCCAGTTCTATGCCCCACCCGGGGTTGTAAACCTCCTGAAGTCTTGAAAGTGGAGCACACTTCACTACAGTCTTTGCCAGACCTCATTAATTCAGGAAGATGATACTCCAGCCAGTGGAAAGATACTGAGTGCATGCAAAAACTCCTTAATTGTGGGTTTCCTTTTGCTGTCTGCTCCCTTAATAAATTTGGAAAGTATTTTATGGAAATTATATTCTTTGAGTGGAGCCCTCACATTTTCCAGCTCCACGAGCTAGAGCAGAGATGGGGCAGAGCAGGATGGAGGAAAACAACCCCCTGGGAAAAATACTGCTGCCCAAGGAGATGGTTATTGTCGCTGCATCTGCTTTTCAACTCTAAATCAAATTCCTCTTAGGGAAGCTATATGTAAAGGTGAACTTTGGGGATGCCCATGTGAAAGGGGAGCCAGAAATTTGATGGGCAGGCAACAGAATGGTGGTGAGGCAGAACGCTTGGCACCTGGAATAACTCCAAGGGCAGAAAGTATTGTATAAAGTAAGCCTGGAGACGCCTGGGAATGAGGAAGGTCAGTTTATCTACTTGTGGGGAATAGATGTCCCATTGCACTCTCATCCCGCATTTCCTGGAAGCTACACTCTCCAAGGCCAAGACAAGTGAAGGCACTACCACTCAAGGGGGACGAGGAGGGAGGCTTGAAGTAGAGAAGGAAGTGGCAGAGCTCATGCCAGAGGCACAAACGGAAGGTTTGGCTGCCGTTTACACGGTTCCCTCCCAGTGGGGTAGAGGAGACTCCCTTAAGTCCTTGCATGAGCCCCAGAAGCAAAGATGAATGACTTCCCTAGAAGAGGAAGGACCCCAGGGGACCTCCAGGGCCTCAATAGACCAAGGAGTCGGAGAGGGAAGAACAGAAAGAAGGTCTGAGGGGAGGAGGTCTCTCTGCAGACCTGGGAGGGCAGCCATCATGGAAGCGGAGGTCCCGCTGGCTATGCTGGGCTAGATTCACACTGGGAGAATCAGCTGCTGCTGCCTCTTCCCCTTCAGCCAGGCCCGTGGGGTTGAGAACCTGGTGTGGAAGATGATGCGAGCATCATCTGCTCAGTGATGGAAACCGTGACTCTTCTTTCTACAGTGGGGGACGGAAGGCCAGCCCCAGCTTCTTCATAACCCGCCGAGTCCTGGGGGACTTCAGGACGCATCTAACAAGTGAAAGTCCTTTGGTTGCAATTAGGGACTTCATAAGTTGAATCAGTGGATTATTATAATGAATTTGACACTTCCGACAGAACACTCTAGAGTGTATAGGGATGTATGTGATAACTGCTCAGTGATTGACTGATACAGGTTCTTTCTTAAAAACCTCTTCCTGATTATAGCCATTCGACTTTAAATACCTTAAAACACAAACTTAACCCATCACAGGCTTTGTGGGGAAATAACTCGAAACTACTTCAACAATGACACTCACAGTGAGACTTTCATGTTCAAATTTTAACTTGGAGCTGTAATTTGCCTGCCCTTTAAATGAGCTATTATTAAAACCAGTGGCTGGCTTAAAGTCTTCCTAAATTAACACTGAGAAACTTGGCTTTCCTAGTCGGGTTTGGGGAGTTCCAGCAGTGTGGCCCACTCCTGGTTATTGATAACTTTTGGAATCCTGCTGGGTTGGCCTGCCTTTTGCCTACGAAGCAAAGAAAGGTGAAGACAAGTGATAACAGAGACCTAAAAATACATCATCAGGAATAAATGTTTTGTGAGGAAATTCCAAGCTTTATTAAATGCACTTTTGGTAAAAGAAGTCCTACAGAGAATTTCTTAATAAATTTCAGAGAGGGGAGGTGTTTGTTCGCTGGAGTAGCCTACATAAGCAGTTGTGGTATTTCTGGAATGTCAAAAACGGCAGATTGCTGGAGATGATCACTCAGCCTGTATCACAACTGTTTCTTAGGATAGGCTGAGGTCTAGGACAGTGGTTTCAGGTTGACTGAGATGCCTGTTCTTGTAGTAAAGGATTCTGTGAGTGACAGGGACTCCTCAGTTTGGAAAGAGATTGAGAGTGTAGCCATTCATATATGGAGCCAATCTTCCCATGTGTAAAAATCTGTGGCCGGAAGAGACACTGTCCTGATATTAAACACCTTGGTAACTCGTTCCCAAGTCCAACAACACCCACAGCCAGGAAATACTTCTTGATGTTTAGCCTAAGTCCCTCATGCTTCAGTGTAAGCTCATTTCCTCTCACTCTGTCCAAAACAGAAATAGGGAACAGCTGCCGGAGAAGGCAATGGCAAGCCACTCCAGTACTCTTGCCTGGAAAATCCCATGGATGGAGGAGCCTGGTAGGCTGCAGTCCGTGGGGTCGCTAAGGGTCAGACACGACTGAGCGACTTCCCTTTCACTTTTCACTTGCACACATTGGAGAAGGAAATGGCAACCCACTCCAGTGATCTTGCCTGGAGAATCCCAGGGACGGGGGACCCTGGTGGGCTTCTGTCTATGGGGTCACACAGAGTTGGACACGACTGAAGTGACGCAGCAGCAGCAGCAGCTCTCCATCCATTGGTTCATGCTCCTGAGGACCTTTACTTCATCCATCCCCTAAGTCTTCTCTTCTCCAGAATAAATAGTCGAAATCCCAGAAACATTCTCTGAGACTGACCCAAACCACGGTGTCCAATTACTTTCTGAGTGCTTCCTTTAATCCCAACACTGACCTAAGGTACCGTCTCGGCCTTTATTCAACCTTGAATAGTGCCTATTAGCTGGGTGATGTGGAGACCGGAAAGTAAACCAAGGTTCCTTCCAATACTAGAAGAAGACTCACCACCATTTTCAATTGCCCCAACCCCATGAGCCATGAAATCTAATCCTCAACAGCCTTATTGCCATAATGGCTGTACTTTTATTCCTAGCTTTGTGCCAGATGTGGCCTTATACATTTCATATAGATCAGTTGGGCTTCCCTGGTAGCTCAGTTGGTAAAGAATCTGCCTGCAGTGCAGGAGACCTGGGTTTGATCCCTGGGTTGGGAAGGTCCCCTGGAGAAGGGCATGACAACCCACTCCAGTATTCCTGCCTGGAGAATCCCATGGACAGAGGAACCTAGCAGGCTACAGTCCCTGGGGTCACAAAGAGTCAGACACGACTCTCTCAATTCTGTTGGATATTTTTATCTTTATTTCACAGATGAAGAAATAACTTCTAAAGATCTCACTATTAATAAGTGGCTTGGATTTGAACACAAGAGTGTAAGACGCAGAGTCTGGACTCTTGCCACAGTGCCAGGCTAAGATCTGTTTTCTGCTCCAAAGAGTCTCATCAAGACTGGGATGACTGAAATGGCCAGAAAGGAGGACCATAAGAATATCTTCTCTACTGCCCTATTCCTGAGCTGAGTCCCCTTTCTCACTCATGCTGATCTTCTCCTAGCCTGGGAGAATTTAATTCTTCAGACATGTTGTTTAAAACAACAAACCCTGTTATTGTACTTACTACATTTAATTATAAAGATCTGTATAGTCAAAGCCACAGTTTTTCCAGGAGTCATATACATATGGGAGACTTGGACTTCGGCTGAGCACCGAAGAATTGATGCATTTGAATTGTGGTGCTGGAGAAGACTCTTGAGAGTCCCTTGGACTGCAAGGAAATCCAACCAATTGATCCTAAATGAAATTAACCCTGAATATTCATTGGAAGGACTGATGCTGAAGCTCCAATACTTTGGCCACCTGATGCTGAGTCAATTCTTTGGAAAAGACCCTACTGCTGGGAAAGATTGAGGGCAGGAGGAGAAGGGGCAACAAAGGGTGAGATGGTTGAATGGCATCGCCAACTCAATAGACATGAGTTTGGACAAACTCCGAGAGATAGTCGAGGACAGGAAAGCCTGGCGTGCTGCAGTCCATGGGGTCACAAAGAGTCGGACTTAGTGACTAAACAGCAACAGAAGGTGGAGGCTTCAGCTCTGTTTTTATCCTTTTAATACCTAGCAGGGTTCCACTTACTGAGTAGACACTAAAAATGTATTTAGAATCTGCCCGAGTGGATGGGTGGGTATAACACACACAAATCCATACTTACTAATCACCCCAGTTCTCAAATCAAAAGTACTTATATGATACATATAAGTATAAAAACACATGGGTCCCTTTGTATGAATGCCTTTCTTCTACTTCCACCTCCACCTCCAACCCCTCCACAAAGCTGGTTTGGGAGCATGGAACAGTTGAGAGATAAAGAATTGAATCTCATTTTCCCCAGTAACTCAATGTGTGACCTTGGACAAGTCACTTGTTTTGTCATCTGAATTATGAGGGGAATGGCCTGGATGGTATTTGAGCCCCCTTTCCGTCCTAAATTCCCATAATTCTATGGCTATCTCCCTACCTTAATCAGACTTATCTAAATAATCACAAAAAACACCACTTCATGCTGGAGAAACACAGTCATAATAGACTAAGCAAAACCAAATGCCCTTCAATATCCTGTTGTGAACTATAAAATGTCCCCTAAAATCACATTTTCCCCTTGAAACAGGATGTAAGAAAAATATTTTCCTATTAAATCCTTTTAAAGTGCAAGGGAAAGCATTTACTCTGTGATTTGCTGTCCAACTCAATAAAAAGGGGAGGATTCAGCCATGTTAATTACAGAAGATACTGTCAGAAAAGCAAAGGCAGTGGAAATTCAGGTTGGAAACCAAGATGCCATGCCAACAACATGATGCGCGAGTTTTCTGGAAGGAGCTTCCAAGTGTGTACTGAGCAGTTTATTTCTGCCATTATGTGGGGAAAACTAGTAAATGAGTTTTTATGAAGTGATTTATGAAACTCCTGGGGTGGAAGGAGGGAGAACTGGGAGGAAACCACCACACAACCCTGTGGGGGAGAGGGGAGAGAGAGGGCTTGAACTTTGGTAGCTGTTGATTACATTGTTGCAAGCTGTATCCTCTGAAATGGGTTAAGCAAAGTGGGACACTCTCCTTAAAAGAGGTAAAAGAGGCTAGATTTCAGAGGAAATCTTGGTACTTGAGATCTCTGAAAGCCTCCTGTTAGGTTAGAGCTTTTAAGGGCAGAGATTCTGTTTTCCTTATTTCTGTAGTCCCTCGGAGTGTTACAGGAGCAGGACTAGAAACATTGCTCCAGAAATGGAAAAAGAAGAGGTGGATCTCTGTTCAGACAGGAAGACAGAAAGAGGCATCTACTCAGCTCATCATCAGCTCTCTTTCTGTTGGAGTGAACCCCCTGCTCTGTGCATGTGTGCTTAGTCACTCAGTCGTGTCCGATTCTTTGTGATCCCATGGCCTGCAGCCCGCCAGGCTCCCCTGTTCATGGGATTTCCCATGGCAAGAATACTGGAGTGGGCTGCCATTTCCTTCTCCAGGGTATCTTTCCTACCCAGGGATTGAACCCAGGTCTCTTGCATTGCAGGCAGATTTTTTACCAACTGAGCTACCAGGAAGCCCCGTGGTAGAAAGAAGTATAGCCCGCCAAGGATGTCCAAGTCTCAATCCCTGGAAAGTGTGAGTGCTAGCAAGGGGGAACTGAGGTTGCAGATGGAATTGAGGCTGTTAATCATCTGGCCTCCAGATACAGAGATTATCTCAGACTACCAGGTGAGCCCAATATAATCACAAGAGTTCTTAAACATAGGAGAGGAGCAGAGCTGGTGTCAAATGCTAGGTTGTAAGAAAAGTGATGCAGTTGTCAGAAACCTATTTATCTTATGTATCTAAAATTTTATACCTGTTAATTAGCAACCCCCCTCCCCCAGCCCCTGGCAACCACTATTCTTTTCTCTCCTCCTATGGGTTTGACTATGTTGTTGTTATTCTTGCTTAGTCATTAAGTCATGTCCAACTCTTTGTGACCCCATGGACTGCAAGCACACCAGGCTCCTCTGTCCATGGGATTTTCCAGGCAAGAATAGAAGAGTGGGTAGCCATTTCATCTTCCAGGGGATCTTTTCGACCAAGAGATCGAGCCCACATCCCCAGAATTGGCAGGCAGATTCTTTACCATCTGAGCCACCAGGGAAGCCCTTGATTATTTTAGATACTTCATATAAGTGCAATCATGAAGTATTTATTCTTCTGTGAATGGCCTCTTTCACTTCACATAATGTCTTCAAGTTTAATCTATGTTGTTGTATACTGCAGAATTTCCTTCTTTTTTAAGACCGAATAATATTCCATTGTATGTATATATCATGTTCCATTTTTTAACCCACTCATCTATTAATGGATATTTAGATAGCTTGCATGTCTGAGTGCTTACAAATAGTGCTGCTATGAACATGGAGGTATAACTATGTCTTTGATATCCCAATTTCAATTCTTTCAGCTAAATATCCAAAATTAGAATTGTTGGATTATATGGTAGTTCTGTTTCTAATGTTGTGAGGAAACTCCGTATTGTTTTCCACAGTGACTATACCATTCTGCACACCAGTCAACAGTGTACAAGGGTTCCAATTTCTCCATCATCCTGACTTCTTTAGCTAGATTCCTTCTTAGGAACAAAAGTTTATTCTTTGAGTTTCCCATACCTAGAGTCATGGTCCTTTTTAGAGCCCCTGAGGAAAAATATTTTTTGATGAATTTCTTTAGGTCCACATCCTAAAGTAAATACACACATTCTCCAAGTTCCCTCCTCTTGGCATTGTGAGTTCCACCATGGCATGGCCAGCCTTCCACAGTTTGTCACTCTAATCTTCCTAATCAGGTCTTTCCTATTGGTTCAGTTCAGTGCTCAGTCGTGTCCGACTCTTTGCGACCCCATGGACTACAGCACGCCAGGCTTCCCTGTCCATCACCAACTCCCAGAGCCTACTCAAACTCATGTCCTATTGGTTAGATCTAGGTATAACCTAACAGGTCCTTCCTCTCTGTCCGTTACCTGCTGAAAGATAACACTGTAATGATGGTAAGCGACGAATGCACCCTATAGACTATTTTACAAGATATCTGGATATAGGCTGTATCAGTTAGGATAAGATAATTATGCTACAGTAACAGACAACCACACATCTCCCTGGACAACAAAAGCAAAGGTTTACTTCTCACTGCCAGCACAGTGGCTGGCTGTGCTCTGTGCCCTCTTTACTCAGGGACCCAGGCTCATGACCCAGAGGTATGTCACAGATTGCCACGGCAGAGGGAGAAGAGAGAACAGCATATCACATGTTAACTCGTATATTTGCTGCCCAGAACCAACACATGTCACTTTTCAAAGCTAAAAGGAATTACCCGATCATGTTAGTCATCAATAGGTCAAGGAGCTATAATCCTTCCCTTGGAGGGACCAAGAATATGACTGAACAATAAAACAGACGGTTTCCAGTTACTGTTTATATATTAATAGGAACTGTGGCAAGTCTATGATTTCATACACACAGAAAACTGGTCTCTCTGTACTGCCTTGTAGGGATTTATACTTCCAGGCACTGAGCACCCTCCATACAGCAGCGATACCTGCTTATTAGGGTGGTAGGGCAATAAAACCAACATCTCTATAAAGGATGCAACAATGACAAAGCCTCAGTGGCTGACAGCAAGTCTATTTCTCACTCACAGCACAGTTCTGTCATGACTTGGGTATCTGGATGGGCCAGATTACCCTCCTTTTGGCAGAGGCTGCATTTAATGACTTTTATGAGAGTCCCCAAATGATTCTAAGCTGCCTTCATCTATCCTAATTGTATGGAGGGTGCTGTTACAGGGAACTATTGATTATCTTCAAGAATTTCAATATGCTTCACTGTTTTTCAAGAGAAGAGAGCCTAGTCTAATGAATGTAGCATTGTTACAAATGAAACATAATTTAGGTCCCATTTCACACTCAGCATTTTGTAATACACTTCCACTAAGCTTCTGTTCTTCCTTTTTATTCACATCTCTCGGCTTTATGAGGTTTCGAATAGTTATTAAGTCCGTGGTCAACTGAAGTGACCTTGCTCTTTGAGGTTAGAGGAGTAAAATAAGATAATAAAAATGCAACATCTTTAATCCTATGGTCTGTGGGATACAAAAGATCTTTGTAACTTTTCTAAGAATTTGATGTGCTTATAGTCACTTGTGGCTTTAGAGCCTGATGTTTTGAGCTCACTTGGGTCTCATCTCCATAATCCCCTCTGCTCTTTGCAGATGCAGACAAAAAAAAAAAAAAAACAGACTTTTTTCTGGAACTTTTAACCAAAAAATCCAACCCCAACACACTACTCACTGCAATAGTTTGGCCCCCTCCTACTCAAAAACTCTATGCAATGGGCTACTCTCTCTTCTCTCCTGGCCCCTTCCCTGGGTTCTGGTTCCTCCCTCTTACTCTTAATTCAATCCTATTCATTTTATTATGCAGGGTGCTTTAACTCTTCTTTCCTTCTACTCTGCCCCAGGCTTACCTTCACAGAAGCCAGAGACTCAATGTCTCAATAAAACAAGGGGCCGTTTCGGCGAGACAGAATCATTGGTAGAGATTTTGTAATTTCTTTCTCAATTTCTCTCCCTTACTCTGTTGGTAGAAGAAAGCCATATGAAAATTTATTTTCGTCACACAGGAGGGCTGATGGGGCTACAAGTACTTGGGTTTAGTACTTGGGTTTCAAGTACTATTTTCCCTCTTCCGTTCAGGTACTTACGTACTTTCTTGACATCTATTTGTGATAAGCTTATTTAACACAGAGGGCCTTAAACTTTTGGTCTCAGCAATCCTTCACACTCTTAAAAAATTACTAACGGCTCTAAAACTACTTGTGTTGATGTGGGTTTTAGCTATAGATACCTACCGTATTAGAAATGAAAACAAAACATTCAAATATTCATTCAGTTAAAAATAAAGAATGCATACATCTTTTTCTTTTTGGTGAAACAAATATATTACCAAAACAACTTAGCAAGAATTGTTTTATAATTTTGCAAATCTCTTTTAAAGTTTGACTTAATAGAAGATAGCTGTCTGCACAGTGTTTTGCAACATCACAAGCCACCCAGCCTCTAGGAAACCCAACTGTGCACAGTTCATGCAAGAATAAGAACTAAAAGACAAATAATATCTTGGCATGAAAATAATTTTTATTTTGCCTACCACTATGACAACCACATTTTAATACATATTCTAGTTGCGCATCCTCTCAAAAAGAAAACAAATGATGAAACCAAAGAGACCTTGAATTAAATCTGAACCTTGAACCAAACTGTAGAAAGAACTCATTGGCTAACGTGCAGTCAACTTAAATAACTAAGACTTAGGTATATTTAAAAAGCATACATGAGGATGAACAGAAACCAGCCAAACTCTTCCATCTTTGTCTCCAACTCATAAATTCCTACTCATTCTTCAAATCTGCTTTCTCTATACAGTGATGCCTTCTCTATAGAGTGATGCCTTCTCTATAGAGCTTTCCCCACTGTAACTAATAACAAGAATGATAGAAATAATGTTATTATTAATAAAGGTAACTAACTGTCATTGGTCTCGAGGAGTCAGTTTAGTTCAGTTCAGTCGCTCAGTAGTGTCCAACTCTTTGCGATCCCATTGACTGCAGCACAACAGGCCTCCCTGTCCATCACCAACTCCCAGAGCTTACTCAAACTCATGTCCATTGAGTTGGTGATGCCAACCATCTCATCCTCTGTCGTCCCCTTCTCCTTTCGCCTTCAATCCTTCCCAGCATCAGGGTCTTTTCAAGTGAGTCAGTTCTTCACATCAGGTGGCCAAAAAGTACTGGAGTTTCAGCTTCAACATCAGTCCTTCCAATGAACATTCAGGGCTGATTTCCTTTAGGATGGACTGGTTGGATCTCCTTGCAGTACAAGGGACTCTCAAGAGTCTTCTCCAACACCACATTTCAAAAGCATCAATTCTTCAGCACTCAACTTTCTTTATTGTCCAGCTCTCACAGCCATACATGACTACTGGAAAAACCATAGCCTTGACTAGATGGACCTTTGTTGGCAAAGTAATGTCTCTGCTTTTTAATGTGTTGTCTAGGTTGGAGAAGGAAATGGCAACCCACTCCAGTGTTCTTGCCTGGAGAATCCCAGGGACGGGGCAGCCTGATGGCCCGCCTTCTATGGGGTCGCACAGAGTCGGACACGACTGAAGTGAGTTAGCAGTAGCAGCAGCAGGTTGGTCATAACTTTTCTTCCAAGGAGTAAGCGCCTTTTTATTTCAAGCAATGCCAAAAACACTGCACGTGTTACCTCGCTTAACGTTCACACTAACACTGAGGAAGGTGCTGGCTTCACTTTACAGATCAGGTGGGTGAAGACTGGTAAAGAACGGCCTCTAGCCCTGTGCCCTGCACACCTGATCTGCCCTACCACTTACTGCACCCAGGCGGTCACCATCCGTGTGCTTCGGTCCCGCACAAGGTGTGTCGATGGGGTCTGGGGCAGGCTGGCTCGCCTCCTGTCCCTCGGCAACCCGCGCGGCCGGGCTCGGGCAATGCCCGGAGCCACAAGAAGGGATCCAGCTTCCCGATCCCCTAGCTCCCGGGGCCTGCACGCCGCAAGCGGGCTCGGGTAGCTCGGGACTCCGGGACCTTTCCTCGAGCAGCCAAGCCCGCCGAGGTTTGCCGGGAGGAGAAACTGGCGCCGGTGTGAGCGTCGGCGAGGGAACCGGTTCACGCCCGCGGCCGGAGGCCGGAACCTTTCTTCTCTTTCCGCCGCAGCCCCGCTCGAATCGGAACTGTTTTTCTCGCGTCGCTGTTGTCGGGCGGAGGGGTGAGGACACCGGAACGGTCCTCCAGCCGCCGGGTCGTCGCGCCGCGGTCGCCGGCTGCTGACGTGGGCCGGCTTGGTGGGGCAAGAGTGGGTGCGGGTCGCCATGGCGGTGGACATCACACTGCTGTTCAGGGCCAGCGTCAAGACCGTGAAGACGCGCAACAAAGCGCTGGGAGTGGCAGTGGGCGGCGGGGTGGAGGGCAGCCGCGACGAGCTGTTTCGCCGGAGCCCCAGGCCCAAAGGCGACTTCTCCAGCCGAGCGCGCGAAGTGGTGAGCTGGTTGCTATGGAAACGGCGGTCTGGAGAGCGGAGGGCGCGGACCCCAAACCTGACTGTCTGTGTCCGGTAGAGCAGTGTGTCAGAGAAGAGCCTGGGGAAGGTGGTATGAAGAGTGGGGCGGGAGAGTTGGTCCCGGACAGCTGACGGCTGTCTTGGGAAACGAACAGTCTTGGGTCTTCCCTGGTGCTCAGACGGTAAAGCGTCTGCCAGCAATGCGGGAGGACCCAGGTTCGATCCCAGGGTCGGGAAGATCCCCTGGAGAGAGGAAAATGGCAACCCACTCCAGTACTCTTGCCTGGAAAATTCCATGGACGGGGGATCGAGCCTGGTAGGCTACAGTCCATGGGCTCGCAAAGACCGAACTTCACTTTGGGTTGAAGAATGGGGACGCATGTTGACAGCTCAGAACTCTGTCAAGTTCATGGGCTGCTTCGTGAGGTAGTGATTTCGCTGTCACTCTGCAGACCTGAACGCCGGCGAGGCTTCCCCCATAGCCCTCTGCTTTCCTGTCGCAGCACTGACCGCGGTGTGTTACTTCTTTGGTTTACTCGCCTCATCGCCTTCCCCTTCCCTGCCCCGCCTTGAGATCGCAGGTCGCGTTCAACTGATCTCTCACTTCCCCTTGCTTCTTCCAATAGATCAGGACTCAGGCTAGGAACCGGCTACATAGGGTGATTTCTCACAAGCATGCTCTATTCCAGTCGTCTAAACTCCTTTCTGGTTCCTGAACACAGCCGACTTTCGTTCAGGAGAGCCGTGACCTTCTCCTTAAGGGCAGGAACAGTGTTGACTTCACCGCAGAATCCCCAAAGCCTGACTCGTAACATTGCTTAGTAAATGTTTGTTGAAGGAATGAATGAACAAATGGCTGTCTGTCTTCCCCGCTACACTGGAAACTCTGTAAAGGGAGAGAGAAAGCTTGCCAGGTTCACTTTTGTATCCTTGCCACCAAGTATGGATCTAGTTTTTTTGGAGCTTGAAGCTTATACAGTTCTGTCTGTCCTCTTTAAGAAATAAAAATCCAAAATCACAATAAAAGATTCAGAGCTTTGGGAGGTGCAAGGGAGGGGCCCTGAGGCTTAAACTTCTTGGTAAATCCACTTCTGTTTAATACACAGTGCATGCAGTGTCTGATACTTTGTAGACGGTCACAGTTTTCAATGAATATATGTATGCATGAATTAGGGAGTGGCAGTTTGCAAAGGGTATTCAAGCCTTGGAAGGAAAGTGTGTCCAGATGTATATATTCAGTCCATCAGAAAGCATCTATTAAGTGCCTACTTTCTGACCACCATTGTGTTAGAATAATGTGATTTAAAAGGAATGGTGGGCAGACGTATTACCAAAAGAAATGTCACAAAGCCTTGTAGATGTCATGTGGGACACAGAGGAGAGTGTGTTCAGTTAAACCTCAGGGCCAGGAGAGGCTTTACAGAGGAGATGATGCCTGAAACAAATCTTGTCGGAAGAGTAGTTGGTTCCAGTGCAGACAGGGTGGAGAAGGGCCTCTGAGGCTGAGAGAAGAGTGTGCACGAAGGTGTGAAGCTCGGTAATGTTATGCTCAACTTATTTATACTCAGTGTGTGTCTGCTGGTTGAATTACAGATTAGCAATGGCATTTCAGATTCTGGGAGGAGGAATTTTTCATAGCTGACCAACTCCAAACAGTGATAATTATGGCTCTTGGCAACGGGAGCTTGACTCATTTGGACTGTGGGATTAATGGGGATCTTGGGAATAAAAACTGGGTCTTGAATTTAGAAGAACTGGATTCCAGTCTGCTACTTAGAAGTGGGTGACTGGGGAAAGTCCTGTTACCTGTGTCTCACATCCCCTTTCTATAAAATGGGCATGATAGTACCCTACTTAACTGGTAAGCTAATTATTGGATCTTATGAGACCTTTTACATATTGTAAAGAGCTGTAAAGATTACCGTTGTTCCTCCTCACCCGCTACCCTGATTCCAGGTAGGCCATTTAGACATATTTTCATCAGTGTCGTGAGACTTTATTCCTTGCAGCACTTACGTCTCTTGTACTTTCATTCTTTCTTGCAAAGGGAAACCAAGTCCATTCATAAAGGAGTCTGAAAATCCTGTGCAGGTGCTAATAGCATCACTAGAGGAGACAGCAGCTTTCCTCTGTCGAGGTGAAACTATCCGTGATAGCAAATGTGCGGCAAGCGGAAGCTGGTGTTAATTTCCCAGCAGATCCCTACTGCTCAGAATCCCATGCAACACTGCTCCAGTCAGCTGTTACCAGTTGTTGGATCTGACATTCAAGTTGAAATTTACTGACATCCTATCGAATATATATGAATAGTAAAAATAGAATCTGTATGCCTAAAGCAGAACCATGGACTTTTTTTCTTTTTAGTACTTAAAAGGACCTGAAGTTCATGTTTTTCAGGCTTCTCATTTTGTAGATGGGCAAACTAATACTCAGGTAAGTAAAATGCCTTGCTCAGAGTATTAATGAGGTCAAAGGACAGAGCCAGAGGAAGAAGCCAGGTCCTTTGACCCCAGTTGAATGTTTTTATTTCCCATCCCATACATACATTTCAACTCTAATTTTAAACCAAAAATTCCTTAGCTGAGTTTCTTCTTTGTGAATTAATACTGAATTCATAACTGGATACTGAATAAGATTTGGAGCAGAAAGACCTGAATTTGAATGCCTTTTATTTACTGCAAGAGCTTGGGAAAGTTATTTAACCTCAATTTCCTCACTTCTAAAATAGAGTGAGTCATAGCAACTTGATAAGGTGGTTATGCAGATGAAATGAGAAAAGGTGTGCAGGTGCTTGCATGAGTGTGACTTGTTCTGGTTGCAAGTAAGGGTAACCTCTTGTAAACTACCTGGAGGAGGAAGTGGTAACCCACTCCAGTATTCTTGCCTGGAAAACCCCATTGACAGAGGAGCCTGGTGGGCTACAGTCCATGGGGTTGTACTGAGAGTTAGACATGACTGAACAACTGAGCACCCAGCACTGTGGAAACCAACCTGAGGAAAATAGGAATGTTTTGGCTTATATACCTGGGAAGCATAGCAAGGAGCTTCTTTCTTTAGCTCTTATCCATAAAACTCCAGAAAAGGGCTCTAGTTGGTTCTGCTTGGGTCCTGAGCCCTCATTAGAAATTCATTCAGTTGTGTCTGACTCTTTGTGACCCCATGGACTGTAGGCCACCAGGCTCCTCTGTCCATGAGATTCTTCAAGCAAGACTACTGGAGTGGGCTGCCATTCCCTTCTCCAGGGGGTCTTGCTGACCCAGGGAATGAACCCAGGTCTCCTGCATAGCAGGCAGATTCTTTAGTGTCCGAGCCATCAGGGAAGCCCTCCTTATGGCTTGGCCAATAGATGGGTTGAATGCTGTGATGGCTGCCCCACCAGAACCTTGAAAAAGGGAGTACTGTGTCTAAAAATCAGGGAATAAGGGATACTGGGCAGGAAAAACCAACGCAGATGTTCTTTCTAGTCCCTAGCACAGTGCCTCGGAGAAGGCAATGGCACCCCACTCCAGTACTCTTGCCTGGAAAATCCCATGGATGGAGGAGCCTGGTAGGTTACAGTCCATGGGATCGCGAAGAGTCTGACACGACTGAGCAACTTCACTTTCACGCATTGGAGAAGGAAATGGCAACCCTCTCCAGTGTTCTTGCCTGGAGAATCTCAGGGACAGGGGAGCCTGGTGGGCTGCCATCTATGGGGTCACACAGAGTCGGACAAGACTGAAACGACTTAGCAGCAGCAGCAGTGCCTGACCTGCTTTCACGTTACGTGCCTGGTCTTCAGCTCCATGGGGAAGAAAAAAACTAGAATTGTGGAGGTTTGTAATGACAGGCTTCATGCCGGAATGTGTCCGGAGGTGCCTCCTAGGAGCCAGCTCTTCCATTCTCTTATTAATTTATAAAAGTTACAGAGGCCAGGAGAACCAACATGCAGTAAACCAAGACACCTCTAAGCAGCCAAACTGAGTGTGCGCGAGCAGCGGGAGCCAGCCTACAGGACATCAGGAGACCTGTGTCCTGGCCTACATTCAGCCATGAGGGGCAGACGGCCTAGTCTTTCTGAGCCTCAGTGTCCGCCTTGGTAAAACTGACAGCTTAGGCCATGACTGCAGCAATTTCTTATAAAGCAGAGATAACCTAAGATAAACATTGACTCTTGAGTAGTTGTTGGGAATTCTGTTTTCAGATTAAGCGTGCAGTTGAGTTTTTCTTCATTCATTATACATTGCTTTTGTGAGAGCCAGGTGTCATTTATTTTTTATTTTTGTAGGAGTGCATTATCTTGAGTTCCTGACTTCAAATCAGACTTCTTACAGCAGCCCAAAGGCAAATGGTCTGCTCCCCGCTACCATCCCGAGCGCCCCTCCTCTTACTCTGCTCCAGCTGCCCTGGCCTGCTTGCTTTCCTCACGTCCTCCAGGCACATCCCCACCTCAGGACCTTTGTGCGTGTTCCCTCGACCTGGAACACTTCTCTCCCAGATGCCACGTGGTTTGGTCTTTAGGCCTCTGCTCATGTGTTGCCTCAGTGATCCCTTCCTCCACTGCCCTGTGTGAAACAGCATCCTTTTTCTCTTCTTCACTCTGCTTTATTCCTATTATTTAACATACTGTGTATCCATCGACCTGTCTATCCACTGGGACATATACTTCATGAAAACAAAGACTCCTTAGGTTTTAGAGCAGTGCAGAATAGGTTCTCAGTAAATGTTTCTTGAATTAATGAATGAATGTTATTTACTATGTCACTTTGCTTTGAATTTTGGCACTGGTTGATCTCTGTCTAAGGCTCCTTCCAATTCCAGAAAATGTGTGAGCCTAACATGATTCCTTAATATTATATAGCATGTATGTACACACTTAGGGGCTTCCCTGGTGGCTCAGATGGTAAAGAATCTGCCTCCAATGCAGGAGACTCGGGTTCCATCTCTGGGTTGGGAAGATCCCCTGAAGGAGGAAATGGCAACCCACTCCAGTATTCTTGCCTGGGAAATACCATGGACAGAGAAGCCTGGTGGGCCACAGTCCATGGGGTTGCAAAGAGTCGGATATTACTGAGTGACTGACATGTACACACGTACTCTTAATCCAGTGTCTGGAGTAAACATTGAATAAATAGTAGCTTTTATTATTAAGATTTAGTTCCTACCTCAGGGAGTTCATAGTCAAATGGAGAAGCAGACACATAGATACAACAACTCAAGTGGAAGTGAAATCTGTAACACTAGACGTTGATACCCCAGGTCCTTCTCAGTTTTCTTCTGAGATGTAGTGTTGACCTTGTGTGCCAGTCTTTGGAGCCATAAGTGAAGCTGGGAACAGGATTATTATCCAGAGTATTATATTATTATTATCCAGAGTAGCTGGAAATAGACGTTATTCAAGGATTGGGTATAGCTCTACTTAAGTAGAGTGTCAGTTGAGGAGAGCATGGTTCAGAGAAGCGGTATCAGGCAGCAGTCAGTGAGGAGCTTGAGACAGGGCCTCACAGACAGGAGTAGATCAGGAGACAGTGTAGATTTAGGAGGCAGGCTCCAAACAGAACGTAGTCTGTTAAATCATACAGACTTTTACAAAATTAATGCAGAATTCCTTTTGCAACTGATATAAAGAGCTGTTTTGTCTAAGACTGGGATGAGAGGGCTGGGAAAAGAGAGGTTAATTAGTCAGCTGCCTCTCCACCGTCCGCCCCTTCTCCTTGAGGATCCCCCTTGGAACCACCTGTAGGGCTCAGAGAGACACAGTCTCACTCTGTTAATGTTCTTCAAGGCCTCTTTTAACTTCATGATGCTGTGTTTTTATGGATCTTAATAACCAAGTGTATACTGTGAGCAGAACTCAGTACTAGAGACTTTTAATGATATAAATAGTGAACCCTTTGTGGGGACTGCACTTATGAATTTTTCCAGGGCTTATGAAGACTGTAGCTTTTGAAATTACATTTACTCAATGCTAATTGGTTTATTCCATCTCCTGTAATCATTGGACTCCTGATACGTGTCAGTCATTGTGAGGACATTAAAAAATTATGAGATCTATGTCCTGGCTTTTAGGAAATACAGATGAAGGGTAACTAAAGCTCCTTGAGGGAGAATCAGTGGAAAAACAAACTGGACTTTGAACCACAAGAACCATTCTACCAGACAAAGGAAGGGGATTAAATCACCTTCCTGGCAGAGGGGGAACTGTGAGCGAGGGCACTGGTATTCAGGAGCAGGGTGACCAGGGGGAGCAGGGGCATTGCTGGTGTGGCTGGAGCCCTTTCCTGGAGGGGGTCTGGGAGAGGGGCGGGGAGGCAGGAGAAGAGGCTGGATTAGGTTAGAGCAGAGGTTGACCAGCTTTGGGCCACAGGCCACGTCCAGCCGCAGCCATTTTTTATAAATGAGGTTTCAAAGGAATGTGATCATATTCATTTTAGGCTATGGATGCTTTTGTGCTATAGTGACAGATAGATCGTTGGCCAGACCTTGGGCAACAGCGTCATCAGCAGTGCTGAGGAATTTGGACTTTATGCTCTACTGTGTGAGCAGAGGCAGAAGAGTTCATATTTGTATTTTAAGATAATCAGCAATATTGCAGATGGGTTTGGAGTGTTAACACGACTGACATAGAAAAGCTCATTAGGAGGCTACTGCTGTGATCCAGGTGAGAGCTGATGAACTAGTGGATGGTGTAAAGACTGGATGAGGCGATAGCTAGAAAGCAGATCTTTTAAAAATGTAGCAGTTGGTGGGGTTAGAAAGAAGAAGTACAACAATTCCCAGCTTTCTAGTTGGAAAGTTTCATGGTGATAGATACCACAACATTTTCTTCAAAGTTAGAGTAGGATGCCAGTTACTTATGGCTTTGCTTTCTGAGTTCTAAACAGTGGAGAATAGATCCATGGAGCCCAGTAGACATTGAAGTTTTATTGAGACAACAGTGAAAGCGTTAGTCGCTCACTCGTGTCCGACTCTTTGTGACCCCATGGATTGTAGCCCACCAGGCTTCTCTCTCCATGGAATTCTCCAGGCAAGAATACTGGAGTGGGCTGCCATTCTCTTCTCCAGGGGATCTTCCCGACCTAGGGATCAAACCCAGGTCCCCCACATTGCAGGTGGACTCTTTACCACTGAGCCACCAAGGAAGCCCATTGAGACAACAGGTGGTGGGTAACTCCCCAGTGGCATTGCTTCTTGGAAAGCTGGATTGGAGAGCATAGCTGGAACCCAGTGGGGTCCTCTAGTTTTGTCATGCTTAGAACTTGGAGATGGTTGAATCTTTAAAATAGACACCTAGTACATGTGCCCAGCCATTATCTCACAAATCCGGCAAACACCGGGCTGTGCCTCATTATGGTGGCAGACACAAGGCAAGTCTACGGCACCAGACTGCAGATGGGGCTATTCAGCAGGGCCCATTAGGGGCTTCCCTGGTGGCTCAGCTGGTAAAGAATCTGCCCGCAATGTGGGAGACCTGGGTTCGATCCCTGGGTTGGGAAGATTCCCTGGAGAAGGGACAGGCTACCCACTCCAGTATTCTGGCCTGGAGAATTCCAAGGACTGTATAGTCCAGGGGGTCACAAAGACTTGGACACGACTGAGCAACTTTCACATTTAGACTCCAGGATCTTATACAGACTTGTTCTCAACTGTGCTTTCCTTATTCCTGAAAGAAATTCATCTTTGTGGTAATGATTGCATCACTTATGTATTCTACACACATATTGTAGAAGTTTGATTCTCAGGGATAGTCGTCAGTTAACTTTCTTCTTTATTCCAAGAAAAATCTGGAAAGGGTCAAAAGAGTTCCCTCTTTTCTCAGTTGGTCGTTGGTAGGTAAACAGTTCAGTGTATCACCTACTAGGATAGGGCTGCCCAAACAGGTCCTCTCAGGGTGACCTTTGGAATGAATTCTTTCTCTCCAGGGTCTGATTCTGTCTTGCAGACTTGAGAACCAGATTTGTCAATTTAACAAGGAAAGAACCATTTTCAGGGCAGGTATCAACTGAGCTCACACCAGCTTGTGTACAAGACAGAATACCAGGTTGTTCATTTACTTTGAGTGCTATCGCTAATACTCAGACGGATCCAAATTTTGGAAAGTCAGTTATTTTTGAGCTTCTATAGGTCCGGAACTCTGCTGAGGGCTTTACATACCTGATCTCAATTAATTTTTCTCTGTTTAGAGGGACAGAAGTATAATATTATTAAGTGATTTTACAACGTTGATTGTATTATGAATAATATAATTCTAGAATTCATATGAACTTGGTGTTTGAGGTTTCTTGTTACCTGGAAATCTTTATGGGCTCCCTCTGGTGGGCAAAGTATCAGTGACGTTTACAATGGTGAATTATGGCTTGTGTTATGAAAAACTTACTGTGTTTCAAACATATTAACTTTAAAATTGATGTACGAAGAGGCCCCTTCTGAACCCTCTAAAAGAAAGTGAATAAACCAGAGAAGTGAAAGTATAACGTGTTGAATGAACTCATGTAACTCGGCTATGAAAAGGTTGCCGCACACTTGTAATTTTAAACTCAGTAGTACTTTTTTCTTCCTGACTTTCAGGTTCTGAGTCTATAAATACTAGAATCTGCTCTCTCCTTGCCACAGTCTAACATACGCCTGTTTGTCCAAACTTTCTTACAGGAGCTCAAAAGCTATATTTAACCACGAGAAGTGAGTCTTTTCATTTCATAATATTGTACACATTCCTGTTCACTTTTTTGGACACATGATAAGAAAATCCTGGCTAAAATCAATGTTTGTTTTTTATAGCCTAAGTAGAAATGATAGGTTGCTGCATATCTTGGCTGGGAGAAATTGAGAAAGGAATTAAAAAGCATAAGTTTTGAGTTATAAATACTTTTGGACTTTGCCAATAATTAATTGTCTGATCTTGGAGAATTCACCTAACCTCTATTTTTGGTGTTTTGTTTGCTTTTTTCCCCCCCACTTTGCTTGTTTGTTTAATGAGGAACTTTCACTAGATTATCATTAAGGATATTTCCATGATCAGTACTCTTCTTTCTGAAAGTCCCAGAATATATTTTTAAATGCTTTTTACAGCACCTGGTGATATTCCTCCCTGACTTTCTGTGTACTTAGAATTTTTCACCTAGATAAAAAGAAAAAAAAATTGTTTTTCAGAGTTCTCATTTGGTATGTTTCCACAAATGTATTTGATTTTGTAGTGATTATGTACTCTTGTAATGGGTTTTATCAGTGGGGTATATTTTCGAAGTTGACTGATTTGAAATCTGACTATAAAAATAGTGAATGCTAATTGAACAGAATAGGAAAGAAAGTGAAGTTCACATATACTACTTATGGCCAGAAATAACCACTGTTTTAATTTTGGTATATATTTTTTTCAGACATTTTTATTATTTTAAAAAAAACAAATAGAATTTTTCTACAATGCTGTTTTCTAGCCCCCCTCTCTTTTTTTTAAATCTTGCCTTCTTTACTTAATAACATATTGTGAAATTTTTTCTATGTCAATGCATATTGTTCTTGCTGCCAATTTATTTGGCTGCATAACCATTAAAAATAACACCACAGAATAACAATTCTTACCTAAAAAAATAATTATATTCCATAACTGAACCTCTGTTGAAAGATATTTAGGCTGCTTTTAGTTTATCACTATTTTAAACAAATAGTACATTTTAACCAAATTTGTTTCAAATTTATAAACTCAAGATGAAAGGCAAAATGTATATCATTTCACTTGTTTTCTGTTTAATATTTTCTCAAATATAAAGAATCGGATACCCTAATATGATAAAAAGAAAATTATCCCTAATTTTAGGGGGAAATGTATTAGAACTTATTTTGGTGCTGGGGGTGGGGGGAATAGAAAAGGGATAGGGGTAGGTTAGGTGATAATGAGGAGCAGGCTGATCAGGAAAACTTTGACATGGGACCAGAGCCTTGAAGGGCAAGTAAAACTGGCAGGTGGTGAGCATGAATGTGGATTTCAGGGACAGCAAGGACACTGGATAACGGGGCCAGTTAGCTTCTTCTTGGTGGGCGGCGTGAAGCAAACTTGGGGAGGTGCTTTATGGCCTACAGACTATAGAAGGCCTCCTGAGCTTTTATACAGAATAAATGTACAAAAATCAGTGGCCATCCAAATCTAATGATCACTTAAAATCTAGTGAAATCATTTATGGTAGTAACAAAAAGCACGTCTAGAAATAACCTTAATAAGCAATGTAAATGCCCCATTTGAAGAGAACGTCACAGTTTTGTAGAGAGAAAACTTGAATAAATAGAAATACATATTGTGTATGTGGAAGGGAGGAAGTGCTGTAAAGACCGCAGTTATTTCTAAATTAATTTGCAGATTGAGTGAAGCTTTAACCTAAATTCCAACAGAAAGTCATTCTGAAATTTGTCTGGAAAGTTGTTTTGAAATTCATCTAGAAAAGAAGATGTGTGTAAACAGCTAATTAATTTTTGAGGAAGAGTATACATGTTGGGATGGGTGTAATAACCTTACCAAATATTAAAACATTTTAAAGCCAAAACCGAATGTATACATGTATGGATCATGTATGATTTATTTGTCTGTGTGTGTGTAACTTTATCTTATATTGTAATCAGTAAGATTTACAATAAAAAGAAGGTTCATTCAGTGATTTGGGGATATTTGGTTAGCACTTTGGAAAGAAGGTTTTTTTTTTTTTAGGTTCTTATCTTTTACTATGCACACATTAAATTTCTAGATGGACTAAAGATTTACTTGTAAAAGCCAAACTGAAGAAAACAAAAATTAACCTATCTTCTAAAAGCGGGAGGTCTTTCTGAGTTTAAAAATTCATAGCACTGGACTTGATAATGGCATTGATTTTGATGATGGCAGCTCTCACAAGACATTTACACTGAGACACCATAGCATGATTCCCAAGTATAAGAAATTATTAGGCAAATATGGCATACTGAAGAGTGTGTCATGGCAGGAGAAGAAATGCTCATATTAAAAAGTGACTACCAAAACCACACACAATTAGAACTGTATATACCAAATCAAAAAACTCTCGGCATAGAGATATTGATTCAAAGAGAATACCCTAAAGTGTTAACAGTGGCTGTTTCTGGCTAATGAGATGATGAGTGATTTGTTTTTCTGTTTCCATCTTCCTGAATTTCTTTAATGAGCACATATCACTCCTGAAATGAGAAACAAAACAGAGCAAGTGAACCTCCAGGCCGATGAGCTTTTATTTGCTGTGAAAGGAAATGGCAAAGAATTCATATCTTTTGATTGGAAAAATGTCATGAATAAGCAGTATCTAATTATATATTAAATGCACAATGGAGAGGGCCCCTGTTTAAAGGAAGTCTGTGGTAAATCTTTTGTAAAGGGAGCAATTTTCCTGTAACTCAGCTGGATTTTCAGTTGAGACTTTCTTAACCTGTACAAGAAAATCATCCACAAATGTTTCATTGATGTCTTAGCTTTCTGGTTGTCATTCTAAAAAATAATAAACCGATAATAATGGCTACCACTTGTTGAGCACCTATTCTCGCTGGCACTCTGCTAACAGCTTTATCATTTGGTTGGCTATCCTTGCAAGTTAGGTTCCTTTCAGATCAGATCAGTCGCTCAGTCGTGTCCGACTCTTTGCGACCCCATGAATCACAGCACACCAGGCCTCCCTGTCCATCACCAACTCCTGGAGTTCACTCAAACCCACCTCCATTGAGTCGGTGATGCCATCCAGCCATCTCATTCTCTGTCGTCCCCTTCTCCTCCTGCCCCCAGTCCCTCCCAGCCTCAGAGTCTTTTCCAGTGAGTCAACTCTTCACATGAGGTGGCCAAAGTATTGGAGCTTCAGCTTTAGCATCAGTCCTTCCAGTGAAGAAACCAAGGCTCAGGAGGTTAAGTCCCTGCCCAGGGTGGTGGCACCGCGATGGGCTTGCGCCCCGTTCCTGACATCTCCTGCCACCTCTGCATGCACACACCTCTCAGTACAGGATTGTGTGTGCATGTGAGGCTGTCCCGGGACTTTGGAGCTGGGCTCCCCTTGGCATTGCACAGGCCGCATCTCTGCTGGTTTTCTCCTAGCATGTTGTCATATCATCTGCTGTCTTTGGGAGCATGTTTTGCTATATAAATAAATCACAGGTATTTGAAAGTGCCTGACTAGCTTTTGGGGAAATACAGCTGCCTCCAAAGCAAACTCTCTTTTTAGTCAACAGTTGCTAGTAATTGTGTATTTCTTAGAGGCAGTGTTGAGGTCTGTTTTGGGGCAAAGGGGAAAAGGGTTGTGGTTTTAGTTAGTGAAATTGTTGAGAAGGAAGGAGACCCAATTTATACATTATATACATCTGAGAACGTATAATTCCCCTTTCTGTTGTCGGGACAGTCGTTTGTTATTTATTTGTTTATTCAACAGTGAGTCCCATGGAGGACTCAAGCTGAGATGACTTTCCAGAAACGCTGAGGTGAGGCACGGCCCAGGCCTTTGGAACCACTTGTCAGTCATTGGATGAAGGCTTCCCCCGGGGAGAGGGCTTCCCCAGGGAGAGGCCTTCGAGCTGGGTGGGGCAGCTTCATTCTGCTGAGGACAGTGCCTTGAGAGAGACTCGCTGTGAGGCATCAACAGCAGTTTTTCTGGAGGCTGGGGAGTGAGGGCCTTCATCCTGCAGGCACAGCTCTGCCACACTACCTGTTTTAGAGTTGTTGTGAGGACTGAGTGAGACGCTTCATGTAAAACTGCCAGCATGGTATGTGATACATTAGAGACACTCATTAAATGGCAACTGCTCTGTTATCAGCTTATTTCTATTGAGTATCTGCCCGTAAACAAGGAAGGCACTTAGATTGCTCTTTGGACTCTGAAGATGAATGAGACTTTTGTTTTGCTCATTAATAAGCTAACAGTGTAGAAGAAGGCATTCATTCAATCAGCAAATATTTATCAAGCATCTGCTGTAAGGTTGTGCACTGTCTTTGATCCTGGGGATGTGTGTGTGCTTAGTCATGTCTGACTCTCTGCAACCCCATGGAATGTAGCCCGCCAGGCTCCTCTGTCCATGGAATTCTCCAGGCAAGAATACTGGAGTGGGTTGCCATTCCCTACTCCAGGGGATCTTCCCGAGCCAGGGATCGAACCTGTGTCTCTTGCATCTCCTGCATTGCAGGTGGATTCTTTACCACTGAGCCACCCGAGCAAAGATAAGACAGACAAAAATCCCTACTTTTGTGGAGCTTATAGTCTAATGGAAAACTTAGAGTAAATAAGTAAACAGATGAAAAAAATACTGATGTCAGGTAGTGATAAATAAACTCATCAGACATAGGTAATTATAAAAATCTTCAAAAGAGAAACTTTGATAATTCAGAGAACAGATTACTTTTGGGTAAGGTTGGAGGGAAGGTGTTATGGAAGAGATGACATTCAGGTGGGCCTCCCAGATTTTCCACATGTAGAAACAGAGAGAGGAAAAGCAGAATGGAACGCATGATAAAAGCTCCGGGAGGGGGAAAGCACTGGATCGGTAAAATCTGAAGAAAGCGCATTTACCTGGAAAGAGTGTGAGAAGTAGGCAGTGGGGTGTGCCCTGTATTATCCCATTGGCCTCTGTCTACCCGTTCCTCTCTGCGTGCCTCAGGAGGCCCATCTGTATGGAGTGCATGGCAGGTGTCCTTGTTCTCTGGCTTCTCACTGGGTGCAGTCAGGGCGAGGCTCCAACAGGAGACTGGAGGGCTGGAAGAGGTTTGGGAACTGGGTAGTGGGGCTTTGTGTTCACAAGGGCCAGGTGTCTACTCAGGTTAGGTGTCTGCCCACCAGCCCCAGCACTTTTTACCCGTGTATTCCAAGCATCCCATGGGTTAGGATGGGTTTAGCAAATAGTCTGGTACCGGCCAGCAATAGACAGGATTGCACTGCAGCTCCACTCAGGGGTGACCCTGAATGATTGTAACAAAGGGAATTCATCCCCTTGGATAGAATGTTGGACAGTTCATCTTTGCCTTTTTATGTAAGGTAGCTTTTAAAGGTGATATATTTCTCTCTCTCTCTCTCTCCCTCAACATTACAATAGGGAAATGTCACAAACTTTAGGCTCAAACAGATTTTCTCTTAGTGATGTGGCTGTTCATACTTTTCTTCCAGAAATGACCTGAAAGGCTAGAGGTGGTAAATGGCTCTCATGGCATTTTGACTATAAATCTGAACTGGAATGGAATCTGTAACCCATTATCAGATTCTGAATCAATCTGCCTTGTCTTTCTCCTGTTTTTGTTTCAGTGAAATGTGTGTTTTTATTCTGTCAATGGACAGTTTACATACCTAATATACCTAATATTAAGAGGGAATTATATAATGAATACTTGATGTGAGCGGGACTAGTTAAATACTTCAACTCCAAAGGATTCCATTAAAGTAATAAGGAAATTACATTTAATTTAAGTGATAGAAAGATTTTTTAATGTTATTGCTATTAAGCATGTATTATACACACTCAAACCATTTTTTGCAAATGAATTCCCAGAGCACAGTTCATCTTTATACAGGTGGAGAGGAAATAGTCTTACAAAGTATAGTTTGATAGTCGTCTTCTTAACTGTGGAGAGAAACATACTTTTCCCAAGAATAGAATGTGATGGTCGATTGGAAACTTTGGGAGTTACAGGCTTTTAGCTCTACCTCTTGAAATAAGAAAATATGTATAAATGGGTCCCCAGATGAAGGCGTGGTGGGGTCCTTTATAGCCCTAATTGACTCCAGACATAGAGGCCGTAATTTGTAAGCAAGCAGTGACAAGAGGAAGTTAAATCAAAATTAAATTAAGGGAAGGAAGAAAAAAAAAAGATATCAGGAGAGGTGATGAATTTTCTGAAGGCTTCTAAATACTTATCTGTGGGTAAGTGGAGAGCTGTGACTGTATCTCAGTTGTGTCAAAGGATGAAATCTGGAAACATTTCAGTCCTAAAAAAGAACTTTCTCTCTTTCTGAAGTCTTTTTGGTATTCATTACTTGGTACAGTTCAGTCAATACACGCACATTGCTTCTATACTTTTCCATGACTCAACTGGCAGTAAAAAAAAATTAGCATCTCCCAGATACACAGAAGAGGTGATATTTTGGGAGGATTGGTTTTTCTGTTTATATTTTGACTTTGTGTTATTGTTCAGCTCATGTGAGTAAAATTGTAGGAATCGGAGCCTCCCGGGCTCTCAGCCACGCTGACTGCCATTTCTGCAGTCAAGTCAGCTTCTCTTTTGCTGGCCTCCCCTGCCTGCTGCAGTCTCAGGCCCAAGATGACAGGGAGTGGGTCCCGCTCCCCGCCCCTGCAAACACGGTGCGGAGTTGAGCACGTGTTTGTGAAGTTAACTAGGGCCTTGCATTTCCCCTCTTTCTCGTCTGTCCCACTACCACCACGTGGGCTCGTACCCTCAACGTCTGGAGCCTGAGCTGAGGCAACAGCAGGTCTGAGGGCTCCCGCAGCTCCACCGTCTCTCAGAGCCACGCCACTGCGCAGAAAGTGCCACGTTCATTATGTTCCTGAGCCCAGAAGTGTTCAGCACTGGTCCTTCCTCACACGGTGCTTATTGGGCTGGTGTTCAAAGGGCTTCATCAAGCTAGCCCCACCCACTTCTCCAGTTTTGCATCCCATACCTCCCTGCACCATCCGCCAACTTTAATCACGGGGCTGTCTTCACATGCTCTTCTGCTCTCTTGTCTCCTTGTCTGAAACTCCTGCTCTTTCTCTTGCCTCTACGGCTCACTCCTCTTCACTTAACTCATATGCTCCCCATCTTCAAAGGGTGGAAGAGGAATCTCTTCTGAATTCAGAACGTTTGCTGCCTGTATTACTCATTAACCCAGCAACTCCGTGTGGCTCATGACAGCCTCTGCGTTATTGTTTGCCTGCTGTTGTCCTTACTTTTTGAAGATGAATCGGGCAGGGTCCTGTCTAGCAGAGAGACAGGCACTCACATATTGTTATCTAATAATTGCATCGTTGCTTAGCCTTCCAAGTGCTGTTGTATTGTCTTCCAAACTACGTTATTTACTTTTGAGCACGGGAGATGGAAAAGGAAAAGGTACGAGTGATTGGATGTCTTTTAAATATTTCCTTCAGTGTCTTTGGTAGCTAGGGCCGCAGCTATTAGGCACGATAGTCACCCAGCTTACTCATGCTCGCCTTCCCAGCCCAGCTCTCCGCCTGGCCCATAGTGGGGAGTCAGTACATGGTATGTGACTAAATGAATCGAAAACATTCTCAAGTATTTGTTTACAAGTTTGACCCAGAGCTAAATGAATCAACATGGGTGATTTTCCATCTTCGGAAAGCCATAAAAATCCAGTTTCTCATTTAGCTTTTTTCACCATTAACAGTTCTCCCTCCAGCACTTCTTCCTTTTGCCTGCCTTCTGCTTCATACTGAAATGTAAATCAATTTCCTCTCCTTCTTTCCCCTGTGAAATTGGAGAACAGCTGTTTAGTCACCTCCTTATAAATAACCCTTCAACAAGTTAAATTGCCTCTAGGACTTGCTTTCTCTAGATTAAATTATCCCAAAGCCTTTTCTTTTTCCCATAAAGGCCTTTTCAGAAAGAAGCATTTGTTATTTTTTATTTCTTTTTCTAAGTCTTTATAAAACTTTATTCTTTTCCTAAATGTACCGTATAGAATACCCCTGTAAGTACCTGATTAGTGCTGTCTGGAAAGGAAGGCATCTTGAGTCTCCTCTTATTTGTGCTTTGGACTATCCTGTTAACCTTTCTGCCCGTTGCCTGTGAGATTTAACTTGGGGTCTACTCTCACCCCCTCCTTGTTTTGTTTCCTTTTTCACTGCATTTCTTCAAATGTGTAGCTTGATTTTATTTCCCAGAACACCAACTTGCTATCAGTAGTCTTATAAGTTGCAGAGAACCCAGTACAAATTAGCTTAAATGATGGAAGGGAATGTATTGGTTTATATCACTGAAAAGCCTGGTAATGCGACTTACTCCAGCGTGGCTACGCCCCGAGGACAAAACAGTGTCACCAGAAGCCCTGTTTTCTCATTCTCTCTGTTAGTCGTATTAGCACCTTCCTTCAGGCCCCTCCAGGCCCCAGCTTCATGGTGGCTATGGATCTGCTGCACAGACTTGTGCACAGCTTGTGCAGACTACCCCACCCAGAGGAAGAGTGAAACACTTTTCCTGGGAGACCCGCTGGAATCCTGGGGCTGAGGCGGATGCCGCTCCGTAAACCCGTCCCCAGAGGCCTGCTTAGGACCCAGCTCTGCAGCCAGAGCAGTGTCACACATGGCTGAGAACAGAGGAAGAATGTTCCAGGGAAATTTGGGGAGCTGTTCCCAGGAGGATGGCATTGGGTGTGGGTGACCAACCATCGATGTATATCACTCCGAAGTTGTGCTTCTTCACTCTGCCTTAGATGATTAATACTGCTTTGAACTGGAAATGTTTCTGGCATGAACTCTTCTCTCACTCTTTATTGAACGCTCTGGATAGAATATGCCAGGCACGCAACTAGGTATTGTGTGTACATCCACGAGTGAGGCAGTCCCTGACCAGGAGAAACTTTTAGTCTATGGAAAAGACAGATGAATAGGCAAATAGTTAAAGTCTGTTGTAATAAGTGCTGTTATCAGAATGTTTGTGGATACAGGGGTATTAATAGAAGTGAGGGACTCGGTGGGAGGGGCTTGAAGGGGCAGAGCTTCACAGGAGAGGTGAGTTTTGAGCTAAGCCTTGAAGGGTAGAAAGGATTTCCCTAGAACAGAGAAAGATGGGCATTATCCTCAAGGCCATGGCGAACCTTAAAACGTTTCCAGCAGGGAACTGGCAGGATAAGATAGGGATTTTAGAAAGATGGTTCTGCTGGCCACTGGTCAATTTGGTGGAGGCAAGAAGGACTGGCAGGGAGGAGAAAGATCCACTGACTCTTGGAATAATCAAATCTGAGCCAGACCCAGTGGAGGCCTGAACTGAGTCAGGGACTATAGGGACGGAGGACAGGTTTGAGTATATTGACAGGATTTGGGCCTTATTAAGCGACTCGATGGACATGAGTTTGAGTGAACTCCGGGAGTTGGTGATGGACAGGGAGGCCTGGCGTACTGTGATTCATGGGGTCGCAAAGAGTCGGACATAACTGAGCGACTGAACTGAACTGAAGTGTAGGAGACGAAAACCAATTGGTCTAGATGAATTCAAGGTTTCAGCTATGTGTGATCACTAGATGAGTTTAGTTCAGTTCAAGATGAGTTCAGCTTTGTGGTTCTTTGAGGTGCCTGCTGAACACCCACCCAAGGGGTGCATGTCTATCAAGCAATGGTAAATACAGAAGGGGACCTCAGGGAAAAGTCTCTGAGCCAGAGACATAGATGGGGAGAAATCAGAGTACAGGTGGAGTATAGATATCACTTCTTCCTTGAGGTTACCCAAGGGAAATTTCAAATGAGGAGAAAAGAGGGCTGGGGAATGGGGAAGAGCAACACTGGAGAGTCTAGGAAAGGATAAGGAGTCAGAGAAGGAGGCCATGGAGAAGTTAGGCATATGGGTCTCTCCAAATAATAGACCTCCTCTTGCCTTGATAAAGGCAGTGTCTCCTGGGAGATTGATGCCATGGTGGTTGGTTAAGCACATGGACCCTGGGCTCTACTACCTAGTGCTGTGTGACTTGTGGGCAGAGTACTTCATTTCCTGATCTATATGGTGGGAATAAGTAAAAGTGAAAGTGTTAGTTGCTCAGTCGTGTCCGACTCTTTGAGAACCCCTTGGGCTGTATCCTCTGTCCATGGAATTCTCCAGGCAAGAACATCGGAGTTGGTTGCCATTCCCTTCTCCATGGGATCTTACCGACCCAGGGATCGAACCTGGGTTTCCTGCACTGCAGGCACATTTGTTACCGTCTGATTCACCAGGGAAGCCCCTGAAGAAAAAATTTTAGAGGATTAAATGAGTAAATCACTTTGAAAGTGCTTGGCACATAGGAAATGTTATAAAGTGTTTGATAAATAAACATGGAAATCAGTCAGTGCATGTGCCCTGCATTTGTGATCTGTCTGCCTCTGAATTTACTTATCTACTGGCCAGTTAATCTGAAATCCAAAATTAGTTTGTTTGGACCTGAATAATTTATTCTTCTGAAAACTCTGGTGGTTCCAGTGTAAACAGTGCAAATATCTGACTTCTTGAAGGTTTTCCAGATTATTTATTGGATTATTATTATTATACTGGCTATTAATTTGATATACCTCTGACTTTGATGTACTTTGTTTCTTCCACACTTGATGTGTTTTAAAATTGTTCCTAATAACCTCACTGCATTCAGCTTTCTCTTCTTTCTCTCTCTGTCTTGTTTTCTTCAGATTTTTTTCCCCAGAATCATTCTTATAAAGTTCTGGAATGCTCTTTTAGTTGCACCCCCGCATTTTGGTCAGTTTCTGGCATGTTACTTTTAATCAGGCTACTTTTTTCATCCATCTGTAGAAATTGGCAATATTTTCAACTCCTCTCCATTATGGTCAGGAATACGACCTCGTTGTCTTTTCTTCTTCCTTTTGCATTTTCCCAAGTAAATGTCTTGAACCACTGATTAGATCTATGTGCCCACAATAACATAAGCAGGCATGAAGCTTAAATCTGATTTAAAGCAGTATTGTACAGTCTGTTACTCCATTAAAGTCCTTCAGAGTCTAGGTTAAGAGTGTGAGTTTGTCATGAAATCTCTAACACTTGTTGAACCAGACGTCGTGTGTGTTCATTTTTAAATAACTGGGTGGATCACTTTTTTATTTATTATGAACACAAACACTGATGCTAACAACTGACATGTGAAAGGAAAACAGGCGATAGTGATGAAAACCATTTAATGATTAGTGAGGAAACAAATATTGTTTAATGAAAATAAAAACCATGTCTAAAGGGGCCTAATGCTGACTTTTGGAAATATAACCATGTTGCGGTCTGTTGTGTACCCTCTGTCCTGTACAGTAGATATTGTTTAAAATTGCTTGGGAACTGGAGCTTGCAATTGTGAGCCTGGAATGTCCTGCAGATAATTAAGTTGTGGTCAGGCTTTGGAAAAATAAAAAGTTCTCGAACTATGATTTTATAAACATACTACAATAACATTTCTTTATATTTAACAGTTTCTTATAGAAAACTGATACTCTCATGAGGCATTGATTAAAGGTAAAACATCAAGAAAGAAAAAATATTAAATTAAAACTTCACTTAGGATGTTGACAGTTGGCTTGTAATATTAAACAGATGTGTATGTTTCTGGGGATATTCTTCTTTCTGAACTGAATTGCTAAGTTGTATTTTTTTTTAAATGACAACTACAAATTTTTGATCAGTTAATAATTTTAAATGCCCTTTCTACAGTCTTCTGTATTCTGACTTCATCTGTAGTTTGAGCCCTCTCACTGATACAGTGATTGGTGGAACCTTTGCTGCCTCTTCTGAAGCCTTTCCTTTTCTTTCTTTCTTCATCATCCTCAGCTCCTCGTCTTAAAGCTTAACTGGGCTCTTCTGATTTGATCATGCATTCCTGGAGATTGATTCCTTGAAATAATTTTAGGATCACTGAGTGGAATTCTACCCTTTTAGGTTCATGTCTGCAGTTTACTTCTGTATAAGTTTCACGTTGGCATTTTTGCGTGCACAAGTTGACCTACATTGTGATATTGTGTTTGTGTGGTCAGTCGTGAAGGCTTCATGCATGATACGACTGTAGAGCCAGCCATGCAGATCCGGCCGTACCCCCATGCTGTGGGGCCAAAGAAATGTCAGTGAGGGGACCTAAAGGAAGCAAGGCCATGGAGCGAAATGAGATACAGTACAGTCCTCTGATTGCTTACAAGGATTTCGCCATATAACCTAGAATGTAGTAGGGGCAGTGGACGGGGTGGGGTGAGGTGAAAGGGTGGATTGGGTGGGTGGGTGGACTTTGGTAAATGGAGGAGTCAGGTCAGATTTTGCAGGATGAGGTGAAGATGTTTTGTATCTTCAAAGCTTCTTCATATCTATTCGCAAGACTAGATAAATTGTTCATTTTGTTTGGGCCTATGAAATTTTTTAGTTCTGAAGATCATTTTAATTGTTCAGTCTGACCTGTGGACAGCTTAAGTTTTCTGAAAGATACATGTCACAGGGCAGGAGTCTCTGATTAACCTGGAGAACAGTCTAGTTGGTTTGGGTAGAATTATTTATCTTGGAACTATGTATTGTTTGCACAGTCTTCTTTTTGGAATCAGTGTTTTTTCTTTGCAGATTCCATTTGGGAAGCTCTGCTTTGGGGCCTAGTATTTGGAAGGCATTTCCAATAAACACAAAGGCTCACTAGACTGTCTGAACAAATATAATGACATATTTTAGCATATAAAACTTTAACCTCAAAAATAATGAATTTAGCTTTAATAGCAAACTATTTAAACATGACTGTTCTTAATATCTAACAGTGTAAATCATTTTTAAATGTCCTATTTATTAAAGTTTGGTTTAGAAGCAAAAAATTTTCTTCTTATAAAAAAGTGCATTTTTATATGAAAGGATTTGACAAGTCTGTGTTTCAGGTGTTCAACGTTTGTTTTTTGGATTGCTGTTTTGGAAGTATTATTTTCTATTTTGTGTGTGGGAGAAAGAGCAAATTTTTGTGTTTGATGTCTTCGCAGATTTAATTGAATCATTGCCATATTCTAGAAATTTGTGATGCTAATTAACAATACCCTTTTGGAAAGAGTTGGGAACTTTGAGCTATGTGCACAAGTACTATATAAATTTAGCATAATTTGTTATTCTAGAGCCATCCGTTTTAGCGTAAGACTCTGAAAAGCAGTAAAATGTATCTGTTAAGGTTTCTGTCCATTAGCTTGTTTCAGAGCTTTGTATTATTTCATTCCAATTCTCTTCCAATATTTTTCTGTGAAGGAGAGTTGTAAATATTTTAAATAGTTCTGTCTAACCAGAATTAATACCACCAGATATAAGTAGAAAATGCTGTTTCGTTTTACGATTCTTACTGCATCATGAGCTAACTCTCTGTAAATGATATTCTTTATAGATATTTTGGCCTGGCTCGCCGATCCTAATTTCAGTATTATGCCTGACTTAGCAATAAGCTGCTATGATCAGCTACAGTGAATTGTATTAGGTAGGCTTTATTTTCTGTGGCAGTGTGGTATGGCAGTTTCTCCCACCCCTGAGGTAGAAAAGCATGGTCTTCGTGTTGTTTTTCAGTTTTAATGTTTAATAACTCTGTCTTAGGGAAAAGGAAAGTGGGAAGCTTTTCAAGTTAGGTGATGATGAAAGAATTATACCATTCGAATTCCTTCCATGTTTTAAACATTTCATTTGATCACCCCTTTTTCTCTGTATAGTGATAGGATCTTCTCAGCCGTTTCACAGATAATGAATTTGGTTATGTTAGAGAGTACATTGCTAGTATTTGCAACCTTCATTCTCTTAACTGTGAAGTTACTGATTGGGAAATGGAAGACCCTCATTGGTCCCTAGTGGTCTGAAATGAGAAATACATCTCTGGAAAATTTCATTTGAACTTTCCACAAAGCTTAACATTTCATCAGAAACAAAAATGTTAATAATTTTAGGTAGGTTGATTGGCTTATTTATAGTGTTCTTTGAGCTATAGCTGTAGTTATTTATTTTCTTAATCTCATTGAAAATAGATGAACTACATACAAAAACTTGGGAACTGAATTAGCACCTGCATTTCAAGCCACTTAGGAAATGGAGGAAAATCCTGTAAATGCTTGTGTAAGTGCTAGATTAAGAAGAATCTGTCAGAAGCTTTCTCTTTGTCATTTCTTTGTTAGCTTTATCATGCTTAATTTTCATGAAAATAATGTGTTTGTTACTGTGGTCACACCGTGATTTAGCTTTGGCTTATGTATGATATTTTATTGTCCCTGTCCTGGAAAATTATAGCAGTTTTTATGAGGAGTGGTTTGTGGGTTCACACAACCCACTTGGAGTGCCATTCACTATAATCTCTTCTAAAAGGACCATAAAACATCATGTAAATTGTTTAAAAAGGGAAAGGCCTTTTTTGAGAAAGGCTAAGAAGAAATCTTTCCAGGCTTTGTTTCTTATAGTTAGCTTCGTGATTTTAAGCTCAATTTATTTAAAGCATTAATGTTAAAAAATACAATGTACAAGTATGTGAGTAAAGATGGTTGTGAGCTAGGGCTGGGCTAAAACCGTGTGTCGTTGCAGAATAATATGTACCAAATACATTATAATATTTTAAAATGTGTTTCATGTGACTTTGGAAATGAAATTAAGGAAGAAAGGAAAAGAGAGAGGGAGGAAGGAAGGAGGGAGGGAAGGAAGGACGGGATTAATTCACAACATGTACTTTTTAAAACCCCGTGTTCTTCTCCGTGGTTGTGTGTCTGTGGCCGACATCACGGCACAGTTTTTGGTAACCAGTCTTGTGAAACGCGTGTTTAATTTCACAAACAGATTTACCTAGAGAAACTTCCCTCCTTGGCAGTTTTACCATTTCGGTTGGCTTGTTGCACTCAGTTTATATACACCCTTCCGAAGGAAGCATAGAACAGCACAGTAACAGGGCCAAAGTTCTGTCATGGTTTTCTGTACAAATGCCTTATGCCGATATTATCTTGGTTTTGTGTATGAGCTTGATGGAGAGCAAGGACGGAAATTGTTAATAATTTTCTACAGCATTTACATGGTACTCTGAGCTTCTAGTCACTTAATACAGATATATCTTATGTTTAGGAAATTTTGGTAAGAAAATCCATACATATGTGAAATATAAAATAGAGGCAGCTGTTCATTTTGCATGAAGATAGAACAAATACAGAATAGATTTAATTTTAAAAACCACTTCCTTAGTACATGTGAGGTTGTTATAGTTGCAACAACATTTATGGGAACACTTATAAATGAAATGATGATTACTGTGTTCATGTAAATAGTCACATAAACATTTGCTTCTGCAAAATTTTCTGTTTATATTAGTGTGTTTTAAAAACCCAAGATTATCTGGGTGGTTTAGAAACTCCTTGGTTTTGTGACAAGAAGAGGTTATAAGTGGATTATATTTATGCATCTTGAAGAGAGCATCAGAAAATTGCTAAATTCTCTTGAACTTGGCTGTAAATCTTTCTGTAAGTATACATACTTCCTATTTGCATGTACAATTTCATGAAGAATATCAACTTAGGTTTTATTAGGTGGCTGTAAATTCTTCTTTTCCATGAGTGTTAAAACATACACAAAACCAACTTCCTAACACATGTCAAAACTATTTGGAATTATTTCTTACTCTACCCTCTTTTTTATTTTTAATTTTTCTATTATTGAGATGTTTCTATACTATCTAGGCTGCAGAGTAGCCAACTAAAACGAGTTTGGGAAATAGAAAATGAAGGAGATTTTAATAAGAAACAGGAGAGTCTAATGTGATACTGTGCAAGGTGGGAACTAGGTGAAGGCTGTCCTGACAGGCCTGGAGCCTCGCTGCCGCTGCTACAGGACTGCCCTCGGCCTTCCAGCTCTTCTCGGGACTGGGGCTCCTGTGTTGGACTTGGGAGCCCCTGTGACCCAGTCTTTAGCCTGAGAATCTGTCTTCTGTGGTTCAGTGCACTAAGCAAGGAGGACTTTTTGTGGCATTTTAACTGAAGCTATTGGTTATGCCACAAATTTTATAATTAAAAACTTTGTGTCTAGCTCTATTGACTAAATTGTTTTAACATGAGATGGTTGGGAATAGGATAGGCAGGACGCTGAAAGGACCAAATACCGGCTTCTCCAAGTTAGATATTATTTTCCTCTGAGAATTGACGATACGTTGCTGTATCATGGCATCATTATTATTGTAAGTGATATAGATTTGCTATCTTTAGGGGTTTTCTTTTTTTAGATTAGGAAATCATTTTTCTTTGCGTGTGTGTATATGTGTTTGCACAGACAACATATTTCCTAGTCATTTGCAGTTATTAAAATAAAAATGCATAAGAAGAGGCAAGTGTGTGTTATCTTGTTTTACAAATTACTCAGTTGGAAGGAATCTAAACTTACTTTGCTTACAACTTTCATCCAAAATGTAGAAGTCCTTGTTTCTGTTTTTCACTTGAGTCAGAAAATATTTTTCATGGACTTTAGATGACAGTAAACTATTTGTTATTAAATAGCTAATTTTTCTTTTTTCTTATGTGAAAATCATCATCAATATGACCAATTCCTGTCAGAGAAGGGGCACAATTTTTTCATTTTTTTCCCCAAAACTGCAACTTCAGAAAATATGTAAGAGATGTAGCAATTAACCTACATGCACATTTATAATACTAGAAAATGGGCAGCTAGTTACATTCAAAGACAGGATCTGATAGGCCCAAATTGCTTAAAACATCACAGTTATTGAAGATCTACCCTAGGGAATTTGAGAAACCATTTAACAGATGAAAGTACATTTTGAAAAGTCTGACCTTACAGGCAATCATAAAATGAATCAAAACAGTGCTTTTTTCCCCCTGAAATGTACAGAGCCCATCTGTGTCTAATCCAGTAATTATAGACTGTGTTCAATTACCTTTTCAAACTTGGAGCAGACTGGAGACTAGGCAGTGAACAAACATAGGGTTTTGTCTAGACCTCAATTGACCACAGTCTAAAACTTGAATTTATATCTAATTTTATTTTTTGTTTGGTTTGATAGTTCTTAAAGGATTCATTTTTGCTACTTGGTGTTTTACCTTCTTAGATTTGAGATATTGCCTTTTCTCATCACAAAAGCTTGTGTATCATTGATAGCTTATGCTATAATCAGATGTGTGTTTTCTGAATACTTTTGTCTGGAAATCAGTAAGTTGCACTGGAGAAAAGATTGCATGGGGTGGGGGACAGAGTTATACTCGTGAGTAGTATTTTTTAAAAGTACCCGTTAAAATGTTGCTGCTGACTCTAACTCTTTTTTTATGTGCTAGGAAAAGATAATTTATTTTCCTCTTAAACTTAGAAAACTATAGTTGAGATAATTTTAAATTGCTTTATATACAGTTAGTAAGATGTTTTCAAAAATATTTGTAAACTGCTAAATCTGTCTTTCTTTTATCAAAGGTATTTTACAATTGTTTTTCTCTTTATACAATTTTATTGCATTTGCCCATCAGGCAGGTATCTATTATAAGACATTGTATAGATTTCAAAATCCACTTTAAACCATTTCTTTTCAAGTTAGTTTATGATTTGATGAATCTTTGTGTGAGAATTAACCATGAGCTGCCACAGCTAGTTCAAAATATTCAAATTTTATCCAGGAATCTTGGCACTTCAAGTTTTTCTTAAAACACAAGACAAAAGATCACCGCAGTTTTTAGAATGCTTACGCAATAGTCAAAGCTCTTTCCCCCCCATTATTTAGTATTCAAGTCATTCACATTCCAGTTAGCATTGGAAACCAATGTTCTGAGGTATTTATTGGAGTCATCATTGCATACTGTATTGTGAATTTTTCTAGAAACTTTATGACCATTCTTAGTGTGGGTTGTTTTTTTTTTTTTTAAAGTTCATTTAGGTCTCACCATTCTAGGAAAGGTTTTAAAGATTCTGTCGTAGGGGAGGGAAGTAGTTTTATTTGGTTGCATGAGTGAACTTTCTGAGAACTATATGGGAAAATGAAACTTGAAGAGAATTACAAATACCGTATGCTTAGTAATTCCATAAGACTTTGCTCAGTTACTCTAGAACTGTGTGATATCTTTACTTTCTTCTGGTCCCTGTGCTTCTTAGGGTCCTCACAGAGAAGGTTAAAGATTAGTAGGAACTTAACAGAGACACCCTTTGGATCCTGTCTTGTTCCCTCCCTGATCTGATCCTACTTAAAATGTTCCCATCTCCACCCAGATTTTCCTAGACCAGCACTCCCTCCTAGTTCCTGCTTCATTATGTGATGTTTGGGCCACTGAAGCACCCTCCTTCATGGCATTTAGCCTGGCTTGGATTTTTATATTTGTTTATTAACCTGTTTAAAGCCACTCCCACTGGACTGTGAGCTCTTTCAGATCAAAGGCTGGATGTGTGCTGTGTTCTGTTGTCTCCCAGCACCAAGCACAATGTTGCTTGTCGGGCATTTGCTTCTTGTTGGCTGAATGATGGGTGAATGCACCGTTGGCCTCACTTTCATCCCATTCTCCCTGACTTAGTCACCATATCCACACTTTTTCTCAGATCACCCCAGCCTCTCTTAACCCAATGTTAGTCTTCTCTCCTTTTCTTTCTGTGCCATTTCCTCATATAGATCTTATTTCTCTTACCAAGTAACTCTGGCCACGCTGGTGCCCTGCCCTGAAAAACCCCCCACCATTTTCCTTTCAGCCAACCAATTACTGTTCTTTTTACAAGGTGATCCATTCCTCAGAAACACTACTGCTCCAAGTTACACCTCCTCTCATATACTTGTACTTGTCCGGTATTTACACTTGATTGAACATAGCCTTGGAGAAGTTATTTTTATGGTTGAGGACATTTCTTTATGATCTGTTGATACAGAGCAGTTAGTCTGTGTTGAGCTGTGTTGTTATGGGGCCCACATGAGGTCTAAGTGTGAATAATACCTAGTGTTTCTTTACAGTGTTCCAGTTTACTGGTTGTTTTCACTCAATTCTCACAATCCGTTTAGGAAATCCTCCCTGTTTCAGAGATACGAGTCAGAGACGTAAGCTTCAGAGAACCCAGGTTGACTCATAAACCCCAAAGCTGCAGGACAAGGATTCAGATGAGGGTTTTGTCACTCTATAAACTCTTTCTGGAACATCAAGATTATTTGAAAATATGTTTTATCTTTACAGACGTTCTTTACACATAGGAAACTGTTGGTTTGTTCATCGACCGAATTGATGCAGCCCATAGTTACGTTTGTATCACTTATTGAGCTCACTGCAGCTGGGTGACTGTTTGTCTCCCTGACTTTTTCTTTTTAAGGGCACTGGCCACATCCTATTCTATTTTCAGTCCACAATGTGTAGTCATAGTAGAAATGCAAAGAACATTTGTTGAGTGAATATAGAGTATCAGGGCTTCCCTGGTAGCTCAGTGGTAAAGGATCCACGTGCGGTGCAGGAGTTGCAGGAAATGCAGGTTTGATCCCTGGGTCAGGAAGATCACCTGGACGAGGGCATGGCAACCCACTCCAGTATTCTTGCCTGGAGAATCCCATGGACAGAGGAGCCTGGCGGGCTACAGTCCATAGGGTTGCAAAGAGCTGGACAGGACTGAAGTGATGTAGTGGGCATAGTGTATCAAGTGAAAGAAAAGGAATCAAAAATAAATCCTTAACTGACATAGATAATATCCAAAACATTCTGCTACAAAGGCAGTACAGCATGGTGGTGAACACCAGAGAGGCTGGAATCCAGGCTGCCCTGGTTTCAAGCCCTGGCTGTTGCACCTTCTCGCTATGTGACCCAGGCAAATTACTTTGCCTCTGTGCACACCAATTTTCTCATCTGAAGTGGGGATTATAATCCTGCCTGCCTTATAGGGATGTTTATACACACACACACACACACACACACATTCAGAATAGTATCTGACTCATAGTAATGCTCAATAAATATTAGCTTTAGTTTAAACAGACCACATAGGACCACTGGGCCATGATGATAGGCATTCATAAACAAATATAAATATAATTGATTGTTGTGAGTGTTAGTCACTCAGTCCTGTCTGACTCTTTGCGACCCCATAGACTATAGTTCCCCCGCACCCCCCCACCAGGCTCCTCTGTCAATGGGATTCTCCAAGCAAGAATACTGGAGTGGGTTGCCATTTCCTTCTCATATCAATAAAAATAGTGGAAAACTCTTAAGGAGCTGCTGCGTAATTTGAGCAGCTCACATTGCATGAAGGCAGCTTGAGAACGCTGAGTGGAAGAGCCGAGCGTTGGTGTGCGGGAGAACGTTCACTCAGCAGAACATGCCCAGCGTTGTCTGTGCACTCTACCACGTGGATGTGTGTGATGTCTGCATATTCCGCAGGTCAAGTTCAGAGGAGAAGGGTGCTATGAGGTGCTCCTTTAGACAGGAGCTAAGGACAATGCCTGGGCCATGCCCTCAATGAGTAAAGGACATGGATCAGAATATCCTGGTTCCCGAGGAGGAGAGAATTTTGATTAAATAATTGGTTAGTGTCATGCAACAAGGGGAAGACCAGGAGTGTTGACTGTATTAATTGGTTATCGTATAGAGAATAGTTTCGTTGAAGACTTAGTTGAGAAAAGCCAGGTCAGAGGGCTTAAGAATAAATAAACCAGTGTCTTGAAAAATCAGGGCAAAATGAACCATCCATTCAGGGTTCGTAGTATTGAAAGACAGGAGTGAAAGAACTTTAAAAGGTCGTAGAAATCACATCTAACTCTGAAACTCTCTCTTTCTGCCATAACCAAATAGCTGAAAGAACTTTGTTTTTACTCTAATTTTTTAAAAATGAGAACAATGATAGGATGAATTTCATTCACAGAGTCTCTGTTTTCCATTCAAACTGCACTGTCTGTTGCTGTGTTCGACAAATTGATTGCTTAACTTATGATAATGTTTATGCAACTGCTTTCCTCATCTGCAGTGAAAACACTGAGAAACATTTCCTTGATTTCTGTGTCTACAAGTCCTCCTAATTTGTAGAGAAGCCTTGAAGCCTTTACTTGACCACTCAGTAAAGAGTTCCTGAGCACTTTCAGGGTGCTGCTCAAAGCAGAGACGTCATAATGGACAACTCCTGGCCTCATGGATTGTGAAGGCTGAGGGCTGATCATCATGCCTCCTTTGATCATCACGTCTCCTTCAGGCCCCTTCTATCCTTCAGTGGAAGCTGGAATCTCACAGTTCTCCCTCCAGTAGTAAACTCTTATGTATTTGGATGGTTTTCTTCCAGGTCCTCGATGTTTTCATCATAGCCCTGCCCTCAGATTGACATTAAAAAGAAAAAAAAATTATGTCATTTATAAAAGCAATGATTGAACATCCATCTTTTCTAAGAAAAGATAGAAGTTTATGGTTGTCTCATCGCAGCCAGCCAGCATGTTGTTACCACACTAGCAAGAAGAAACGTCAGACCTCTGGCTTTGTCGTGAGTGCTGGGGCACTTTTTACTCATCAGAGGATTAAGAATCTCTTCAGTTATTCCTTTCTGTTGTGTGCCTGTTATAAATTGTAGAAATGTGATTTTTTACTGACGTTGGAATTTTTAGAGATTTTCAAGGTGCCATGTTTAAGTAATCTACTGATGGACTTTGAAAATATTAATATTAGCATTCCTATGTTCCGCTGGCAAATGTAGTACCTAAAGTCAGCTCTAACACAGTAAGATTCAGGTCCAACACAGTAAGAGACAGGTCCAATCTCCCGTAAAGCTGACTGAGATGACTCTGCAGGTTGAAGTCCCCCACACTCCTCGGTCGCTTCAGCCTTTTTCTCTGTCCTTCCTTTGACGAGGATTGGCCTGTGGCTCTATGCAGGGTTGCTTTCTCTAGGGTAATGTTGCAGTCAGGTCTTTGAGCCTACTTTCTGTGAGATCACAGCTGAATGGGCGGCTCTGAGAGGTCTGGCATGTCTGCAGTTGGGATTTGATGTCTAGGTTCTTTCTGATCTTACTTTCAAGGTGCAAGTGCTTCTGAATTAACATGGAATGTAATTTCTGGGATTTGCTAATGGGAGAACTAGGGAAACGTTTCCTGTCTCCTATCTCCTCTTAGTCTTTGGGAAACTTTAAAAAAATTTTAAACTTACACTGCGTCCTTCCTTAAATTTTGAGTTGAATGCATTCATGTCCATTTGATGTGTATATTATCGTATTCCTGGATTTTATTCTTGAACCCAGTTGGAAAGTTTCAAGGCAAACATTTGGTTTTCTGTTAGCCCACAAATTGGGCAATGGTTGTTCAATTATGGTCTGCCGTTGACTTAGGCAGAGTCACATGTTAAAAGTATATTTTGCTAGTAACCCACAAAGCATACCCACCGTCAGTCCCTTGTCACGTCTGCCTGTTGGCAGTAATCTTACAGTAGGAGTAATATTCCAGAATTTCATCTGTGGATTACTTAAATGTGTCATCTAGAAACTCACTTTAAAATACATCAGTGACAAAACAGCCAGGCATAGATGTTATGCCTGCCCACCTACCTAAAAATTCTACTGATCTCCCGGTGGATTCAGATGCTTCCCAGAATACTCAGCTCACAAACGTGCCTCAAATGTACTAAAGCAAACCCAGTTCAATATAATGAGGAAATATTAATTTGCTGACTATTTGCCCTGTGGTATGCTTATTATTCATTATTAAATGGTTGTGGTGGATCCCTGGTTTATTTGTTGTTTTTTTTTGTCCCTAAACCACTCTTCTATCAACAATAGCACCTTCCTCCTTTTGGAAACTGATACTGCCTCTGACTTCAAACGTAGTTTCAGCAGAAGCTGCTCTGCTTCCATGTAACGACCTCCACCCTTCAGGTTACACACCATGGGCAGGGATCAGGCTCTAGTCAGGACAGTAAGACTCATTCCATAAGATTTCCTGGGCTTCCCTGGTGGGTCAGTGGTAAAGAATCCACCTGCGATGCAGGAGATGCAAATTCAATCCTTGGGTCGGGAAGATCCCCAGGAGAAGGAAATGGCAACCCACTCCTGTATTCTTGCCTGGGAAATCCCACGGACAGAGTCTGGCAGGCTAAAGTCCCTGGGTTCACACAGAGTCAGAATGACTGAGCGATTAAAACAACAACAAACATTTCTTAAAATTGGATTTTGAGAAAAGAGTCATTCTTTGTCCAGAGGCCTGAATTTTAACAAATAAAAGGAGCTGTTGACCATGTTCCCATTGCTGAGCTGCAATGAGAGAATTAAAGCTGAAATATAGAGGGAAAAAGGGCGTTAGAAATCAAGGGAGCTCTCGAGGGATTTTTTTTTTTAATTAAAAAACTAATTTATTTTTAATTGAAGTATAGTTTACTTACAATATTAATTTCAGATATACAACAGAGTGATTTGATATCTTTATAGATTTCACACCATACAAAGTTTTTATAGTGTTATTGATTGTTTTCCCTGCCCTGTACATTGTATCCCCTGACTTCTTTATTTTAAAATTGGTAGGTAGTTTGTACCTCTCAGTCTCCCTCACCTATTTCACCCCTACCCACCTCCTTCCCTCTGGCAGCCACTAGCTTGTTCTCTATATCTGTGAGTCTGTTTCTTTTTTATTGTATTTGTTTGTTTTGTTTTTTAGATTCCACCTATAAGTGGAAACATACAGTATCTGTTTTTCTCTGTCAGACTTATTTCACTTAGCATGAGATACCCTTTAGGTCCATCTGTGTTGTCACAGATGGCAAGATTTCATTCTTTTTTATAACTGAGTAATATTCCATTGTGTGTAGGTATGTGTCACATCTCTATGTATTCATCTGTTGATGGGTGGGTACACTTAGGTTGCTTCCATGTCTTGCTATTATAAATAATGCTGCAGTGAACATTGGGGCACATATATCTTTCTGAATTACTGTTTTTGTTTTCTTTGGATAAATACCCAGAAGTTAATCGTTGCAGTGTGTGGTAGTTTTAATTTTTCGAGGAACCTCCATACTATTTTTCACAGTGACTGCAACCAATTTCCCCATCCCTGGGATTCTGAGTCGGACATGACTGAAGCGACTTAGCAGCAGCAGCAACCAATTTACATCCCCATCAGGAGTGCCTGAGGGGTCCCTTTTCTCCACATCCTTATGGACACTTGTTATTTCTTGTCTTTTTGATGGCAGTCATTTTGACTGGTGTGAGGTGACATCTTACTGGGGTTTGCTTGTCATTTCCCTGATAATGAGCATCATTCCATCCCCAAACAGAAGAATACATATTCCTTTCAAGTGCACATGGAACCTTCCCCAGGAGAGATCACATGTTTAGGCCACAGAAGTCTCAATATATTTAAGAAGAAAGAATCCGTTTCAATTTTTCTGACCACAACGGCATGAGACTAGAAATCAGTTATAGGAAGACAATTGGAATAAACACAAATACATGGAGACTAAACAACATGCTACGAAAAGCACCAGTGAGTCAACAGAGAAATCAAAGAGGAGGTCAGAGAACAGCTTGAGGCAAATGAAAATAGAAACACGGCTTTCCAGAATCTGTGGGATGCAGCAAAAGCAGTTCTAAGAGGGAAGTTTATAGCAATACAGGCCTTATTTCAAGAAACAAGCAAAGTCTCAAATGTACAACCTAACTTTATACCTAGAGGGACTAGAAAAAGAACAAAGTAAACCCTGAGTCAGTAGAAGGAAAGAAATATTAAAGATCGGAGCAGAAATAAATAGACACCAAAACAAACAATAGAAAAGATTGGTGAAACTATGAGCTGTTTTTTTTTTTTTTTTAAAGATAAGCAGAATCGATAAACCTTCAGGCAGACTCACAGAAAAGTTTTTAAATACCTACTTCCAGTTGTCTCAGAGGGCCAGCTATATCTTTGCCCTTCCCATGTCTTAACATTAAACTGTTGTCCTTAACTGGTGGCAGTTCAGCCTCCTGGGGATATTTGGCAATGTCTACAGACATTGCTTGGGGGATGCTGCTAAACTATCCTACAATGTACAGGACAGCTCCTACTCCCCAAATAATTTCCCTACAACAAAGAGTTATCTGGCTCAAAATGTCAATAGAGCTTAGGGTGATAAACCCTGAATTTTAATCTTTCTTTCAAACATGTTGGATAACATTGGTATCCATTCAGTCCCCACTCCCCATTTTTGGAGCGCTGGAAAGTTATGACCAACCTTGATAGTATATTAAAAAGCAGAGACATTACTTTGCCAACCAAGGTCCGTCTAGTCAAGGCAATGGTTTTTCCCGTGGTCATGTATGGATATGAGAGTTGGACTGTGAAGAAAGCTGATTGCCGAAGAATTGATGCTTTTGAACTGTGGTGTTGGAGAAGACTCTTGAGAGTCCCTTGGACTGCAAGGAGATCCAACCAGTCCATTCTAGAGGAGATCAATCCTGGGTGTTTATTGGAAGGACTGATGCTAAAGCTGAAACTGCAATACTTTGGCCACCTCATGCAATGAGTTGACTCACTGGAAAAGACTCTGATGCTGGAAAGAGTTGGGGGCGGGAGGAGAAGGGGACGACCGAGAATGAGATGGCTAGATGGCATCACCAACTCTGTGGACATGAGTTTGAGTGAACTGCGTGAGTTGGTGATGGACAGGGAGGCCTGGCGTGCTGTGATTCATGGGGTCGCGGAGAGTCGGACACGACTGAGCGACTGAACTGAACTGAGCTAGAACTAGTTTCTGTTCACGAGACCCTTAGCTAATCTAGGGGTATACATGAACTAATTGTGAGTGTTGTTTGTTATTGGTACACATTTTAGTCCCATATTTAAGATTTTTCGGTACACAGGTGACCTGATGAACCCCATCACTCAGATTTAGGGGGACTGTTGATTCACCTACCATAGGGGTTCAGATGGACACTTATAGCCTCTCGCGTACCCAAGCAACACATATTCTAAACTTGAAAACTTTTGATGCATAAGCTATTCATATAAATTGCTGTTAAGATTGCATCAAAATTAGGCTGTCCTCCCTAAGATTTCTTTTGAAATTTATATTCAGCCCATGTAAGGAGTGAAATATCCATTTTTAGGAATAACTATGTGGAACAAAACACTGTCTTCAGTTCAGTTCAGTCACTCCGTCATGTCCGACTCTCCGCGACCCCATGAATCACAGCACGCCAGGCCTCTCTGTCCATCACCAACTCCCGGAGTTCACTCAAACTCACCTCCATCGAGTTGGTGATGCCATCCAGCCATCTCCTTCTCTGTCGTCCTCTTCTCCTGCCCCTAATCCCTCCCAGCATCAGAGTCTTTTCCAGTGAGTCAACTCTTCGCATGAGGTGGCCAAAGTACTGGGGTTTCAGCTTTTGCATCAGTCCTTCCAATGAACACCCAGGACTTACAAAACACTGTCTTATAAGGGCCTTGATCATGCTTGTTGAGTACAGGGAGCTACAGCATCTGTATTAACATGGGCTGGGCAAGTGAAGTTCTCTCTTTGAAACTATTGCAAAGTAAGGTACCTCTGATTCATCTTCAGACTCATATACAGGAGTTTCTCAATGACAACTCGATGAAAAGAGTTAGTAATGACTTCACAGAGAGAATTTGAGGTGTTAAGCACAGTCCTTCAGTTCATCTTGTAGATTAGGAATCAGATTTCGTATTTCTTACATTTTTCACTAAATCTTTCTTTGACTAATGTCTTCTGAAAACCGTGACTGGGAATTCGCCCTCAGTTTCTTTCTCCTTGGCCTCCCTCGTCACTCTGGTTAAGCTGGGGTTGAACTGCAGAGCGTTTTGTGAGGCGAGTTTCTCTGTCTGTCTCCCTCTCCCACTCTTCCTGGAACTTAGTTGACTCATTAAATGTTTGCTCGAAGAACAATGCATATCTGTTTTTGAATTCTACTAACTTCTGAATTTTTATTTCCAGCTCAGACTTCTCTCCAAACACTGCATTCTACTGCCTACTTGACGTGTCTGCTCGGAGGTCCACTAGACCTTGGTGTCCTTGCTTTTCGTGGTGAATGCTGGGTGTGCTCCTGTCTTGCTCCTGTCTTAGGGTCTCTGTGCTTGTTTGCCCCACTTGTAATGCTTTCCCGCAGAGTATCTGTCTGGAGAACTCTTAGCTCCCCTCCTTTAAGCATGTCCTTATATGTCATCTTGTCAATGAGGCTGTCCTAACCCCTCAATTTAAAATTGTAATTCACCTCTTCCCCCACACTCTACCTAGATTTCCCTTCCTTTACTCTACATTTTCTTGTTTTTCCCCATAACACTCATCACCATCTGATATACTTCATTGGGGCTTCCCAGGTGGCTCAGGGGTAAAGAATTTGCCTGCCAGTACAGGAGACTAGGGTTTGATCCCTGGATCGGGAAGATCCCCTGGAGAAAGAAATGGCAACCCACTCCAGTATTCTTGCCTGGAAAATCTCATGGACAGAGGAGCCTGGCATGCTGCAGTCCATGGGATTGCAAATGTGTTGGACACTACTCAGTGACTGAACAACAAATATACTTTATTGACAGACTTATTTTTTATATGTTATTTTTATTATGTTTATTGTTTATTGGCTGTTTAGAATCTGGCTCAATTGTAAGCAGAGCCAAGATCATTCAAACTGGGATCTTTTTTGACTCCCAAATTTAATTCAGTTTTTGTTACAAACCAGCTTCTTTGTTTTGACTTCAGAATCGTCCTGATATTTCTGGTCTCCTAAAGTGTTGGGCTTAGTCTTTATTTCAAAATAATTAATTTTGTATATGTGCTGTGCTGTGCTTAGTCACTCAGCTGTGTCTGACTCTTTGCCAACTCCATGGACTGTAGCCCGTCAGGCTCCTCTGTCCATGGGGATTCTCCTGGCAGGAATACTGGAGTGGGTTACCATGCCCTCCTCCAGGGATCTTCCCAACCCAGGGATCAAACCCAGGAATCCCACATTGCTGGCAGATTCTTTACCATTTGAGCCACCAGGGAAGCCTATATAACCTACATAATTAAAGTGACGTTTGTTTCTGGCTGCAACGCCAAAACCTCTTTTATCTCCACCGAATTTGGAGGCTATGTTTGGGATGATCTAAAGGAAAATAAAGGCTACGGAGCATAAATGAGAGATAACAAGTGCAGTCAGAAGAGGCAGTTTTCTTCCAAAGTCGCTTCAATGGGGAATGGAGAGACCCAAATGACAGACTCTTAAGACACCATGAACATACAGAAAACAAAAACAAAGACAACAGTGGTTTGGGACTTGAGCCCCAAGTTGAAAGTCCTAGAAGCAGGTGCTTTTCACTTGAGCATTTCTACGTCTTATAGTCTAGAAGGCGTGTCAGCTGTGACACATTTATTTGATGATAATTCATAATTCTCCTAGGAGGCCAGTTAGTATTTAAATTAAAAAACATCCCCCATTTGGACTGCTTCATCTCTGTTCGGATGGCCAAAGTCGTTTGTTCTGTGGTCGGCTCTCTGGCATGGTGGCTGATAGACGGTAAGTGTGCAGTAAATACGGAATGCTTTCGGGACTGGAGCATAACCTGCTAGGAGAGTCTGTGTATCTTTCTAGTTGGCTTCTTTTTTTCTTAATTTTAGTTTAATATTGACATACAATAAATTTGACTTTTCTCCTCTTCATTTCTATGAATTTTAATACACATATGCATATATGTTTTACCAACATAAATGTATTATATATATATATATATGTATTCTTTTTTGGTATAACCATTTTAGTTAAAATACAGAACAGTTACCTCTAAATTCTCCCTCATGTTATCCCTTTGTAGCCAACTCCCTCCACCCATAACTGGTTCTTTCTTGCTATAGTTTTGGTTTGTTGAGAATTTTATGTAAGTGGAATCATGTTGTATGTAATCCTTTGCTACTGCCTTCTTTTCTCAAGTACAAAGCCTTCAATCTTAGTATAAAGCCTTTGAGGTTCATTTAAGATGTATATTTATTAATAGTTCCTCCTTTATTGCTGGGTAGTAGTATATGGAGGTACCATGATTATCACTTCTTAAGGACATTTAGGTTGTTTCCAGTTTTTGGCATTTATGAGTAGAGCTGCTGCATATTTGTGTACAGGTTTTTGTGTGAAAACAAATTTTTGTTTCTCTAGGGCCGATTAGACATTACTTTGCCAACCAAGGGCCGTCTAGTCAAGGCAATGGTTTTTCCCGTGGTCATGTATGGATGTGAGAGTTGGACTGTGAAGAAAGCTGATCGCCGAAGAATTGATGCTTTTGAACTGTGGTGTTGGAGAAGACTCTTGAGAGTCCCTTATACAGCAAGGAGATCCAACGAGTCCATTCTAAGGGAGATCAATCCTGGATGTTCATTGGAGGGACTGATGCTAAAGCTGAAACTGCAATACTTTGGCCACCTCATGCGGACGAGTTGACTCACTGGAAAAGACTCTGATGCTGGGAAAGGTTGGGGGCGGGAGGAGAAGGGGACGACAGAGAATGAGATGGCTGGATGGCATCACCGACTCTGTGGACATGAGTTTGAGTGTACTCCGGGAGTTGGTGATGGACAGGGAGGCCTGGCGTGCTGTGATTCATGGGGTCGCGGAGAGTCGGACACGACTGAGCGACTGAACTGAGCTGAACTGAACTGAGGGCCGATGGCCAGGAGTGGGACTGCTAGGTCATATGATAACTATATGTTATAAAAAACTGCCTGTGTACAAATGTTCTTAACAGCATTATTCATAATGAGGAAAAAGTGAAAATAGCCCAAATGTCCATCAACTTGAGGAATGGGTAATAAAATCTGATGTATATATATAGTTGGTATTATTTGGCAGTAAAAGAAATGTACTGATACTTATTGCAACACGGATCAACCTTGAGAATATGCTAAATGGAAGAAACCAGTCACAAAGGACCACTTGTTCTATGATTCCATTTCTATGAAATGTCCAGAAGAGAGATATCTGTAGAGACAGAAAGTAATATGGTTGCCTGGGGCTGGGAGGTTGGGTAGATATGGGAAGTGACTGCTGATGGATATGGCATCTTTGGAGTGATGAAAACATTCTAAAATTGATTGAAGTGATGGCTGCACAACTGGAAACCATTGAATAGCACCGTTTAAATGAGTGAATTGTTTACTATATGAATTATATCGCGGTAAGGCTGTTGCGAAGAGTTGACTCACTGGAAAAGACTCTGATGCTGGGAAGGATTGGGGGTGGGAGGAGAAGGGGACAACAGAGAATGAGATGGCTGGATGACATCACCGACTCGATGGACATGAGTTTAAGTGAACTCTGGGAGTTGGTGATGGACAGGGAGGCCTGGCGTGCTGTGATTCATGAGGTCACAAAGAGTTGGACACGACTGAGCGACTGAACTGAACTGAACTGAAGGCTGTTTACTGGCAACCCACTCCAGTATTCTTGCGTAGGAAATCCCATGGACAGAGTCTGAGCCTGGTGGGCTGTAGTCTGTGGGGTCGCAAAGAGTCAGACAAGACTTAGCAACTGATCACACAAGGCTGTTTAAAAAAATAATGAACTGCTAACCTCTTTTCCACAGTGGCTGTACATTTTTGTATTCTCACCAGCAAAGCGTGGGAGGTCTAGGTGTTCACATAAACCTCATCAGCACTTGGTATCGTCAGTATTTTGTATTTTAGCTACTTTTAATAGGTGTGTAGTGATATTGAACGGAGGAGTCTGGTGGGCTGCAGTCCATGGGGTTGTGAAGGGTTGGACACGACTGAGTGACTTCACTTTCCCTTTTCCCTTTCATGCATTGGAGAAGGCAATGGCAACCCACTCCAGTGTTCTTGCCTGGAGAATCCCAGGGACGGGGGAACCTGGTGGGCTGCTGTCTATGGGATCGCACAGAGTCGGACACGACTGAAGTGACTTAGCAGCAGCAGCAGCAGCAGTGATATTTCACTACTCATTTGCATTTCCCTAGTTAATGATGTGGAATAGTTTTCAAATGCCTATCTGCTTTCTTTAGTGAGGAATCTGTACCTGTCTTTAGCTCATTTTATGATTGAGTTGTTTGTTTTCTTAGTGTGAAGATTGAGAGTTCTTGATATGTTCTGAATACAAGTCCTTTGTCAGATATGTGGTTTGCAAGTTATTTTCTCTTCCTCTCCTGATTAGCTCGTCTTTTTACTCTCTTCAGTACTTCTTGATGAATTCCAAGTTCTCAGGGTTTCATTATCTGATTACTCCTGTACCCTCAGTGCTTAATACGGTATCTGGCATAAAACAGATATTCAGTTAATATTTAATGGTGAATGAATGAGTTCCCTCTTCTTACTGATTAGCAACAGGTTTTTTTTTTCTGAGAGATAATAATATATTAAAAGTAAACCTGATTAAAATATTTCCTTCCTGTACATACTCTTTTTAAAAAAAAAATCTCTAATATAGATTGTAAAGCCTGTCTTGATACAGTGTAATTCCTTGAACACTTCCTGTTCTCCTCGGCCTTATAACCTTTACAGGTGCTGTTCCTTCTGTCTCAAGCACTTTTCCTCCCACTCTCTTTGCCAGGCTAATTTATTTATTTCCTAGTTAAAGCATCACCTTTGCTCATTCATTCTAGACTCTGGGAATATAAGAAGAAATAAGACAAACACAATCCCTTACCCTCTTGAGGCTTACCTTTCACGGCAGAAACCCTCTCCTCCTTGCCCTAGTCTAGGCTGGGTGCCTCTGTTTCATAGTGTCCCTGTGTTTTTACTTAACAAAACTTTAATTATTTATAATTAAGTATGTTCACCATACCGGCCGTAAACCAATGACCTTTAAATATTTTTGTTTATTTGTCCCTTAAAAGAATTTTGGACAAAGCCAAGTAACCTTGTACATATATTTCAAGCTGACATCTACACTTTTTTTCCTTTATAACTTTAAATAGTTGCAAAGGATATAATTTCCAGCATGCTATAAAACTTGACATTTTAAAGTTAAACTTTTGGTCACTCTTTTAAATGTGTCCCATGGAATCTCAATACTGTATATGATGCTCACCATCATTTGTTGGGGGAAAAAAATCCCTAAAAATTCCTTTTTATAGTCATAAATTTTACAATCTTTCTTTTTCTTCGTAAACTCCATTTCATTTCCCCCACATAATATCCTATCCTTGGTTATTGCTGAAATCTTTTATTGTTCATTCTCTTCTACTTCTTTGCAACAGAAATAGGTATGCAAGTAGAAATTTAATTTTTAAAGTATTTCCAGTGATAACCAAAAGGCTGTAATTGTTCTCTGTTGAATTATTGGGTTGAATTATTCTGTGTTTGGTTACTTTGGCAGTTATTATCAGTGTACATGTCTTAAAACAAAATATGTTATATGACATGAAAAGACTCTTAAGGGAACAGATTTTTTTAAAATTGAATTATGTGCAAGTAGATGAATGTTACTTTTTTCTAGATCATAACAGTATTCCATATCAACTGCATTCTTAGTTTTCATTTCTTATGACAGAAGAGCTGAGAAACCTTGGAAACCTTGTTTGCACACATTAACAGACAAGAATGGAAGGAGCTGTGTGTTAGCACTGCCATTTCTCTCTGTTCTTTGAACTTCCTCGGCATTACAAGCCCAAACTGTCATCAAAACTTTAAAAAATGATCTGCCAGATGAAAACTGAGTTAGATACTCTGTTAATTTTGTTGAGTGGGAAATGTTGGAACCACCCCTCCGCCACCCCCAAGCTTGTGAAAGGGTTTGTTGTTCAGTCATAAGTGTCATTCCCAGAATTTCTAAGTGTCCCTTTGTTAGGGTTTTTATGTCTAGGACCGTGCACCATAGTAAGCTTCAGGTAGCTGGAGCTCCGACTTTTAAGAAGCGAAAAAAGCACTCGTGTAGGGCTTGTGGGAAAGTAGACCAGCAGGATGTGGATCAGCAACAGATTCGCAGGAAGAGTTGCTTCAGGAAAGAGTATACATAGATGTCGAAGCTCTAGAGATCGACTTCTTTAAAATTATGTGTGCCTGACACACCTTAGCAGTCCGTCCTGTGTTTCCTAGTATCCATCCCTCTGCCACGTGGACTACTGCTTCAGGATTCGTGAGGCAAAGAGCTGTGGGTTTTTGTCCCCAACCTCCAGCTCAACTCAGAACTCCTATCAAGAACTTAATATATATTTTCTCACTGATCCAGGAAAAAAAAATTTTTTTCATGTAAAATTTTTGTGTAAAATCTGAACTTGTTCATCTTTTATATTTTCTTTGAAAAGATACAAAGGGAAAATGTTTTTATTCCTGAGTAATATTGTATGCCTTGGAGCTCATTTTTAATTTTCAAGAATAAAATGTTCTTTTACAAGTAAAGGTTTTGATTCAGTAGCTGCCTTGCTAACAATGATTATACCTTTACCCTAAATCCTTTTTCTCTGTTTTCCCAGTTACACTGTTGTTAAAAGGAACTTTTACTGGTCTTCAAGTAATAAGGTTCTCTTGAATTCTCCATGGAAATAACTTTTTTTTGGTACTTTTTATCCTAATGTAATTTTCAAAGCTTAGAAAAAAATAATTGTCATTTGTTTTCTTTTTACCTGCAGTGGTTTGAGGTATCTGGGAGGTACTTTTAGGCATATTACACCTATAGGGCAATAGAGGTCTGTGTGCCTGCATCATGCAAATAGGCTGTATTGCTGCTAAGAAATATGAACCACAGATTGGCAGCTTCACCTTTCTGTTAATGTGCAGATTCTTAATGCTTAGTATCCTGGAGGTTTCTGCTTTTCTGCATAAAATCTAATACAGATTTTCGATTGCCTCTTAAAATGCTACACTTCTCCAGGAAACCTTATCTTTGCTATAGCATCTGGTTTTCTGTGAAGTCATAATTTTGAATCAGAATTTCCAGCTGTTGGCATCTTGTTTTATGGAGCCTGAACTGAAAATCAAAAACTAGGTTATGTATTTAAATACCAGAAGTGAATGTTATCTTTCTTTTTCTAAAACAGTATGGCAATTGTATTTAAGTATTTCCAATTTGCAGCGTTATTGTTTGTGATTTGCTCCAAGAGAAACAAGATTGAACAACAGCTGAACAGCTTTAAGTGAGTAGGTTATGTTTTATTCTTCTCTTGTTGTCCCGTGAACCTACACACATGGTGTCTGCCCAAGGACAGATAAGAATTGCAAAATAAGAACTGTTGGTGCTCCGCAAGCACCTTACAGATGGGTTAGTCTTGACTCTGTAGTTTCTAGATGAGGAAACTGAGGTCTTATTTTGTCCTGTATATAGAGAACGATCATTGACTTGAGGCAGAAGAAATCAGGTTTAATGGTATTAAGATAATCGTGTTGTTTAGTGTTTTAAAAGACAGTCATTCTGAACAAGGGAACCAAGGGAGGGGAGTCTTGGCAGGCCTGCTGGTGGACTGCTGTGCGCCTAGCCTAGGACTGGGGTGCCACGTGAGGCCAATAATTCCTTTCGCTGTCTGGGAAACCATTTGGTAAGATGCCTCAAGATTTTAAAAGATTTTGTAACTGTCAGGCTCGCAATTACTCTTTTAAGACTTCGTCTTAAGGAATTACAAAATCAGATAAAGATTCAGCGTACAAAAATAGCCTGGTATGGTTTAGCAGAAAGATGTTCTTTACAGCATAATTTATCTTGTGGAAAATTAGAAGGAGCAGTTCAGTTATCCAGTGGTAGAGAAATAGTCAGATTATGGTAAATTTAAACAATGAAATGTTATATAGCCATCGAAGTAATTTTTAGAAGATTTTTTAACTATGTGGTAAAGTGCTTATTTGTAGTGTCATTGAAAATCAGTGGAATATGAGATTGTATATATAATATGGTTCCTTACGTAAAGGAAATTTGTGTATAAAATGGATCATACATCAGAGTGGCAAAAGAGTTTGTATTTCTAGGTGATGATGAGTTGATTTTATTTCCTTTTTATTTTGCTTATTTCACCAACTCCATGATTAGCAGAGAATAAGATTATAAAAGGAGTTTAAAATGTAGTTGAAGAGGCAAATTTTTTTTCAAATGCCAAGTGTTGCAAAAACCCACCTTAAAATCCCACTGAGGACAGGCTCACTGACAGTCTCTGGCACTTGTCCTCTGTTAAGTCACATTCAGCTGCCCCATCCTCATCCCCATGGCCAGAATCCTAACGGGGGGGGTGGGGGGTGGGTAGTGACCCATCTGGAATGCAGGCAGTGGGGTAGAATCCACAAGTAACTGCTGTTTTAATCAGCAGTCATTTTATTTGGAAAAAAATTTGAAAAGCCATTTCCCCTATCAAATGAACACTCCTTTATTCTTTCATTAGCAAACATTTTTGAGTGCCCGCTGGTTAGTTTTTCTGAGTTGAAGGTAACATTCTGCTGCTAGTGATTCTTTGCTCAGTGATTGTTGAAATGTTCCTAATTCTCTCTGCCAGAGCCTTGTGGTATACAGGTAACTTGACACAGTTCCTGTTCTTACCTGGTTCAGGTTTAATAATTAAATGGGGTTAGCTATTAAATAATGCATGTTTGTGGAGAAGCTAGTCAGTTTAATACCTGTGAACTTGAAAACACCACTTTATAATCAGTGCAGGTCTTGGTGGGATCGATGTTGCTGTGGCTTTGCATGTAATATAGTCGAGCAGCAGGGCAAATTAAATGCTGTTTTTCTGAAAGGTAAGCTTTCCTAAGGCATGGTATGGCTTTCTTTGCTTCCAAAATTCTTTGAAAAAATCTATGAATATTTTGAAGTCTTCGAGTCCACTTTATAATTTAAAATTAATAACTTCTTACTACTGTAATTTCATACATTTCATACTAACCCCCCTAGGGGGGGAAAAAGTATTTACTTACTTCAAATTTCTTATATTGATTTCAGTTGATCTCATTCCACATTACAATTATGGCTTTCCAGTCCACAAGGTATGGCTTAGAGTTGTGTTTCAAATTCGCAATGGGTTGAGCATTAATAAAGCTACTGTTTTTAATTTAAAAGATCTCTTAAGGAAAGTTTGTTAGGCCCTGGGATAAATTTTTTAGATGTTTGTTGTATGTAAATTCATGATAGAATTGTTATTCTCCTGCCAAGAAGTGGCACCTTTTTTTCCCTCATTTGCCTGTTTGGCCTAGTTGTCTACTCTGCCACATTTGCAATAGTCAAGGAATTCTAGAGCTGGAATAAGCTGCCTCAGTGAGCTTTCTGTCTTCTGCAAAAATAACCTGAAGCCCTCTGATGAGTGTCTTTTCTTAAAGGCCTTCAGAGAAGAACGTCTCGAAGTCTTTCCAGCGCTTTGTGTTTCTGATTGACCATTATCTTTTTCTCTCTCCTTTTTTTCCATCTGATGTGAAACGTAGATCTTTTTCTTTAAACTTAAGCTGTTTTGCTATTTGCCTCATATTCTGGAGTACTAATCTATACCTGTATGGATATAAACAAATTGCTCTTATTATCCTTCCTAAATGTTCTGACTGACTGTATCTTACCTGATTGTTTTGTCCTAGCAACAGTATTATGTACCAATGAACTGCTATCACAGAACTGTTTTTCTTGGAAAGGTTAGGAAGTCTTTGATAATGGATTGGGCCAATGATTTAAATAGTCCAGACACATAAACTTACATTTACTTAGCAATTTACTAGATGTTTGTGTGATACAGGGACTATATGTCAGTCATTGTACTGGGGACTGAAGATACCACCCACTCCCCACCGCCCCCCCTCCAAAAAAGGATGAGATTAAGTGTTTCAGAATACAGCAAGTCTAGTAGGGAGACCTTTCCAATACATTGACAGTAACAGTATCATTCATTATTTGGGGTTTATTGTTGTTAATGGGTTTATTTTCCAGTATTATTTTGCAGAGAAGTTGAAAAGTGGCTTTGGATCTATTTGCTTTTTGCCCCACCCTCCAAACCCAGAAGTGCTTCCCTCCAGAAAAAAGTCATTCTAAAAAAGCTTGCAAATTTAGGGAAGACATATATAAATGAGTTGTAAATTTATGTGGTGAAAACAATATGAGGTTCTATGGAACAAGAATTCTCCTTTTATAGAAAAGAGTGATTAAGTTTGGTTTTCCCAGTTCATATTGTTACTGAAGTTTCCTGTGACTTATTTTAATTAGTAAAAGACATCTGTTCATTTACAGCAACTAGTGATCACACCTCTCTTTGACACATACCATAGATGTGAACACCTAGGAGTACATTTTTTCCTGACCATAGCATCAGTTCGGTTCAGACCGTAGCATATTGTCTCCTTATGGTCTTGTGTCTTAGAAGATAAAGTTAGTCTTCGTTTAACTCAGCAGGCACAATACACATTTTGTTCTAGGTGTAATAGATGTATCTCAGGAAGCTATGACAGGGTGATTCTGAGGGCCAGTGAACTCATTTCTGATTGACAGATCTTACAAATTCTAGCACAATAGGGAGTATAGATGTAGGTTAAGAGCAAAGGTTCTGGAGCCACGTTACCCAGGTTTTAATCTTGTTATGCTTTATTAGCCAAGTGACCGTGGGCGCAGTGTTCAACCTTGCTGCCCCTCCTTTTCCTCTTGTGTAAAATAGGGATACTACTACTCTTCACCTCATAGATTAAGGAGAATTAAGTGAGTTAACATCTGAAGGATAAAACCATGCCTGGTGCGGAGCTCTGTATGGCCACTAGTGAGTGTGTGCATAGAGGTCTCGACACCGGTTGATGTTTTTGAATTGTAAGATGCCCTTTATAGGTCCGGGGCCTGGTTGGCCGATGTTGCGTGAGTTGAATGGCGATGTAGCTTTTTCTGGTTTTCCTTAGTCCTACTCCCATCCCCTGCGGCCCCCCAGTTTTTTTGCACTGATGGTTCATTATAAACATCTTAGAAACTGGAAATCTGTGCTCTTTATTGGCATATTGTGCAATAATCCCGGGAATTCGGCCTGAGCCCCTGGGAGCTAAATCAGAGGTCACGCTCCCTGAAGACCTCTCTGAGCTGGCCTTCTGGTGCAGGTACTGGGGGCGGGGATTGGAGGAGTCTTGTCATCCTTGTGGCTCTCCTGGCTCTGGGGAGCCTGAGGGGACACCAGGGCAGTTAGTGGTCCACTTGCACGTCTGCGATCATCCACTCCCCTTGCCAACCTCCTCGGTCCTGTATCTGGGATGGCAGACCCAACCTCAGTCCTCAGAAACTGACACAGCCCTGCGCTGGCTCAATTGCTGGTTTTATGGAATTCATTTCTGTGGCTTGGTTCTTCCAGGGGCTGTTAGGTCCTCTCAGATACAGGCTAATTTGCCTTGGCAGTGTGAGAGAATCTTAACCCTATTGGGTTTCAGAAGTTCCTTCACTGGGCGTTAAAGGCCTTCCAGTCTTTGCATAGGACTTCTCATCTGCCAGGTTCTTTTCTGAGCAGAAAATAACGCATTTTACTCTCATATATGTGTGGTATGTACTAATACTATTATTTTTCCCATTTTTACAAAAGGAGAAACTGAGGCAAAGATAGGTTAAGTAATCTGGGCAGAGCCTCCCAGCTGGTGACTGTCAGAGCTGGTATTGGATCCAGGCAGTCTGAGTGCAGACTCTGCTCACCAGTACGCCCTTCTTATTGCTGGTTCTTAGACTGCTTGTCCGTTAGACTCATCTGGAGAGCTTGCCAAGAGGGCCGGTGGCAGAGAGAGACATTTTACCTGGCCCTACCTGAGACCCAATCAAATCTTCCATCTTCTCCCTTTTTTAGAAAAAAAGATCACTCTCTCCCTGTTTTTCTAATCCACTGGACTCTTTCCTTTTCCCCATCTCACGGTAAAGAATAGATGGTAAAGAATGGTAAATGGTAAAGAATCTGCCTGCAATGTGGGAGACCTGGGTTCGATCCCTGCGTCAGGAAGATCTCCCGGAGAAGAGAATGGCCACCCACTCCAGTATGCTTGCCTGGAGAATCCCATGGACAGAGGAGCCTGGCAGGGCCACAATCCATGAGGTCACAGAGTCAGACACAACTGACTATCACTTAGTAGAGTTTTTAATGGCCTTTTACAATGAAGGGCATAGAGCTCTATGGTTTGACTCTGTAAGGTAGGGCCCACGGGGACAGGGACTTCCTTTCTCCCTGTGTGTATCTGGCCCGCTGCCCAGCACAGCGTCATAGACATACACAGGATTGAGTGTTAATCCCTCAGTGGATGCTTCAACGCACTGTTATCACTTCATCACATCACTTTATTTATCACCGTTAGCACATCAGGGGAGATCCCGGGATGTATGGAAAGAGTGTGGATAGTTAACTGGGCAGATCTAATTTGGCCAGCTCTAGTATATCAGAGCCTCAGTTTTCTTACCTCTAAAATTGTAAAGGTGATCCTATTAGAAAATTTCTGTAAAGATGAAATGAGATATGTGAAAATACGGAATATGCTCTGTCCTGTAGTACTGTGCTGTGCTTAGTCGCTCAGCCGTGTCCGATTCTTGGCAACCCCTGTGTCCATGAGATTCTCCGGGCAAGAAGACTGGAGTGGGTTGCCATGCCCTCCTCCAGGGGATCTTCCTAACCCAGGATTGAACCCAAGTCTCCCGCATTGCAGGCAGATTCTTTACCATCTGAGCCACTAGGGAAGCCCTGTAGTAGGAGATCAGAAATAAGTAAAGTAAGCACATTTGAATAGGAAAAATCACTTGAAAACGTGCTCTTCAGCTTTCAGTCAAATGCAAGAAGTCATGAAGCTTTTGGAGCTCAGGTAGACCTTTGGGATCAGGGAACGCAGCCCCTTCGTTTGAAATACCAGTGAGGAAATGGAAGCGTAAAGGAAGGACTGGACCAGGGGCACGCTGTGAGCCCAGACGCAGTCCAGATGCTGTCCTCCTCCTGTGACTGGTATCACCTCTGCTTCCTAGTGTGCGCATTGTCACCTCCGTACACTCTGGTGTCTGTTACGGAACTCCCAAAGCCGCTCCACGGGCCTCCAGCGCCCGACTCCAGTGTGAGGCTCTGCCTGTTGGATAAAGGCCTAAACAAGCCACCGTGGGTTACGGGGTTAAGGGCGTACAGGGAAAGAGCATGTATTTACCTTGATGTTTTTGAACAAGAAGGAGAAGAGTTAAAAATGTACAAATATCGAATGGCTGACAGCCTATGAACCTCTGTCCAGTTCCTCTGTTTTCCAGGAAAAGGACTCTTTTATCTTTCATCAGTTCTTGCATGTATAAGGTTGATATTGCAGGGGAATGAAGTTATTCCAACTATGCTTCTGATAGAATGTTGGTATTTTGTTTTTACTCAACATCAAGTTGTAAAAGCTTCAAAACACCGTCATGCTTTGATATAATGTTTAAACCATTATAAATATCATCTCCTATTGATGCCTTAGAATAGATGTTTTAGATTTCTATTAATGTTGATTATTGCAGATTGAATTAAAAGTGCTACAGCTCATTGACATATAATATGTCTTGTTTAAGTTGGGGCTAGGGAAGTATCCAGCCTGTAGTGAAGATAGGAAGATAATAAGATGTGTCATTTTCTAGTATCTGAACTCAAAATTCTTGACTCCTGTCATCTCCCCCTCCACCTCCTGCAAAAACACATTTTTTGTTGTTGTTGTTGGGATAGTTTCTGGAACAACCAAGGTGAGCACACTGTGGTGTCAAATCATTTACATTTCCTTGTCACTTTCTGTCCTGTTTTGCAGTTTACTACATACGCCAAGAGGTCTTGATTCCCTTAAATGCTTGGGAAAGTTTTTCTTTGTAGGACCCTGAAATTAGCCGTGGACATTGTGGGGAGGAAATGCCTTTGTCTTTTCCAAAAAGTGGGTTTGCCTAGAAAAGATGATGATAAATGTTTAGCATTCTTAGCAGTGCCGAAACTCGTGCAGAAAAACACCTATTTCAGGCCTCTTCAAAGACTTTGGTTGTCTAAGAGCAGAAACGTTTGTAGTTTGGACTTTACTTAGGATTTACAGTATACTGTATGAGCACGTTACAAATATTTAATGTCTATTTTGACGGGATAATCGGCATCTTTGTTTCCTGATTCTGTGTGAAGCGCTGGTCCTTTTTTGGCTTTGTCTTCTTTTCTAGAAAAGTCCAAATGGGTGGATTTTTAAAAATGTAATGGAAACAATGTGGCTTAGCTTTTAAAATGATTCATTATACAGAGAAAAACCCGAAGCTATAAAATGTAAATCTCATGAAAGTTAATCAGATTTGGTTGTGCACAGACTTCATCAAAACCTGAATTTCATAAGCCTTGAAAACTCTGACGCTTTAAAAATGTTTGAGGAGTTTGTCTTTCCCATCCTCAAACGCACAGATTCTTTCAGACCACTCAGGAAGAAAGTGCACGGAGGAGCATTGCCAATTCCCCGAGGCACCCCTGACTGGTTTCTAAAACTGAAAGAAACTTCTCAGTCGTGTGTGATAAGCAGCATTCAGAACGCGTCTCTATTTTAGCACATGTGAAATAGAAAGTGATCATGCTCACAAGAGTGAAATTTGAGTTATGACGTGTTGATGGATCTTCATATTAAGACACCATAAATGATATTTTCAGTTTCCTTATGAAAACAAAGTTGAGTTCCGCTCTGAGTGATTCTCCTAAATGTTATTGTTAAACTCTTTTGCTCTGCTGTCTCTTTTCCTGCTCACACTTAGATAATCTACAAATACTGTTTGGATCCTGTGTGTTTCACTTTCTCTTCTTAGCTAAAAGTTTTCAGCAAATCCTTTCCTTTCCAACAAAGTGTTTGACTTTCTGTGCACACGGATTCATGAGTCAGTTAAACATGTTTGATTAATTTATCACGAAGAGTGCCACCTTGAGTAAAAACAATTCCACTCTGTGGAAAGTTCTTTCCTTTGAAAAGAGGGTCCTTATTTCTAAGAGCAGAGCTCTGATTTTAATTAAAGAGCATTTTATGCAGTTTTTTTTCCTAAAGCTTAAGATTAATTTCTATGGTTACTGGGGATATAAATCTCTAGATTGCTTTAAAACAAAGATTTTTGTTCAGGAGAGGGTTGACAGCTCCCTTTAAGAGAAGCTATTACTTAATTTTACTTTCCTAAGTTTAAACATATAAAAATATTTGTAATGATACCCCAAAGGCATCATAAAAATGTAAAATAATTGTAGTCTAAAATATCTAAAATTACAGGAAATAGACCTCATTTTAAAAAATGAACTGGGATTCGTGGTTGGGGAACTGAGGTGTGACATATTTCAAAACCAGATTCTCTTGTCTGGATTTTTTTTTTAACAGTTAAAAAAAAAACCAAAACTTTTCTATTGCCGGTCATACAGACTTTAAAATATGTTCATTCTATTAGGAGGTATGTCTTTATAGTTTCATTACCTTTAACGTGTATTACTGTATGGATGTCTTAGATCCCCCTTGAGAGACAAACTTCTGTCTCTAGAATTAAGCTGCCTCTGTTGGCTGGTGGATTAACTGTATCACAGTTACTCTTTGGGCTCTTTTTAATGATTATTTTTAAAAGTACATAGCCCAGTTTTCTACACAACTTTAAACAAGGGCAGCACAAATAGTTTCCAGTGTTTTAGTGTTTATCCAAAGTATCTTCCTCTTTCAGTAGATAATGTTAACTGGTAAATTGTTCCCAGGTTAAAGTTTTGTCATATTTTAATAAATATAGTGCAAAATCTATAGTAGGAGCACTTAAAGAAAAACCCTTCACCTTTCCAAGTAAATGAATTAATACTTATCTTCCTTCTACTTTAGTATTGTAGTATCAGTTCTTTTGGTATTTTCATTTACTGAAATTTTAAGAAGGTCTTACACAGTAAAATGTCTTCACTTTATTAAGAAAGGTGAAATTAGACTTATAAAATATTCAGACTGAAGTTTTGAGAGAAATAGTGTTTCATATGTAATATGAATGCTATTGGGACTAGATATGCTTTTAGTATAAAACGTGCCTGATTCAGGAATGCTTTGCATTAAATGAGTTTATATTTTGAGAGCAAAATAAGAGGAAAGAAAACTACTTTCCCTCCCCCACTTTTTTTTACGAGACAAAAAAATTTAAGTTGAATGCAGATATTGAAAGTGCCGTAAGCTAAATGTTTGAGCAATGAAAGTAAACACTGATTATTGCAAATGTACATTTGAGCCAATTCCCTTTTATCTTTCAAGCAAAACATTTCCCACAGTTTTTGTGGGCTTTTATTTAAGTTGGGAAAACTTTGGAAGTTTGTGTGAAAGTATAAATAAGTTTGGGAAAGTCATGATTGGAGTTTGATAATAAACATGCAAAAGCAAATTGGGAAACTCTATTAAAATCAGATGGAACATTTAATAATGTTTTCTCTGAAAACTCATTTTCAGGGAGAAGAATGGTTATTTGTATGGCTCTAGAATAAAGACTTTGGCTATAATTGAAAATAAGGGCTAAATATGAATTCTTCAATATGTATGAAATTTTGGGTTTTTTTCTTTTTTAAGAACCATACTGATTGTTTGGGAGTCCCCAAAATGTCCCTCTCCAATTATGGGCACAAAAACTACATATGTATTTTTGTTTAAAACACAAAGTACATATGTAGTTGCCAGGAAAATTTAAACTACTTTTTACAAAAGAAGCCTTAAATTTTAATGTATACAGAGATTCCTGATTTTGAAAGGCGGAAAAATATTTTAGTTCTTTTAATTATTGAGATATATCATAATATGCAGTATAAATACAAATAAAATTTTAAAACCTTAGTCTAAGATTTGATTTAAATTTCATTGTCATTGCATTAACTTCACAATTGCATATTGGCATTTTATAATATTTTTTAGTTCATACAAATTCTTGGGGAAATTTGTCCATTTTTTAATGTAATGGTACAATAAGTGTAAAAAGATATCACTTTAGCAGCTATTACATATAGACACTTTTGCTTTCCTTTCTTTGATGCACTACTATATATATCCCTTAAAGTTGTATGTGTTTGGGTGGGGAATGGTTAGTATTACATTTTGATGACAATTTTATTGCTTACAAATTGATACGTGATTTTAACTGAAACTTGTTGCTAGGATAAGAATGGAAAATTTGTTCTGCATAGTGTTTCAAATGTTTTACCTAATGATCTGAAAACTGTTTAAAAGGAATTTAAATTATATATACTTGTTTTACTTTTAAAGCTTTCAACTGAGTTCTCAATATAATATTCAAGTATAACTTTTAAATATTTAGGTGTCTGAGTATAAAACAGTAAATAAATCTTAAAAGTGGACTGAAAAGGTATAATTTGATTCTCAAAATCAAGATCTATATATACAACTCAGGATCTAATCATTATTTTTCTAGTTATTATTACACACAGATTTTTCTCTAGCAAAGGTTGTATTGAGTTGGCCAAAAAATTCATTCAAATTTTTCCATAACAAAATTAATGAACTTTTTGGCCAGCCCAATGTTAGAAACTTACTTATTTTCTGCTATTTTGAACATTTAAGTTTAATAATCAATTTTTATCAGGCTCGTCCCCATTTTATAAAACTTCGCAGTTAGCAATTTGCTACGGTTCTTTTAAATCCTGAAAACAACTCAATTTTATTTTCTTTTTTTTCAAGCAAAGAGATTGCTGGAATGTTTTGTATCTTATTCCTTGAAATAATATTTTTGCCTTTTTTTCACTTTCAGTTTTATGCCTTATTTACTCCAAAGAAGACCATAATGAGGGAAAAGAATCTATATTTTAGGAGGACTGGGAATGACGAAACAAGGCGCTCGGTTTTGCTTGGAATCTGAACATTTGTGTTATTGCTCGAGGCCGGCCTGCTCTGCATTTTACTCCCACTCACTCAGTTGAAAGATGACTTTGGAGGCAACGTTGTGTATCTTGTTACCAAGCCGTCTTTCACAGAGCTTCGTGATAAAACGCACATTGGTTCCTTTGCTTTTGTTTTCACTAATAAAGGGGGGTGGAAATGTGTTTTAATAGAGCAAAGCACTTACACTTTGTGGGTTCAAATGTTATCAAGCAGTGTTTTCTGTTGAGTGTAAATTATTGGCATCTATCAAGCAGTATGGAAGTTGAATGTATGTTTTCCCTTTGTACCGCCCACAGTTGATTTCGCTCTTCTCTCTGCTGATGTGAAGCAGAAACTGGACAAGGTAACAGTTTTGATGATGAGATTAGAGGTAGCCAGGCTGACTGTCTCCTGGCTTTTAGAGAACCTTATAAGCTCAGGGCCGCCCCCTCCCCTTGTTTAGATATTACTTGCTCTTTTGAGTTTCAGATTACAGGAGCAATTGATCTGCATGACCTATCTTAAGAACTTTAACGTTGCAGTGGAAACTTAAACCAAATGTATATCCTCAAGAGACAAATCATCTTAAAACCAGGCTGTTGTCATTTTGATGCACTGTGCTGCTCGTGAGGCACAGTGTGGTCGAGGGCGCCACCTCGTGGACAGGACGTGCACTTGCCGCTCTGGGAACAGAGTTTAGAGCGAGTCTGTGTTGACGTGACTCTTGACCTTGGTTTGCAAATAAGTCATGTTTTATGTTGTTCCCAGCTTATAATTTCTACCCAGGGCAAGGATCCCAGAAGAATGAGATTGGGAGAAGCTGTGACATGTCGCTTTTATTTGTGGTTTCCCCACACGTGTAGGTGTACGTGCTAATCTTTGCCATCTTCACAAACATAGTCTCTCCTCATAGTTGATATTTTTACGAAATAAAGATTTTTTTTTTTTAAATGTCACTAGGGCAGCAGTCAGTCTTTGGAGAGTTTGTGTTTTGGAGTGTATGTGTTTAACCTTAGTGATCGGAGTCTCCCTTTGGCTGGAACTGTGGTTGGATAGAATCGGTTCATCTTAGGAGGAGAGGAGTTGCTGCTGATTATCCACTGGCTCCTAATCATGGCCTGTCTGTTACAGAGAGTTTGTGCCTTCAGAGTGTACTAACACATCTGCAAAATCAGTGTGAGAAAAACCCGTGTTAAAAAAAAACACTTTTTAATACATCATAACCACCTGTTTCAGATGCAGCTGTTCCTTCCTCAGTGTTTATTTCGGAATGACAAATTCTTAATAAAATGCCTCACTCATTCTACAGACACTTGTTGAGTTAGGATCCTTGCCAGACTTTGGGAATCTGAAACAAACACAACATAATTCTTTTAATTCTTTACAACAGAAGAGAGTATTCCTGAGATGTGGTGTGTGCTACGATGGGGTATAAATGTGTCTCTTTGCTTGGTATTTTCTGCTGTGACTGGAAGAATTTAGAAGACATGTAGCAAGGACTTTTGGAGGAGCTGATAAATAAAACCCATGGCTTTTCTTTTAATGAGCTTGGTGTGTGGGAGGTAGTCGAAAGATGCTGGTAACTCTTCCTTGGTTTGGATGTTCAGCTCGCATTTTTTTGTGCGAAAAGCCTAAGCTTGGAGACGTAGATCACAGGCTGTGGAACCTGTTTTGAAGTAACGGACCTTGGCTTTTCAGCTTGCTCGCTGTGTGACCTTGGGCAAGGTACTTAACAGCTCTGTGCTTCAGTTTCTGTTTTCTCATGTGTGGGGAGAATTAAGCGAGGTCATCTGTGCGACGGCACGGTCAGTGGTGAACACCGATGCTGATGGCATCTCATCTGACGGTGGCGTGCTCAGTGAGTGCTTCTCTTCCGTCCCGCCTTTGCTCCGTGCTGGGAGGCAGCCAGCGTGTGAGTGGTCATGACAGCATACTCGGTCTTTCCCTGGTACCTGCAGGTCTCACGCCCTGCCGCCCCCACCCCTCCCGGGTTACTGTGACCACCATGCACACAGACTCTGCTGATGGACGGCGGCAGCTGTCCCAGGTGTCCAGCTGGAAGCGCTTTCTTACGCACAGGAGGTTTACAGAAGAGTTGTGCCCTCCTGTGCTTGTCTGTTTGTTTGTTGAATTGTGTTTTAACCTGAGCTCCAGTGAGCCAGGAGCCTCTAAAACTCAGAACGGTGGGCAGGAAGTTTTCTTTTGCGTCTGTGGGAAAATTCATTTTCTTAAGGGAACAGATCAGGCATGTAGCTTTTGTTAGTGTCTCAAAGGCATCCATGCCCCCTGAAAGTGAGACCTGTACCTTTGAAATTCACAACTCTTTCTGGAAGCCCACTTATGAAATGAAACATACTTTAACTCCCTCCTATAAAATGGAACTCAAACTGGAATGCTAAAGATAGAGTTTAGATTTTAATTTGAGGAACTCAAATATAGATGGACCATTTTCCCCTTTACTCGTCTTGTCAAAGTTCTGAACAACAATAAGAGCCAGGAAACATTAGGAGTTCAGGCACTCGAGTGGACCCCCTGGCTTCAAATCCTGCACTGTCACCTGCTAGCGAAACCTTGAGCCAGTCGGTGAGCCTACCCGCCCCCCATAAAGGGAGCTAATGATGGTGCTTCCCATGAAGGGTTGTACCGGGGATGAATGGAGTCATCTGGATAAAGCCCTTGGGGCTCTTCTTGACATGTAATAAGTACTATGTAAGGGCTTCCCAGGCTTCCCTGGTAGCTTAGCAGGTGAAGAATCCACCTGCAATGCAGGAGACCCCAGTTCGATTCCTGGGTCGGGAAGATTCCCCTGGAGAAGGGATAGGCTACCCACTCAAGCTGGAAACAGAGATTGCACCACCCTTATGGCAAAAAGCGAAGAGGAACTAAAGAGCCTCTTGATGAAAGTGAAAGAGGAGAGTGAAAAAGCTGGCTTAAAGCTCAGCATTCATTTAAAACTAAGATCATAGCATCCAGTCCCATCACTTCATGGCACATAGATGGCTAAACAGTGGAAACAATGACAGACTTTATTTTCTTCGGCTCCAAAATCACTGCAGGTGGTGACTGCAGCCATGAAATTAAAGGACGCTTGTGCCTTGGAAGAAAAGCTATGCCCAACCTAGACGGCATGTTAAAAATCAGAGACGTTACTTTACCGACAAACGTCTGTCTGGTCAAAGCTGTGGTTTTTCCAGTAGTCCTGCATGGATGTGAGAATTGGACCATAAAGAAAGCTGGGCGCCAAAGAATTGATGCTTTTGCTTTTGAGCTGTGGTGTTAGAGTCCCTTGGACAGCAAGGAGATCAAACCAGCCAATCTTAAAGAAAATCAATCCTGAATACTCATTGGAAGGACTGATGCTGACGCTCCCATACTTTGGTCAACTGATGTGAAGAACTGACTCACTGGAAAAGACTCTGATGCTGGGAAAGATTGAAGGCAGGAGGAGAAGGGGACGACAGAGGATGAGATGGTTGGATGGCATCACCGACTCGATGGACATGAGTTTGAGCAAGCTCCTTGAGTTGGTGGTGGACAGGGAAGCCTGGCATGCTGCAGTCCATGGGGTTGCAAAGAGTAGGACTTGACTGAGTGACTGAACTGAACTGAACCCACTCCAGTATTCCTGAGCTTCCCTGGCAGCTCAGATGGTAAAGAATCCACCTGCAATGTGGGGGACTGGGTTCAATCCCTTGGTTGGGAAGATCATCTGGAGGAGGGCATGGCAACCCACCCCATGAACAGAGGGCCCTGGTGGGCTACAGTCCATGGGGTCGCAAAGAGTTGGAGACTACTTAGCAACTGAGCATGCACACATTGTTTATTACTTGTCAAGGTCAGAGAGGTTGTAGGTAAATTTCAAGTAGAGGACTGACTTCCCAGTTAGTGTTTGGTAGGCGGATGGAAGGGAGGAGGGGGGCCCTCCCTCACACTCACGGCCAGTGTGTCAAGACCCAGTCCAGAGGCCGGTCGGAGGCCCCCTCTTCAGCTGTGGGAGGTGGGCACTGGGGCCGCAGTTAATTTCTTTGACCACAGAGTGGAGAGAAGGTTCAGAGGAGAGTGGGTGGGATGATGGAGCTGCCCGCAACCTCGAGGCACATCTCACCGATAACCAACTGGCAGGAGTTCGCTCCGCGTGCTTGGCAGGGGAGAAACGCTGGTTTCACCAGTGCCTCTTGTCCAGCCTGCACGGGCAAGCCCCAGTGAGGGTGGGGGGGCATTGCTGCTCTCTCCTCAGTGGTTTCCTGGGGCCTCTTGCAGCAAGAAGAGTCCTGCCTCACTGAGTGTGAGTCTAGCATTTGAGAAGAAGCATTTTGGCTCTCACTGTGGCTCTTAAAACCTCAAACCAGCCACATCTCTGATGCACAGCTGCAGAGACAGCACCCGTCCTGGTTCTGGCGGAACGAGCAGAACTTAGTGTAGGAGCCTACGTTGGGATCCAGGGTGGGCTTTGTAAACACCGTGTAGATCGTGGATGTGGGTGTGGGTGGGTGTGTATGAGGTTCACCCCCTGCTCAGAAGTTAGGCCACCGTGAGGTGCACTCCACTTTGGAGGCACCCAAGTACACGGGCAGCAGAGCGCTCGTCCACGGCCAGCCCTTTATAGGAGCCAGTTGTGCCCGAGGGAGGGCGGGACTTGTTTCCAAGCTGCTTTCGAGAAAGGCCTTCCAGGTGCCCCGCCATCCTGGGGTTGAACCTGCGTCAGGTGGTCCCTGCCACTTCTCTCTCTACTCTCTGCTCCTGACCTCGGTACCCGTGGGGGCCTCCCATTGCCACCCTGGCAGTTTAAGTTGGGCTCTGCGGCCAGACCCTCTGGGTCCAAATCGTGATAAGTCACAGGCTCATTGTGGGGCCTTTGGCAGTGAAATAACCCCTCTGGGCCTCAGCTTCTTTTCATAGAGGATAGTAACAGTACCTATGTCACATGGTCATCAGGAGAGTTAAAATAAGTTCAGTTCAGTTCAGTTGCTCAGTCGTGTCTGACTCTTTGCGATCCCATGGACTGTAGCACGCCAGGCCTCCCTGTCCATCACCAACTCCTGGAGTTCACTCAGACTCATGTCCATTGAGTCGGTGATGCCACCCAACTGCCTCACCCTCTGTTGTCCCCTTCTCCTCCTGCCTTCATTGTTAGATATACATGAAGCTCGTAGAGCCATGCCTGGCATGTAGTAAGCAGTCAGTAAATATTAGCTACCTGTGTTGCCACCATCTGTCCTCCACTTGTGCTGGATTTGTGCCAAATCCAGTTTCTTTTCTTTGACTCCACAGCTCTCTGTTCTCCTCAGCCCAATGATTTTGTGAATGACCTTAAAGGCCATAACCCTTTAGCACGGCCCAGGTTCCTCCGTCTCCCTTTCCATCTGCTGCCCCAGGACAGCCCCCCGTCCAGGCAGACCTGGCCTCATGGGTAAGACCCGGACAATGATGAAAGGGAGTCGGGGGTGGGGGGTGGGGGGCGGAACCTAATACACCTGAGCACCTGCTCTGTGCCAGATACAGTGTCAGACTGTCGACGCTGAGTTACTGTCTCAAGTTTACAAATCAGAGGTTAAAGCTCAGAGACGCTAAATGAGCCGCAGTAGTCAGGGCTGGTGCTGGGGTCTGAACTCAGGTCTGTGTGACTCTGGAGTTCATGCTTTGCACTACCCCGCGGAGAGAGTGTGGAGAGAGAACAAGACACGTGCCCTCCCCACACACTCTCTGCACACAGCCTCCGGACCAGCCGCGCTTGGGGTGGGGTCTGCAAAGCAGTGCGAAGCCACGTCGGCCCTGGGTCGGGGCTCCCCGTCTGTCCTGCCACCTCCCCTCCTCCCTTCTCCCTCATTGCCTCCCTCCTTGATGTGCTTGCCCCGTACCTGCTCTTAACCTGTTCATTGAAAACAAATAAAAGGGAGGTTTCCAAGCCCTCAGAAAAGAAACTAGTGATAATGAACCAGTACATTCCCGAAGCACGACCCCTACCCTCCCACCCACCCCCCAAGACTTGTTGTGCACTTTTGAATCAGTTGCAGGTGAGGAGATCTGATTTCACAGGGTAGTTAGCAGAGCTCACTGTGCTGCTTTTGTGGATGAAACATTTTTTAAAATTTTATTGGAGTATAGTTGATTTACAATGTTGTGCTGTTATTTATTTATTTTTGGCTGTGCCACACAGCATGTGGGATCTTAGTTCCCTGAGCACGGATCAGACCTGTGTCACCTGCGTTGGAAACTCAGAGTCTTAACCGCTGGGCCACGAGGGAAGTCCCGAGGAAACATTTTTTTAATGGACTGAATATTTGGATTGCAAGGATGTCTGTGGCTCATTGAGATGGCTGTCCACTGGGAGGGGTCTGTAACTCTGTGCTTCTTCTTCAGCCCAATGTTCATTCAATTTTTTAAACTGATAATTTTTAGTTAACAGATGTCTTTAGTAGCAGAATGATCAGAATGGCAAATGGCAAGAGGCTGGGGGGAAATATGAATATAGTGAAGACATAGGTCTTCGTGAAAAAATGATTGTAGTTGATGGTGAGTCAGTTTGACTCAGTGACTTGAAAGTGAACACCCTCTCGCTGCTGTGCTTTGCTCAGTCTCTCAGTCACGTCTGAGTTTTTGTGACCCCGTGGACTGTAGCCCACCAGGCTCCTCTGTCCATGGGATTCTCCTGGCAAGAATACTGGAGTGGGTTGTCATACCCTCCTCCAAGGGGTCTTCCCGATCCAGGGATCGAACCGGTGTCTCTTATGTCTCCTGCATTGGCCGGCGGGTTCTTTACCACTGAGCCCCCCTGGGAAGCCCGCACACCCTCTTAGGTGGCATTACTAGAAGCCCAGAGGCTGAAAGAGTGTAGGTGAAGGTTCTGCCTGCTCTCCACCTCCTGTTGACACAGAGCATTGAGTCCGTTCTCAGAACCACATTTGATTTTTGAGGCCAATAAATTCCTGCATTCAGAAACTAATAAGTATGACCAGCAGCCACAAGTGGATTTCATGTAAAGAATTCCAGAAGGGATTGAAGACATGTAGCTTACAGAAGTGAGAAGACCCTCCTCACAGGGGCCACACAATAGCTGCACTCGAGCAGAGTGAAAAAGAACTGTGTCCTATGAAGTGGCGTCCAGGGCCTGGAAGACGCAGGGGCTCCCTCCATGCACGTGGAGCAGGGTTATACTCTTGAGTGTCAGCGAGCAAACAGGAGGGTCAAATAGGCTGGGAGTGGACCAAGCTTTGGGAATGGAGGATGTGCTCCAGCAAAGCTACCTCAGTGCACTTTGGGGGAGCCAGAAGAATGTGTTTGGTGGTCAGTGATGGTGGTTGGTGGTTTAGTCACTAAGTCGTGTCTGACTTTTGCGATCCCATGGACAGAAGAGCCTGGCAGGCTACAGTCCACGGGATTCTCCAGCCTAGAATACTGGCGAGGGTTGCCATTTCCTTCTCCGGGGGATCTTCCCAACCCAGGAATCGAACCCAGGTCTCCTGCATTGTCGGTAGATTCTTTACCAACTGAGCTACAAGGGAAGCCCTGAGGTTAAAGTGTGAGCGTGGAGACCATGAGATGGAAAGAGAAAGCTGCGGCAGGGAGATTGATGAGGAAAAGGTTGAGAACGGGGTAGGTTTCTGCTCTTTCTTGAGGTAAAGGGTCCTAGGCCTGTTTTACAATGGAATTGCGTAGAGTGAGCTTCATGGGTTATTAAGCCCTATGGTGCTGCTCCACTTTTGAAATTGTTTTAAGTTTGTTCATTATGTCATTAGCATTAAGATTTTAGTTTTTAAATTTCTGGATTTCCTAAAAGGAGACAAGGGCTTAATATTAGAAAACAATACCTTTCAGGTTGTTTGAAGATTAGTTGCTAATATCAGGAATTAGACCTCTGAATTCACCTCAGCTAGTGTTAATTGTCCCTGCCCCTCTGTGTGACCATCCCTGTCGTCTGCTCTTCAGGCCTCTCTCCTCTTCCGTGCACAAGATTTCTCTCTCTCTCTCTCTCTCTCTCTCTAAAAAACACTCTGAAATCTGGAAACTGCAAACCAATAAGGTTGGTACTGGTTCTCAGAAAAATTCCAGAATGGGTTATTTAACTCCTGATGAGTTTCCTTAGAGTTTAACCAGTGGGTGGCTCAGCGGTAAAGAATCTGCCTGCAATGCAGGAGACCTGGGTTTGATCCCTGGATCAGGAAGATCCCCTGGAGGAGGAAATGGCAACCCACTCCAGTATTCTTGCCGGTTTAGTCCCATGGACAGAGGAGCCTGGTGGGCTACAGTCTGTGGGTCATAAAGAGTCAGACAGGACTGAGCGCCTGAGCACATATGCACACCTGACAGTTTCCTCGGATCAAGAACGGCTTTGTCTTCTTTCTTTTTTTTTCTAATAAGGTTCCCAGACTAATGGGGTAGAACACTTTATATATTGAACTAACATTTATACTGTATACACGTGTGTGTGTGTGTGTGTGTGTGTGTGTAATGTGTATAACATATATACATGCAGCCAACATAACACTCAGCTAACAGACACTTACAGCAAGGCTCCCGGAAGGCATCATACAGAGAAAGTGGGAAATGAAGTCAGAATGCTGTATTTTAAAACCTCCTTGGGCTTCAGCTGAAGCTGAAACTCCCAATACTTTGGCCACCGGATACAAAAAACTGACTCATTGGAAAAGACTCTGATGCTGGGAAGGATTGAAGGTGGGAGAAGGGGACGACAGAGGATGAGATGGTTGGATGGCATCACTGACTTGATGGATATGAGTTTGAGCAAGCTCCAGGAGTGGTGATGGACAGGGAGGCCTGGCATGCTACAGGCCATGGGGTCTCAAAGATTCGGACATGACTGAGCGACTGAACTGAAGTGGGCCCAGCACATTTGAGTGGAAGGTTGGTGGATGGTAAAGATGTTCCCGGCAGAGAGAATAGTAGTAGTGCCCAGGGCGGAAGTGGAAAGAGGAAGCTGGGTTGGGAAAAGTTTAGAGGGTCTGGACTCCCGGTAGACATGGGAAACAGGAGGAGAAGCTGGTCCTGGGCGCCCATTCCTCTGGCAGTTCTTCAGCCAGTGGAGTGGACAGGCCTGGCTGACCGGTTCAATTTGTGGAGTGAAAAAGAGAGAATGCTCTGGGGTTTTCTAACTTGGGAATCTCTTTCTCTTTGCAGGGACAGGGAGGCCATGGTTCTCCCTGTAAGTCACACCCAGTAAGTCAGCATGGCAGGGACGGGGTTGGGGGGGGGCGGGCGTTGTGTGGGACTGGTTGGATGACTCAGACTTTGGGACACGTGGCTTTTGAGACACCTGTGGGACACGCAGTGGACAGTTGGATTCACCCTCAGGACACAGGAGTGAGGCAGGGGGCCAGTGGACAGATTTTCTGTAGATGGTACATTAAGCTGTGGGCAGAAGGAGTGGGTTTAGCAAGTATGCGTCAGGGCTGAGCTTCCTGAAGTTTCAGAGGTTTGCAGAGGTGGGAGGAAGCAAGGAACGAAGGTGACGCAGGGTTGTCAGAGGTTTGGGAAGAGATCCTGGCAGGACCGTGCTTTCAGGAGTGGCTCGTGCGAGGACGAGAGCGGCTGCCCACAGCAGGCCCTGTGCCCGCTGAAGGGTGGCCTCCAGCAGTAGGAGTTAGGCGGGGAGTGATGGGAGGAGGCTCGGCTTACGACTAAACCATTGCTGAAAGGACACAAAGCGAGAAGGCACAGTTCATACGTGTAATCCCTTAACACCCTCCCTGCTGTGACCCCCAAACCAAAGGAATGCCTGTGGCTATGCCAGGCTCTTTTGTGGGTGACTGGTCATGGGGAGCTTCCCTAGCACAAGGACTCAGACAGCCCCCACTGTGACTTCAGGAGGGTCATTGCGCTCCAGAGCTGCGGCCCGTTCTGAACCTTCCACCGTGATTGGTATTGAGGCCCTTTTCAATCGTGACTGAAGGGAGTGGATTCGGAATTTGGTTTAGCGGGCCTCCAAATCAGACTTGGGAACATGACCCCCGTGAAAAGTCATGTCAGCTTATCAGTGGTGGGCAAACATTTATACAACAGCGGTTGTTCCGATGGTGCCTTTGGGTGCCTACTTAAACTGAACAGTAAGCTGTGTCCACTGATTGAACTAAAAAAAAATAATGATTCTGTGTTACGGGGACCTTTTTACAATATGCCAGAGGCCGTACTGGAGTCTCTTTAACCTTGAACAATGGCTGTTTCTTGCAGAGGCACATTATGCAAATGGGTACTCAGTGTTTCATGCTCAATCAGGTCTTTGTTGGAAGTGGTGTGAGTGCCAGAAGAGATCAGGGGGTTGTGGGGGGCGGGGAGGGGTGTGCAAGTCCAACCGCTGCTGTGATCTGCAAAAGACACCGGTGACTGCTCCGAACTCTCCCTACTGTGAAAATGCAGTCGTCCTCCATTTTATACCAGAGTTTTTTGTTTTACAGTCTTATCTTGCTCTGGGTAGTTCACAAAACACCCAGGAAGGAGCAGCTAGCAAGTCTGTGCTGTGGGTGACACACGTAAACAAAGCTGGGCCCACCGCCTCGGGGGATGGCAGATGGCAGCCATGCCCGGGAGCTGCCTTTGTGTCCAACCTGCCGGGAATGCGGTGTTTTAAAACCTTGGTCTTGTCCAAGTGCACATGTCTGTTTCAAAACAGTGTCATTTCAGCTTCAGCCTGAGCAACACAATTAACCTTTAATAATCCTTTGATTCCAGATCAGAAGTACAGAACCAGAGAAAATTGTAAAGCCCTTGGGAAAAAAAAAAAAACTGATATTTTTGAGAGTTCCTAGTATTTCTACTGCTGCAAGACTTGTGTTGCCATCTAGTGGGTAATACAAAATATGTAGCCCACTTACTGTGTTAGGAGCACTAAATTGTTTTCTGAAGAGCTGCTTTGGGCTAAGCTTTTGCCTGAGCAGCTTGCGTCAGAGAGACATGAACACATTTCGAAACAAGAGGCTGACATTACTCAAAGAGGGGTGCTTGCAAGGGGTTGTTAGCCTGGCCTGAAACGGCAGAGACTTTTGGGAGGTGTACCGCATGAGCAGAGTAGGAGTGAGTCAGGAAGCTGGGATTGGGGGATCGGAGAGGGCTCTGAACCCCTAGAAGTCAGGAAGGACAGGTGGGCCCTCAGTCAGTTCAGTTCAGTCGCTCAGTTGTGTCTGACTCTTTGCAACCCCATGGACTGCAGCACGCCAGGTTTCCCTGTCCATCACCAACTCCCAGAGCTTGCTCAAACTCCTGTCCATTTAGTCGGTGATGCCCTGGCCTCACAGAATGTGACTTGGTCCCGTGGGGGTCTCAGGGGTCCGTATACACTCTTAGGGAAGGATGTGGGAAGATTTACGTTTTTGTTTAAAAATACTTTTCTGTCTGATTACAAGGATTATACATACAAATTGTAGAAAAGTAATGAGGTATGAAAAGGTCTTATAAATAGGAAAAAGCACAGGCTCTAAACCTTACCACCCAGCCATCAATATTTTGATGAGCAGTCTTTTAGACGCCTCTCTCTGTATGCATACAGCTTTAGGTCTGCATTTCACATATTTTACGTAAGTACATGCTGTGGGCAACCTTGGTTTTCCAACCCCATTCACCAGCCTGCTTGTGGGCAACCATCCATGGGGCTGAGTCCCCGGGGCCAAGTCCCTGTCAACAGCACACATTCGCCTGCGGGAGCAGGTCTCACGGCTGCATACATTGGGGTGTTTTTGTTTGGTCTCTCCTAGTAAAAGCTCTGTGTGTGACATCAGGTGATGTGAGAATGGTTTTCCCTGTCAGATGCACTGGGACCACTGCTGCTGTTTTATAGTCAGTCTGTCTATGTGGTAGGTGTGCTGTGTGGGGAAGTCCAGTGTCTTGATGACTTTTGAAATGAGCCTTATTAAAATGCAGTCACTTAAAAATGAACTTGGTTTATCTTCAGAGAAAGAAAAGGATGGGCCAGATGAATGCCTGTCGTTTTAGAATGGAGTTTAAACAATTGCTTGGTTGAGTATCAGCTTTGTGGAGAAGCCAGATCCCAGCAGGCCTTGGAGGGTGGCTGTTGGCTCCGCACTGACCCATAGCTGTTGACATCGCGTTTGACCTGAACAGTGCATCTCAGCATTGAGTCCTTTTGATCGCAAAGCGTTCTGTGTGCCCTGTGATGAAGGCGGCCCTCCGAGACACCCTGCACTCGGATGGGACAGTAGGGCTGTCTCCATGGGCAGACTTGCAGAGGCTGAAAGCACACAGGTACTTGGGTTGGGCGTCGCAGTCCCCCGTTTATTTTGAACCATTTGTATGAAATGCGTCACTTGAGTGTCTTCTCGTCTGTAAAGTGGGATTCTAGCAAAACCTGTCCCACGGGGTTATCAGGAGGAGTGAACAAATGAGCTGGTGGACGCATAGCGTTTAGACTGGTGCCTGCCACACAGCATGTGTGTAATAGAGTTCGCTCTTAACTCGTGCTGCTACTTCTGCTTTTAAAGAATCACGTTTATTGCCCTCACTTTGTAGTAAAGCTCAGGGAGATTAAGCAACTTGCTCAAAATTTCAGTTGGCAAAGGTTAAGAGTTTAGGGAGTTTATTAAAAACACCCGTTTTCCCCCAGCAAGTTTTGGAGCTACCTGAAAGAAATAAGCAGTCAGAACATGAAAAAGCCAAACAGAGAACCAGGCTGTAGATTTGTGGCCAGATGCGGGTGAAGCTGGAGCAGACACTCTCTGCTGCCTGGCTGCGAGCAAGCGGAGCCTGCTCCCTGCCCTCTCCAGACCCTACCCCAGTCAGTCCTCTTCCCTCAGACATGTGAGGGAGGGGTTGGGAGACAGAAGAGGAAGTTCATCCAGCTGGGGTCCCTCGAAGCCTAATGAGGGGTGCATTGGGGTCCCTTTCAGAGGAAGTAAGCAGAGACTGAGCAGAGATGAGAACCAAGAAGCTCAGCCAACTCCCTGGATTTCTTACCCATTTCTCCCGTCTGCCCTGCTCCACCCAAACTCGACAGTCTTTTGCGGGAGTCTGCTCCTCTGCTGATACCGTGCCCCGCACTATGGGTGGAGGTAGATGAACTCAGACACGGGGAAGAGACCCAGCCCTGGAAGTTGCCTTCATTCCTTGTTTAAACTGTGTTTTTATGGCAGTTTGATGGTTGGCACTCAGGGTGAGCAGTCACCGTGGCACCACGAGTCTCTGTGACCATCCTGGTTCCTGGCACACGTCTGTGGGCCTTCCTCCCAGCACCCCAACAGTACTTGCCAGTTCCAAGCCTCCTGTGTTGACAACACTGCGAATAACAGCCAGGCTTGGAGGACGAGACTTCAGTGGGGAAAACATTCGCTTTGCATATATGCATGTTCCTACTTTGAGTGACTTTTAAAATGAGTGCTCCCTGTGGAAAAATTCCAAAAAATCTCTCTTATAGAGCTTTCTGTATCCACTGTAGTTGAAAACATTTTAAAAATCAGTGTCTGTAAATAACTCTCACATGAAACCCAGTTTATATTTCTGTGGAAAAAAAAAAGCCTCAAACTTAAATAAGCTAAGTTGTAACAGTTTATTGACCTTTTGATGATATAATATAAATAACTTAGCCTTTGAGTCATATACACCTGTGATCCATGCCAGTCCTGCCCCTTAGTAGCCTGTGAGCTCACATGGGCCTCAGTTTCCATGTTTATAAAATAGAAATGGGGGCAATGTCTAATTCATCCAATTGGTTATAGGGGAGCCGATGCCAGCCCAAAGCAAGCACTTCACACACAGCCTGGCACACACACAGCGGGTGCTCTGTAAGTGCCCATCACTGTGGGGTGACGTCAGATGTGTAGTGCACTGTTGAATGCAGACACAAGGAAAAAGCAGCCTGACGTTGCTCGCTGGGAGTTTTTCTCAGTTCCCAGGCATCCCCCTTGGTGACTACGATACTGAGAACCTGAACTTGTTACCTGCCAAGAATCTGTGCGTAAATTTGGGGGTTAAGAACTCCATTCTGATAACCCCAAATACTGGGTTCCATCCAGGCTTCACCCCACGTGTCCCTGAGCAAATTACTTATCAGCTCTCTGACCCAGTTTCCTTGCCTGTTAAAATGGGCATGATGACGTTACTCATCTCGGGGTTGCTGGGAGAGTTCCATGAGCTCACGCATGCAGAGATCTTGGAGTAGAGCCTGGCACATAGTAAACTCTCAGTGAAGGTTTTGGGGTTGGTAGGGTGTTTTTGTTTTTGTTTTTTAAGTAGTATTGATCCTCTCAAGTGGAATTTTAAGCAAAAATTTGCTAAAGTCTATTATCCAAACAGTCCATTCTAAAGGAGATCAGTCCTGGGAGTTCATTGGAAGGACTGATGCTAAAGCTGAAACTCTAATACTTTGGCCACCTCATGCGACGAGTTGACTCACTGGAAAAGACTCTGATGCTAGGAAAGGTTGGGAGCGGGAGGAGAAGGGGACGACAGAGAATGAGGTGGCTGGATGGCATCACCGACTCTGTGGACATGAGTTTGAGTGAACTCCGGGAGTTGGTGATGGACAGGGAGGCCTGGCGTGCTGTGATTCATGGGGTCACAGAGAGTCGGACTCGACTGAGCGACTGAACTGATTTAGAAATAAACTAGCTAGAGATTTGAGGTGGGGTTGAGTTGCTCGTTCAAGTATGGGTTATTACTAGTTTGGCAGCAGAAAATCTATATTTCAGAATCACCAAACTTGTGAAGAGAGAGCGAAAAATGGGAGATTTTTTAAAATAATGTTTTGTTAAGAAAGCTATCAAGTATATATTGCAGTAGACAGTATAAGGAGTCTGCACCAACCCACCCTCAGCTGTGAACTCATGACTGACCCTCTTTCAGGTATTACTCTCCACCCCATGTTATTTTGAAGCAAATCCCAGGTATCCTGTCTTAAGAAAGAGGGATCACATTTGTTACACCTTAAGTGAAACGGCTGGATGGCATCACCGACTCTGTGGACATGAGTTTGAGTGTACTCCGGGAGTTGGTGATGGACAGGGAGGCCTGGCGTGCTGTGATTCATGGGGTCGCGGAGAGTCGGACACGACTGAGCGACTGAACTGAACTGAACTGAAGTGAAACTTCTTGTAATCATGTTTTCTGAGATGCCTGTAGGGGCTTCTTGCTCCTGGCACTCACCCCCACACACGATTCCACCCTGGTAGACTGAAACTAGCCAAAGATGCAGGAGGGGGGACCTAAAGAGGGGGCCTTCTTTGTCTCGACTGTGTAGTAGATTCCTTTGGACATTTTAAACCTTTATTGAAAACATTGTGACGCCTTTAAAAAAGGAAAGCCTGTTTCAGATAAGGCTTTATGCTGTGTCAGACACATTGTGACTGAATGTTTGTGTCGTCACAGGATTGAAGCCCTGACAGCCAGTGGGATGGTATTTGGAGTTGAGGCCTTCGGGACCTACTTAGATCATGAGGGCAGGGACCCCATGAATGGGGTCAGTGTCCTGAGAGGAAAAGATGCAAGACCACCCTGCGAGGACTCATCAAGAAGGCAGCTGTCTACAAATTAGGATGAGAGCCCTCCCCAGGCCCCAGATATGCTGCCACCTTGGCCAGGACTTCCCCACCTCCAGAACAGAGAGAAATAAACGTTTGTTGGTATTTTGTGGTATTTTGTTATAGGAGCCCAAACTGAGACACAGTGTATTAGTTTCTTGTTGCTGCTGTAACAAGTTACCATCAATTTAGTGGCTTAAAACGACAAAAATGTGTTGTGTTCTTGTTCTGTGGGTCCGAACTCCAAAATGGGACTCCCTAGGTTGAGATCAGGGTGTGGGCAGGGTTCTGTTCTCTTCTGGAGACGCTAGGGGAGAATCCAGTAAGTTGCCTTTTCCAGCATGCAGACGTGGCGTTCATCCCTTGACTCCCTTCCTCTGTCTTGAAAGCCAGCAATGTTGGGTTGAGTCCTCCCGTTGCATCATTCTGACTCTCTCTGCTGCCTCCTTGTTCTCCATTTAAGGCCCCTGTGGTTATATAGGGCCTACCTCCACGGATACTCCAACATAAATCCACGGTAATCTCCCTATTTTAAACTCAGCTGATGAGCATTTTATTACCTTCTGCTACAATAATTCCCCTTCGCCATGTAACATAATAAATTCACAGGTTCCGGGGATAAGAGGACATCTTTGGGAGAAGGATATATAGCATTCCCTGCCAAGTAGGGATAATCCTTAGGGTATTATTCAGTGCATGTGTGCTTAATCGCTTAGTCGTGCCCAGCTCTTTGTGATCCCATGAGACTGTGGCCCGTTCTCTGTCCATAGGATTTTTCAGGCAAGAATACTGGAGCGGGTTGCCATTTCTTCCTCCAGGGGATCTTCCAGACCCAGGGATCGAACCTGCATCTCTTGCATCGGCAGGCAGGTTCTTCACTGAGCCACATGGGAAGCCCACATTATTCAGTACCCACTATCTATTCAACATCCAGTGAAAGTTTTTGTGCCTGACGGGCTCTGAGGAAAGGGGGAGGACCCTTTGCCCTCTAGGAGCTTGCTCTCTGGTGAAGGGAAGCTAGTCGGTAAGGAGGCGTCTTTGTGGTCGGTGGGGAGCGTGGCAGGACTGAGGCCCCTCGGGACTTCTGGCTGCACTGTGAAGGGCCGCGAGTGCTGCATTTGGGGCTTGGACTTGACCCCACTGATTAGGCATAGAGATGACAATTAGCTGCCCTCTGGCAAGTCGACTGGGAGAGATGCTTCCTTTGGCTGCAGGGTGTTCGATAACCAGAATTCACGCCTCCCCAGTGCCCTGCCCCTCCCCTCCTGTTGCCTACTCACTGGCACTGCTGACCTGGCCCCTTGCAGGCAGGGCTTGGGGAAGGGAATGGGAACCATTGTTGCTTGTTGTTGCCGTTCAGTGGCTCAGCCGTGTCCGACTCTTTGTGACCCCATGAACTGCAGCACGCCAGGCCTCCCTGTCCTCCACTACCTCCCGGAGTTTGCTCAAACTCCTGTCCGTTGAGTCAGTGATGCCATCCGACCATTTCATCCTCTGTCGCCCCCTTCTCCTCCTGACCTTAAATCTTTCCTAGCATTGAGGACCCTGACCCTGATGCTGGGAACCACTGAAGCATATTAAACAGGAGAGTTAATTTGATTATATCTCATATGTGGTATAGTTTGCACATCTCCTAAATTTGTTTCCCAACAGTCTTAAAAGTCAGATTTTAAAATGCAGCGTAAGTGGAAAATTGGAATAAGAGGATGAAGCAGGCAGCTGTGGCTTAGTGGAAGACAGGCCAAATGAACTCAAGAGAGTCCTCAGCTTGCCTCCAACCCACGCCAGACACTAACCGTGCAACCGTGCACGAGGCCCGTAGCCTCTGCGAGGGTCACATTCCCAGCCTGGCTGCGAGCACAGTGACGCCAGTGCCCACGACGGGCTGCTGGGGAGGAAGGAGATCGTGTGTGCATGTGGAGGTTCCTCATGGAGCCAGAGTTGCCGAACAGTCTCAGTGATCTTTGTAATCTGGTAAATAAATGAATATGTGGCCACAGTTCATTTTTTTCTTTCATTCATGCCCTTAAGATGCCTGAGGGTGCTTTTCTGAACCGTATTTGTTCTTAGTCTAGACCCTGGGAAATGTAGCTGAACCCCGACTGACCTATCCCCAGACAATCGCTGAATGTTTCTTTACTGGTAAATACTGTTTTTGCATTTAGACGTTTACTCAGTCTGCAAGTACTGACTGACCCCACCCTGGGCTCCATGTTGTGCGTAGGGCCGTGGGAGAAGCTGGGCAGCCCCCTCCTCACATGGTTCCTAACCCCTGAGAAAGAGGCGTGTGCGCAAAAGTGAAGCCAGTGCATGTGGCCATGTGTAGCCGAGTGATCAGTGGGTGGGATGCAGACGTGCTTTTAAGTTCAGAGCGGAGCGAAAATTGGCCTGAGTTGGCCTTGACAGAAGACCTTTCATGCAAAAGATGAAAGTTCAGCAGATCCTTCGAGACTGGGGCTGTGTGTGTTTGGAATAAATACAAAGGGCATTAGGAGGAAGCGAGCGTGAGCCGTGGTCAAAGGACCGCGTGGGCCACCGGCTTAGCTAATCATTCTCTCCTTCTGGAAGCGCTGTTGTCCATGTCGACCATGATCCCAGGTCTCTTCCTACCTCTTGTTGTTTTGTTTCTTAATCCCTCCTTCCACACACAGAACCTGACACATGGTAGGGGCTTTAGCACGAGAAATGAGCCGTCAGGAGTTCAGTCCCCTGTACTTTTGTGTCCTCTCTGCTCATCCACAGAAGTGGAGAAGATGGACATGTGCTGTGTGGGGAAACACCGCTGCTCCCGGATCTTCTGTTTAATTCTGCTGCTCTGCATGGACCCTGTTTATAAACTGTATAGCTCCAGCCTTAGAATCCATCCCCTAGAACGAAGGAATGATGTCTGTAGAATTTTAGGTGGAAAACACTTAAGGAAGGGAACTGGCCTTTGTCAGGCACACACTGTGCGGTTACCAGACGTGTGTTATCACACAGAGTCCCAAAGGCCCTTCGTCCTGTCTTCATTGCTCTCGGTTCCTCCTCCCTCTAACTGTTGTGCTCTGTGACTCAAGCAGGAGACCGAGGCCCAGGAACGCGGGTGACTGACAAGTCAGTGATTATGCAGGAGTCTCAAATCAGAAGTGTCCAGTTTGTAGCTTCAGAATCTTTTGAAGATTTGAAGAGAGAGCATTCCACTCTCTCATTTAAAATTGGTTGCATGTGGGTGTAACGTATTTATCCATATAAACCATTTGCTTTCTTTCCATGACAGATTTCGCACATTGGCAAGCTGAGAGATTTTCTTCTGGAACACAGAAAAGATTATATTAATGCTTATAGGTAAGTGTCTGGTTTTTTTTTTTTATCATGATTTTGGTGACTGTTCTTTGCCATACCTATATTCCTTGCGAGGTTTTCATCCTCACTTTATACTAACTCCGGGTTATAATGGGGAAGATCAGTTTGACAGTGAAAGAAAATCTGCAGAGCAGAAAGGGGCTCTGCCAGCCAGGGTAAGTGCAGCCATATCCCACGTCCTTAAAGTCACCACAGGCCCACAGCAGTGTCCCCTGAGGCGCATATGTGTTTGCAGCTCTGTTTGTGCCATATATGTTGTGAAACATGCAGAGAGGATGGGGCAGTGTCTCACTGAATACACCCTTATGGCAGAAAGTGAAGAGGAATTAAAAAGCCTCTTGATGAAAGTGAAAGAGGAGAGTGAAAAGGTTGGCTTGAAGCTCAACATTCAGAAAACAAAGATCATGGCTTCTGGTTCCATCACTTCATGGGAAATGGATGGGGTAACAGTGGAAACAGTGTCAGACTTTGTTTTTTGGGGCTCCAAAATCACTGAGGATGCTGACTGCAGCCATGAAATTAAAAGATGTTTACTCCTTGGAAGGAAAGTTATGACCAACCTAGATAGTATATTAAAAAGCAGAGACATTACTTTGCCAACAAAGGTCTGTCTAGTCAAGGCTATGGTTTTTCCAGTGGTCATGTATGGATGTGAGAGTTGGACTGTGAAGAAGGCTGATCGCCGAAGAATTGATGCTTTTGAACTGTGGTGCTGGAGAAGACTCTTGAGAGTCCCTTGGACTGCAAGGAGATCCAACTAGTCCACTCTAAAGTAGATCAATCCTGGGTGTTCATTGGAAGGACTGATGCTAAAGCTGAAACTCCAATACTTTGGCCACCTCATGCGACAAGTTGACTCACTGGAAAAGAGTCTGATGCTGGGAAGGATTGGGGGCAGGAGGAGAAGGGGATGACAGAGAATGAGATGGATGGATGGCATCACCGACTTGATGGACATGAGTTTGAGTGAACTCTGGGAGTTGGTGATGGACAAGGAGGCCTGGCATGCTGTGATTCATGGGGTTACAAAGAGTTGGACACGACTGAGCGACTGAACTGAACTGATCAAATGAAGAGATCACGCCAGTCACATAAAAATGCCATTTGGAGAGATGAGAACTCTCTCCTCCCTGAGGGCTTTTGTTAGGTTGATTTTTAAAAACAAAAAGCATTTTGATTGCGACCTCCAAAAGGACTTCTAGACTGGACTACAGCTCTCAGTAGACTTAGGACTGTACCGCAGTGCAAATGCCTTGCCTCCTGCTCTTCCTTGACCTCTGTTTGTACCCGGCTTTAGTGTGGCATATCTCCCATAGGATTCAGCTTCAACTGTAGTGCCTAAGCAGTGGAAAAGTTGGACTAGACACAGGAAATGACATCATTAGAAGCATCTGTTTAGGATTTCATCATTATAGAACAAGGGGTTTTGCCCTTTGGAAGCCTTCCTGTCACACAGTTAGAAAATATGGAATAAATCTTCTGAATTTATAAAAGGACTTTAATCAATATATTGAAAAATGGAAATATTTCATATCAGTTTTTTAACAGAGAAAATAATTATGCCCCAGGTGAGTTTTAAATAATCTCTATCACTCTGTCTGCTTTATGCTTTTGAGTGTATTTCATTTACATAATTTTGGAATATGGTAAAATTATTATTCTAGTGCTTCATACCGAGTAAACCTTATTTTAAAGTTCTCAGTTAAAATAGTTGGTCAACACTAGATGGCAGTATAAATTTTATTTCTAAAGGTATGTATGTACATCAGATGTTAATTTTATAGTCTGTACAGATGGAAGCGACTGTTGTTTTGGAAAACTTAACAAAACTGGTGTAAGCCTATCATTTTCCAGCTCCTTTCTTTAGTACTTGACAGCTTAGGTTACATAAGTGGTCGTGCAAATCTCTCATGGAAATCCATTATTAACTTCCCTTTGCCTTCAAAAGGCATCCATCTAAGGTGAATGCTTTAAACGTTGGTTTAGTTCAAGCTACTCTGTCTCCTTATTAGCCATGCGAACCTGAGAAATTCACTTAACTTGTAGAAGGCAATGTCTTCCTCTAAACCAGGGGTCAGCAAACCACAGCCTATAAGCCAAGTCCAGCTCACTGCCTATTTTTGTACAGCCTCTGAGCTGAGAATAGTTCTTACATTTTTTAATGGCTATGGGGAGAGTAATAATAATCATAATATTTTATCTCATAAGAAAATTAAATGAAGTCAAATTTTTGGTGTCATAAATAAAGTTTATTGGAACAGCAGCATGCCCATTCATTTGCATGTTATGTATGGATGGCTGCTTTTACACCTCAGCAGCAGAGCTGAGCGGTTGTGCCCAGGCTGTATGGCCCTCACAGTCTAATATTTATACTCTGGCCCTTTTCAGAAAACCTTTGAGGAGTCCTGCTCTAAATAACCAGAGTGATGGTCACTTGCCTAATTAGTTAGATTCAGACAAGACGGTACAGTTGAAATGCTGTGCAGAAAAGAAAAAAAAGCAGTGGATTTATAAAAAGATTATTGTATAAAGCAGCTATTCTGTAACTTTGCAGTAGTTTTTAAACTTTTGACTATAGGGGTGGGATTAAGACATTTCTCCTCAAACAGCACAGATCAGCTCCACAACACTGCCTATCAGTGTTCCCAGAGCAGCACGGCATGGACTTGCTCCGAGTCTGCATGTTTCTCAGGGCAGCGGGCAGCTGGCCTCGGCCTCCCCATTTCCCAGCTACTGAGGCAGCACACGCTGGGAGGGAGCACGGGGCCCCGGGGCCCATTCCACTCTTGTCTGGGCAGTGGTTGTGTGGCTACCGCGTCAGCACAACTAGTGCTCCTGAGGCTTCCTGAGTCTTGACGGGCCATCACCCCACTGAGTCCTCATCCCAGTTGCACTTCATCAGTAGCCAGAGGACTCTGAGTTTCGCTCCTGCCCCTGTTTTGGCCCCTCTGAAAGAGCAGGGCTTTGGGGTCAGTCACACCTGAGTTATAGTCCCAGCTCCACCAAGCATTAGTCATGTAAGTATACACAGCTCATTTCAGATATTTGTGCTTTGGTTTTCGTTTGTTTTTAAATAAAGTGTGGATAATGTGGATAAGGAGTTTCCCAGGTGGCTCAGTGGGTAAAGAATCCTCCTGCCAGTGCAGGAAGCACAGGAGAATGCAGGTTTGATCCCTGGGTCGGGAAGATCTCCTGGAGGAGGAAATGGCAACCCAGTCCAGTATTCTTGCCTGGAGAATCCCATGGACAGAGGAGCCTGGCGGGCTACAGTCAATAGGTTGAAAAGAGTCGGACATGACTGAGCACACATACATGCAATGTTCTTATGAAGACTGAATGAGATGGGTGTGAGAGTTCCTGGCACATGGAAGTCCCTTGGTGAATGGTTATTGAATTGGAACCCCATTTAACCTGTGGTGCAGGTGAGTCAGTGGCCATTTGATAAAGAAAGCACCTCTCAGGGCTTCCCTTGGTGGCTTAGTGGCAAAGAATCTGCCTGCCAATGCAGGAGACACGGATTCGATCCCTGATCCGAAAACATTCCACGTGATGCGGAGCAGCTAAGCCCATGTGCCACAACTACTGAGCCTGTGCTGCAGAGCCCGGGAGCCATGACCGCTGAGCCCCGGTGCTGCAGCTACTGAAGCCCGCAAACCCTGCAGCCTGTGCTCCGCCACTACAATGAGAGGCCTGATCACCTCCCCTGGAGAAAAGCTTGAGCAACAGTGAAGACCCAGCACAGCCTTAAATAAGTAAAATTATTTTAAAAAAAAAGAAAGCACCTCTGTTTCCTGCCAGAGAGAGGAGGGAGGGAAAGAGAGAGGATGCTGAAGTCAAATCGGCATGACGCAGATGGACATAGTCAAAGCTTGCTCACCAGTGAAATCTAGGGTGGCAGCGTAGGTGAGATCTGCGGGCGGGTGGCCTTGCTGAAGGCCCCTGAATTAGACAGGTGCACTCAGCCGTTAGTGCCACGGAGCGGTCACAGCCCAGAGCACAGAGAGCACAGAGGCCCCTGAGAGCACACGAGAGAAGGATCAGAGCAGAACCGCTGCTGCCAGTAAACAGGGAGATCCCAGAGAGAGGAGAGAGAGGAGCCGTGGCTGGATGCCTGCTCCCTCCCTGCTCAGGTCCTTCTGCCAGGCTGACAGGCAGAGAAATCCCTGCCCCAAGGGAGGGGCAGGAGGGAGGAGACTGAGGAGGGAGGGAGGGAGGGTGTCACGAGAGGTGTGGATTCTCTGGGAGAAACAGGAGGACTAGGTAATAAGCATTTCCCCACACACACACACACCCTGCATTGTCTCCAGAGGAAGAAGGGCCACCCTTATCTTCTCCCAGCACGTTCTCTCTCCCACAGGTGTGTACTGCTGTGCCTCCCAGTGCAGGGTGCTGGCTGTGGCCTGTTCCTAGTGATCTCTGGTGGCCTTGCTCTTCAGTTTAGTTCAGTTCAGTCGCTCAGTCTTGTCCAACTTTTTGCAACCCCATGAACTGCAGCACACCAGGCCTCCCTGTCCATCACCAACTCCCGCAGTTTACTCAAACCCATGTCCGTTGAGTCGGTGAAGCCATCCAACCAGCTCATCCTCTGTCATCCCCTTCTCCTCCTGCTCTTCAGTGGTTTGAAGCAAAGTTTGGGTTTCCGGCCAGAGACTGAGGTCAGGCCGAAGCATTGAGAATGCCAAATCCTAGCCACTAGACCAGTGGCCAGTGACAGAGCCCTGACCCTTTGGCTTTGCAGGAAAGAATTCCCACAAAGGCGGAAGTAGTGAAACAAGGAAGGTGTTTATTAGGAGGGAGTCCCTGTGGATAGACACGTGGGTGGACTCAGAAGTGTCCCACCCTCGCGGTGCTTGAAATCACTTCTGTGGGGCATTTCTTCCAGATTTCCTTTGGCCAGTCATTTTCCGCTGGCTCTGAGTCTGCCTTTGGTGCATCTCCACGTCCTCCCATGTATGCACGTGCATCTCACAGCCAAGATGGATTCCAGTGAAGAGGCCTGTGGGTACCCTTGACCCATAGGCCTCCCCTTTTGACCGCAAAGGAGTTTTCTAGTCGGGAAGGTCTCCTTGACTTTGAGAAATCTGTGGTCTCTTGTCTTTTATCTGGGCAGGGCCCAGCCTCCTCTCCCTATTGTCCTGCTATTGTCATCTTGAAGTGTCGGGAAAGGACTCCAGCTATTCACCCTGGTGGACCCATCTATCTCCTGCCTCACTGGGAACACTTTGGATAAAGTATGACCGTGGAATTGAGAGAAATATTGCTTTCAGATCCACAAGGCTATGTTCAGTTCAGTTCAGTCGCTCAGTCATGTCCGACTCTTTGTGACCCCATGAATCACAGCACACCAGGCCTCCCTGTCCATCACCAATTCCCGGAGTTCACTCAAACTCACCTCCATCGAGTCGGTGATGCCATCCAGCCATCTCATTCTCTGTCGTCCCCTTCTCCTCCTGCCCCCAATCCCTCCCAGCATCAGAGTCTTTTCCAGTGAGTCAACTTGTCGCATGAGGTGGCCAAAGTGTTGGAGCTTCAGCTTTAGCATCAGTCCTTCCAATGAACACCCAGGACTGAGCTCCTTTAGAGTGGACTGGTTGGATCTCCTTGCAGTCCAAGGGACTCTCAAAGAGTCTTCTCCAGCACCACAGTTCAAAAGCATCAGTTGTTCAGCGATCAGCTTTCTTCACAGTCCAACTCTCACATCCATACATGACCACTGGAAAAACCATAACCTTGACTAGATGGACCTTTGTTGGCAAAGTAATATCTCTGCTTTTTAATATGCTATCTAGATTGGTCTTAACTTTCCTTCCAAGGAGTAAGCATCTTTTAGTTTGACATAATTAGGAAGTTATAATTTTTCCCATAATGTAGAACTCAGACTTTATTGACCCATTTAATTTTTTTTAAAAATAATGACATTTTACTAAAACAGAACAGCAAGCAACCTAAGTAGCCTCTGGCTAGATCTCTTGAATGATTTTAATTAAAAATAATTTCTCCACTTCTGGTAGATAGACCTTTTCCTCAATATCCTGGCAACAAAACTTTCTTGGTTTCTGTCGTTATTACTACTAGAATACTGGCAATTTCCAATTTTAAAGGTTAATATATAATGTATCCTAAAGGAACATCACCTTTTAGTTGAGTATAATCAGTTTTACCAAATTAACCTTTAGACCTTTTCAGTTTCACTGAGCTGACATTCCATTAAGTCAAAATAGAGAAGGAGGACATCAATCTCACGTTCCTGAAATTGGTCGTTGTATAGATTGACTACGTCCATGGGGTGTCTCGTCACTAGGAAGTGAGCACCGGTCTCATTTATCTACCCCTGACCCCGTTAGCCTCCGTTTCCGTTTCCAGTTTCCGGTGAGCCAGTTTCTTGAGGGGCCGCACAGACTGCGACCCTGTGCTCACAGCTCTCCGTGCTCACAGCTCTGCGTCCTCCTCCGCCAGACTGGCAAGTTGCGGGGAGGGCTGATGAGCCTGCTTGCCCGGCCCCTGCCCCCCTTCCCCTCCCTGGGGTCTTCCTCGTCAGAGCACATTTCTGTCAGGATTACCGTGTTAAGCCAAATTAATTAAGAAAACAAGTCACTGCGGAGGGCTGGGGGTTAGGGAAATGCCCGTCTCTCACCGAGGGGAGGCCATCCCTTCCCCTAGAGCCTACCAGCTGCCTTCTCTCCTTCCAGTGCTCACCCAGAAAGTGTGGACGCTGGGTTTGGGGGTGTTGGGGGGGGTGCTGTACCGAGGGAGGGGAGGAGAGGAGACTGGCCTCCTGCTTGGCCCTGAGGAGAGCCCCAGGCTTACTCCTCCCTCTTCTCTTGGGAGCCTGTCCTAGGAGGGACACATTCCCGGGGCCTCTGTACCTCCGTATTTCCAGGGGAGGCTCTGGAAGTGGGGTGTCTGCAGGTCTTAGGGGAAGGGGTGCAATCAGACCAGGAGGGACCTGTTAAGGAGCACAGCTATAGCTGTGTGTCAGGCTTCTTACATTGGCCTCAGGCACTAAGTGAGGTCATTCTGAAAGTAGTTGGTTATTGATCCATTGATTTATCAGCCTACTAAATCCTAGGATTGCTGGTGGTGATGGAGTTATAGCGGTGAACAAACAGACAAATACCCCCACCTTTATGGAATGTGTATTTTGGAGGGGAAGATAGAAAAGAAGCAAAATGAGTAAAACATAGAATGTTGGAGCTCAGTAATGTTTTTAGGGGGAGTGGAGAAGGGAAAATAGAAACTGTCAGGGTGGATACAAGTGTATAAAGGTAGCTTAGGGAAGTACTTAGTAAGATGCAGGGACTTCGAGTAAACACCTGCAAGAAGTAAGCAGTCAGTTCATAGAGATCTCATCCAGGGAAAGGACATCCCCAAAGGAGAAGACAGCCAGCTAGTGTACGTCCTGGTGCAGGGGTACGGCTGTAGTCTTCCAGGAAGTGCACAGAGGCCAGTGTGGCTGGAGCAGGGGGAGGTGGGCAACTGAAGATAAGCCCAGAGAGGGCAGGAGCCAGAGCTTGTGAGTTGCCTTAAGGCTCGTGCAGCTCTTGTAAGGGCCTTGGCTTTTGCTCTTAGGTGGGAAGCACTGGATATCTGTACAGAGGATTGATAGGATCTGACTGACTGTGTAACAGGAGCAGTAAGGCTAGTACACTTGAATCATCAGAGGAGGAGCTCGCCAGACACAACAGACCAGCTGGGCGGCTGCAGTTATGGTCCAGCCCTGGGATCCTAGTGACATGGCCCAGAGGGGTTAGCAGAGGGTGGGATAACAAGAGGTCAAATTCTGGAAGTGTTTTGAAGGTAGAGCCAATGAGACTTGTTAATGGATTAGTTGTGAACTGAGAAAAAGAGGTGCCAGGATGACCCCAGGTTTGAGGCCTGAGCAGCTAGAAGGAATGGAATTGCCCGCAACACAAGTGGGAAGCAGGCTTGGGAGTGGCTGCGGGCTCAGTGTGGGGCATATTTGCAATACAGATTAAACATCTGAATAGAGCTACTGAGCCAGCAGTTAGATATGCATCTCAAGTTCGAGGACAGGTTCAGGCTGAAGATATAAATTTGGGACTTGTCAGTGTAAAACTAACAACAACAAAATCCCACTAGTCTAGCCGAACTCACCAAGGGAGCAGTGTGGACAGCACAGATATTCAGGGACTAAGGGTGTGCTATGCTCAGCCACTCAGTCATGTCCGACTCTTTGCAACCCCATGGACTGTAGCCCACCAGGCTCCTCTGTCCGTGGGGATTCTCATGGGTTGCCATGCCCTCCTCCAGGGGATCTTCCCAACCCAAGGATGGAAACCAGGTCTTCTGCATTGCGGGTGGATTCTCTACTGTCGGAGCCACCAGGGAAACCCATGGGTAAAAGGTTTCAACAAAAAACCTGAAAACCAGCAGCCAGGGAGGTGAGAGGGAACCTGGAGAGAATGTAATCAGGAGACAGGAGAAAGCAGATCAGGGAAGGAGCGCCATCAGCACTGTCCAGTGGGTGGAAAGTACCCTGGGGGGAAGGATGACCCCAGTGGTGACCTTGGAGAGTGAAGACCACCGTGGGGGGATGAGGGCAAAAGGCTGTCTGCACGGGGTCAAGAGAGAATGGTCAGGAAAATGGAGTTCGGGGCTGTAAGCTTCGTATGCGTTGGTTCCACCGTCTAGAGCAATCTCCCACCTCTTAGCCTGGCCAGCTCCTCGTCATCCTTCAGGTCTGAGCTTAGCGGTCGTTTCAGCAGGGAGCTTTGTTCTCCCCTTCACCCCATCCAGACTCCACGTGTGGGCGTTTGCTGCCGCCCCTTCATTCTGTCCTCTCTCTCCCCGTCAGTCACGTCTTGTCTGAACACGGGAGAATGACGGACACGGAACGAGACCAGATAGACCAGGACGCTCAGACGTTCATGCGGACCTGCTCAGAAGCGATCCAGCAGCTGAGAACGCAAGGTGCGTGCCCTGAAAGAGGCAACGGCGGCCTTCTCGCGGTTAAGTGCTCCCAGGCTGCGTGTGGCACAGCCAGGCGAAGCTCTCCCTTGTGCTCTTATTTAGGTTTCAGTCTCAGAATTTTCCAAGTCTTCTTTTTCCTCACTAGTGTTTTAACCTAAGCTGTTAAAAATCGTGCAAAGGCCATGATTCAAGTTAAACAGATGGGAAGAGGGAGGTGGAAAGGACCTCTCCAGACAGAACCAAGAGTTTACCTCGGGGCCAGGGTCAGAGAAGATGACTGGCGTGTGGAGGTGTGTGCGGGCGTGCCTGTGTTCTGGGCGGCATTGAGTGGGCAGCGGTTGATGGCATGTGAACGAGGACACATGACGGTACCCTGAGCTCTCTACGTGGAGCAGTAAACTGTAGTGACGGGCGCTCCTGGTAACGAGGACGGCCCTGGAGCCTTGGCTGCTTATGCACCCACGCCGGCTCCACATGTTCAGACCATGTGGCCTTGGGCAAGTCACTTAGTCACCTGGGTCTCAGTTTCATCTAAAAAATGGAGACAATTATATGGCATATTTCTTGGGGTCAACCCAGGGATTGAACCCAGGCCTTCTGCATTGCAGGCAGACTCTACTGTCTGAGCCATGGGGAAGCCCATTTTTGGGGTCATGATGAGAATTAAATTCTCCTAGCACCCTCAGAACAATAGCTAGCCTTAGGGTTACTACTGCCATCTCACTTTCATTGATGTTGAGTTTTTACTGGGGCACTGAGACGGCTTCCCAAGTTAGGTGTCTTCCTTGATTCTCTTCGTTTGCTTAAGCAGGTGCAGATTACATTACAAAGCGTGGAATTCAAGTGGTCAGATGCTGCTGTGCTTGACCCTGACTTTTGTTTGGGTAGCTTCCATTTGAACCCTGATGGACCACCTGGTGGAGAGTCTGATGAAAACTGTAGACTTTCCTGCCACGAAAAAATATGCAGATGCATCAAATTTTGTGTATAATTTTATGAATCCGTTAAATTCCCCATGTGAACCTCAGGTTCAGCAGCAGCCCTGTGGTGAAAACAGATCATGTCCCCTACCCTTAAGGACATTCATTGAGATACCTTGAAAATACATGCACATTAATACAATGAGAAATAAGTACCAAACCATGTGACCCTGGGCTCCTTCCGGATTCCTCATGTGTAAAACAGGCATAATCGCCTTCGGCATTGTTTGGGCTATTAGCAGTAATTTGTGTAAAGTACTGGCAGGGTGCCTGCACATTGTGGGTACTCAGCCTCTACCAAAATATAACTGGCACAGACTCTAAGAAGTGATGATTCAAAGGAGAAAGGCGTCCTCGTGGCTCCAAGAGTCAAGGTTTCCCAGAGAAGGAAGGTTTCACTCAGGGCCTGAGCTGAGGTGACTGTGAGTGGCTGAGGGAAGAGGGCGGAGCAGCCCAAGCTGACAGGCAGCCAGACAGCCAGAGGGGAGTGTGTGCTCTGAGTCTGATTTAAAATGGTCCTTGAAGGTCGGCTTGAGCATTGAATCCTGTTAACACGCACGGGGTCAGCTCTCAAGAAATGGCCCACGTCAAACACGATCCCTTTGTAATAAACCATAAATTATTTGACTGTAGTTTTTCTGCAGGTTTAATCTTTTACTCTCATGAAGCCTCATAAATCTAACTCTTTTAAAAATGAAATATTTTGACACAGGACTTGTTTTATAGCTGTGTTTTTAAGAATACATCTAATAAAGAAGCTGTTGTAAGGAAGCTGATGAATTGTTCTTCAGTGTAATTGAATATAGAGCCCTGAATATTGTCCTTTTCTGTTTCAGCCCACAAGGAGATACACTCTCAGCAAGTGAAGGAGCACAGGACTGCCGTTTTGGATTTCGTTGAAGATTACTTAAAAAGTATTTCATTTTATCTTAAAGGTCACATGTGGCATTTCACAATAGGTGGGATGCAACCTTTAGCTTTGCTAACTGAAGACTGTAATGTCTCACTGTATGTAATGATACCTTTGCCTGAGAAGCAGTTTTAAATGGTCTCTGGTATTTTCCCCTGGACAGGAGTGTGTAAACTTTACTCAGAACAAAGAGCCATCCGAGTCAAGCGAGTGGTGGACAAGAAAAGATTGTGAGTATTGTCTTCATTGGTGTTCTTTAATTAACAATAGTAATGATAATAATAGCAGCTAAAGTTTGCAGAGGATGATGATGATGGTTTAGTCGCTAAGTAGTGTCAGACCCTTGCGACTCCATGGACTGTAGCCCACCAGGCTCCTCTGTCCACGGAATTCTCCAGGCCAGAATACTGGAGTGGGTTGCCATTTCCTTCTCGAGGGGATCTTCCCGACCCAGGAATCGAACCTGGGTCTCCTGCACTACAGGCAGATTCTTTGCTGACTGAGCTACGAGGGGGGCCCAAAGTTTGTAGAGCTCAATGCTTGTAAAGCTTCGATTTTTTCATGAACTGCTGTGACCAGGATTCCCTGGGCACGTTCCGTGGTGGACACTTTTCTAGCTCACAGAAGCCCCAGGAGACAGGTTCTGCAATGACCCTCATCTTACACATGGGGAGGCTGAGGCTTCGGAAGTGGGGTGACTCACCCATGTCCCTTAGCCAGGAGGTGGCAGAACTGGAATTTGAGTCCATATAGAGAGACATGCATATATTGGTCAGTTGATTTTCCACAAAGGTACAAAGCGATTTTCGTGGAACAGGGATGGTCTTTTTTACCATGAGCGCTAGAACAACTGGATATCCTTTGTTGTTGGTGTTCAGTCCCTAAGCCATGTCCGACTCTGCGACCCCACGGACTGTAGCACGCCAGGCTTCCCTGTCCTTCACCATCTCCCAGAGCTTGCTCAAACTCATGTCCATTGAGTCGGTGATGCCATCCAACCATCTCATCCTCTGTCACCCCTTTCTCCTCCTGCCTTCAATCTTTCCCAGCATCAGGGCTTTTTGCAGTGAGTTGGTGTGGCCAAAGTATTGGAGCCTCAACTTCAGCATCAGTCCTTCCAATGAATATTCAGGGTTGATTTCCTTTAAGATTGACTAGTTTGATCTTCTTGCAGTTCAGTTCAGTTCAGTCGCTCAGTCATGTCCGACTCTTTGCGACCCCATGAATCACAGCACGCCAGGCCTCCCTGTCCATCACCAGTTCCCAGAGTTCACTCAAACTCATGTCCACAGAGTCGGTGATGCCATCCAGCCATCTCATTCTCTGTCGTCCCCATCTCCTCCCACCCCCAATCCCTCCTAGCATCAGAGTCTTTTCCAGTGAGTCAACTCTTCTCATGAGGTGGCCAAAGTATTGGAGTTTCAGCTTTAGCATCAGTCCTTCCAATGAACACCCAGGATTGATCTCCTTTAGAATGGACTGGTTGGATCTCCTTGCAGTCCAAGGGACTCTCAAGAGTCTTCTCCAACACCACAGTTCAAAAGCATCAATTCTTCAGTGATCAGCTTTCTTCACAGTCCAACTCTCACATCCATACATGACCACGGGAAAAACCATAGCCTTGACTAGACAGACCTTGGTTGTCAAAGTCATGTCTCTGCTTTTTAATATGCTATCTAGGTTGGTCATAACTTTCCTTCCAAGGAGTAAGCGTCTTTTAATTTCCTGGCTGCAATCAGCATCTGCAGTGATTTTGGAGCCCAAAAAAATAAAGTCTGACACTGTTTCCACTGTTTCCCCATCTATTTCCCATGAAGTGATGGGACCAGATGCCATGATCTTCGTTTTCTGAATGTTGAGCTTCAAGCCAACCTTTTCACTCTCCTCTTTCACTTTCATCAAGAGGGTTTTTTTTAGTTCCTCTTCACTTTCTTCCATAAGGGTGGTGTCATCTGCATATCTGAGATTATTCATATTTCTCCCAGCAATCTTGATTCCAGCTTGTGCTTCTTCCAGCCCAGTGTTCCTCATGTACTCTGCATATAAGTTAAATAAGCAGGATGACAATATACAACCAACTTGCAGTCCAAGGGACTCTCAAAAGTCTTCTCCAACACCGCAATTGCTGCTAAGTCGCTTCAGTCATGTCCTACTCTGTGCGACCCCATAGACAGTAGCGCACCAGGCTCCCCTGTCCCTGGGACTCTCCAGGCAAGAACTCTGGAGTGGGTTGCCATTTCCTTCTTCAACACCGCAATTGGAAAGCATCAGTTCTTTGGCGCTCAGCCTTCTTTATGCTCCAACTGTTACATCTGTACATGACTACCGGAAAAACAGTCGCTTTGACTATATGGACCTTTGTCGGCAAAGTGATGTCTCTTTTTTGTTAATACGCTGTCTAGGTTTGTCATGGCTTTTCTTCCAAGGAGTAGTGAGTGGTTAACACATGTTAACTTATACTGTTTTCTGCTATTAAGCATTTGCCATGTGTCAGGCAGTATGTTTGTTTCATTTAATCCTCACAACTACTTTGTTAGTAACTACTAGTATCTCATTTTATAGAGGAACTTGAGACTCAAGAAATTTGGGTTGCTTGCCCAGTGTTACACAGCTGAACTCAGATTTGAACGTCAGATTAACCAGGGTTATCTCAAATGATGGGCTTTGTGTTGGAGGTTGAATGAAAATAATCTGGATAAAGGATCAGAAAAGAAGAATGGCTCAGGCAGGAGGGCAGGCAGAGTGTTTACCCAAAGCAGGTCCTGGGAGAAGAAACAAGGGCTCTGACGGTGTTCTGTGTGCTGTCAAGATGGGGTGTGGTCACTGGGTCTCACGCCCACAGAAAGAGATGCTAACTTCTGCTTCCTGATTCCAGGTGGTCCCTGACCCTTGAGACTTAGCAGGTCTCTAGAGTAAGGTAAGAAGGGGGATCTTGCTGCTGCCTCCTCAGCTCCTGGTTATCAGCAGAGGTTTGGATAAATTAAGGTCAGTCAGGTGGGAATTGTTCTCATTTAGGCTGTGAAGTTCAGCCTCCTCTTCTGTCAGATAGCTGCCCTGTGCCAATTGCTTTGAGCAGAGGACCTTGAGGGAAATAACGGCGTGACCCACCTCAGTGTAGTCCAGCCCTCCCTTCTAGTTGTTTCCTCTCCTTACCCCAGAGGGCACCTGCCTAAAACATATGTATACTTGTAGCACTCCCGTTCCCCAGTGTCTTACAAAGCTAACCTTCACAACGTGGCATCCAGGCCCATAATACTTTTGTTTTTTCAGTTGATCCCCATGGATTTATGCTCTGACCAAAGCTGACTACTTGTGTCCTTTGACATTCTTGTACCTTTATCCTTTCTGATTTCTTGCCTAGAATGCCCTTCATAATACACTCGTATATTCTCTGTCCCTCTCCCCCGCTCAGGTGACCCACCACAGCAGTTTGATAACACCTGAACTGGTCTAGACCCTGATCAGAGACAGGATGTTTCTAAATGCTTATTCTTCATTTTTGTACTTACTCATAGCAGACCAGTAACAAACAGTTCATAATCTCATACTGGTCTGTGGGTCACACTTGAATAGCACTGGCCTGAAAATCACTCAGTATGAAGTAAGTATCTGTAAGTGTGAAGATGGCTTAGACGATGTGATCCATTTCCTGCCCTGGGGGAGTCCAGGGGAGTCCAGGAGACCTGTGCCCTGGTGGACACCTTAGTCCGACAGCCATCCTTGAAACGAGAGTACCACAGTACTAAGGATCCGTGTGGGTTGTCTCCTTTCTATCTGGAGCCTTTGCTGAGAGATTGTTGCTGTTGTTCAGTCACTCAGTCGTGTCCGACTCTTTGTGACCCTATGGACTGCAGCACGCCAGGCTTCCCTGTCCATCGCCAACTCCCGGAGCTTGCTCACACTCATGTCCATCCAGTCGGTGATGCCATCCAGCCACCTCATCCTCTGTCGTCCCCTTCTTCTGCACTCAGTCTTTCCCAGCATCAGGGTCTTTTCCAATGAGTCAGTTCTTCGCATCAGGTGGCCAAAGTACTGGAGCTTCAGCTTCAGCATCAGTCCTTCCAGTGAATATTCAGGCCAGATTTCCTTTAGGATGGGCTGGTTTTTTATCTCCTTGCACTCTGAAATAGTTATCATTTTTCTCTAATATTTGTGTAGGGCTTTATGTAAGATTTTCAAAGAACTTCTTCCATGTAATTTCTTGTTTCAGACCTAGAAAAACTGTTTCTCTCCCTCTCCTCTCTATCCTTATGTTCTTCCCAAATTTTATATAAAATCCCACAGTTTTTCAAATAAGGGACCTGGAAACAGATGTTGACCAGGTGGAAACTGTTTTGATTGCAGTTATGAAATGCTCAGCTTTCTGTTAGAGAAATCAATTAAAGTAAATGATGGAGCATAAACTGATCTTTCTGATGACTTTTTAAAAATTGCTTTTTTCAAATTGCCTCCAACTAGTTAATTTGTAATTTCCCTGAGGATTTCAGTAGACATCCTGTGTATAATTAGATCTGTTTTTATCACTTAAAAAAAGAGAAAAGCACTCAACTTCGTCTAAGTCTGCTGCATTGCAGTCTTTTGTTCATTTTAAATTAAAAACTGGCACATTAGCATACTCTGGACACAAAGGATGACAGATATTAATGGAACCCTTTATTTAAAAGTCAGGTAAGCCCTTCTTCCTGAACAATTAAGTCCTGCAGCCATGGAGTGGGTCAGAGTAAGGGGGGATGTCCACAGCTATGGGGACATTTCCCGGGGCAGCTCAGAGCCTGAGCAAGCTGAGGAAGGCTGGCTCAGCATGGGCAGTAAGAGCCTGAGCCAGAACAGGGGAGGAGCGGCAGTGGAAAAGGCAGATTGGTTGTATGCAGGGGGATTGATCAAATAATAAATGTATAAGAATAATGGAAGCCAGGTTCAGATTCTCAGGGGAGTGAAAGGGAAATTGGATTAGAATGAAAAGGATTGGTGTGAACTCATGGTTTTCAGTTTACATAGGTGGACATAGAAATTAAATGTGGTCGTAAATGTGTATGCGTGTCTAGGTCTGCAAAAGCAGACAGATTTTTCTGGCTCTGTCTGCCGAGACACACTGACATCCCAGAGGCAATAAGCATGTTTAGCACTCAGATCTTGGCTTCTAAATAACAATTTCAGCTTCCAGGAACCAGGGCTTCTTGCAGAAATGGCTGAGTCTGGGGCTGGGTCAGGGAAAGTAAAAAATGAACTTGGAGCATATTGTTGTACCAGAAAGCAAGGGAAGGCTCAGAGAGTGATGGGGACCTGCAAAAAGGACATAAACCAGTTTGAAAGTTGCCGGTGACCAAAGACAAAATAAAGCACAGGCTTCCCTGTCCTTCACCATCTCCTGGAGTTTGTTCAAATTCATGTCCACTAAGTTAGTGATGCCATCCAACCATCTCATCCTCCGCCACCCCTTCTCCTCCTGCCTTCAATCTTTCCCAGCATCAGGTCTTTTCCAGTGAGTCAACTGTTTGCATTAGGTGGCCAATGTATTGGAGCTTCAGCATCAGTCCTTCCAATGAATATTCAACTTTCATCTTTAGGAATATTAAAATATTCAGAGGTGAAGGGGCATCAGGTTGGCATATTACTCTCCAATGGTTCAGTAAAAAGCATTCTTGGTACTATCCTTCAGATTACTATGCCTGTGACTATATTTATTTCACAAGAAAATAAAATGCTAAAAGATCTCATCTCACACATGTTAGAAAGGCTAAAATAAAAGTGACACTTCAGGGAGGGTGTGCAGCAGCTGGAACTCTCCTTTATGACTGGTGGGAATATAAAGTAACTTTGTATTGTGTGCATGCTTAGTCACTCAGTCCTGTCTGACTCTTTGCAACCCCATGGACTGTAGCCTGCCAGGCGCCTCTGTTCATGGGATTCTCCAGGCAAGAATACTGGAATGGATAGTCATTCCCTTCTCCAAGGTATCTTCCTGACCAGGGATCGATCCTGGGTCTCCTGCATTGAAAGCAGATCCTTTACCGTCTGAGCCACCAGGGAAGCCTTGTATTAGAAACAGCCAAATAGTTCTCCAAAGTTAAATGACCATCTGATGACCCAGCAATTCCATACCTATGTTCTTTATGCCTAGAATATTTTTTTTTCTGCTCTTCAGTGCCTGGCAAAACTTTACTCCTCTTTTAAGAGTTTGCCTAAGTGATACCTCCCTTGAGAAACCCCTGGGTATTTCTACTCTCTGAATTAATAGCAGTTAGATTTTGAAAGTACTTACCTTTTATGTAATACTTTTTTTTTTTTTTTGGTCTAGGGTGTCATTTAGTCTTTGCAGTGATTTTGAGTGTTAATATTGGAAGGGTACCAAAAGCCAGGTTTCTTATTCTCAAAGAAGTGAAAGGAGAAAGGCAGAACAAACCTTGTTTTATTGGTCGGAACAAAAGATACTGGAAGCTACTTTACAGATGCGGAAACTGAGGCCCAGTACTTAGAAGGGGAGCCAGAGCAGTACGCACTTCACACCGACCTCTATGCTAAGGACGTTGTCAGGGGTGATCTCACGCAGTGTTTGCAAGATTCGTCTTTGTAGAAAAGTGCTTTGCAGATGAAGGAAACGCAGAGGATTGAAAAAAATGACAACAGGAAACGATCACACTGCAGACAAGTGGCAGACTAGAATCCAAACCCACTTTGTGTCTGCAGTCAGCTAATAGTTTAAGGACTGTGTCCCCATCCACAGTAGATTTGTGAAATTACTGGAGTAGCCTGTCAACCAAGACCATCCAGGAGGACATCAGGCCAGTCCTACCAAGGAAGGTGGCCGAGGACAAGGCTGCCTTGCCACTCAGGCATGGCCACCACCCCAAGACCTCTCTCCTCTGCTGATCTACCAAGACTCCTCAGATCCTTTCCTCTCCACAGCACCAGCCTGGAAGATGAGCACTAGTTGGCCCATGACTGAAGACCCTACTGAGTCCCTTACACGGATAGCAGCAGTATTCTCCCATCTCTGAGTTTTTTGAATTATTGATGGATTGTGCCAGCTGTTTTCTTCATTTCCTCTGTTGATCTGTATCTTGACAGAATAAAAAAAACTGTTTATTTCTTTAGTTTTTCTCAAGACTATCTAACCCCTCTGCCTTTTCTTGTTACCCAGTGATACAAGCAGCAGTAGCAAGAGTGGTGGTAATAGCTTAATTTTTTCAGCCCTTGCCGTAGACTGTGCTAAAGATTTACATATAAACCAGTAGAAAGATGCTTTTACAATCCCATTTTACAGAGGAGAAAACAGGCTAAGAAATGCTATCACTTTTTATTTAGTTACTGGAAGAAAATTCTGACAAATGGATGTCTTACTCATGTTATACTAGTTTGAACATGGCTAAGGTGTCAGGTTAGGTTCAGGCATACCCAGTAGCTCAGTCGTGTCCCACTCTTTGCAACCCCGTGGACTATAGCCCACCAGGCTCCTTTGTCCTTGGAAGTTCCCAGGCAAGAATACTGGAGACCGTTGCTGTTTCCTCCTCCAGGAGATCTTCCCAACCCAAGGATCGAATCCACATCTCTCATGTCTCCTGCATTTGCAGGCGGGTTCTTTTCCAGTCGCATCACCTGGGCAGCCCAAGGTGCCCACATACTAAATCCCAAAACTAATCTTAGAGGTAAAATGTTAGGAAGGAAGTAATAAATAATCATATTTATACATTTAATGTTAAACAGGATAGGCCCTTGTTTGGTCTTTTTCTTTTCAGTTTTGGTCTCAGCTGGCTTTTTTACTTAACCAGTTTTTTATCCATGTTGTGTTTATCCAAAGCTTTTTCTTCTTTTCAAATGAATAGTATTATACTGCGTGAACTGTTGGTCTATCCATTCTCCTGTTGGTGGACATTTGAGTTGTTTCTACTGTTTTGGCTGTTATGGATAAGGATGTCATGAACATTCTTGGATAGATCTGTGTGTGGACATATCTTTTCATTTTTCTTGTGTAAATACCTAAAAGTAGAGCTGCTCTGTCAACGTGGAGATGTTTCTTAAGCTAAGGAACTGTCTTAGGTTTTCCAAAGTGGCCTTATTATTTTACCCTACTGCCAGCACTGTGTGAGTTAGTGTTGCTCCCTGTGTTCGCCAGGGTGTGGAGATGGTAACTTTTTTAAGCCATTCCAGTGGCAGTGTCACAGTATCTCACTGTGGTTTCGCTACTCCATGTTGTTGGACACCTTTTCCTCTGCTTTATTGACCATTTGTATGTCTTCTGTGAAATTCTGTTCATCTTTGTGCATATCTGTGATACTTAGACTGTCAACTGTATTTTTCTAAGATGGTTGAACCCAAACATCCCATCCCACATGGTCTTCCTTAAAATGTGATTTTGTTCTTGCTTCACTGAGAGGGAGATGTGTGGTCTGTGTTCCCTCTCCTTGAACTTGAGTGGACCATTGGAACTGTCTGGACAGTGGGATATGACAGAAACGACTGTTTGTTGTAAACGGAGGCTGAGACTGTTATAAAAAGGCATTGAAGCTTCTGCCGTGGTCTCTGAGACTGCTTGCTCTGGGGGGACCCAGCTACCATGCCCAATGACACACTGACGTGCCCACGAGGAAGAGACGTCTCACAGCCGTGAGAATGAGCCTCCCTGGAAGGGACTCCTCCAACCCCAGGCAAGCCTTCAGATGGTGGGGCCCTCTACCCTATAGCAGTGCCCTCATGAGTCAGAACTGCCCGGCCAAGCTGCTCCCAAATTCCTGGCCCCAGAAACACCAATAGATGGTGAAAGTGAAAATGTTTGTCTCTCAGTCATATCTGACTCTTTGCAGTCCCATGGACTGTAACCCACCAGGCTCCTCTGTCTATGGGATTATCCTGGTAAGAATACTGGAGTGTGTGGCCATTTCCTTCTCCAGGGGATCTTTCTGACCTGGGGATTGAACCCAGGTCTCCTGCACTGCAGGCAGATTCTTTACCACTGAGCCACTGTAAGTGGTTGCTATTGTTTCAAGGTGTATACATTTTAGAGTGGCTGTTATTCAGCCTCAGTAACTGGAGCCCTTAGCGTGATTGATCATATAATTACTCAACAATTCTTTTGTTACTGTTGTAGAGGAGCAGTTCCTATAAACAGCCTTTCTTAGAAAACTAGTCTTTTGAGAGAAAAAGAAAGAAACACATGAAAATGGCCTCTGTGGTCAGGTTATTTGAAAGAGACAGCCGTTTTGGAGATTCAGTGTGTATTTTAGTATATACGGCTCTGGAAAGTTGCAGAGTCAAGTCCCCATCTGGCTTTGACTCCACTCTCTCAGCCTCTCTTGGTCACTGCAGTCCCTTCTCACAGAACCTGGTGGATAGAACCCCCTCTTCACGGGGCAGTTAGTTGTTCAGAGTGTGGCCTCCAAGATGGGTTCCCTGAGGCCACACCCCAGCCCCACCGTGCACTCGCTGTTTGGCCCGGGCAAGTTTCCTGACTTCCCGGCGCCTCACTTTCCTCCTCTGTGGAAAGGCCGATAATACTAGTAACTGCTATAGGGATGTATGGCATTAACTTAATTTTATGCATATAAAGGTGCTTAGAAGAGTGCCCAGTACCTGAGAAACCCTCAATAAATGTTAGCTGGCATTAATAATATCATCCTGATGTGCATTTGCGTTGTTCTTTCTGAGTCTTTGTGCCTCATAGCATGAAAGTTATCACAGGTCTCTTTAGCAATCTGCCTACAATTTTCATAGTGCTGTATGAGTTCCAATACAAGGCCCCTTATCTCAAAACCAAATTTCTTTCCTCTTATTAACAATGCACTGAGAATCATCCTGTATTTATTAAACCCCGAATGCCACACACTCATCTTGAACCCAGGGCCGCACAGCAGCCACAACTTACAAAGTCGGGGCCCTGCTCCCAGAGCACATGCTCCAGGGGTGCAGGACAGACAGTAGCCAAACAAAAGGGCAAGATCACCCTG